>NC_082363.1:3448721-4077054 GCF_027477595.1 Haemorhous mexicanus | reverse complement strand
GTTTCGTTTCTGCCAGGAGGAAGCGAGCTGCAAGCACAAAGCCGGCCAGGGGAAGCCGTGCACGCCGGGCTGCGAGCGCTCCCGGGGAGCCCCGGGCACCCCCTTACCTGCGTGGGCTGAGCGGGGGCACAGCGCCCTGCCCGCGGCATCGCCCGCGGCCGCCCCTCGCCGTGCCCGGCCAGCCGGACAATGGGCCGGGCGCGGAGCGGAGCCGGGCCGGCAGCGGCACGTCCCCGCCGAGCTCTCCTCCTGCTCCGACTGCATGGCGGGGCACGGCGGGCCCGGGGCCGCGGGGGGGTCCCCGGTGGGCGGCTCCTCGCCGGTACCGCGCGGAAGTGCGGCCGGCGCTACCTGCGCCGGGAATTTGACCCCTCGCCGGTCGCTTGATGTCACGGCTCGGAGGAGTGGCTCTGCCCCGCACAGCCCCGGCTGCGCGGGACGGGGGCCCCACAAGTCTCCCGGAGCCCCGGGGCCGCGCAGGAACCCGCGGCCGGCCGGCGGCGGAAATGATTCCCGGCTGGAATCATCCATCGCTCCCGCCGCTGCCACCCACCGAGCGGCCAGAGCCATGTCCCCGAGGCTCTGTCGCCTCCGCTGCTCGCGATACTCGGCCGGCGCCGGCAGCACGGGGGGAAACTGAGGCAGGAGGCTGGCGAGGCAGCCCCGGGGCTCGGGCCGGCTCGTCCTCGCAAGGCAAACACGTGCAGGGCTTTTTCTCGCAATGCAGTTGTTACTTATTTTATGCGGGATGGCGTGAGCAGAGACAAAGCAAAACCCGTTCAGAATGCCGAGACCACCTGCCTTTCCGTGAGAAAAGCCACATAAAAATACAGCAAAACAACTGAACTCTCTGAAATCCAGCACGCTGGTATAGCTTTTCCATAGATTCATCAAGGTTTGATGAAAGACTTGAAAAGTCTTCCAAGATCAAGTCCAACTCTTAACCAAATAGCCCCACGGCCACTAAACCATATGGCACAGTGTCTCATCTGCTTGTTTTTTGAACACTCTAGGGATGACAACTCACCACTTCCCCTGAGGAGCCGGGTCCAGTGCTTGACCACTACTTCAGTGAGGAAATTTTACCTAATACAAATATTTTTGTTCCCTGTGGTACACGGTGCACTGTTACCTGCCCTCACCCTGCTCCCTGGCCTGTCTATTTCCAAGCCCCCCACAGACCTGCTTTTTACATTTTTTTGCCTGCCATAGCGATGAAGAACTGGGCAGAAGCCCTTTGGGTTTATGACTTTTTGCCTGTCTCTACACTGTTAACCTCACCAGATGAGCCCTGCCCGGCCAGCTGCCGGCTCGGGGATGCTCCGGAGGCAGCCCCAGCACACTGCAAACACACACCTCTTGCTCTGCCCAGGAAAGCTCATAAAACACAAAACCCCCACCACATTCCACTTTACAACAGCTCCGAGCCTCTGCCGGCCACAGCTCCCCAACCCTACAGCAGCAGTATCTCAGGCATGGGGAAACTGAGGCACACCCCGTGTCCATAGGCTTTGACGTTTTGGGGAAGTGGGTGACAATACGACTGTGGGAGGAGTGAGCTGTCCTGGCTCGGAAGGAATGCACCCATGGCCACCTTGTACACAAAGGTCAATAAACCAGGTTGTCACCCACCCCGTGACACCCTCGTGTCCTCCAGATAAACCAGGTTGTCACCCACCCTGTGACCCTCCTGCCCTCCCGGCGCGGGCATTGCCCCTTCCCTACCCTGCTGCTTCCTCGCCAGAAGCTCGGGAAGGGGAAGGGGAAGGGGAAGGGGAAGGGGAAGGGGAAGGGGAAGGGGAAGGGGAAGGAGAAGGAGAAGGAGAGGAAGGAAAAGGGGAAGGGAGTTGGTTTTGTTGTGCAACGAGCGCTGGCTCTCATTGCATCAAACCCAGTGCATGAACAGGCTGGCACTGCCACATGGCCGGGCACGGCTCTGCGGTGTCCCAGCTCCTGCCATCACCCACCTCAGCTCCGGGAAGCCCAGGGAAGCTCTGCGTCACCTCCCTCCCATGGCAGCCTGTTTGCACAACTCCTCTCCCCGGGATCAAGTCGGAGCCCGTCCGTGCCCGCTCGGCTCCCGGTGCTGCGGGAGCGCTGCCACGGCCGGAGCCGCCCCACGCGAGCCGGGATCACCGCGGCACCTGCGGCTTCAGCCCTGCTCGCTGCGCAATCGCAGAGCAAAGGTGGCCGTGTGACCTGCCACGGCTCGGCAAGGTGCTGAGTTCAGCGCCCCGAGAAGCAGAGGGAGGAGGTTCTGCACGTCACGGGCATTGCACAAGCCCGAAGCTCCCCGAGAGCTCCCCGAGAGCCTCTCCCTGGCAGAGGAGGCCGGGGAGCGAGCGGGGCTGGGCTCGGAGCTGCCTTCTGCTGACTAATGGTGGCCCGGCAGCGTTACTCACACCCAGCACCCGGCCGTGCTGAGACACTGCTGCTCTTTCACCCAGCCACGGACCCGCGAGGATTCCCCTGGCCCTTCCTTTGCGATTAATAATCCCTTTGGAAGAATGGAAAAACGGTGCTGCTGAAGTCCGAGATGGATCACGCCTCGCTGGGTTTGTGTGGTGCCACCGGGCTCTGAGTGTGTCCCTGTGACAGGCAGCAGTCACCTCTGGCTGGGGTTAAATTGGGGGTGGTCTTGGTCTCCTCTCCTTGCTCTGGATCAACCATTGCTGTGTGGCCAGTGGTGGTCCCTGCCCTCAGCCAGGCAGAAGCTGGGGCCAGGGAGGTGTTTCTGTTCCTGGAGTCACTCCCTGTGGATCCTGGCTGCTGCTGGAAAGGGACAAGTGCTGGTGTCAGTGCAGATGGGTCTGGCCCTTCTTGCCAAATTGGCCAGCCTCCTTCAGCCCTCCCTAGCCGAGACCCTTCCTCAGGGGCAGGAGAGACCCTTCCCACCCAAGCCTGGCTCTGAAGGTCTCTGCAGGCTGATCCAAACTTGACAACCCCCACCAGTGGACAAACCTGTATCGTGTGTCCCATCTCCAGCTTCCTGGGCTTGCAGGTCTCACCAGGGTTATGGTTCTGAAGCAAGCAAGCTACAGGTGGTCACCACCAAAAATTGTCCCAGCTCTGCCAAAAACCCCAACCACCACCTCCAAGGGCAGGGCCCACCAGAGACTGGCAACAGAGAGTCAAGTTGGGGTCAAAAAGTTGTCCAGCCCTGGCACAGGCTGCCCAGGGCAGTGGTGGAGTCCCCAGTCCTGGAGAGATTTAACAGACACGTGGATGTGGCACCTGGGGACATGGCTTAGTGGTGGCCCTGGCAGAGTTGGTTGGACTGGATGATCTTAGAGGGCTTTTGCAACCTTGATGATCTTGTGATTGTGTGAAAAGGCAACTCAGCTTCAGCACTGCTGCTCCAAAGGGAACAGCTCTCCCTCCCTGCAGCACGGAAGAGGAGCTGGTGGCTGATCAAATGCAGCCTGAGCATCTGGCCGTGTGTGCTGTGTGTCACTGCCCTGGAGGCACCAGCACCTGCAGCCACTGCTGAGTGACCTCAGCCCTGCTGGAGAATCCCTGCAGGAGGCCAGCCATGCATCCCTGCACCTTCAGAGCCACATCTGACCTGGAGGACAGAGCTGTCCACAAAAACCACCAGAACAGAAAAATCTGGAGACCTCATACAAGGTTTCCTGCTTCCAGGAAAACTTACTAAAACTTCCCTCCCACGGCCATGGAAACCCCCCTCTCCATCCCCCTCTTCTGCAAAATAAAGATAACACAGTGAGGACATGTTTCAAAACAGAGCTGATTTCTTTTTTCCCCCTGCTTTTTCTTTCAAGGAAAAACTTCTCTCAAAAATGACAGATTTTTGTCAAACACTTCACTCATGACAAATTGGCATTGTCATGGAGGAGAGCGCTCGGCTGGGAGTTTCAGAGGCACTTTGGGAACCTCCATCTGCTCCTCCTGAGCTAAAATCCGACGGTGCTGAGGTTGGAGAACGTAATGTGTGAGGCAAGGATTAATTAACATCGATCTGGCTCCAAAACCAGAGGCACTGAGAGTAATTTTCATTGAGGAACTTGGCACCATTTAGCACCTCCTCCTCCTCCAGTGCTGTCGGAGTATTTTAAGCTCCTGAAAATCACACGTGCATCACCAAGAGTTTTTGCAGTTATTAATGAAAGCCTCAATAGAGAGAAAAATCTGAATTTTTTGGTGAGCTCCCTATCCAGGCCATACACAGCATTTCCCCCTTTAAAACAGCACTGCAAAAGCTGTTTTAAAGAGGCAAAAAAGCAACAGGGAAAGGGCAAACATTATCATGGTGGTTCCAATCTCATTTGGTACAACTTCCTGAGCACATCACAGTTACTTCTATTGTGTTTTTTAATTTTATCACGAGGATTATATTTATCATCACAGACATTTTATGCCTAACTTCTGGGCTCTTTACAATATTTTCATTCAAATGCTAAAAGGCTGTAATGAGTCTAAGATAATGGCCTGCAAATATAAATGACACAGATCAGAATAGGGGGAAATTGGTTAAAAAGGAAAACAAATAGAAATTATCCATCCTAATTTGCATTCAGAGACAGTAACTGGGGGGAAAAAAATCGATGTATTATGGGGAGGGAGGTTTCACCTGAACCCAACAGAACCTGCTGTGCTTCTGCAACATCTGGATCCAGCTGCAAATGTCAGTGACTCCTCCCTGCCCTCCCCAGCTTCATCAGTGCTAACGAGGAGGGATGGCACAGAGGGCTGCAGGTTTGTGGCCCTGCAGGGACAGGGTGGGCATGGATCAGCAAAACCTGAGTTCCCCGAGAGCTCTGCACCGCTGAACCCCACCAGAATCAATATTTTCCTTTTTAAAACAATGCTGGGGGGAAAAGCACATCTCATATAGATTCAGTGTTATTCTGGGTTTTACATTATTCATTGAACCTCATCCCATGTCATGCTGCAGTGAATATATTACCATATATGATGATACAGAAATTACATGACTCCTGCAAACACCCGATAAAGTGTCAGGCTGGGCTGCTAAAGGAGCTGCAATTGCTCATTAGCAACGTGTAATTACACTGCCACACGGTGGGGTTGAGCCAGTGCCAGTACAGGGAGAGAGGAGGAAAATAGTAATAATAATAATAATAATAATAATAATAATAATAATAATAATAATAGCAGCAAAATATTCATAAATCAGGAAACAACAAACCCCAGAACTGCATGGCGGGTCTCAAACTTCAGGAAATATTTTCTTGTTGAAGCCTAATAATAATAATAATAATAACAATAATAATAATAATAATAATAATAAATAATCATAAATCAGGAAATAGCAAGCCCCAGAGCTGCGTGGTGGGTCTCAAATTTCAGGAAACATTTTCTTGTTGAAAATATTTATCCCCCCCTCAGCACATCCAGGAATGTCACTGCAAGGGCCAGCGTGTCCCCAGAGCCTCCCAGCTCAGCCCAGCTCTGCAGGGATCATGGGGGCACTTGGAGGGAACAGGCTGCATGCAGAGAAATATCAGGGAAAATGGGAAGTCTACTGGGACAGCTTAATGATTTATCCCTGTGTATAAACGTGCTGCTGTTTCTAAAAATGGCTTTGCAGCCTCAATGCCACCTGTGGTTCGAATGGGGATGAAGGTGGACAGCTCCACTCTGATATTGGCCACTATCTTTAAAACCAGCTATTATTGCCTTTTAAAAATTTTTTTAAGCTGCCCTGGAGCTTCCACAGAGTTTCTAATGCTCTGTCTTCATCAACCACTCCACCTACATATATATATATATATATATAAATTAAAAAATGTATATTAGGGAATTCAGCATAGAAAACAGGTTTTTGTGACACCCACACGACCTGCTGCATTCATCAACACAACCAAAACTTACCCAAACCCCATTTCTTTACACCCAAAACCTGACTCTCACTTGGCACAAGGCTTGTGCACGTGCACAGCCCAATTTTTGGTTTCTTGCAGGAATTGCAAAGACCCAAAAAAAAGTGGGAATAAAGCCTGGCTGGGGTGGCTGGGATTTGTGAGGCAGGTTAGGAAAGCCCAAGGGGCTGCATGGATCAATGACCTCTGAGCCTGGACATATCCCATTCCCCTCCTGTCACTGTATGTATCAACAGAATATTTATAAATCAATTGAAAGCAATTAATCAGCTGGAGAAAGATAAGGGATAATGAAGAAAAGAGATTAGCTGGCAATGCACAAACAGGGCTCCTCTGGGGAGGAACTGCTGTGGTTGGAAGCCTCCTCTGCAAAGCCTATTAGCTCCACTTAAAAAAGAAATTTAAAAGAGGCAACCTGAATAATTAAAAGGAAGAGTTAATGGTTCATGCTAACAGCTTCTAAAAACCTGCAGCAGTGTTTGTTAACCAGGGGACCTGCAGATAAACCCCTGCTCCAGGGCTGCATCCCCTGGCAGGGGGCAGCCAGGGAGGCTCACCTGGACAGGGCCACCATCCTGCTGGGCTCACCTGAGTGACCAACCCTCAGAGCTGAGCTACAAACCACAACAGAGAAATGACTCCAGGATGGGAGGGGAAAATCCCAGTATTGCCCACCCAGTGTATCCCATGGCTGCCTTCCAATCACCAACCTGCTCCTTGTTGGCTAAGCCAGGAATAAATATATTGCTGGGTTGGTTGCCAGCTGAAAAATTAACCTCTGGGCAGGGCAGTCACCATTTCTGCCACTTTCTGTAAGTTTTCCTACTGGTTTTTCCACTCTAATCCTTCCACACCAAACTCTGGGGAGGGGCAGGACCAGCAGCATTTTCCTTGGCTGTACTGCTGCCAATAATCATTTATTTCACAGCCAGAAGATGCCAACACCAGGGCTGGGCTTAATCCAGTCCACACCACCATGATGGTGCCACTAAGAACTGGGTGCTTTTGGCCAAAACAACTTCTGAAGCTGCCACTTAATTTTTGAGGAGAATCCAAAAATGCACCATCCCCCCCCAGCTGTGACATCCTGGGGGTGTCTGTGAGGAGCTTTCCCAAATTTATGGGGAAATTGGCAGCCTCTTCCAGTGCTGTGGGATCCCACCTGAGAGCTGGCATCTTCATCAGGAAGCCCCACCAATTCAGAGGACTAAACCCAGCATTTCAGTGCAATTCTTGCCTTTTTCAAGTAGTACTCAACAAAATTGCCAGGTCAGAGCTGGAGCTCATGGGGTTTTTTTCATAGGAGGAGGGTAAATATCTCCCCACCTTCCTCACCAACCTGCAAGGCAGCAATTTCACCTTCAAGGTAGAGCTCAGACTCATTTAGCAACAGCCCTTATCTACAGGTTAGGGCCAGAGTAATTCCACTGGGAACAAGATATAACAGATAAAAATAACTGCACTGCAGCACAGACAGGGATGGCAGGAGCAGCTTCCTCCCTGCCCATCCATTCCATGGAAAACTCCCCCAGTTCTGGTGCTTGGGGGGGCTGATGCTGATTTAACAGGTGTGAATCCACAGGCTGAGCCCAGTGCATCCTGCTCCCACTCCACTGCCCTCCACCCTCCAGACCCAGAGCCCTGTCTCAAAAACCTTATTTTTCCCCTCTTATTGTTAATATTAAAAAAAAAAAAAAAAAAATAAACTTGAAGGTTTTTCCAAGTGCCTGAGCATAAGAGAGATAATTAATATTTTACTTACCTATTATGCACCACTTAATGAACTTCTAATTTATGCTTATTAAAACTTTTCACTGCAAAGTTTGTTCTACCCTACCAGGAGGTTCAGGACACACCTGGAGGTTTTAAACCACTGTTTTTCCACCAAAGTGTTACTACCACGCTAAATTTCACAGCACACCTGGCTGTGATGAAATAAATATACCCATGCCTATAAAATCCGAGTGCTTTGGGTTGGAAGGGACCTTAAAGCCCATCCAGTTCCACCCCTGCCATGGCAGGGACACCTTCCACCATCCCAGGTGGGCAAAAACCCCAAACTGACCCCAAATCAGTACTGGAAATGAGGTTTTTTCAGTCTGAAAATGAGGAGGCAAATGCCAACCAGTACCAAAAATATCTCATTTTTCTGAATACCCACAGTATTGCTGGATGGCAGTGTGGCAGTGGGGGGTGTAATGCTGCCCCATCTATTTTACACACATTCCCAAAGGCAGGAAAAGCCATTTAAAGCTGAGAGGGCTGCACTGGGTGCCTGCCTGGAATTAAACACCACACCAGGCAGCAAAGTTAATAAAAGTGACAGCCTTTTATTCATCTTGGCTTGTGCTGCAGTGCTGGGAGGCAGCAGGGAGCTGCTCCTATGGAGTTATCAGGGCACTGCACCAGGCAAACCTGGGGCTGGGAGAATAGAATAAATTGTTGAAAAATTATTTAATTTAAAGGTTTACTATTATTATTATTATTATTATTATTATTATTAATATTAATATTAATATTCCCAGGCTAGGTAATGATTGCATTTGGATTCTTCTTTTCTTCTCTTCCCAAACTTTATTTTTTCACTCAGACTCATGAAATTCTCACAAATAAATTCCCATGACCAGTAGAGAAATGGCTCTTGCATCTCCCCCCATGTGCTGCACAAGGCTCAGCAAGCAAAGCTGACAGCAGGAGCCCTGATCCCTTCCACATGTACTTCATAACCCAAACCATGATTTTCAAACAGCCAGAGCTAGAAAATGAAAATAAGCCATACATGATCCTAAGAGACAGGTAGCCAAGAAGCAATTGTATTAACTCAAAGCTAAATATGATCAAGAGCAATAATTCAAGGATGGGTTTTCAATGTGGTACTTGAGGAAGACAAAAAAGATGTTATTTCCTGCTATTTATTCACATAAAGGTTCTGCAGTCATCCACCTTTTCTACACTGCCCTCACAGGACCTCTCCCAAGCTGTGCCCAGCACTGGGCATTTTCCCAGAATAAACATTGTTGTACTGAATAAATGAGGCCAATAATAACAAAAAAATACCCAAAGCAATGGGGGGATTTGGAGGAGATAAAAAGAGCCACAGGCAAATGCAATTCTTTCTCCTTAGTGCAAGCAGCAGTGTGTGGGACTAGGATGGGAGAAGGGGCACCCAAAGGACTGCAGGATTAGGTTTATAACTGGGAAAATTAGAGAAATAAATGATCATTCAAACACCAGACACAAAAACACCCACTAAAAAAAATATTAAAGAAATAACTGATCATTCACAGTCCAAACCCTCCCACCCTGCTGAGCACACTCAAAACATTTCAAAAACTCAAAATTCTTCAAGACTCTTTTTAACTAGGTAAAACAGGGGTTTTAAATAAATAACCCAGCTGTTTTGTGCAGGGACAGGATGCTGGCCAAGTCCCCTCTCTCAGGGGCTGCCTGTGAGATTAGAAGACAAACTATCTAAAATTCAGGCTGGGGGAAAGGGTCTCCATTTCAGTATTTCTAAATAGAAAAGTCTCAGCAACGCCTTAAATAATTCAGAATCTTTAGGAGAGGCACAGCACAGCCCCATGTTGAGTCACTTTTGGTAACTGCTCTTTTCACCAATTTCCCCCCAGCCACACCACAAAAATGATGGAAAAAATCCCTTTATTTTCTTAAGGGAGATTCACCCTCGCACCACAGTCCCCACAGGAGTACAAATATTTGATGCAATCAGAAAGAAAACAAAACAGTCCCAAAATGACAACTGAGAGGGAAACAATCTGGGAAGTTTTAACCTTCAAAATCTGTCTCTTAATTCTGGTTGGGATTTCTGCAGGCGAGGGAGGAGGAAAAAACACAGAGTGGTGTCAGCTCCTGAAATGGGATTTTAGGAGAACATGACTAGGCCAGAGTTAATGCTATTAAAATTCAAAGTGCAAAGAGAGCTGATAATCCCAGCTGGTTCCTGGGACAAGAATCTGCAGCACACAGAGATTTGGTGCTGCTGGCTGATATTGATTTGATTTTATTGTATTGGAAGGGGAAAAAAAAGGGAGAAGGATCAAGAAGGAAAACCTGAGCTCTTCAGCAGCATCAGCCCAGCTCTCAACACCCACAGCTCAGCAAGGGAAAGGAAACTGCTGGCAAACTGAACTGAAAAACGTAGAGAAAGCAGAGATTTGGAGAGAAAAGGATCCCCTGGGCTGTGAGAGCTGCCCAGGCATGGATGTGTGTCTGGGAGAGCTGTGCAGCAGCACCGTGGCCCAGCCTGGAGCAGGCACAGGGCAGGGAGGAGGGGATGCAGCTGCAGAGCAGCCCCAGAGCACCCACAGCAAGGCAGGGCCCATGAACACAAAATCCTCCCTCAGACCTGCAGCACTGCCCTGGAGCTTTGGAGAGCTGAAATCCCAAACTTGATCATGAGCCTGTGCACCTTCATTTCCTGCACACTTCAGCCAGGCTCTGCATCTGCAGGAGCCACTGAGGGACCACTTAAGAGGAAACAAGTGGAAATGCAGCCACTGTATTTATACACACAGAGTATTCTGATTTTTAATTTTTTTTTTTTAAGCACACAGTCAAATGCTGCCTTGATTTTGTACCAATTAATCCTACAGCCAGAGATTTTCTTCTGTTCTTCAGCCACTTGCAAAATCCTCCCAAAAGATTGCTGGGGGTTATAGAGGAATTATGTTGGTTAGTGAGCCAGTTATTATCCCTCTGATAAGAGGAGCTGATCTGGGCAGAGAGGCATTGGCTCCACACTATTTGCAAGGAAAAATTAAAGCAGAGATAGTGGCAGGTTTGCTCAGCTCCTGCCTTATCTCCAAAGCGTGGCAGAGATATTATTTGATCCAGTTCTGGCCGGGGAAGGGAAGCAGGGCTCCAGGGGAATTCAGCAAAGGCAGTTTTTCCAGGCATTGGCAGCTCTAACTCTGCAGAGAAAATCAAAATACAGCAGCAGAGACATCCAGGGGAGCCTGAATTCTGGGAGTTTTGGGAACAGACACCTGGAAATTGGGTGTGCTGGGACTCAGGTGTATTACATGGTGAAAGGCACCCATAAACCTGCAAGGTGTCATAAATTCCTTCCTGGGTGGATGCAATCCAGCTGGGCAGGCTGAAAGCAGCCCTGAGGGGAGGCTGCACACCCAGGAGGGCTGGGAGCACCAGCTGCCCTCCAGGGAAATCCTTCCAGCATGCCAAGCAGCATCTCCAGAGAAAATGTGTCCAAAAGGAACTCTCCTCTGCCTCCAGAGCCAGAACTGGGGCAGCACTGGATGCTCTCTGTGCTGCTCTGCACCTTGGTCCAGCTGGGAACCACTGGGAAATGATTTGCAGCTGAGGAAAGTTTTTTTTCAAAGTTTTATAAGATTTTATTTTTGGATTTGGGGTCACCAACCAAGCTCCCTGAGGTATTCTCTGCCCTGAGCCTGGCTGGGAGAGGGCAGCACCACACAAAGCTCTCCTCAGCTCTGAGATGGGGATGGGCAGCACAAGGAGGTTTGTCCCAAAGCCAGCTTTTCTCTGGGAATTGCAGGCTTGGGAGCAGGTTCCTCTCCACCCTCCTGAGGAGCTGGCATGATTTGGGCTCAGTTAATGCCACCAGGTCCCTTTTAGACCTTCAAGGGGGTTTCTAAGCCTTCACCACTCTGCAGCAGCAGCACAAGGAGATTTACATGCAGGAATCTCCCTCCAAATGTACTCCAGGGAGGAAAAGGATATCCTTGGGAAGATAGCAGTATTTTAAGGGCTGGGTTTTTAATTTTAGGACATATTTTAATCCAAAATATCTGGACCCAAGGAGCAGACAAATGGCATTTGCTCCAGCCACTTCTCATGGTCTCTGCCATCTCAGCAGAGGAAGGGAAGAGAAGCAGATCAAAAGAGCCATGTGGGGAAAATAATGAGTTTGGATTGTACTGGTGGCACAAGGTACAGCACAGAGTGAGGCAGCAGCAGAGAAATCCATACCTGAGACTGAGTTGCTTTTACCTCCAACTGGGCTTTTGAGTACACCAGGTATTTGAGGAAAGATGCAGGTAAACCCAGAGCAACTGCACACCTGTTGCAAATGTGAATGAAACCCCAATTTTCAGATAACCCAGGAGGTTTTTTTAGGGAGCAGTAACAGTGCTGCCCTGATGGAGCAGGAATGGGGCACAGAGGTGACCCAGGGAGCACCCAGGGTGGGACTGGGGTGATGGAGGAAGCAAACCCACCAGGGAAGATGGGCTGATGGCTCTGCAAGCTCTGCCAGAATATTTTAGGGAGCAGCTGTGCCTTACCAAAACCCTGGAGAACCATCCCAGCTCCCAGCCTGAATCCCAACCCTCTGCACAGGGCAGTTCCCAGGCCAGGTAATTGCCACAAAACCTTCCACAGCAATTGCTGAAGGGTCACTAGGACAAACCAAATGAGAGGATAAATTCTCCTGAACACATCCTTTTAACAATTACAGCCCTTTATACTCTGCAACATCCAGCAGGGGAGGGACAAGGGAGGCTGCCAAGGTTGACCACGGGGATGCTCCAAGGCTGAAAATGGATTCTTCCCCCTTGTTCTGTGCAAAACAATTATTTCTTGCTCCTTAAACTCACTTGTGCAGGACTTTACTGACCAGGATATTCATCCTTACCCTCATGTGTACCTTCCCACCAACCCTTTGGATCCTGCAATGCACCACAGACTCTGCCCTGTCCATCTTCTGGAGGGGTTCCCAAAAATAATTCATTGCAGTCTAGCCTTGCTCACTTTTACATGGAGGCCTTTTGAATGTGAACTGTTTAATTTGAAGTCAAAGGCATGTTTTAAATTCATACCCACAATGAGGAGGGAAAGGAAGCACACTCCAAAAAAATAATATTTGCAGGAGATAATTCCACACATGAATATTCTCCATCATCTCCCTATCCCCCAGCTCTCCTCTTATCTATCCCCAAAGCTGCAAATGTTAACTTCAAAGCCAAACACTGTTCCTGCCTGGAAGTCCATGGACTGGTCCCCAGTGGATGTGGGGAGCTGAGGAGGATGCCCAGCCCAGCAGGTGTATCCCAGGAGCTGGTGAGACCCTTTCCTCAGGGATCACTCACCCTGAAGTCCCCAGTGCAATGAACACACACACTGCCCCAGCTGCTGCATCTTCCCAAGGAAATGCCAGGGAGCACAGCCTGCCCAAGGACAGGGGATGTGCCATTCACATTGCCTGAAAATTCCCTTCACCCAGGGTTTTGCTCCTGGGAAGCTGAGAGGCCTCAGAGAAAAGGAAAACAATTCTCATCTCATTTGCTTCTCCTGTGCTGTGCTCACATGTGGAATGTGCCTGGAGATTGTTCACCCACAGGTGATTGTTCCATTGCATTCATGTGAATTACTTTGACTTATTGGCCAATCCTGGTCCAGCTGTGTTGAGACTCTGGAAAGAGTAATGAGTTTATTATTATTATTATTTTTTAGCCTTCTGTAGGTATCCTTTAGTGCAGTTCAGTACAGCATTCTTTAATATAATATAGTGTCATAAAATAATAAATCAGCCTTGTGAGAGCGTGGAGTCAGATCCATCACTCCTGCCTCCATCTGGGGGCAATGCAAATACAATAAGGGAACTTCATGGTCCTCACTGCAAGACATCCAACATCCCAGAAACAAGCCCCAGGAAGATGTGGGGAGCTGGGGAACGCTCCATCTAACTGGATTAAGCTCCAAACTCCTCTCTGGAGCTGCAGCTAAGCAGCAGCTCTCCCCAGAGCAGCCAGGGCACTACAGCTGCACGCACAGACCTGATCCCTCCCCGTGCAACAGACCCCTGGCATTTATCCCTGCTGCCCAAAGATCTGCTGGAGCCCTGAGGATCTCACCATGAATCAGCATCAGCCAGGGCTCTGCTCACTCTGCTCTGCCCCCTCATCCCAGCATTAATTCCCCTCTCCTACCCAAAAAACCTGGAGCAAAACAGAGTGAGAAGCAGAATTTCAGTCCAGCCTTTGCAGCTCTGCATCTCCCATGGAAGGGAGGAATTTCCCTCCCAGTGAGCAGTGGGTGATACATTCCTTGGCAGCCTGCTGCCATTAGCAAACACAATCTGTATTTCTGCCTGGCCCATTTGTTTGCCAAGTGCATTGGGAAGGAATATTTTATCCACTGCCAGATAAAACCCAGAAGTGACCGTGCCCAAGGTTCTGCTGCAGGTGTGAGGTTTGCTCCTGCAGAAGGACCTCCACAAACCCCACCTGACCCAAATCCCTCCCACAGGGCTCTCAGAGATCAGCACAGGGGTGGAGGGCAAGCAGGTGGCATCCCAGCCCCTCTCCTGGCCTGGGATAAAAGGTGGGGGGGAATAAGGGGAAAATTGGCTGCACAAGAGCAGGGTTAAAAAGCTCCTGCTGGATTTGGGATGGAGAAGAGGAAAAACCCTCCCAGCCTGAGCTGCCACCTGTGCTGCTGCCTCAGTGAGTGCTGGTCCCTGCAGCTCCCTGGGCTTTGGTCTTCTGCAGCTCTGGCCCCAGCTCAGCTCAGCTCCTCTGGGCTCTGTAAGCCTGGGTTTAAACCAAGCTGCTTTCAGCTCACGCCCCAGTTCCTTTGCCTAGGCTGTAATTTAAACAAAACTCCCTGAAAATGCCCAAAGCAGACATTTGTGGTTCCACAAGTATTTTTTTTCTCCCCTTGGTGATCTGCACATCAAACACATGAAAAAACAGACAGAGGAAAGGGCTTGTTTGAGTTATTTTCTCTTTCCTCTGACCCAGCTCTCACAGCTGAGCCTTTCCTGCACCCCCAGTGCACCAGAAAAGTTTTGAACACACATGGAAAGAGATCTTGGGAAAGGGGAGCAGCCAACTCACAAAGTCTTGTCATCCAGCCTCAGTAAGCTTAAAAAGCCTTTTTCTCCTCCCCCCCACTAGATTTTAATTTAATTTTCCCCCCATTTCCTGCCTGTATTCTGCTCCTCCAGCTGGAATATGCTCCCACACAAAACTCCAAACCTGCACCAGGGGCAATTCCTATGGGAAAGCAGCTCCAGTGCCTGCCTGGAGCCCCAGCAAGGGACAAAGCACAGCCAGGACAACACACACTGCCAACACCAGCTCCCTGAGCCTTTACTGGGAGACTCCCCCTCCCCAGCAGCCCCACAGCCAGGCTAAAACCACCAACCTGCATCTGGGAAGCTCCCAGATCCCACTGGCAGTTTCTACAGCCATCCAGTTCCACCTTTCATTCCCAGAGCAACCTTTCCCCTCTTTACTTGGCTTTCAAGTTCAGTTGAAGACATTAACCTAATTACAGCTATCTCTGGCATCGTTTTTGTCTCCCTCTCACTCCCCCTGCATTCAGTCCAGGTCAATTTTGCAGCTTATCCCAAAAATTCCTGCTTGTTTGGGATTTTTTTTTTTTTTTTTTTTGCAACAGTTCCACTTCAGCCAAAAGGCAGGAGAAAAGGAGATGCTGTAGGGGAGTGAGAATTAATGGAAAAAGCTGTGCCAAGGGTGGCATAAGGAGAAAAAACCCATTATTTTAAATTAGGAATTAAGAATTAAGAACACATCCGCTCCCAGGATGCTGTTTGAGCTGAGGATGGGGTGATTCTGGAAAAGGCTGGCAGGCATGGAGCAGGCAGCTCAGTTTGATTCCCTGCTGGCAATCTGGGTAATTTGGGGGGCACAGAGAATGACCCCCATTTCACCTCTGCAGGCTGCATGCCCGGAGGTGCTGGAGAGCTGGGTGCACTCTCAGCAGCTGTTTAAGATTTCAGATGAAGCAGGATTTTCAGAGCACCAAAGCTCTTTAGGTGCCCAAATCCCACTGAGAGTCCCTTTGAACGCTGCCACCTTCCTAAATTCCTGCTGGTTTTAGTGTCATCAGACACCCAAACACTCCAGGCACACTGACCACCACCAGCACAGCCACTCTGCAATGTCCAAACCCAGCACATCCCTCTGGCTGCCCTGGGGGACTTGAGACCCTGGCAGGGGCTCAGAGACCTTGGCACAGTCAAAGACCCCTGTGCCTTTGATTTTAGCCCATGGAAAAAGTTACCAACTTTGTGTGAGGAGTTACAAGCCACAAGGGTTTGAGTAGAATGACAGGGAATTTGTCACAGGGTGAAAAATTAGAATTTTGGGGATTTAGAATGGGGGCTCAAGAGGCAAGATGGAGGAATCTGGGCATGTCCTGTCCTCCTTCTTCTTCTTGTCCTCCATTTTCTGCTGTGACACTTGGTTTAGAGACAGACTGTCTAACACAGGTGATAGGGATTGGGAAATCATTGTAAATAAAGCACAGGTAGTTCTTAGTATAAAAAGCCAACACCAGCCCAAGGGCAGGGGCTGTGCCACAGCCTGACCTGCTGGACAGATCTCAGGGGGTCGGAGGAAGAATGGAATGGATAAGAGCAAATAAACAACCTTGAAAAGCAGAACTGACAAATCTCAACTTCTCCTTCAGTCTCTCAGGGCTGGGAAAAAAGAGACTTTGATACCTCAGGGCTCATCCCAGCCTCAGAGACCCCATCACTGCAATACATGGGATATGTGGGCAGGGAATCCCCATTTGGGCACCTCCAACTTGTTCCACCCCCAGCCCTTTCCTGTCTGACCTGGGAGTTCAGGTTTCTCCTTTTCCCCCCCTCTTGCTCTGTCTGGCTGAGCATGGGGTGGAGCAGAGATCACTATCCACAAACCCTCTTGGAAATGGCTGCACAACAAACCCCCTGCGTTTCCTCCTGTTCCACACAGCCCTGTCCTGCTGTAGGATGAACCTTTGAACCAAGGCACAGCCCACAGGGGAGATGTGGCAGCACCCCAGACCCAGGGATGGAGCCACAGCTCCTGCAGCTGCCCAGTGCTCCAGCTGTGGCTGCTGCCAATCCCCCCAGGCAAACCCCCCAAATCTGGGGTGATTTTTACCTTTCTGAGGCTGCAAGGACAGGGGAGGCAGCTGCAAGCAGGGCTCTTGGGGGTGCAGACCCTCCCAGTTTCTCTCCTGCATTCTCAAGCCATTTTAGTTCCATCAGCCTCTGTGATAATGCAGGGAAAAAACGTGCCAAGGCATGTGTTTGGCTTCTATCCTGCCAAATACATTTTAATTGGTGATAATTCCTGCCTGCCTGGTATATCCAGGTGAAGATGAACCCTGTGTGCTCCTCTCTGCTCTGCAGGTTAATGTTCCCTAGGCAAGCTGGTATTAAAACCAAGGGGCTGGAGCAGTGGGAATAAAAAAAAATAATAAATCAGCTTTTAAAGGGCAGCTCTCCCAAAAGCATAATGAGATATTTAAACTTATCTCCAATCTGGGAGCAAACTCCTGTTTTCATAAGTGTAAAGGTCTGGGGATATTGTCCCTGAAGGGGAGGGACACGTGGCACCAAAGCAGCCCCTGGGGGGGCACATTCCCCTTCCACCCAGGTACAGGGACAGCAGCCTGGTGCTCAGGGGAGGATGCACAGCTCCCCATCACCTCCTCCAGGCTGCAAGGCTTTGATCAATAGCCTCCTTCACATCCTGAGGCAGATGAAGGCACCTGCTCTTTGCTTCTCCCTCCCTCTGACCAGGGAGCAAACACGGGAGGGACGGAGCCCCCACAGCTGACAGGGAGGGTTTGGGAACCATCCCTGGGCTGGAATCAGCCAGAAACCTGAATGGGGCTGGGATTAATTCACACACACACACACAGAGCTGAATTTATGGGATATTTGCATTTCTTGATCACTCAGCCTGCTTTAATTACCCCACAGCCAGATGGATGCTCCATGGCATTGAGGTCTCTGCCTTCCCCCTCTCCCCAAGCTGGGCTTCTGCAAAGGCAGCATGAGGGGTGTGCTGGTTTGGGGGTGGATGAGCAGGCAGGATGAGCCACAGGACCCCCAAAATGTCTGTGATGGAGCCACAGCAGCTCCTCCTGCACCAAGCAAGCAGGGGTGAGCTCCAGACAGCATTAGCACAGGTAGGCACCACCCTTCACAAAACCCCATGGTCCAGCTCTCCAGGGTTTCCACCCCATTTGTGTTTCCTCCCCAGTGCTCACCACCTTTGCAGGTCCAGAAGTGGCAGGTGGGAATGGTAATAATCCAAATATTCATGGGGGAGTGCTGGCAAGGAAAGCAGAAATCTTCCCTTTGAGCTGCATGTGAAAGGCAGTCTTTGTGCTCAGGAGCTTCGTGTGCCTTTGGAAGCTGTGCTGAAATCTGAATCCAATCTGATGGGTGCCTTCATTTTATTTTTTCCAAAACAAGCCAAACAACTTTATATAAACAAAATATGCTAAAGCTCCTGTTTTCCCTCACCTGTCTGATTATTTCTTCCTTTCTTGCTTTGCTGTATCAAAACAAACAAACATTATCTATTGATTCTGACTGTTCTCTGAAGATTTCTGGCAGAAAGCTGAAGGCTCCTGAGTTACTGCAGAAAAATAACTGGATGCCTACTGGTTGGAAATGTTTCCTTGGAACAAAAAAGAGATAAAAAAGTGGCTATATCATAGCAAAGGACATGCTTTGCTTCCTCAGACTGGAAGGAAGTGTGAAGTATGACTTCGTTAATAATTCATTTTGACAAGTCTCCATCCTTCCTGCCTTTTTTTTTTTTAATCCAGGATACACTAGGAAAATCAATACAAGAAATACAAAGTTTTGCTTTTATTTTATCTTCCAGAAAGCAGCAGGGTTCACAGACCCTGCACCTCCAACCACTTCCACCAATCATTCCTGCAAAAATACAGGAATTTTCCTATTTCATCTACACAATGGCATCAAATTAAAGGCCTTGCTCTCCTCAGTGCCTTCTGCAACCTACAAAACTTCAAATTAACCTTTTGCTTTCAGAGTAATTAATGCTGCAACACCACTAACGACCTGGTTGGATTCCAATCCACTGGAGAGCTGCTTGCTGCAGCCCAACTGGGATGCCCTTGGTCCACACTGGATGCAGAATTATAATCTTCTTAAGGAGTGCTGTTCAGCTCAGTAATTGCCTCACACTGTAAAATCTCACAGAAAAAAACTTGCCCTGAAGCACATTTGATATGTTCTGGTCCTTGGCCAAGCTCTGCACAAGTCCATTGGACTCTACTGGCCTTTTTCCCCTTTAAATTTTACTTTTTTGGGGTTTTCCCTATGGTTACCATGGCAGGATTCAGCACATTTCATGCACAGGGAATGAAAGCATCAGTGGAACAACAGAGACCACAATGCAATGTCCTCAAGAGCAAAAATCACATGAAATCTCACCAAAAAAATCAGGATTAAATCAGGTGCAATAGTTCAAACTGAGCTACCTTCACCCTAAAACAGAAATCCAGCCCAATCTAAGACCAGCCCTGGAATTTCTGAGGTTTAGTCACCACCACAACCCAGAGTGATGGGGTGGGGATGGGACCCTGGGGGTCACCAGCCCCGGGGTCCATTTATCTTCACTGGCAACTCTATGTAAAATCTCAAATGCCTGACCCATAAAACATTGAGATTTTGTCACAAACCCACCTTGAGCTGACCTCTGGCCACCAGCCACAGAGGAGAGCCCAGGGACAGGGGAGCACTCAAGCAGCTCTGCTCACTTCCACAGCTCTGGGCAGCATCCTCTGCCAGCCAGGTCTTCCAAAACCCAACTTCCCCTCCCCTGTTCCCACCTTCCCCATTCCCTGCTAACAAACAATGAGGAAAGACCCCAGGGAAGGTATTCAAAGCAGTTGCTGGAAATCAGGAGCTTCATCTAAGCCCAGACAGGGTTAGAGGTTGCATATCACCTCCAGCTATGCAAAACCAACCCACAGGTGGCTTACAACAAAATCCTCTTTGTTCACAAAGCCCTGTTCACTGAATTTCTTCTGCAAAAAACTGGGATTTTCCCCAAAAGCTGGGATTGTTGGTGTGGCACAACCACCCCAGGTGGTTTCCCTCCAGGAGAACTTGGTGCCTGAGGCTGCACTGCCTGAGGCTGGAAACAAACTCCCTTCTGCCCAGCAGGCTGCTGCCTTTTTTTCCATTTTAAGACTTATGATCAGTGCTTTAAAGAGGGAATTAAACTGATGGATTGTGGATGATGTAAAACCTTGATGTCCTCGGAAGCTGCACAAATAAATGTTATCAGAGTGACTAAAAGGGGAGACAAGCTCATTTTGACACGAATGGGATTGAGATGGTCTGAGTTTTCCCCATCTTCCCTGAATCACACAGTCCTGGTCTCACCCACGTACAGACCCACCTGCAAATCAGCCACCCTGTAGGAAAGGGCTTGATTGGAACAACTTCAGCACAGGAAATTCAATTTGTGTTTCCCCTGAGACCAAGCCATGGCCACCCCTCTCCCACCTCTGCTGATCTCAAACTGAGACCAGAAGCAACCTCAAGGAAGCCAAGAGGGTTTTTTTGGCAGAACCACAAAATCAGCACAGATCCTGCTGCCATGGCATCAGCTCACACTCCCTGCCTGCACATCAGCCCAGCTGTGCAGCTGCCCTTGCTCATTTGGCCACTATTGATTGCACTGTGCCAGAGATGACTGCTGGGGATGTTTCTCCTCAGAGACACCTTTGGCTGGCTGGCAGTTGCAGTTGGGCACTCAGAATGAGTCCAAGTATGGTAGAAACTCAGTTTACCTCTGGTGGAAAAGGTTCAGGCAATGGTGAAGAGAAAGAGAGCAGGTTCTGCCAGAGGGTTAAATCCAGAGTTTATTCCAGGGTGACAGAGCTCTGAATCTTGGTAACAGCTCCAACAGAATCAAGACCACATGGCTTCAGAGTCTTTTAAGCCCACAGGAAGGGGGGAGGGAGAGGACAGGTGAGCCACCAACCAGGTGGGAGGGGGAGGGTCTCAGGGGACAATGACACCTGGACAGGCCAATGACCCCAGGTCTGAGAAGCATCTGTTGAACTTCTGCCAATCACACGATGCCCTTGCTGGAATGTGGAACTGGACAGACAGCAGTTAGGAAGAGGGCAAGGGGGAAGGCAAGGAGGAAGCAGAGCTTCACACCCCAACAGGTCTCTAACCTGCTTTGGCAATTACAGATAATTAAACATCCCATTCTGATTTCTGGCGTGCCCATCTCCTGCTCTGGAGCTCAGCTGGAAGGTGAAGGATGGGGGAAGCTCTCAGGGGTGCAGATCAGAGTGGTTCCATCTCTTCCAGCAGTACAAGGACCCTCACACCTGGGAGAGGTGACTGCTCTTGGAGCTGAGGAGGACCAAGGCCAGGGGGGTTTGGGAGCCCCCAGGAGCATTTGGTGGCCCCCAGAAGGGTTTGGTGACCCTGGCAGGGTTTGGTCACTCCCAGGAGGGTTGGGTTGTCCACAGGAGGGTTTGGTGGCCCTGGCAGGGTTTGGTGGCCCCCAGGAGGCTTTGGTGACCCTGGCATGGTTTTGTAGCCCCCAGGATGTTTTGGTGGCCCCAGGAGGGATTGGTGGCATCCAGGAGGATTTGGTGGCCTTGGCAGGGTTTGGTGGCCCCCAGGAGGATTTGATGGCCCTGGCATGGTTTCGTAGCCCCCAGGATGCTTTGGTGGCCACCAAGAGGGATTGGTGGCCCCGGCAGGGTTTGGTGGCCCCCAGAAGGGTTTGGTGGGCCTGGCATGGTTTTGTAGCCCCCAGGAGGTTTTGGTAGCCCTCAGAAGGGTTTGGTGGCCCCCAGGAGGGTTTAGGAGCCCCCTAGAAGGGTTTGGTGGCCTCCAGGAGGGTTTGGTGGCCCGGGCAGGATTTAGGAGCCCCCTAGGAGGTTTTGGTAGCCCTCAGGAGGGTTTGGTGGCCCCCAGGAGGGTTTAGGAGCCCCCTAGAAGGGTTTGGTGGCCCCCAGGAGGGTTTGGTGGCCCTGGCCCTGCACAGGGATGCTCTTTTCAATTTTTAGGCCAAAAAGCCACACTAAACAAGCCCAGCCAGGTGCCAGAGCAGACTGTGAGATCTAAGGCATACAGGTAATTCCACCTGCTGGGGGAATGCAGTGCCCAAGCCCTGGCCACCCCAGCAGGGCAGGTGAGCACCTTCCCCTTCCACTGCACACTGGGAGACCACTGCTGTCCTCAGGCTGGGAGAGGTCATCCAAACACCAGGGCTGGGAGGAAGGGGGATGTGCCAGCCACGCTCCCTAATTACAAACACCAAAGCAATCCCTTCCAGGAGAGATAAAGAATTTCTTCCTCCACTGGCAATAACTCAAAGGGCACTGTTCAGCTGATGGGAATTGATTTTTCTCCCTTCCTTTGCACTCAGACCGTGGTGAGAGCCCCCAGATGTGACAGAGCTGTTGATGGCAGGAGGGGACACAGGGGGGACATCTGCCACCAGCACAGGGCATTCCTGTCCCTCCTGCTCAGCTCCCACCCTGAGCCCCCATGGAGAGACACAGGGAATGGAACCATTTAACTTGGGAAAGCCCTCTAAGATCACCCAGTCTAATCACCAACCCAGCACTACCAGACCATCACCAAACCCTCTCCCCAGGTGCCACATTTGCTGTCTTTTAAATCTTCCAGGGATAGGAACTCCACAACTGCCCTGGGCAACTGTCCCAGGGCTGGACAGCCCTTTTGGTGAAGAAATTTTCACTAACTTTCAACCTAAACCTCTCCTGGTGCAACTGGAGGCCATTTCCTCTTGTCCTATCATGTGGGAGAAGAGATTGACCCCACCTGCCTCTAACTTCCTGTCAAGGAGTTAAAGGGAGCAAAGCCCCAGGAAAGCCCTTCCCAAAAGGAAAGGGCACAAGTGAACTTTAGCAGGGAATGAATGAGATTTGATCAAAATAAGAATGGGAGGGAAATTCTCTTTAGCACAAGCAGAGCAAATGCTGCAAGGGGTGAATCCAGAGCTGGGATGGGATGGGATGGGATGGGATGGGATGGGATGGGATGGGATGGGATGGGATGGGATGGGATGGGGGACAAACCCCCTGCACCCTCCTGCCTTCACAAGTGACAATTAGAATCCTGCCTGCCTGCCCAGAAAAACCAGGCACCTGCCATTCCAGCTAGAACAGAGCTCCAGTTCTAATCCACTGTTAATTAAAAAGATTTTCACC
Organism: Haemorhous mexicanus; assembly: GCF_027477595.1. Taxonomy (NCBI): domain Eukaryota; kingdom Metazoa; phylum Chordata; class Aves; order Passeriformes; family Fringillidae; genus Haemorhous; species Haemorhous mexicanus. Next base: position 4,054,195 of record NC_082363.1, on the reverse strand, counting down.
ATAGGTTCAATCAAACCCAAACCTCTTTGGCTTTTTATCTGCACAGAAGGAAAGGAGGGGGATTAAAAAAAAGCTGTCTGTAATGCAGATCATCCAGAGATCAATCCCTCTCCCCTCACCAAAGCCTTAGGCAGGAATCACTGAAGGCAGGGATTTCCCCCCTTCCTCTGCACCCAGCACTGGGCAGCTGCAGGATGGGGGACCCTGGGTTCATTTGGTTCCCCTCTAAACCCCTACAACAGCCCAAGATGGCTTTGTGCAGAAGCAGAAGCCTGATTTACCAGGTTATAAAGCTGCACTGTTATCTCACTATTGGCTTTATTGCAGCACATAAGATTTTTAATGAGAAATAAATTGATAGAGATACATTACCACAGGGGAACTCTGATCTGCTCATTTGCCAGCCACAACAGCACGGACCACATCTCTGAAACCCAGAGGGGAAAAATGCACTCAGGGTGTATTTCTGTCAGCATTCAGCTGGGGTGGGCACCTGAGGTGTCACCTGGGTGGTGACACTTGCACTGGGGGTGGCACTGGTGCAGGTGATGCCCAGTAAGTGGCTGTGCCATGGGAAGCAGAGCCTGGAGAGCTGGAAGGAACAGCTCAGCTGCACCAAACCAGGGAGCCAACCACCCTCTGCACCCCTCTGGTACCTACTGTGTCCCCCTGCCTTGGGAGCAGCTGAGGGGCATCCCCTGGTAGAGACATCTCTGGTGGTCAATATTTACCTCAGCAGGGAATCCTTCACACATCACCTGCTGTGCCCCAAGGATGGCATGGGGGTTAAAAACCAGAACATACTGGTTTTCAATAAAAAACAACAAAAAAAGAGGAAAAACTGGCATGATGGGGAAGGGCTGCCCTGTCCTGACACGAGCATTGTATCTTTACCCTTATGCCACCTTCTGCAGAGCTCCTGTCCTCTACAATCTCTCCCTTGCCATGGGCTCTCCCACCTTTCCTCCAGCTCCACCGTGCCCAAGGCAGCTTCAGGTACCTGCCCAAAATGCCAGGACACACCAGGCAAGGTGATGGCCCTGGGAGGAGGAGGAGGATGGCAGAGCCCTTGTGACCACAATGGACCTCATGCATGGGGGGACCAGACATGACCTCCATGCTGCCCCCAGATGTGCTGCTGCACATCTGGATAAATCCCTTTCTGTTCTGCTTCCCTTATCAGGAGAGGCAGGTCAAAGCACAAACAATTCAAAAGTGATGCCCAGGAATCCCTTCCCACAGCCCTGCCATGGACAAAGCCCTGGATTTCTCTCTCTCTCCCTCCCACATGCTCCAAGCTCTGCCATTCCCCACACACCACTGCTCTCCTGTGCCAGTGATGCATCTGGGCAGATTTACCTGGAAATTTCTCCTCTAAATGTGTATTCACACTTACATGGGCAATATTATTTATTTTGGTATGGAATTTTTTATTTTTTAGTATGGCTTGCTTTATGCCAGCTCCCACCTATCACTTTGCAGCCAGGCCTGGAGTGATGACTTTATCATTTTTCCATCACTTTCCATTGGGAATATCCCCCACTCCAAGAGGAGCACACAAACACCTGGGAAGGTGGCACACACCTTGTGTGATGCTGGCACATCTGACAACCCTCCTGGGGTCCTGCTCTGACACCCCCCAGCCCAGAGCTCTGCCCTGACACTCTGTCTTCTACCTGATGGCAAACAGAAGGGATCCTTCAGTACTTTAATTAACAAGTACTGGAGCAAATCAAGCCAAATCTCATCTGCTGCCCTTTCTTTGATTTTTTTCATTGACATTTAGGGGGAGAAGAAAACTCCTCAAAGGTAAAGTTTTGATATTCAGAGTGCTGGGAGAAATGCAGGTTCCTACTGAGGACAAATGTGTGTATCCTGGATATCCAAAGGAGAAAGAGAGCACTTAAACTATAAGAAAACAACTCTAGGTAGTTAGTACTGTGCTTGTAAAATAATAAAGATCTTTATCAGCTTCCAGCTTGCCCCTGATGGTTAATAATGTACATCCTTGTGCTGCTGGACAGTGGTGTTTGGAGAGCTGTGCAGCACTGGGCTGGAGCAGGTGTGCAAGGGATGCAGCCACATTCTCACCCAAAGGGTTTTGAAACCCCAGGCAAAGCAAAAACCAGCAACAGACCTGAACTTTGCAAGGGGTTTGGTTTTGATCAGAGAAAAGGAAGGTAAAAGAAAGGGGATTTTGCAATGAAAAGCACCCAGGTTTCTCTCCACTCTGGGGTGGAAGGGCTGTGTGTCTGCCTTTGCTCTGGAAATAGCCCAGAGCTGCCAAGTGCTCCCAAAACCAAAGTGAACAAGCTTGTAAATTATGGCTGGCACATTCCTCTGGATTTTTTTTTTTTTAATTTTTTTTCATCCTTGCTGTATTTTCCAAGCAAGAACCAGCTCCTTCCCCCTCCACAATCCTGGCACTTTGCACAACACAATTTCCTCACCACCATTCCCAGGATTTCCTGGAAACACACACAGACCTGAGACAGGGGGTGGGTGCAAGATGCTTCCAACATTTTTTATTCCAAGAGCATCCTTGTGCTGTGTGCTGGCAGTGGGCAGAGCACAGGTGTGGCCCTGGGAACACCTTTCCCTGGCTGTGCTCTCCACTCTGGTGGAGCGTGGCTGTTTCTCAGCTAGTGCCTTGGGTATTTTCCTGGAGAGGAGCTAAGGGCTGTGGAATGAGCTGAGGGAGCAGAGCACAACAGTTCATCTTGTCTGGAAAAGGCACACAATGTCCAGAAACTGGCATTTTTTATAGCCTTTAAAATTGCTCACTTCTGAAACTGCTGCAGCCACTCTCTTATGAATGGAGAGGGACCAAGAGGAATGGCTCAGACCTGGCAGGAGGTGAAAAAAACCCCAAACCCTCCAACCCTCCCTCCCCAAAGTACCCTCCTTAGCTTTAATAACTCATTATCCTATTATGAGGCAAAGGCTCACAGGATTATGGTATTTAGTAATATTATAATGGATGTGAGCCAGCCTTCCAGAGAGCTTTTTGTGTTCCTGCTTTGTGCTGACCTGGCCTCAGACCTGGGGTTTGTGTCCCACTGTGCTATCAAAGACAAACACCCCCTGCTCCCCATCAGGAAATACACAAGCATTTAGTAAATTATATATATATTTGTATATAAATAGATATCTATGTGTAGCACAGGTAGGTGGGAATTTCAGAGCAGGAGATTTTTCTGGCTGCTTCCACTCAGACAAACAGATCACACAATCCTTCAGCAGCAAAATAAACAGCTCAGAGCAAACAAGAGGCTTAGTGTGCCACCACTTTGTATTTTCTGGCTGGGGCTGGCCATGGCTGAGGCCACCAAGCCCAGCCCCACCCTGGTCTCAGCCCTTTGGGTCACCCAGCACTGGGGGCAGCTGCATTTTCCTCTCTTTTGTTTTGGTGCACTACAGACTTGGGCAGGGTTTCTTCTGGCACAGATCAAAGCAGAAATAATCAAATTGGATGCTCCTGTGTGCAGAGCCATCCTCAGTTTCATAGAATCGTGGAGTGAATTGGAAGGGACCTTAGGGATCACCCAGTTCCTTCCCCTCCCACGGGCAGGGACACCTTTCCAGGTTGTTCAAAGCCCCATCCAAGCTGGCCTTGGTTGCCAAGATGAGTTTTGAGCACTCCCAGGTATCACCCCCATCTCTTCATCCCTCACTAAACTCACAGGAGAAAACTGTACCCAAAGCTGCTGAATGCACAAGAAGGCAAAGCAGAAGAAAACATGTTTTCCTCCACCTTTTCTCAATTATAGCAGCAAGCAAGTTTTCAAGCCAGCAGAATGAGAGCTGAGACCAAAGGGCTCAATGTGAAAATGAGACACAGCTTGGGTGGTTTGCTTTGTTGCAAGTATGTGGATGCATTTTTGCAATTCCAGCTTAATTTCAAAACTTCCTTTCCCTGGAGGAGGGCACAGTCACATCCTACCTGCCCAAGCCAGCACAGGGGAACTGTGTGTCCTCTCCCAAAGCCAGGGCAGGTTTCTGCCTCATTAACACCCTCCCCACCCTTCCCTCCCTTGGGAGTTGGAACAGATGACCTTTGAGGGTCCCTTCCAACCCAAATTATTCCATGGTTCTTTGACTCCCACCCATCACCAGCAGCTCTCCCTGATTTCACAGGTCTGACATCACCCACAGGCCCTGGGCTGCAGCCCATCTCCCATCACAGGCATGTCTGGGAGCACCTGCAGCTCTGCTGCCCTCTCCTAGAGTTTGGCACCATCACAGGAGCAGTCAGACAAACAACCATCCCCATTTCTACTAAAACAAACACAAAGTTTTAAATTCCAGCAAGTAATCCTGCATAAGAGAGAAGGACTATTGCAGCAGGAGTGAGAGGAGGCCACATTTTTACTCTTTTCTCCAGCATTTTCACACCAGCCCTCTCCCAGCCATGTTACTGAATCAGAAACATCCAGGTTCATCAAGACTTTGTCCAAACAGGATTTGGGGTCTCTGAGGGCCACTGGAGAATCTCAGGTTTAAAGAGAGATGTTCAACCTCAGGACATAAGGGATGTGTTAATGCACTGAGAGCCAGCTCCTTCCCTGCCACTCCCTTCTTCCCAAAGTTACACAGATTAAAAGGGGCACATCAGAACTGGATCACCCCACTCTCTTGCCAAGGGATCAAATTAACTTCCTACAGCCCATCCCAAATCTTGCATTTCACACTTGTGAGCTCTTGCTAGGGAACACAAGGAATTATTTCCTAGCAGGGAATGAAACTGTGCCAGTGGCCAACACCAACACCAACCCAGAGCATGCAATGGAGCAGAAAGAAGCAACACCATGGAATTCTCCACGAGGACAATTTACAAGCAATGTGACCCCCCTTCTGTGCAAACAATCCTCTCATAGCTTCAGCTTCCTCACAGACAGAAGTCATTTTCCACTCCCTAAAAAAAAAAAGACTTTCATGGGACATGGGCTGATTTAAGAACAAGTCCAGGAACAAGGAACTTTTGAGTAACTTTTGAATAAGGAACTTTTGGGAAATCTGCACTGGAGGAAGACCCCTAGGATAAAGACCAGTGAGGAGGGTCCAGCCCTGCTTCCCCACCCCATCACCTGGAGGAGGAGGAGGTGGCCCCTTCCCCAGCCACACGCTGCAAAGCCAACAATCCTGAGACCTGCTTCCTGCTGGCCCCCTGGCCAGCCAGTACAGACTATTTCAGCCTTCAACAAGGCTGTGAGATGCCTCTAGACCCCAGCCTGTGCAGTGTTTATATGCTGTAATGGCCCTCCCCTCTGCTTCAAGCCTCCTTATGTAGAAAAACCTCCAGTGAAAGCAGTGGGAGGCTCTTAATTGCCTCTGCTCCAATCAATACAAACAGTGCTCAGCAATGCCAACCACCACAGCGAGTGCTGCCTCCCCAGAGGCACCATCTCCACATTTTCTTACTGCTCCCACTGCAAAAGAAAGCAGGCAGAAGGTACTGGATCTATTGCTTCCAGGATGAGCCCAGCAAACCCTGCAGCTGAGGATTTTGATCCAAACTGAGCTGTGGTATTTTCTGGGGTCCCCCACTGTGGGGAGGAAAGATGAATCTGACTCCATGTTCTTAGAAGGTGAATCTTCTCTTCTCTTCTCTTCTCTTCTCTTCTCTTCTCTTCTCTTCTCTTCTCTTCTCTTCTCTTCTCTTCTCTTCTCTTCTCTTCTCTTCTCTTCTCTTCTCTTCTCTTCTCTTCTCTTCTCTTCTCTTCTCTTCTCTTCTCTTCTCTTCTCTTCTCTTCTCTTCTCTTCTCTTCTCTTCTCTTCTCTTCTCTTCTCTTCTCTTCTCTTCTCTTCTTCTCCTAAAACTATACTTAAGAATAGAGAAAGGATACTTACTGAATGCTAAAAGGATAATAATGAAAACTCCTGACTCTTCAGAGTTTTGACACAGCTGGCTGTGATTGGTCATGAAGTTAAAACAATTCACATGAAACCAATGAACAATCATCTGTGGGTGAACAATCTCCAACCACGTTCCAAAGCAGCAAAATACAGGAGAAGCAATGAGATAAGATCTGTTTTCCTTTTTCTCTGAGGCTTCTCAGCTTCCCAGGAGAGAAATCCTGGGCAAAGAGGAGTTTTCAGAAAATGTGACAGTGACACTGAGCCAAGATTTTGTGGAACCATCTGGGACATCAACCACCAACCACTGCTCTTCCAAAGGCTGGAGAGAGCTGACACCAACCCCTGCATGTGCCCAGCTCTCATCCTTGGCTGCAATAACAACAAGAAGCCCTGGGAGCCCTGCTGCCAGGCAGGATGCAGAGGATCCCAGCTATTCCTGCCCTTACATGAACCACTGACAAACTGAGCCCGAGAGGAATGACCACAGGAATTTTGATTTAATGCCATCTGCAAATCTTCTGGAGTTCTCCTCAGCAGGAGGCACAGCAGCTGGGATTTCCAAAGATGCTGGGGCAATCTGAGCTCCTGGATCATCTTGGTTCCTGGGATACTTCAGAGTCAGCACTAAGCCTGCTTAACTCCAACAAAGCACAAGAGAAGAGTCTCCCCTCACACTACAAAATCCTACTTCAGACCCTGAGAAAACTCAGCAATGACAGAAATGTAGCTGAAAAAGCCAGGGTTAAGCAGTTCTTGAGGATGGTACTACCTTTAGCTGAAGTGAACACTAAATTGTCTTTAAAAATATGTTAATTGACAGGGTTTCACCAAGTTTATTGAACAGTTCTCCCAGGCTTCATCACAGGCAAGTCCTCAGCCCTGCAAGTTTCTAAAGGGCTTCCATTCAGTAATTACAGCCTTGCCTGTGCTATTAGATGGCCTGTTATCCTCATTTGACTCTCCTGTTATAATTACTGAGATCATTTTAACAGGTAATTTGGCAGAGCTGTCACCACCTCTGAGTTTAATGTGCCTTCACTCACAGTGCCACACACGAGTGTTTCCCCCCCAGCCCCCAGAGCAGCCCAGGGGGCCACGGGTGGGATTTTCTGGAGCAGCCCAGGACCACGTGCAAGGTGTCAACATTCCACCCCCAAGCAGGGTACAAGCAAGACAAGCAGGTGGCTGCTCTCCAAATGACTTGGGATGAGGTGTGGGATGCCAAATTAACACTGAGGGGTGGCACAGAAGGAGGAGCAGGCGAGGCAGTGTTGGCAAGCACAGCAGTGGCAGCAGACTGGACTTGCAGAAGACCAAGAGATATGGATTGAGGAAAAACAAATCTTAATATGCAGATTAGACTTGCAGCAGACCAATAGATATGGATTAAGAAAAAAAATAGCTTAATATGCAGACTGGACTTGCAGCAGACCAATAGATATGGACTGAGGAAAACCAAATCTTAATATTCAGATTGGACTTGCAGCAGACCAATATATATGGATCAAGAAGAAGCAGAGAGTCATAGAATGGTTTGGGCTGGAAGGGACTTGGGAAGCCCCATCCAACCTGGCCTTGGACACCTCCAGGGATGGGAGAGTCACAGCTTCTCTGGGCAATGTGTGCAAGGGCCTCACCACCCTCACAGGGAGGAATTCCTTCCCAATATCTCATCTCTGTCAGGTTAAAGCCCTTCTCCACTGAAGGACAGCAGGGACCTGCTGCTATGGGAGTGGAGGAGATCCCTGGGTGAGCCCTCTGAGCTCCCAAGCAAGGTCTGAGTCTGAGCAGAGATGCTGCAGGGGAAACCATGAACCTTGGCAAGGCAGAGCTCTGCTGGGACCTCATTCCCCACCACTCCTCCTACCTGTGGCCTCAGTGAGTGCTTTGTGGTTTTCCTTCTAAACCAGGACTCTCTGAGAGCACTGGGAGAGGACATGGGCTTCAGCCAGGCTGCAAAGAGCAGCAGGCTCCTTAATTACTTCTTTTCCCTGGCTATGCCTGTTTGTGCACAGCCATTTCATGAAGTTTGTCAGTGCTAACAATGCATCCCCCTCCAGAGACCCATCCACTTCACAGGGCTGCAAATGTGATTGGTAAGAAATTAATTTAGGGTGCAGTAATATATCAAAAAGGAGATGGAAATAAAACAAGAGCCCAGCCCTGCTGTAACAAGAATTTCAGCTGGCCAGGGGATCAGCAGCAAGACCATGGTAATGATAAAAACCATGGAAACTGCACCACAGTCATCTCTATAAAACAAATCCCCTTCCCCCCAAAAAAAACAAACCCAAAGTAACCCACACTTTAATGGTAATCATTGGGTTAAAGTGGGATCCAAAGCTTAAAATGCCTCCTTATGATACATTTCTGCAGTCTTTCTTCAGGTTCTAAATGTATCAGCTCTCTGCTTCCCATAAATCTGGGCTTTCTTTCAAATCTCCTTAGGATATTGGGGGGGAAGAACTTTCATTTCATAAGCTGTGCACTTAAGACAATAGCCAATAAAACCCAAGAGATTCCCATACAAAGGACTTCAGAGGAGCTGGTGAGGAGGAATGCCACAAGATGAGAGGAGGTGAGGGCTGTGGAAGAGGCTTTCCAGTGCAGAGAAGGTTACCCAGCCCACTGAGCCCCAGCTTGCTTGAAAAGCAGTTTTCAGATGGGTATGAGAAAAATAACAGAGTTAATTGATAGAGCTGGATTCCATCAGCTGGAAACTGCCTTTCTTACAAGCTCAAGAAAGGGGAGAAGAAAGGGAAAAGACTGGAATGTCCCCCAGCAGGACACAGAACCTCCTGAGGGTGCCCCTGGGGCATCCCTCACTGAAGGGCTCCTGCCTGTTTTGGCAGGGAGGGACAGAACTCCCTCAGCCTTGCAGAGAAGCTCTGGAGGGCCCTGAGACAGCAAGAAATTCCTTCTTTTAAAGGAAACTAGAAGGAAACTCAAGAAACTAGACTGAAAATCCAACCTAACTGTGAGTGGTGCTGAAAGCACCTGGCAGCTACATAAACCAGCACAGGTCCTTATTCACACCTTCAGTCCTGGCATTTGCAAGGAAACAGCATCAACCTGCCCCAGGGATTTACATCCCTGCTCCTCCTTCCCCACCCAGCACACTGGGAGCATCTGAAGGGTGCAGGTCTCCAACAGAAGTGGGGCTTGGAGGACACCCACACCAACCCCACCCTCGTGTTTCACAGGAGATGACAAATTCTTCTTCCAGAAGAGGAACTGAGTGGCCCTCGTGGCTGCTGTGACTCTAAGTGCCCGTGAGAGAGCTGCCATATGGGCTCAGATTTATCACTTGGGTTTCCTAACTTGCACATCTGTTTTCTATAAGTAGCTGTCCAAGTCAATGCATCTCCCCTTTCCTCACGAGCCGCCCACGGAGCCTCTCAAGGACAAATCCTCTTCCCTTGGTGCTTCTCTGCTCAGTGGGCTCCACTCTGCCACCTGAACAACCTCAAGGGCTGCTCACAAAACCCCAGAGAGGACATCACCCTCTGAAAGAAGGGTAACACTTGCAGTGGTCCCTGGGGGTGGGTTTAGTCAGGGTTCTGAATGAGAAGAGAGTGATCTCTTCCCATCAGCAGCCTGGGAAACTCCCTGCCAGCTCCTCAAATTCCACTGAAGTCAAGAAAGTTATTCCCACTGCCCTGTGTCAGGACATGTCTTCCTAAACTGAAAGCTGAACAGAGGAATCTGAGAGAAAAGGGGAATTTTTCCAAGGTCAGAAGTATTGGGAAAGTGGCACAAAGCCAGGGGGGTCACGAGGAACTAATGAGACTTCCCAGACCCCATCTCATCTGGACACGAGGAATGTGTGGCATGCAGAGGGCAGAAAGGGCCATCCCAGATGCAGGAGAACTTGGTTCCTGTGGATGGCCACCAGAGCAGCTGACCCTTATTGCTTTGAAATTCCAGTGAAGAGCCAATAATTTCTATTTCTTCCTGAAAAAAAAGACAAACCAAAGGTGACCTCAAACATTGCTCTGCCGAAAATGTTGTGTGCAATCTCTCATGCCTTCTTTCTTCAGTGTTTACAAAAAACCTACCAGCTTGGTACTGAAGGGCAGGGATAAACTGAATAAAATAATTGAGAAAAAAGACCACAGAAGGAAAGAAAAACATCTGCTAGGAAATTGCTGCTCTGAGAGTTAAGGACACAGCTCAGTGTGGCCCACCAGGCTCCAGGGCAGCAGTGCCACTGGGTTTGCAGTGCTGTGGGGACAACGTGGTCCTGCCCCAGCCACCCCACCATCCCAGCCTGGCAATTTCATGTCACCTCAGCAGCTCCAAGTGACTCAGAGATGGGCCAGATTCTGCATCAATGGAAAGCAGGGGTGTCCTCTCACCTCCCCGGGCTGTGAGGTGCTCTCAGGCAAGACACACCTTGCTCCAAGACAAGTGCAATTAGGCAGTGAAACAGTTTTAAAATAAATGAATATTCTCAGCTGTTAATGATGCCCTCCAGCAGAAGTGCCCTATTACCATCCCCAAGAGGAACCACGGGCAGCCCCTCGAGGGTTAAAGAGCAGGGAGGCTCTTGTGGATGCAAAGTGGGAGATTTATAGTGAGTGTATTAAAAGTGATAAGAGAGCAAGCAGGGATTGAATCAGAGATTGCAGAGGATATTTGAGAAGAAACTCTCCATCGACAGAAGGAAGAAAAGGTCAGTGAAGAGAGACAGTGACTTCTCTCAGAAATGCCACAAGTGCTTTCCTGACACAAATATTGACAGCAGAGACAGATACAGAAAATTTATTCATTTCCCTGCCCTGATAGCAGGGAGAGTCAAGCACCATCTGAACAGGGGGAGAGGAGAAGGGAATAAAGCAGGATAACTGAGCAGGTAATCAAAGCCAAGGGCCACTGGGGCAGGCAGGAGTCACCCAAGCAGGACACCACTCGTCATGTAATATTTACACTAAAATCCTGCCTCTTGCTGCTGCACCAAAAAAAAACCTCCAGCAACAAGAAAGGAAATTTATCTCAAAATGTCTCTGAATTCACCAAACTGCACTGCAACAGATTAAACCATAACAACACAGCCCAGAGAGGACAGACAAAATATTAAGCAGAATTAAGCCTTAAAGGATGTTATGGTCCTTGGAGAAAAATGAGCTCAATTGCTTTTATCCTTATGTTTTACAGCAACTTTAAAAAGCCTCTTCTTTAGAGAATGCTCAGTGGTGACTTTTAGACCAGGCTTTCAGCAGCTGCCTCCCTCTCTTCCCTAACATATATAATCTAAATTACAGTGGTCACAAACAGTATTTCCCTTGCAAGAGCTTTATTTCAGAACACTGTCTGCTCCAGGAGTGGCAGAAGAATTTACAATCTGCCTTTGCCCCTGAAATGTAGATTTACAGGAAGAGACGTTTATTTTAATTCCAGTCTAATGATTCTCTCTTTCCATCAATGCCTTTAATTCCTTGAAGAGCTCAGCTTCCAGAACTATTTTGCAAGTCTTCCTCCTACACCTCAGTTAATTATTGCTGACAAAACAGCAAGATGTGAAGTGCTGCTCTCTCTGTCTCTGGATAGATGTCCCACTGCTGCTGGGGAGGGGGAAGATGGAGATTTGAAGGTATCTGGAGTCACCAGTCAGCTTTTCCTGCAAAATGATCCTCTTCCCCCAGCATCAACAGCAAGGCCACAACACTTTTCATTGAAAAAGAAAGGAAGAATTAATAAAGCAGCTTGTTTTCTCCTGCTGGACTTCCTGCACTGAAGGAAAGCAGCCTCTCTGCTTTCTGCCCTGTCTAGACACTTGTGTTTGTACCACCCCAGCCCGACTTGCCCATCAATAATCTTTAAATATTGAGGAGGGCTCCTGCTGCCACCACTGCTCCTCTCAGCCCACGTGCCACTGCTGGGACAGCCAAGGCCATCAGGCAGAGCAGGTGGCACCTGCCAGCTTGGGTGCAGCTGCTCAAGTGCACATTGGCAGCCCCCAGGAAGCAAATCCAGCCCTTAATTATTAATAACATTTAGACAGCACGTGCAGAAGTGAGAGAGAAAGCCTTGAGCCCTGGTGTGCACTGTGGCCTGGAGCAGCTCCTGCCCTGCTGCTGGGCTCTGTGCTCGTGTCCATGCCAGCCTGGGAGCAGGGATTCACCTCCCAGCACCAAAAGGCATCTCCTGCTTTGCTGCTGAGCTGGCAGGGGAGCCTCTGGTACTAAACATGCTGCTGGGGAAAATCAGTGTTGGGCTCTGTGTGTGTCAACCTGCCGAGAGCTGAGGCTGTGAGCAAAGCCCTGAAGGACAGCCCAGCCCTGCAGGGAGGGCAGGTCAGCAAGGCCAGGCACTACAGCTGGAAATCCAGGTCTAAGCCCCATTCTTCCTTACTACCACACAGGATGGTCTTGAAGAAAATGAGCAATTGCAGCCAAGCCTGGATGTGGCTCCTCCTTGGTCTTTAGAGGCTGCAGCACACGGCCAGGCAATGTTTGGAGCTGTGCTGATGGGTCCAGCCATTGTTTCAACCATCAGCTGGGGTTTTATTTACCACACGGGGAGGTTTGGACCCATTGAGTCCTGGCAGCTTTGCTGGTGTCCCTTGGCTTCATCTCCTTGCCACAGCCATGCTCTGCCTCCCCCCCAGCCACAAACCATTCTCCTTTCTTTGTTCCTGGAGGACAGCTTTGTTCCCTGCATAATAACAGGTGATTCAGCAGCTGTCACATTCAGGAGCTGCAGGATTTGAGGGCAAACTCTGTTGAGTAAAATGTGCTCCTGGAATCCCTCTGGCTGCCACATCCACCAGAGACAGAGGATGACAGAGAAGGCAAAATTCACTTCTATGGCAGAAAGACTCCACTTACCCACACACTGCCAGCCCTCCACACAGACCAAAGGATGCTCAAAACCACCCAAGACAGATGCACAGGTCTCATCTGAGGCTGCCCAGTGCTCACCAAGCGTTATTTGGGCTGCTATGACATCTCAGTTCCCTGCAGAATGAGGTGCCACAGCCAATTTGCCCCCCAGGCCTGTGTGCCTGCTCACAGCTCTCTGCTGCATCACCATCCTTGGATGTGCCAGCACCTGCCTCCAGACCTGAACCAGCCACGCTCAGCACTGCTTGGATTTTTTGCCATAGAAAAAAATAAGTAGAAAAACAACCCATAAGTAAGTCAGCAATAAATCAAAAAATGACTCAAATCCACCGAGTTGTCACAGATGCCACAGTCCACTGCAGCCAACTCCAAAATCCCTTCCCATCCCAGTTTATCCCTCATCCCTCTGCATCCAAATTACACTCTCACCCTGCCCCCCACAATAAAAACCACCCAAATATTTCAGTTTTTCCACGATACATGACAGGCAATAAAACACAAAAACAAACACAGGGAAGACACTGATTCCAAATCAGCACAACTCCTTTTCCTTTGGTGCCCAAGGCCTGGCATGCACTGGGTCACACTGATTTAGAGGTGGGCTCATTATGCTGCAGGCAGGATCCCATCAGTGAAATGAAGTAGGAATTAATACTCAATCCACCCATGTTGGGGTGCAAATAGAGGGGCTTGGAGGACCCACACCAACAACCCCATCCTGTGGCTTACAAGAGATGATGAACCCTTTTATGAATACCTTAAGGTATACTTATATGAAAGTATACCTTAAAAATCAAAACAAATCGACCTTAAATATTGTAATTATATGGGAATTGCAGAGAGAGAGAGTATGAGAAATAAATGACTGAGAGCAATATGTTGTGATCCACCACAAGTATTTTCCAATTAATAGTGAAATTCTGAAATCCAGATACTGATAACACCTAATTTGTCTTCTGTTGATTAAAGGTGTTTAAGTTCTAGTACTACACTACAATAGTACTAACCAACCTACAATAATAAAATTATTTAGCCAGCTCCCCCCCACCCAATCCCTCCCCAGACTCCCAGCTCCCCCTACCTCCTTCTCCACCTCTCTGGCTCAGCCATTCCCACATCCCTGGGTGAGTCTTCTCTTTCCCATCACACAGAGGCATTTCATGGCCATCCCTACCCCAAGGACAAAGAAATGAGAAGGGAACAAAAGAGCAAACCTCGCTGCTCCATGGCCTGGCAGACAATAATCCCAGCTGCTCCAGGGGAAGCACCCAGCCACAAAGAGCCCAGCTCTGGTGCAGAAGAGGGTCCTGGCTCCCTGGGGGCAGGAGGTTGTCACTGGAATATGCATCTCATTGGTTACCTGTCAGCTTTCCTGGGCTGTTATGAAGTGCAGCCGCTGCCTGAGGCTATAATGGGATGGAATAACGAGGCAGCCCCTCCACACAGCAGCTTTGATTAGGTGATGGGAACTGGCAGCATCCGCTGCCTTTTGAGAAAAAACCCACAAGCTCAAAGCTGTAAAATAAAGGGATGGCCAGGAATGTGGCCACTTTTTCAGGCTAGGAAGGATGGAGAAGGGAAATAAATTACAAGCTTTGTTTCTTGCTCTAATCTCTCCATCTTTGGAGGTTCCATCAGTGCTGTCCCTCTAGGCTCAGATATTATTTCCTGGCTCCTCAGGTATGCTAGGAAAATGACATGTTATAATACCAGGGAATTACAGACTGTGCAGGGGGAAGGAGGAAAACTCCCTGCCCCACAAATCACTGCCAGCAGCTCCTGTCAGCAGCTTGAGTTGCAGCCTGGGGAGGCACCTGCAAATTCACCAGGCAGGACTTTGCCATGCCTGGGATTCACCTCTCCCACCTTTCACGTGGGCAATATCTCAAACAAAAATATGACTTGAATGTGACTGTACCTTGGTGACTCCAGACCCTGCCAGTTGGGTCACTGGGTCCCAGCTGAGAAGTCTGGCTTTGAGCTAAATGCAACTTTTGTTCTGGTGACACAACTGCAGCACCTTCCACCTACCCCTGTTCCAGCACCACCATGCCCTGGTTTCCCTGGCACAGACGTCCAAGCTGGCACTGAGACAGGGCAGAGAGCAGCAGACAGGTATTTTTCCTCCCCACAGGCTAAGGAAAACCTGTGCAAGCAAGATGGGAAAGCCCTGGGGTTTGGGATGCCAACTGGAAGAAATAAAACTTGACTAATAAAGCAGAGGCTGTTATTAGTTATGGATGCAAAGGGTGCAAGGGTAGGGAGAAGAGCAGCGTGCAGGTTAATGAACACACCAACCCACGACTCCACAGAAAATCAAATTCAATCAATCTCTGTGAAGGACACACAGCGAGACAATGGCTGGGAGAAAGAAGGCAGAGATCACATTGGCTTGGCTTTTTCAGCCCAAAAAGGAAGGGGAAACAGGGTTACCCCTGACAAACTGGTATTTCCCTCAAGCAAGCAGCTCTGTGGGAAGCTGTGATTATTTCCTAGCTTGACCATGTGAGGATTTGCGTGGGGCAGGGTTTGGGATTGGGTTGCTGTGGTGAGGACGAGCATTCCAGAAGCAAAGCAGCATTCTGCAGGCTCAGCACAGCTCTTCCTTTCAGCACGAAGCCCATAAACAATGGCCCAACAGCTTAACAGGGCTGAAATATGATGGTATTCAAAGGGGATGTCAGGAGGATTAACAGCCCTGCTCCTTCCCGCTGAAGCCGTGCTGGCACTGGAGAGTCAATGCTCAGAGTGCTCTGAGTGTGAGGTTTTACATCTTCATTAAGCACCAGCCACTGCTGGGCTGCTGGGGGAAGGATTTCTCCTCTCCATGGCCATGGTGGTGGCACCAGGGGTGGCTCCCACTGAGCACTGCTGACACCAGGAGAGGCTGGGAATGGGATGGCTGCCCGTGCTCCCCCCCGGTACCACACACCTGGGAAAGGGTCACCAAGAATAATTTTTACCATGACTGAGGGAACCAAACAGGTCTGATGGTCACTGAGGCCAGAGGGAGCCCCTCAGTGGAGAACTCATCCTAACAAAGCAGATTTGGACAGGGGCAAGTGATTACAGGCTGTTTGACTGTGGGAAGCCAGGAAATTCCTCTGGCTGCCCTGGAGGACGTGACACCCTGTCAGGGGGCTCAGAGACCATGGCACAGAGCCCAGGACCCCTGTGCCTTGGATTTAGCCCTTGGAAAAAACAATTACCAACCTTATATGAAGAATTACAAGCCATGACAGTTTAAATAGAATGATAGTGAATTTATCATGGGGTGAAAAATAGATTTTTGGGGTTTTTAGCATGGGGGTTCAGGGGGCACGAAGGAGGAATTTGGGCATGTCCAGCCTTTCTCCTTCTTCTTGGCCTCCATCTTCTGCTGTGATGTTGGCACTTTTGGACTGGTTTAGAGTAGAAGCTCACTGTCTAACACAGGTGATAGGTATTGGGAAGTTATGGTAAATATTGTACACGGAGTTTTTAGTATAAAAAGATAACACCACCCAGGGGCAGGCAGAGTGCCTCTGTCTGTCCTGCTGAGCAGACCTTGGCTGGACAGAAGAAAGAATTTTATAGATAAGAAACAAAAAACAACCTTGAGAAGGAGAACTGAAGAGTTCTGGCTCCTTCTTCAAGCTCTGGGCTGGGAAAAGAGACTTTGTGTCACATCTCGGGGTCACTGTGACCAACCAGAGACCCTGAGATTTGACCAGATGACAAATCAACATGAGGACAGAATAAGAAAGTCTGCTAGGAGGCTTTGCAATATTAGGATACAGCAGAAAAGGAAAAAGAAACCTTAAGAGAGCAAAGAAACAGAAATGCCATTGTGCTTCCCCTGTTTGCCATGCAGAGATGGGGCCTCATGGCACCCCAGGACACCAGACAGGGCCTTGCACTCACACACAGAGAATGCTTCAGGTGCCCACTCTGAATACTGGGGAGCACTGTCCCCTTGTGAACCTCAGCTGCAACTCTGCTTCATAAACTGCAGGCTTGGAGCTTCACACTCTTCAAGGGCATTAATGCACTTTTTCAGATAGAAGTGAGCTCAGACAATGGTGCCTGTTTTTATGGGCTGATTCACCTACACATCTGGTCACAACATGAGATTTCAAGCCAACTTTTCAAAATTGCAGAGAGCCATCCCAGTTCTGCACCACTGATTTGTGCTGTTTTACATGACATAAATATTTATACAATTACTGCTACTATCCTTCAATGACCAAAGTTATCACATTTCAAAGGATCTATATTTAAAGAACACAATACACTGATGGAAATGCAACTTTAAATTTTAAATAGCTGTTCCTCCCCACACATTACACACACACACAGAGTCACTAGAAGTGCTCTAGAATTCCCATATTCTCCTCAAAGCCACAGCAGCTCCTTGCCACCACTCCACCTCAGCACCCTGCATCCCAAGCTGAGCATCCTTGGTGACACCTGGCTACCTGCCCACCATCTGTAGGAGGGAAGGGCAGTGAAAAACACAGATTTATAACAGCACTGGGTTTACCATCTTCTGGACAAAGCCAGAAGGAAAAGCAGTTTGTTTTTATTAAAATAAACTGAGGGTATGACTGCCTGTGAGATGGACACACTGGTGTACACCAATCCCACCCTCTCCCACCCCCTTGGATGAACAGGACTGCTCCAGGTTTCCCTCTGTGAACTTGCTATTTCTGACTACCTGATACTTCAACACAAGCTGAGTATGAGCTCTTCTTCTGAGGTTTCTGAACCACCTTACTCAACAAGTGATGATGCAAAATTAGAAAGAATAATGATAAATCTAGATTAGGAGTTAATAAACTGGGATGAAAACACCTTCATAAATAATGTCACACTCCTAACACGTGGATGGGTGTAATTACTAGGGAAGAATAAAGGATAAAACTCATTTGGGTCAGTGCAATTGTCTTTCTTAGCAGGAAAAAACAACAAACCATGATGAATTATTAGCCATAGAAAGAACTCAAAAGGTTTTCAGGTTTACCATGCAAGCAGCAGCAGAGGGAAACCAGAGAACAACCTCCATTGCTGCTCCCCATCCATCCCTAAGGTTTGGGTTATCCCTTTCCCCTCTTTTCTCCTGATTTAAGTGAAGCAAAAAATAAACACTCCTGCAGTGTGCAAACCCAGTCCTGACTCACCTACAAGTTCCTCTAACAGGAGTAACACAGCTAAAGGAGAGGGGGAGAAAAAAGGACTAAGTGGAAAAACATATTTAGGGAAGAGGGAGGGAAGGAGGAGGGGGGGACTGTCCTAAAGCAGTGCCCAACAGCTGCTCCATTCATAAATATTTCACCAATCCCAACTCAGCCTGCCAAATCTGAACCACTGCTTTGATGAAAAATATAAAAAGGCTTTTCCATTAGTGCTTTTGGTGTTCTTTGCACACAGAATAACGAATGCAGGAGATTCATCTTCTTCCCCTCCTCTGTCCTCCCTCACTTCAGTCTTTTATCCGGCCCAACCTCCCAAGGACAGAGAAATCAGGATTTAAGCAGGAAGACAGAGCAGAGCTTTTGGCCTCTATGCATTTTCCATGGACTCTAAGAGTCACAGAATCATTTTAGTTGGAAAAGCCCTCCAAAATCCTCAAGTCTGGCTATGAACCCAGCACTGCCACGGCCACCACTAGCCCATGTCCCCAAGTGCCACATGTACATGTCTCTTCATTCCCTCCAGAGATGGGGACTCCACCACTACCCTGGGCAGCTGTGCCAGGGCTGAACAACCGTTTTGGGGAAGAAATTTTTCAAAATATTTAGCCCAAACCTCCCCAGTGCAATTTGAGACCATTTCCTCACATCTTATCATTTCCTCTTGTCCTACTATCTGCACTCTTCTGCCTCTTTTCACCTCAGGAGACAAGACAGCAAGGAAATGGGGATACCCAAAGGTTTTTTGGATGCTGTTGGCATTCACACTCTGTTTCCACCTGGCTGGACCATATTGACCAACATGACTCTACCAGGAGTTGCTCAGAAAAGCTGAACAGAAGTTTTGAACCCCTTCAAAAGCACCTGCCAAGAACAGACAGATCCCAGCTGTTACCCCACTTTTGCCCACGTGGCACAACTGGCTCCAGCTGGAATTTTGTGAGCTTTTATGGGAGGAAGGAACCCCCTGAGCCCTGATATGGGCTGTCTGAGCTCCCCTGCATTTTTGGGGGGCTCATTTGGGAGAATCTCAGAGGAGAAAGGAATCCTCCTTGAAGCTCAGCAACGGAAGCGGCGCAGAGGCAAAGCCAAAGCAGAGGAAGCAGTACGTGACCTTCTCCCAGCCTCTTAATGCTCTCAGGAACTTAATAGCTCAACATTTATCTTAACTCAGCAGAGATGTGCCAGGGATAAAGTATCCATCTCCCTGCACACCAGCTCCAGCGCTTGCAGCCCGCCGCTGCGAGCTCTAAATTGCAGCTTTTATCACCTCCTCGCACTTCTGCTGTTCCACAGCATCCAAAGCAATTAAATCCAACCTATTTTTTCCTACTTCTATTCCTTGAAGTGGAGCTTTCTTGTGTGGGGCAGAGATTACAGGGTTTGGGCTGGATTTTGATTCACATTTATTTTCCATTAAGGACTCGGCTCCACTCATCTCCTCTTCCTCCTCCCGTGAAGCTCGCTGCGTGCTCGGCAAATAAGAATTTGAAAGCAGTTTAAAGGAAAACAAACAGAAACTGATGCCTTGCAGAATTTTTGCAACAAGAGTCCTGGAAACATGCAAAGCATTTTAAGGGACTTGGAAGAGAGCGACGTCTTATCACCAGGAGTGGGATGCTAATGTTTGCAGGAGAGTTATTGCTGTGCATTATTCATCCTCCTGGTTTGTATTTATTAGGAATTATTAGGAAACTCATCACCCAGCGAGCTGCAGGGTTTCTTGGCAGCACTAACACAGCAGAAAACTCCTTGTGCCCAAGGGCTCCTGCTTCTTTGGGGGTGGTGGGTTTCCCAATCCCATTTCCTGCTCCATAATCCCAGTGAAGGGGAGGAGTGAAGCACCTGGCTCTGTTTGGGAGATGCCCCAGTTTCAGGTGGAGGGCATGGAGGTCTTGGACACTTGGTGGTCTCAGGTGGGGTCATCCCAAAATGATCCACAGGACACAGGAGGGCTCACACCTCATCTGGATTATTTCAGAGCAAGCTGTGTTCCTCCTTTTGCAATCAGGAGGGACTGACACCTCCCACACACTGAAGATCAGAGCATTACTGTGCTCCTGGACACTGCCAGACCAGATGAAAAAGTTGCCAAGGAGGCCCCAGTACAGCACATGTGCCCCTGGTGTTCCCCCACTATTCTGCAGGTGCACTGCTTGCACCTTTTTAGCCCAAATCTCCTTCCCACCTGCCCCTTTCACATTCCCCTGTCCCTGAGCACACCACCCAACTGCTCCAGTATCAGAGGGCAACATGCTGCCTTTTCCCTGCTTCCTTCAAACTATGCAGCCACTAAAGAAATTAGCTGAAAATAACCTATTTCCCATCCAAACATCCATTTCCCAGAGGAGTTAAGGTCTTTTAAATTATGCCACCTTCTCCCAGCAAACAAGCCCTTCTGAAGGGCAAGGCTCAAGCCACTGCAGGGATGCAGATTTTCAAACCACTCATTATGCAAATGGCTCATTTATTGCTGCTGAGCTGAAAGCAGGAATTCCAGGCATGCAAATAAAAAATAGTTGGGGAGCAACAGCCAGTAAGTGCCTGTTGGCTTCTGCTGGCTTGGGTAAAACACAGAACAGACCCTGCAGGCAGCAGCTTCTGGTGGAGTTTCAAACTTCAGGATGAAATTGGTTTGCAACCACCACTGGTGGCTCCTGGGCTCTGCAGCATCTCCAGCTGGAAGTTCTGCCGGGGCTGCAGATCCTGCCATGCCCCTATTGATCCTAAAGTCTTACTCATGACAGCCTGAGCTAAGCAAGGCTGAAATTCAATAATTCGGGGTGAGTGGACACAAGGGGTGGAGCTGAGGTGTGAAGAGGTTATGGGAGATTTCATTGACAGGGTTGCAACTGCACCAGGAGCAAAGCTTTCCCCAAAACCTTAATAAACATCCTGGGGCTGGGTGGGAATGAATGCTAATTAGCATCTGATAAAGATTCAGAGAGAGAAACTGGCTGGGAAAGGAGACAAAACTCGAAATTAGCCATGCAGGCGGGAAATTTTAAGCAGGACTATCCTGGGAACAGCCTGCCTCCACAATTCTCTTCTCACAGTGCCTGGAAGCACAAGGAGTGGAGGATGCTCCATGGCCAAGGATGAGTCTTTGTCCTCCAGGAACTGAATCATGTACAAACATTTCTGAGGCCCAGCTCCTTCCAGCTACTGAATCTAATTCAGGTCCAAGTCCTG
Organism: Haemorhous mexicanus; assembly: GCF_027477595.1. NCBI lineage: Eukaryota > Metazoa > Chordata > Aves > Passeriformes > Fringillidae > Haemorhous > Haemorhous mexicanus. The sequence goes on along the minus strand of NC_082363.1, from coordinate 4,033,128 downwards.
GAAATGACCTGGCACAGGGTATCAGTTTGCACTGCAGCCATGGGAAATAATAAGGAATTTAAAAAGCAAAACAGGAACGTTGAGCTGAGTATTAAAGAACCTTTCAAGTTCAAACATGGGGAAAAAAATGTGATGCCGAGCCAGTCCAACGTCAGCACTCAAGGTGAAATGGAAAAAGAAATCTCTGTGGATTTGCCTTTAACAGGCTGTTGTTAGTGCCATTATGTTTAATATCATTAACACAGAATCATTATGTAAATTCTGGTTTTTGAGCTCAGTTGTCGCTATCACAAGTTAGTTTTAATCTGGAAGCAAACTAAAAGCAGCTGGTGCACTGACCCGGGCTCGGCACACTCAGCACTCATTTTCTCCCACTGAACAGAAGATTTGCTCATTTTTCTGTGCTCCTATATCCTTAAACAGCATCATCCAAAATCCAGCTCAAGATGTGACACAAGTCTCATTGCAATTTTTGCTGCCAAGTGACTGAAATGACAAGAGACCCCAGCAGGAGCTGGTCGAGTGTTCATCAACGAGCAGATTAATTGCCAAGACAGAAGGGTCCTGATACACAACCACCTGACAGCAATCAGGTAATCACTCATTATGTGTACATTTCCCAAAGTCCTGGAACTGGCACATCACCCAAATCTGGAGCCACATCAACCCAAGCGATGACAAATATTGCTTCCAGTTGAAACAGCAGAGCTCAGCAATTTCAGACCCAGGAATTGAAAAGAATAAATTTACCTGAGCCCATCATTGCACAGCAATAGCTGTATTACATAAAAAAAAAAAGGTTTCTACAATGGAGAGACTGTTCCTGGCTTCCAACAAGAACATAAGCAATAATGTATGTGCAACAATGCCACGATTGAGCGTGTGTTTCAATGAGCATTCACACACACGGTCCTGAACAGATGAAGGACAAGTGCTACAGGCTGAATGGGCTCCATTGAGCACAGCTAATTAGCTGGATAAGCATATGCAAGACCAGGACCTAAATTTGTTCTCTGCCTCCTGGGACAATGATAACTCCTTTTTTCTTTTTGTTGTGCCAAATAGATAGAGCAACTCTAAGGCAACGTTCTAACCCCTGGCTGGCACAGAGCATTTTTTCGTGCAAAGGTGTTGGGGTTGGGAAACAGCAGCTCAGGTGAAAGAAGAGCATTGCCCATGCTCTTGTCAGGACTCATCCCTCCCAAGCTGCCATTAAACATTGCTAATACCCAGCCCTGCATAACACCACCAAAATATTTGCTGTGATCAACATGCACAACTTTTGGATGATGGATCTGATAATCCAGAGCTGCATCCAGCAAGACAGGGCTCTGATTTCACAGATCTGAAGCACATATTGCCACAGCAGAGGATGCAGTCTTTTATTACAGCCTTGATCCCGTGACTTGCATTTGCAGGATGGAGTTTGGCACAATCTGTGCTTGTCTGGAGGTGGTGGGGATGGAGAATGGGAGCAGCAGAGAGCAGAGGGCAGGGCTAGGGAATTTCAGCACACAGCAAAACAGGGAAACCTCCACCAGATCCCTCTGAAACATGGCTTTTGCAGAGGACTGAGGTAGACGTGTAGGTCTTGTGAAACAGCTGCCCATGCCTCCCAAAAATGCAGCTCCAGCTGTGGCTGCTGTGTTCTCATCCCCAGCCAGAGTGCAAAGCAAATATCCCAAGGGAATAAACCCAACCTGGCCAGTGCCTAATGAGAGCACCTCAGATCAGGGGGCATTTGCAGAGAGCTGGGAAAGCCTTGTGTGCAGGAGGGCAGGAAATGACCCTCAGAGCCTCGCTCCTCTCCTTACTGGGATTCCTGGCAAAGTTCCCACCGGCTGCAGGAACAGGACTGAAAAGGTTTCAGAGCACAGAGTCAGTGACAACAAAGGGTAAAAGCACTTGGCAGACACAAGATGAGGCACATCCACCCAGTCCTGTTGGTGGCACTCAGTGTGGCATCGCTGCTCCTCACACAGAGCCCTGCACAACCTCCAAACCCAACCCCCACACCAGCACACAAAGCACCCTGCTCTGACATTTTTAAAAGATAAAAACTGATGCCAATTCAGCCCTTTCCAGTAAGCTTTGTGCCACTAGTATCTTCTTCTGCTGTTATTAAAGGAAAAAGAAACACAACTGAAACTTACAGTAACCAAGCCAGGTTCTCCCTACATTTTATTCCTTCTTTAATCTAAACATAAAGTCATAAGAGTGGGATATTTGCTGTAAGGAAATGAGCTGTCAAGTGATTTATGGTCTTGCTTTGTCTCCATCTCAACAGCTCCAAGTCTTCTCCAAGACCTATTTTTAGCAAGCTGTAAAAATTAGAGGCAATGAGGGACAGGGTGGGGAGCCAGGCATTGAGAAATGTGCAGAGCAAACTTACCTTCATCTTCATTATCCTAATGCACCTTTGGCTGCTGAATACCACAGGGACAGTCCCAGGCAGGGTTACACCTGGCTCTCCTGCAAGGTGCCTTCACACAGGAGGTCACACAGACCACAAAGGAGAAGTGGTGGGGGAAACACCCCTGGGTTTGGGTTTGTTTGCTGGGGTTTTGGTGGTGTTGTTGGAGCCATGTTTGGTTTGTTTTCATTAATAATGGCCATGATGGCACAGTGCCATTATGCACAAGGAGCTCATACACTGTTTAGATGGCAGGCAAGACCAAATTCAGCTGGGGTCAGCACAGGCTTTCCTTTATTCCCAGGATGCCTCAAATAGAAACCCACACTCTACCCAGTACTCAACTATTAAATCAATAAAGGCAGTTGCCTGATTCACATTTTATTAGTCATTCCAGCCCAAATTATTCTAATAATTCCCTCTAACAAGAACCAAGGTCCTCTACTGCAAAAACTATTATTTCCAGCACCTTCACTTGCAAATTATGACAATAATTACTCCAAGTCCCCATATAGCATTTTCCATAGGAGAGCTTTAAGAGCTTTTACAATAGGAAGTTATTACCAGAGCTTTAACAATAGAAAGTTATTACCAGCATCCTTATTTGTGAGAATGAGGCACAGAGAGATCAAACGAATTGCTGAAGATCATTCAGCAACTCTGGGAAAAGAACTGTAATCTCCTGACCCTCCATCCAGAGCTGATTTGGACAGGGAAAAGAAAAAGCATTTCTGAAGCATGCATGAAAAGGGTTTGCTTTTGGAAAATGAGCTTTTCCAAAAGGAGCAGTCACAGCAAATGTCTGAAGCATGACAGAATTCTGAAAGAGATTAAATGATGCTGTTAATTGTTGTGTAGGTGGGGAATGGATAAACAGAGGATGCATGTGCCTTTTGGCCACTTTCTTATCCCCTCTGGGCTGCCCCAGGGAGAAACCCCAACAATCACATACTTTGTTGCACAAGCAATGTCACATTTAAGGATTAAGACTCTTTTCTCTCCCTCATCTTTCTTCTTCCCTGTGGTTTGGCCCCTGAGCTGTCCAAACTGACACATCCAAAATCAACAGTGAATTTTGACCATCCTGGCCAACACAGTTTGCTCAGAAGTACCAAACACACACTAAGTCTCCATGAAACTCTTCCTGCTCAGAAGTATTTTAGGAGGAAGAACAGACCTTAATCAGCAGAAGAACCATGGAGAAACAGAATATTTATCTGAAGCCACATCCTTAAACCAAACAGGATGAAATCCTCTGAGGCAGCTATTAAGGAGATTGCCCAGCAAAAAGGAAATTCAGCAAACCAGATTATCTCTAACAGGCTTATCCACTGGAAAGAATCATCAGAGCAGTGACAAGATAGTTTTGAGAGACAATTAATGAAAGGTAGGGGAGAGGGGAGATTGCAACAGGGTGACAAGGAGTGAAAATCCACAAGATACAGATTGTCATGGCTGATCAGACATAAGGACATTACACGACCCATCACACGTCTGGAAGAGGAAAGGGAGCCAAGATGTTCACAGTGCCTCTTGTCTGTGGCTTTGCCAGGGGCAGAACTGCTTTTATCTTCTTTAATGCAGCAATAAGAAGAATTCCCCTGCTAGAGCAGTTGACAGCCATGAATGGGATCAAAAGAGCTTCCACCAGCACCACTGCACTCCTCCTCACAGCCCAGCCCTCCCCTGCTGCTGTCACCAGCTGAGTCCCACAGCAGAAGGAGCATCTTCTCCAAAGCAGGACCCCCAAAGTTTAAACCAGTGGCAAACCTCCAACAAACTGAAAATGGGTGAATGGATGAAGCCCACTGGAGGGTCTTGGACTGGAAATCTTCCCACTGTATGAAAGCACCACTCCTTGGGCAGGCCCACAATGGAAATGGAGAGCACAGAGCTGTGGCTTTGCACTGCACTGCTGCTGGGACAACAGGCTTTTTCTTACAGAATTATTTCATGTTGTTTCCAACCCAGATTCCTCCTAAATCTCTGATGTTGTCAGAGCACAACATCAGGCCCAGCAGGTAACCCTAAATCTGTAGGCCACCCCCCCTTACCTTCAAAGTACTGCTACCCCACATGCTTCCCCAGCAGTGGAACCAGGCAGAAAAACAATTAAAAAATCCCACTGAGGAAAGGATGAGGGCTACTGGCATGAGAAGATTCTGTGCCATCAGCTCTGCATGAGGATGGGACAAGCAGGGATGGAAAAACTTAGGGATTTGCCAGAGCTAATGACACAGGCAACTTTCCACTGACTTCACTAGGCTTTGCACCAAATGCCTGGACAAAGAGCTGCACTCAAGAGCTATCAAGAAGCTTAATTCATTAGCAATTTTAAAGTACTTTTAGATCCTGGAGTGAAAGGATATCAAAGTGCAAAGTCATTTTATTAGTGATAACAGTCTAAGAACAGCAAGTTGAATCCTTCAGTCTAAAGCCTTGCAGCACAAATGGGTTTGTAACACAAAGATGCCACTAAGTCCTCAGAGATGTTAAAACTCCCTTGCATAGGCTTTTACCAGATAGAAATTTTCTAAGATTCCCTTTAACTCCACAAATTCTGATGGTAATTAATAACACTCATGCAGCAGGATGGACCCAAACCCACAGAGGGAAGGCAGGAGGGTGTGAAGGCTGTTGCAGCCCTTGAGAGGCTCTTGTGTGTGCTGGCAGAGCTCCTGTGCTCGGTGTGCTGTGCCAGGACCACAGGGACCCCACAGCTCTGAATTCCTCCCGTCCTCCTGGGGAGCAGAAAATGAAACTGCCACAGGCTCTTTGCACGTGGATCTCCAAAACTGTCCAGGGAATGGCTCCCAGGCAGTGTGAGAGGACACACAGCAAGAAGCTGGCATGGCTGCAGGTTGGCCTTGCATGCAGATGCTCTTCTTCTCCAAAATAAAATCTCAAGCCTATAAAAACATTGGCAGCAGGCGCCGGAAGATGCACAGTGTAGCCTTCTATAATTCCTCTGGTGGAATCGACTTCATCCTCTTCCCTCTGGCCCCAGATCAAGCACAAGCTCCTCACAGGAATTTTCCATTATCCTGTGGCAAACACACCAGGGCAATCCAGCTGCTTAACCAACTTACACTCTGACCCCCCTCCCCAGCAGCAGCGAGGTCTTGCATAAACACAAGGCATTTCTCTGGGATGTGCCAATTCCAGCACTGCTGCCCAAGGGAATTGGGGCTGCAATTCCCAGGCTGACAGAGCTGCAGTGGGGCAATGGAGACATCATTAGTGTTCTTTGCTCCAGCTCTGCCCTCCTGGCAGACCCTGCTGTCCCCCACTCTCAGTTGCTGAGCCCCTCATTTATTTCCACAGCCTGACAGACTTGAAACCAGGGGAAGAGTGGAAGCTCTCAGCATCCCTCCTCTGCTTCTACTTCAGTAAATCCTTTCCTTGCCCTGCTCTTTCACTGGGCTGTGAACTCATCACCAAATCCACACAACCACTGCTCACAGCTGGATGTCCATGTGAAAGGCACAGGGAGAGCCAAGTTCACCCCAGCAGCCCAAAGGGGAGCATCTCCATCACTTCAGCTCCCACCCTCAGGCAGAGGGGCTCTGGAAATGCTGCAAACCCCACAACATCTCTGTGGATACAGGGATCATCCATCAACAAAGTGTCCTTGAACCACCGAGGAGCAGGAACCCCCCTGGCATGGTGGGGTGGTGCAGAGGGATTGCCTGAGGTGTGCTCACAGCACTGATAAATGCACAGAGCTTATCCTGACATTCCCTCTGCCACATTTATTTGCTCAAGAAAAATGTTTGGCATCTCCTTATCCCTGCTCATTTCCGATGTGGTTTCTGCTTTCCCCAGGGTCACAGGCAGAGACAGGCATCCCTGAGGCTTTTTTGTGTTTGCAGCCATCTGCTGAACAGGGAGGGCTGAAGGAGCCACCAAAGAGAGCTGTGGTTCCCTTGCTAGGGGTGACCAAGTGACTAAAAAGCATTTAGTTTATTCCCTCTTCCCAGAGATCTGCTATCAGATAATGGCTCAGCTCCAACAACATCATCTCTTCCAGCAGCATGGTTCACATAATCTTGGCCAAGGCAGAAGGCTGCAGCTCCAGAACACACACACAATTAAGCTGCAGCACACCCAGTGCCTCCCTCGGTCTGATCCACAAGGGTGCAGGAATCCCGGGGTGTTTCACCCCCCAAACACCCACACCCAGCTCCTAACAGCTCCAACAACATCACCTCTTCCAGCAGCATGGTTCACATAATCTTGGCCAAGGCAGAAGGCTGCAGCTCCAGAACACACAATTGCACTGCAGCACACCCAGTGCCTCCTCCCTCGGTCTGGTTCACAAGGGTGCAGGAATCCTGGGGTGTTTCACCCCCCAAACACCCACACCCAGCTCCTAACAGCTCCAACATCATCTCTTCCAGCAGCATGGTTCACATAATCTTGGCCAAGGCAGAAGGCTGCAGCTCCAGAACACACACACAATTGCACTGCAGCACACCCAGTGCCTCCCTCGGTCTGGTTCACAGGGGTGCAGGAATCCCGGGGTGTTTCACCCCCCAGACATCCCCACCCAACCCCTCACAGCCTGCAGGTGCCCCCTCTGCCCCCCCAGCCACCACAGCCCTTCACTAACCAGTCTGCAAATGAGCTAAAAAAATCCTTAATCCTGCAAACAGCTTCTGTATGAGGGAGAGACTGGAATCACTGCCAGCTCTGCAGGGGTGGGGGAGAGGAGAAACCGTCCCCAGCACAGGGACAGTCACACAAAGGCCACATTGTCCCACACTGCAATTAACTCCAGGCAAAAAAAAAAAAGGCCAAGGCTTTCTATTTGTGAAGGGGCAAGGCTTTTCTAGGACATACCCAGCAAACAGCAGGTCCCTGCCCTGCAATGTGCACCCCAAAAATCATTTAGGGTACAGCACCTGGTGCTGCTGTCTGCTCGGGGAGCTGCACTGCCAGTGTCTCACCCCCAGCTGACACTCACTGGCGTTTTTCTAATATGAGTTTTACAGGAGAAACAAGATCCAAAGGCTTTCAAAGCCTCTTTACAATTTGTCAGCACTTTCCTCAGGCTGGAAGGGATGAAGTTGTTGGGAATATCATGAAACAAGTGGCACATCACCTCTTTGAAACTCAAATAGCAAGAGACCACATCAAGTCTTCAAATATTAATCTGTACTTACCAACTAATCAGCACTGACAAAAATAACCCATCTAATTATCAGAACACTACCACCTAAATAATGAATTATATGCCTTATTAAAAAGTATAATAGATTAGAGGACGTGAAACAATTGCAATTAGTAAAACAAGAAACGCTGGGAAACAAAAAACCCTACAAGTGTGATCTGAATTGTATAAATTAATGTTCCAAAATAGCCACTGATCTCCTTCAACTCATCAAACAACAGGAACTTTTGAAGCCTATCACAAGCCAGTGAATGCAATTCACCTTAAAACTGCTGGAAATTCATATTAAGACATTGTGTTTGCTGCTGAGAGTTGCTTTGTCAGGACACATCCTGGACCTTACTGGGAGAGAGCAGACCTCGGTGCATGTGATTGCTTTGTGGAGAGGAGGAGGGGTGGGGGACAGGGATGCTGCACAGATAACAGCCAGGGGAACGAGGGATGCCTCCAAGCACTCACAGGAAGCATTATCAGCTTTCCTCTAATGTCACCAGGCCCCTTGGTGCTGCACATCACCCAGCTCAGCCCCTGCCCTGTGAAACAGCACCAGGTGGGGAGGGAGGTGGGGGACACTCCTGAAACCTGTCCCTCAGTGCTCGTGGTGTCCAGCTCTCCATCCCATGGACAACGAGGCATTTCCCCACCCCAGGGCTACTCCAGCCTGTGATTTTGGTGAAACACACCTGGTACCTTGTTCAGCCCTTTGCTCACTGACCCTGCCATCATTGCCAACACAGCCCGTGGATCTTGGGCTCCAACCTGACAGAGGGCAGGCTTAGATGGGAAATAGGGAAGGAATTCTTGGCTGGCAGGGTGGGCAGGCCCTGGCACAGGTGCCCAGAGCAGCTGTGGCTGCCCCTGGATCTCTGTCAGTGTCCAAGGCCAGGCTGGACAGGGCTTGGAGCACCCTGGGACAGTGGGAGGTGGAATGGGGTGAGCTTTAAGGTCCCTTCCAACCCAAACCATTCTGAGATCCTGTGATCTTTGCAGAGATTCTACAACAGACACCCACAGTCTGCAAGATTCTCCAAGTCCTCAACCTCCCTCTGCAGTCCTCAAACACCAAGGGGTGAATAAATCCCAAAAATGCTGTTGGCTTTCTTCTTTTCACCAGGACTACTGCTGTTCCATCCTCTGCAATATTTACCTTTCTAAGGCTTTAATGCCTGCTGCAGTCCTGACACCACTCAGCTGCAGAACACACTCCTAATTGCACCCCAAGGTATAGCACAGGAGAAAAGATGTAGCACAAAAAGAAACCAAAAAAGCTTTAGAGGGAAAAAGAAACCCTAAATTGTTGATTGCAAAATATTTTTTTAAATATAAAAGAAATCCCAAACTCTACATGTCTTTGAGATGTGTAACAGCACCTGAACAAAGGTCATTGATCTTTAAAATAACATCCTCCTTCCAATCCAGGAGAAAGATGATGAAATTCTTCTTCAGTTTAAAGCAGCCTTTTAATAACTTGAGTGCTGTTCATGTGGACTAGAGGTTATGACAAGGACAGAGTAACTCACTTCCTGTTCAAAATTAGTTTAATTTAGCTCAGCCCACAATAACTAATGCCATTCCTTGTAAACACACCCCCAAATGTCTCCCTCCAATAACCTGCACCAACTTAAGGGAAGAAAAAGAAACTTTTGGTTAAACTGTCCCTTGTAGTGGTCAATACACTGTAACTCCCAGCTGGGTTCACAGTATTTTTCTCCTCACAGGTAATCAACAGGTACCTTTATTAAAATAAAGCATTTTTTATTTAATGTCCTAGCTTGCTCCACCTTTCAAAAGAGGTTTTGCCTCAAAAGAATGTGTTAACACTTCACACAAAAATATTTTTCATCTGAGCTCACTTTGAAGGGAGAGTTTCAGCTGGAGACAATTCAGCAGGTCAGGAATACAGCCCAAAGAGCCGAGGGGAGGGAATGATGCATGGGCAGGGGCTGAGACCCCTCTGTACATTAATTTAATTTGGAGCATGTGGCTGCTCACACCAAAGCCTGGAGCTGGTGGGGCACTCAGAATCTCACGTAGGAATGCTTGGAGGTGTGGATCCTTCCAGAGAAATGAGTCAGCCTTTAATTCATTTTGCACTATAGTAGAAAATAAGCTTTTTCAATCCAAGCTGAAAATGAACAGCTCCTTGCCTTCTTGCAGCTCTACCACTGAGTGTGTCAATGCATGGGAAAGAGAAAATGACTGCAGAAGAAGTTAGCTCCAAGCCAAGGTGAAGCCAAGTGGTTTGTTTTCATTACTCAAAGCCACAGAAAAGAAATGCAAAACACGAAAGAGCCCAAAGCCAACGGTGAAATTCACATTCAGGCGGAGGATTTTCTAAGGGTAAATGTTTGTTTTTATCCCAGTGCACTTAGGTCAGCTTGAATTTATGTTAATACCATCAACAGAGCAGCGCCAAAATACTCAGTGCCTGACAACCTGTAGGTTAGGGGTTTTTTACAGCTATTAATTTGTCCTGAACCAGCACTGCCCTTTTCACACTGCAGCACCTACAGTAACACTGAATTTGGCCACAACCCACGGAGACTGCAGACAACTCAACACCCTCATTTATTCTAACAATTATTTTCTCACCAAATCCCCAATCTCCACATTTTTGCTGTGGCATTCACATTCTCTGAAAAATCCCTTTGCCCAGGACTTTTCTCCTGGGAAGCTGAGAAGCCTCAGAGAAAAAGGAAAACAATATTATCTCATTTACTTTTCTTGTGTTTTGCTCCTTTAGCATGTGGTTGGAGATTGTTCACCCACAGGTGATTGTTTCATTGGTTTCATGTGAATTATTTTGACTTATTGGCCAATCAGGGCCAGGCTGTGTCTGGGCTCTGGAGAGTCACGAGTTTTCATTATTATCTTTTCAGCCTTCTGCAAGTATCCTTTCTGTATTCTTTAGTATAATATAGTTTAATATTCTTTAATATAGTATCATAAATAATAAATTAACCTTCTGAGAACACAGAATCAGATTCATCATTCCTTCCTTCATCAAAGCACCCCACAAATACAATACTGCACATTTTTGCCAGCTGCCACAAGCATGGTAGCATTTTCTTCCCAGTTTTCCATCCCCTGCCTACCTTTCTACCTGAATCACTGTCCTGCCTGATGTTTGCAACCCCAGTTTATCACCAGTTGTGAATTTAATTAATGTGTTGTTTCTCCCTTCAACCAGATCATTAATGGAGTTGATAAATCAAATGTACCATTGTGCTCCATAACAGTGGATTTGTGATATTCCCCAGAGGTCAGAGGACACACAAACTGAGGGATGAAATTCACTGAGACATAAATATAGCATCCTCGTCTGTGACAGTCGGATACAATCAGACTCCAGTGATGTGAGCATTATGCAAGAGAACTTTGTATCTGGCCTCTTCCACAGAAATGCCACAAGACCAATACAGAAAAACAAAAACTGGCTGACAACCCATTTCATACATTTCTTCTCATTCTTCTTTCATTGGTGCTGGCAGGTCAGTAATACTTACTTTGGTTTCACCAGAGCTTGGGTAGAAAAATACCACCAGGACAGTATTGTTATAGATTTTAAATGAAGAATGGAGATTAAAATAAGGAATGCTCTGTTTGTTGTCCTTGAGACTGTGTGGGATCTTTTGCCCCCTCTTATGAGAATTGGCTGGGAGGGACTTGGAGCAGCCTGGTCTGTGGAAGCTGTATCCCTGCCCACAGCAGGGGATTGGAATTGGATGATTTTGAAGGTCCCTTAAAACCCCACCCAATCTCTGACTCTGTGGCTGAGCTGGTCCCCACGTGGTTCCCCAATACACATCACACACAGCCCTGGCATAGACAAAACCATCAACAAAAGAAAAGTGTCATAAAGTTGTGATGAAAACTAAAACCCAAAGCAACAGATAGCTTCTGTCCACTTTGGACAGGCCTGTCCAAACCAGCCCCACCACAGTGAGCCTTGGTGTCCTGCAGAGATGTCCAGCATGGACACCTGTGACCTGACACCCATCTGTGGTCCACCAGGTCCCTCAGCTGCCTGGTGCAAGGTTTTGCACAGGTAGCAGCTATGAGAAAGCATCTTGCAAGTTAAAAAATAAATAAAAATGACAAACCTTGCAGATTGTCCCTCTGCAATCACATGGCTTGACTTTTATTTCTGCCTTTCTCTCAGGGTTGTGCTGAGCAGGCTCTGGCTGAGGAGAAGGTGCTGCTCTGAGAACAGCAGCCCTGTGGAAGGTTCCCATGGTGAGCTGATTGAAATGCTAATGAACAGCGGGCTCAGACACCCCCAGCACTCACCTCCTTCACCTGGAGGACCTCAAAGATCAGGCTCGGGGTGTAGGTCACAACCCCAAAACCCCAAGGAGGTCACAGTGGGACACCAAGGCTGGCAGCAGAGGCTCCCTGAGCCTGCCAGGGAGGGGCACTGGGCGAGGAGCGCTGGGAACACCCCAGAGGAACCAAGCCTGCCTGCAGGCACCAGATGGGATTTGACGCCAGCACAGCAGGGCAGCCCTTCCCAAACACAGCCGGAATGGCCCTGAAGCGGCGAGGGCGGGGATGGGGCGGGATGGCCGCCCGCGGCCCCGGCTCACCTACCGCCGCTGGGGAGAGAGCAGCACCCGGGTACGGCAGCACCTGGGTACCGAGCATCTCCTGCTACCCGTGGGGAGAGAGCAGCACCCGGGTACCGAGCATCTCCTGCTGCCCGTGGGGAGAGAGCAGCACCCGGGTACCGAGCATCTCCTGCTGCCCGTGGGGAGAGAGCAGCACCTGGGTACGGCAGTGCCCTGAGTACCGAGCATCTCCTGCTGCCCGTGGGGAGAGAGCAGCACCCGGGTACCGAGCATCTCCTGCTGCCCGTGGGGAGAGAGCAGCACCCCTGAGTACGGGAGTGCCCTGAGTACCGAGCATCTCCTGCTACCCGTGGGGAGAGAGCAGCACCCCAGCCCCGTGCATCTCCTCTGCCCATGAGGAGATTCCAGCACCCCCAGCCCCGTGCATCTCCTGCTGCCCAGAGCAGATTCCAGCACCCCAGTTTTGTGCATCTCCTGCTGCCCAGAGCAGATTCCAGCACCCCAGCCCTGTGCATCTCCTCTGCCCATGAGGAGATTCCAGCACCCCAGCCCCGTGCATCTCCTCTGCCCTGAGCAGATTCCAGCACCCCAGCCCCGTGCATCTCCTCTGCCCAGAGCAGATTCCAGCACCCCAGCCCCGTGCATCTCCTGCTGTTCATGAGGAGATTCCAGCACCCCAGCCCCGTGCATCTCCTCTGCTGTTCATGAAGAGATTCCAGCACCCCCAGCCCCATCCATCTCCTCTGCCATTGAGCAGATTCCAGCACCCCAGCCCTGTGCATCTCCTCTGCCCAGAGCAGATTCCAGCACCCCAGCCCCGTGCATCTCCTGCTGCCCAGAGCAGATTCCAGCACCCCAGCCCCGTGCAGCTCCTCTGCCGGGTCTGACGCTCGGGGAAGAGCCCTCGGGAGGAGCCGGTCCCTGCCCAGCCCGCACGGACCCGCCCGGACCAGCCCCGCACCTGCCCGGGGCTCCGGCGTGACGAGTCTCGCCGTGGGAGCCCTGCCAAGCTTCGAGGGCTTCGCAATTAACTTTCACAACAAACCAAAAGCCTCAAGAGCTTTTAATCTCCAAATAAGTAGGAGATGTGGGTGCCCGCCAAGGCTTTTGTGCCCGGGTTTATCGGCGAGGCGCTGATAAGGACCTTGCTGCTTTGTGTCTGTGAAAAATGCGTATTTTATGATTGGCTTTTCGCAAATGTTAAAATGAATGGTATATGTGTTATGTTAGAAAGTTATGCTGTATTAATTTTCTTAAGTAGTGTGTTAAATATAGAGTTAGATTATAACATAATGTTAAAAGAGAAACTATTTATGTGAGATACTTTTTTTAAGAGAGGACTCGCACTGAGATAGCAGATTTTTCTAAACCTTTCAGAAAAAAAAATTATTGCTCTCTCTTCAATCCATAGCAATCTATTGCTATTTATTTATGATTATCGAGTTCTTCCCACCTTGCTCAGCCCTGCAGACACCGTTAAGATTCAGAAGAAAAAGCTGGCACTGCCCAGACAGAATCCTGTGTTTGAATGGAATTGATGCATCATGGATGAGGTGTATGAATATGCAACAGGCTGTTGTTTTTAAGGGTTAATGCTCTGTGCACGTGGGGCCTTTTTTGGGCTTATTTTGCCCAGAAAGAGGTACCCGGACTGTCTGTAACTCTTTGTTTCTATTGTCTCATATTGTCCTAATCCAAACTGTCCAAATTTTTATTACTCTAATTATATTACTATTTTAATAACCATTTTATTACTATTAGACTTATAAAATTTTAAAAACAAGTGACTGGCATTTTTCACACACCTTCATTTCCACAGGAGCTCCCAGTTACCCACCTTCATTTCCACAGCAGGAGAGCAGGGAAAGGCACAGGGCAGCTGTGCAACAGGTTAAAAGTGCCACCTTTGTGCAAATAAGCTTGAAAGAAATGCTGAAGAGCAAATATTAAAATTCCTGCACAGGTACCATCCTCTGCAAAAAACTGGCCGTGCTGTTCTCCATCATAAAAATAAATTTAAAAACCTAAACTTGTAAAATATGTGTGTACATTAAAGATTTCATCACAAAGTAGCTGATCCTGCCAGCCATCAGTTACAAGAGGTGCAATAACTACCAAGACAAGCCCTGGTTGTGCTGTTCTCCATCATAAAAACCAAAAAAATTTAAAAAACCTAAAATTATAAAATACGTGTGCACATTAAAGATTTCATCAGAAGACCCTCCCTGCCAGCCATCAGTTACAAGAGGTGCAATAAGCCCCAAAACAAGCCCGGGCTTGCCTGAATAAACAGGCAGGAAGGAAATTGCTGTGTGCAGCTCCCAGCCCGGCAGGATCCTCATCAGGATTCTCTGCTGGCAGCAGCACTTGTCACACAGACACACACACAGACAGACAGACAGACAGACAGAGTGCTCGTGCCTGCAGAGTTCAGTGCCTGACCAGCACCTCTTGGTGAGAATACTTTTAATAAAACCCAGAACAACTCTCCTGTGGTAGCACCACTCTCCCAGGGAGCCCAGAGCTGCTGCAGCAGCACACCTGCACACACAGCTTTACCCAGGACAATTCTGGGCAAAATTCAGAAAGAATTGGCTTTATACTGCCCAGGACAATACTTTGGCATCCTCCTTGAGCCTCAGCCATTGGTGTGTGAAAAATGTGTATTTTATTATTTTCTTTTTGCAAATATTAAAATGAATATTATATTACATTAGAAAGTTATGCTGTATTCATTTTCTTAAGTAGTGTGTTAAATATAGTTTCAGGTTATAACAAAATGTTAAAATAGAAACTATGCTATGTAGGATACTTTTTTCTATAGAAAGGACTCACAGCAAGACAGCAGCCACAGGACACAGAAATCTTTCAGAGAAAGAGAATTTATTGCTCCCTTATCAGAAGAAACGAACTTCTTCCTGCCTCACTCAGCCCTGCAGACGCCGTCAGGATTCAGAGGCAGAAGCTGACCCTGCCCAGACAGAATCCTGTGTGTGAATGGAATTTCTGCACCATGGATGAGGTGTATGAATATGCAACAGGCTGTTGCTTTTAAGGGTTAATCCTCTGTTAACGTGGGTCCTTTTTCGGGCTTATTTTGCCCAGAAAGAGGTACCCGGACTGTCTGTTTCTATTGTCTCATATTGTCCTAATCCAAAATGCCCAAAATTTTTATTACTCTAATTATATTGTTATTTTTATAACCATTTTATTACTATTAAACTTCTAAAATTTTTAAACCAAGTGATTGGCATTTTTCACATGTGGTAACTTATGCCTCCTCTTCCCACCCTTGTTCCCAACTCTCAAACTGGAATAAAGAAAAAACTTCATGTTTTTATCTCTAATCAAAGTTTATTTTCCTTACAATTTTCTACTAATTTTCAATGATGAAAACTTTTTGGTGTTATTAATTACCCACTTAATCCTGCTTTCCTAATGACATGTACACAGATTTCCATAAGATCAGAGCAGCTCTGCTAATCAGGGATAAACCCAGTGTACTAAAGAGGGTTATACTCTTACATTAGTCTTTCCTGTTGTTCTAATTAATGGTATTACCCTCTAAACTGTGCACACACACTTAAAGAAAGTTAAGATAAGCTGAAAAAGTGCTGCCAAGGAACCAGAGTATATTTAATAACTTCCTACCAGTTACCTCCAGCACTACATCCATCTCCTTGAAGCCAACAATATCCACCCCTCCTCTTACTCAGGATGCTTGGTTTGGTAAGTGGCTTTGGCCATTGATATAAAAAAGCATGAGCAAAATCAACTTCATTTTTCTGCTTCCCCTCTCCTCACCAGATTGCCACAAGGATACCAACACTCATTTGCTGATTCAAGTCCAGGAAAGATGAAAAACATCTCTGCAGGATGAGCTCGTACTTACATCGGCAGAAACAAGCAAAAAGGAATTAGCAAACGAGAGCTACCTCACAAAAAACTGCAGTTCAGCAAAATATCCCCAATTTGGAGTCCTTATGCACAGCTGCAACTAAAAGGAACCGGAATAAATCACAGCAAGTCTTCAAGGCCTGGATAATTTTCTTCCTTTGAGAGAATCCAAAAGTTCAGCTGCTCCCAGCTCGGAGCACACTGGAGGATCCAACACCAGCAGTTTTGAAAGTATCTGGGTGACTTCCAGCACCCAGCTGAGGTGACTCTGGGCAGGTTTTGCAGCAGGAATCCCAAACCAACAGCCAGAGCCCCTTACTTGACAAGGGACAGGTCCCTGCAGCCACAAAGGGGCCTCTCCAGCCTCACAGGCTGCACCCACTGCAGCAAAGAACTGCATGAGGTCATGCATGTTCCCACAGGTTCCTCACACCAAATTCTCTTAATCCTAACCCTGAGACATCTCCTGGTGTAAAGATGGTACCAAAGGGTAGAAACAACCCTTCAAAATTACAGAAACCTTGGCACCAGCACCAAATCCCACACGTTTAAGAACCAGGTGTATCAGCAGGTTGATAAGGGCCCTAAAATAGGCACAGCCCTGCAAATTTGCATCTCAAGGGTGTAAATACTGCTTTTTCTGCTACCCTTGAAGGGTCTCACCATGAAGGATTTACTTGATTTCTCCCTGCACAATATTCCAATCCACTGGGAAACGTGTCTGTGCAAAGCCAGGTTTGACTGAACATTGTGATGAGGTCAAAGGCACCTGTGCTGACATCACAGTATGGACAGGCTGTCACTGCTCCTCTGGTATTATCTGCACTGCTCATCTGCCAACAAGCACAGTTAGTGCTTATCTGAATATGGGGTTTTAATCCTGCAAAGTGGTCGTTACCACGGTATTGTCACACTAATTAACAGGTAGAGCTCTCAAGGCTTTTTTATGCACGTTTTCCCAACCAACATAAAACAAATATAATTGCAATCATACATTCAGATTTTGCATCCTGTTTCCAGGACATACAGTCACCCCCAGTCCACGGCAGCAGAGGAAACACTTCAGTCCACAAACCACAACAGCATCAAAAAAAAACTCAGCCCAAGATAATACAGCTCCATTTAAATGGAAAAAAAAAATCTTCAAGGAACCTACAAGGTATTCAAACCTCTTTAGTAAAGTGCTTTCCATTAATCCTGCCACACGTGAAATGCTGAATCAAAGATGCTCAGTGAATGTGCCTGTCAGAGGAATTACACCCCAAATCAACCTGCTCCCTAATGAGTGCACTCAGAAACGACAGCGATAAGCAGGGCACAGGAGATGTGTTAAATTACATCATTTACCCAAATCCGCTGGAAATGATGCATGTCCAAGGAGGAGAAGCACATGAAAAGGGCCTCTGCAAAGGTGGCAAAATGCAAAGTGCTTTCTTTGAAAAGGACCAGCAGATTGCTGTCGGTGCCACTCTCAGAGCACCTGTGGCAGCTGCCTGGGGCCACTGCAGACCTTCCTACAACTCCAGCAAGGCTCAAACAACTTGTGAGCAACTTCTGGGAGTGTGAGCGAGTCGCAGAGCTGGAGCCAAGGCAGGCAATGACAAGGGCATGAGAACATGGGCAAGCAGGGCAAGGTGGCAGCTCGTCAGCCCTGTTCCAGCACGCCCTGCTCACCCCGGTCCCTCCCTCTGATGCCTGTGCACTCAGCAGCTCCTAAACTGGGGCAGACAGTGCTGGGCAGTGAGCTGGGGACATCCCAGGGGACCCTTGGGACCAGCTGGTGACAATCCACTCAGTTCCTCTGTTCCCAATCCCAGTTCTGCCTCACCCACCCAAAGCACCCACGCACAGCAGCATCAGGACACCTTGCAGGAATCCGTCCCGAAGCCAACACAACTGCCTGGGCACCTTCTAGTTAATAAATCTTGCAAAGTTTCTGCTTATATTGCAATGTGCTACCTCAAGCCAGGGGTTTTTGATATTAAATACAGCTTTTTCACTAAATATGTGGCCTTTCTGTGGTTTCACTATGAGCTTTCTGTTTTCAAAGCTCCCCCCCCGACAGGAGCTGCACAGCTTTGGCCTCACCACCTCCCTCTGCTTTTCATGGAAATTTAAGAACCCTATTAATCAGCCCTTTCACCCTGAGCTGTCAGTTCTGGACCTCTCTTGACCACGAAACAAGATCATGCAGGAAACTAAAGCTCATTTGAGCAAACCCTGTGTGGCTTTAGAACAAGCTCCCTTCCCAAGGATGACAAAAACGATCTTTGCAGATTCAATTACACAATGCAAATGTGGTGGGGAGCACACCTGAAATGGTTCCTCTGCTCCTGCCTGAGCCATCACTTCAGCAGAAAAAAAATAAAGCAGATTTGGGCAAAGCCATTTAGCAGCTCTGGATATACTATAGGAGATATAAAAGGTCAAGGAATTAATGTTAAGAATCTGTGGTGGATAAAACAACAGGTTCTGCTGGAGCAGATAATGCAATAATTGATGAACATAAAAGCAAATAATTGGGTGCATTTAAGGCTAGAACAAACAATGATGAACACACAGAGAGAGAATATTTCACCATCACAGGATGAGGAATCTGTTTTCTGAGTGTGCTGCTGTTATACCAAATCACACAAAGACATTGTTCAGCTCCAAGGGAGACTCAAAAGCCCAGCAAGCAACTCCAAACTGGGCTCTGCTCATCCTCACCCCCTTGCTGTGACTCCAGTGAAACACTGCAGAGGGACAGGGCTCCAAGGTGGGAACAGATCCCCCAGGGTCCCCTCCAGCATCACTGCCTGTGCCCTCCTGCCTCAGAGGGCAGCTGCTCTTCACCATGCAGCTGCATTTGGAGATTTTCCTACTGAAAATCTCACTATGGTCCACCAAAACCTTCACAGCAGTCTTCCAGCTTTCTCCTAACATGCTGTTTTTCCCCTTCTGCAGCTTAAGAGAGTGTCTAGACCATCTAAATCTTTAGCATCAAAAGTAAGTTCCTCAAATCTATTCCTCAAATCAATTTGCTTTGCTTTCCACCCCTCATAGAGCAAATCTCCCTGGAAAACAGGAAAACACTTCCCATGCTTGTGTGCCTGCAGCAAATTTCAACCCACAACCACATCTTACAACACTTGGAAATATCCTGGAAAAAATGCCATTTTGTGATGGGAGGGCAGAGACCACTCAAACCAGTCAAGGACCAAAAGCAGAATCTTACAAACACCTTTTAACCCAGCCCTTAAGTTTATGAGATACTCCTGTGCACACCTGGAAAAGCAGACAAGGCCAAAGCTAAGCATTTGGGGATATTCTACTGCTGAAAGAAAGCAAGGAAGCAGATTTTGGGGAATTGGCCATGGCATGGCTGCTGCCCAGTCCCAGCACTGGGTCCCCACTCAGCTGATGAGGACCAGCAGTGATCCTGTGCTGCTTTTCCCAGTGAATTTCCAGGGAGGATGGTGCACAGTTTAGTTAGAAGCAGCAGGCTGGAGCAGTGTGGGTGCTCTGCCAGCCTTCATCCTCCATCATCTCTGTGCTGCGCTCTCTCACCACTGGAAAACTCCCCAGCTGTACAGTGACTGAGGGAATAGCTAGCAAGTCCATGTTCTGGCTGAAATTACAGAGTAATGAGAGTCCACTGCTGCAAACACCATGATTTGATAAGAATTAAAAGGCAAAGGAAACTCAAAAGGTTCAAGTTTCAGGTTCTCAGTTTCAAACATGGGCAATGGCCTCAGTCTGCTGGAGCAGAGCTACAAACTCTGCTTCCCTTTCCTGCACAAACTATTTCCCTGCCATGTCAGCTCTCATGGTTTCATTGCTGCTGCAAAAAAGAGTCAGAGAAAAACCTGCAGATAGGCATCAGGACATTATTGTACTCCCTTATTCTCTTTACATCCCACATATTCACACCAAACAACAATTTCCCCACCTCCAATAGATGCTGCTTTCTGCAGCAAGGTGATTTAACTCCCCACTGAGGGAGAGCACACTTTCTCTGAGAAAGGTGGTGATGGAAAGGTTTGGGATTCTCCCCCAGGTGCCACCCTGCAAAGTGAGACAACAAAGAAGAGATGGCACAGGACAGCAGCAGGAAAGGCTGTGACACATCAGCTCCCTGTCAGATAAACCCAAGGGCTCAGTTCCCAGACACAGCCTCTAAAATCTGTGAAATCTTAATTTAGAGGAAGAAGTGCCATGCAAAGACGTGAGTCAGAATGACTCTGTAAGGACCAAAAAGTATGAGAAATGGATTTATGGATGCCCTCAGAAGAGATGCTCCTTCCAGAAGAAATATTTACAGAAGCAGCAAGGGGACAAGGATGATTCTCCAAGACTGTGATGAGCCCAGACCTGGACCATATGATAGCAGAGCATCACTCAGTCCCTCTTCCTTCTTCAGTGGTAAGGGTGATCCTCTCCCAAACTCTTGAGTCTTGGAGCCCACAGGAGATCCAGGGTGCCACCACACTCCCCTTCACCTCTCTGCAGGCACCTCTGCTCCTTTCCCATGGTCCAAGGGATCTGAAAGCAAATTCCAGCCTCATAGACTTAAAATCTGTGGCTGACCACACATCTGAGAAGCAACAGCAAAAGAGCTTTTTCCATTTCTCTGTGCAAACACAGCCCTGCCCACTGCAGCTCTCCCACCAAGCAAGTGTCAGAAATCCTCCTGACAAAAACCCATTTCTCACTAATTGCTCTGTGCAAAAACATTTCTCTGCTGCAGCTCATCTCCTGCACTCCAAGGCAGAGGTCTTTGCAGTTCAGCAATTTTCAGACACAGACACATCACTTTACCAAGCCCAGCTGAAAACCAGAAACCTGACCCAAAAGCCACCCACACGAGTCTGGGTGGGAAACAGCAGCCTGCACTACCTGTGGTCAGCTCTGTCCCCATCCCAGAGCTCCTTGCAGGGATCTGGGGAAGGAGAGCACTAACAAGATTAGGGAATCAGTGATTTCTCAGATGATGGAAGCTAGAGCTGGGCTGAGGGGTACAGCATACCCCTGGGAGCCAGAGTCATGCTCAGTCATGGCCAATACCACTGCAAAGCTGTTCTGCAGGGATGCATTATCCTCCTGGAGAGCCTCTGCCACCTCAGCTAACCTCAGATCTCCACCCACCCCCATCACTCAGCCTCTTGTTCTGGGGAGGCACCTCCAAAGCCTCCCCATCACATCCCCAAGCCTCCAGTTATCCCCCTTGGCCATGGGTGCAGAAGGAGAACCTCAGGAAGAGATTTTCCTCACCTTTGCAACTCCTGCTGACAATCTTACTACAGAAAAGGCTTCAAAGCTTTTAAAAAGCATTTATTCCACTTCCATATTCTGGTGGGATTGCTTCTTTTTCCTTAAAAAAAAAAGCTAAAGCAATCCCACCTCCTGCTACCACAGGACACATTTCCAAACACCAAAATCATCTAGCTGGAGGTTCCCCAAAATCCATCTCAATATCCAAGAACATCCCCCATAAATGCTCAAGTAAAACAACACAGAAATGAAAAACAGGAAGGGGTTGCAAAGCAACGAGAAGCAACCCCCTGAGCCTTCAGCATCCCAAGGGTGAGGATGTCTCCTGAAAAATGAGCCCTCTGGGTGACTGATTCCCTGGGGGTTTCTGTGTAGCTGCTGCCCTGCCCTGCCCTGCCTGCTGTGTTATGAGCACCAGGTTCTGCAGATGCTGTGCCAGGAGCAGAGCACTGATCTCATGCTTTGCTGGCATGAGAAGTCCTGAGGATTGAATTTTAACAAGCTGGAGGCTGAAGTTTTGCTCTACATCCTGCTAGTGCCTGGTGTACAGTGAGGTACTTGAAGCACAGAGAGGAGCAGGGAGCACTCAAGGAAAGGTGTTGGCACCCCAAGGCTGGGCCAGGAGCTCCTGCTCATGGCTGTAAAGCCTCTTTTGGCATCTCAGAGAACTCCATATTCAGCCCCAGGGACTGAGAACACCAAGTCCACTGATGTATCTGGAGGAAAAAGAAGAAGTAATGAGAGGACAGACTGTCCTCTTGGATGACACCCAGCCCCAGCAGTGAATATCTGAGAGTGCCTGAATACAACCCACAAAATCATATCTCATCTTCCCCAAATTAAGACTGAGACTTATTTCTACGTCCCTCTGCCCACCTGCAAATCTAACACCATTTTCATGGTTATATTTCAAACTGGTGAGTCAAAAGCCCTGGATTAAGTCCTCCTTCAACTTCAGTTTATTTGAGCTTACTCATCCTTAGAAGCTTCATTTTAACTCCCCTGGACAAAGCCTAAAGCAATGATAATCTAAATATTATGCTAACCATGCCAGATGAGGCTTTTGAATAGGAAAGCTCCAGAAAAGATACTTAAATTAACATCTTCAAAGACTAGGATATAGCAGGGACCTGGAGTGTTATCAGCAGGCAGTTCCCTGTGTCTAAAGCAGCCATGGGAACATTGCTAAGCACAGATTTATTTCCCAGCACAGGCAATTGTTTTAGAGCATGAAACAAGTTGCTCCCTGAACTACGCAGGACAAAGGGAAACAAAGTAGGAAATTATTAGAAAGAGTAACAGTACAGCAAGACCTTGATCTGGTGATAAGCATGGTACAAAAATGCTCCCAATACCCAACTGGGCAGCAGCATCCAAATTCCTCAGGCTTCTTTACAGTATCAGCTCTCCAGCTCTGGAAGAACAAATAGCAGGGAAGATTTCTGAAGAGATGAAAATGGTACATTTTCAACAGCCAGAGATGATTACTCACAAAATAGCAACAGCACAGAGGTAACTGATTGCCTCCCGGGCAAAAGTCAAAGTCTTTGCATTGTAGCTATGAAAGGATACTGAGATCAAAGAGAAAAAGAAAAAACTCTATTTTAGGCTGTCGTGAGCAGAAAGGTCCTCCTGGCCCCTTGGCATCAGCACATACCAAGATACAACTGAAATCTCTCTTAGGCTGCACGTGCTGAGATAACAGTGCAGCAAGGAGCAGCCCTTCAGTTACTGCACGAGCAGGGTGCAGCTCCTGCCCCAGCCCCAGCTGAATTGTGGCAGCACCCGTGGCAAACACCACCACGGGCCAGGAGACAGTGATCACAGTGTGCCAGCACCACTCTGAAATCAGCAATGAGATAAGCCAAACTCCGAGCGAGGTGTTATTAACAACACTTAGCCATTGATTGCGTGTTACATCTTCAAGCACTTTACCAACATTAATTAATTAAGGTGTTTTCCATTTAATGTGGGAAGGAGACTAAAGCAAAAACACGAGGCTGAACGGACCAAACACCTGATGCAGCGTGGCAAGGCACCACCAGACTTCAGTTTTCCACACAGACAGTGTTTTAAACCAAACTGCTGAAAATACAGGTGTATTATACAGGTTGGATATTAGGAAAAAGTTTTTCACAGAAAGAGTGATAAAGTTCTGGAATGGCTGCCCAGGGAGGTGGTGCAGCCCCCATCCCTGGGGGTGTTTAACAAAGCCTGGATGTGGCACTGGGTGCCAGGGTTGAGTTGGGGTGTTGGGGCTGGGTTGGACTCGATGGTCTTGAAGGTCTCTTCCAACCTGGGGATTCTGAGAATTTGGGGTAATTCTGTGAATTTAGAAAATTTGGGGAATTCCAGGAACCAGGGAGATGGTGGAGTCACCATCCCTGGGTGTGGCACTGGGTGCCAGGGTTTACTTGAGGGGTTGGGGCTGGGTTGGACTCGAAGGTCTCTTCCAACCTTGTGATTCTGTAGGTTGGGCAAAGCCATGAAGCCAAAAGCCCAGAGGTGCAGCCAGCATGGACAGGGGTCACAGCTAAGCATGGACCCTCCACAGCAATGCTCTGCTGCATCCCCCTCCCATTACCAGCATCCCACCCCAGAGCACTGGGCACATCTGTGCTCACCATCAATTCCACCAATACAAATTCAAGCAAGGATTCCAACACGAGGGTGCTGACACACAGCTGCAGAGATGTTACTGAGTGCTGCCTGTAACTGCTGGGCTAAAAGCTGGGGACATGAAGTATTGATTTCCACCCTGATCTGCATCCAAGTTTAGACAGAGGCTGCAGCCAAAATACTTCTCCCAGCTAACTCACTGGTTAAAAGAGATTGTCAGGGCTGAGAGGTTTGAATGATTAACACTCAGGCTAAGGACTGTAACAATGTACAAGTTCCATTCCTGCCTACCTACGCACACCCACCATCCTGCTCCCCCTCTTTGCAGAATTCTTTCAGTTTTGATTAAAATTACGGAAAAGAGGCCCTCAAAACATACCTTGTCATGGCACAAATAGCACACTGTAGCAGAAAAAAAAGTCTCAGAGTGCACAAAAGGGGCAGAGTTATTACCTCCAGCTGTCTCAAGCTGCACCATAATTACACAAATAACACATCTGACATGCTCAGTATTAATTACCGACTGAGCATGGCACAGAGACACACATTCACCTCCTTCCATACAGCTTGGGACTGACCTGGAGCAGCTGCCTGCAGCACTGTGATCGTGAGCTCCTTCCCACCACACGGAAGGAATTCTCCCCTGTCAGGGTGGGCAGGCCCTGGCACAGGCTGCCCAGAGAAGCTGTGGCTGCCCCATGACCCCTGGAAGTGTCCAAGGCCAGGCTGGATGGGGACTGGAGCACCCTGGGATAGTGGAAGGTGTCCCTGCCTGTGGCAGAGAGCTGGAACTGGATGATCTTTAAAGTTCCTTCCAAGCCAAACCAGTCTGGGATTCTATAAGCAAAGGGACCGGATGATTTCACCACAGGCTTTTCCTCCTGGACCAAAGCAAACTCCACCACACACCCACCTGCCACTGAGCACCACCAGCACACCCCAAATCTGCACTTGCAGGCTGCCACCCTATTCCCCATCCTCCTGCCTGCCTTTAATACATTTGCATAAATCAAACAGCTTGGCAGCCTCCTACTTAGGAGACACACAACAGCAGAGCTATTCAGAGATTCTTGTTTTCACCCCATCCTTCTGAACGTCGTCTCAGAATCCTTGAGGAAAAGCATATGGCTCACTATAGATATCTTGGGCCTGTCTACACAAACACAGAGTGATGTAGGAGAGCATTTATGGCAGCATATAAACAATAGTACCAAACTCAGGGAGGAAACACAAAGCAGAGTGAATCCACTCAGTGGGTTTTGCAGAGATCAAGTACTCTCCCCCTTTTCCTTCCTAAGCATGACAGACAAAACACTCTTTAGATACAATTTTACGCTGAACTGATTGACTTCTGTTACAACACCAGTGGCACAGGGCTGGATACATCACAGATTTAATAACAGCTTATTAAATTCATGGGGAAAGACAAAGACTCATTCACAGCCACGAGGCCATGGAGTCACACCTTGCTGCGGAAGCGTCCTTTCTCCTCACTCCGAGTCAGCAGCGTGCTGAGCCAAATTTCTCAGCTGAGAGAGTGGGAAGATGGAGCAAACCCTCCAGCAACTTCAGCTGCAGGTACCACTCTCCCACCCAGCTGAGGGTGGGGCCACTCTTCCCCTTCCCCCATCACAGGGACCCCACAACTCCAAAGCACGTGTAGTCGGAGTTATAAGCAGAAACACGCAGGCTTTGGGGAATGGAGCACATTTCTCTGGCACCTTTACAGGGCACCAACTGTTTTCCAGCATGCTGATAGTAAAGGAACACAAAGAGGAGTTTTTTTTCATCACTCAACAGATTACTAAACCTCTGAGGAGAACAAAAAACTCCCTAACCTCAGAGAACACACCCCCCTGTCCCTTGCCAGGACCCACTGCCGAAACGTGCATCTCCCCAGGAGTGTCCTGGAGAGGAAACGAAAGCAAACACTGAACACACACACACACAGAAATCAGTGTGAGCACGAGCAGCTGAAGGGTTTTACCTGCTTTCCTGGCTGGAAGCCTGCATTTCCACATGCATGCCCTGTACATCGTGTCACCATCTGCATTCCCGATGCCCCTGCTCCACAGGGGAGGATGGAGGCTGGCATCCTCCCTCTGCCCTTTCAGCAGATTTTTATAAAAGCAAAGAGCCTCAGTAGCCTGGCTGTGGTGTACGGCAGAGGGAGGCTGAGATTACCCCAACCTCTGCACAGCATTTCAGAAAATCCCTGGCCACACAGGTAACTTCTCTTCCTACATCCCCACAGCCACCAGGAAGCTCAGCCGGGTGAGTGGAATTCACACCCCACACCCCCACCACCAAAACAGTGAAACACAAGCTGGATGGAATAAAACCACTAATTAATCCCTCTAAATCAGTTTGCCACGAACAACAACACACCGGCAATGCAATCCAATCAGTTCCAGCCGTGGCAGGGGGGTTGAAACAAGATGATCTTTATGATCCTTTACAACTCAAAGTGTTCTGTGATTCTGTAATTCCATGATTACATCCTGCCGGCAGCAACTATGCCCCGCCAAACGCTATGCTACCCTTGAAGAGCTTCACCAAAATGCTACTGTTATTTAAAATAGCGCCGAACCACCCTACCAAGAGATACAGTAAATAAGTAACGAGTAAATAACAGCTACTGACGTTTTTATCACACAGGTGTAAATTCAGTTATCGGGAAAGAGGAGGGCTCGCACTATTTCTGTTCTGACATCAAGGCTGCTCGGGGTAAACTGTCATGCAAACCTGTAATTATTGGGGAAATTTAAACCTTAAAATACAAAAGCATTCAAATAAAAACGTATCAGCGATGGCAACACACTTCGATTAGCAGGAAACTGAATTCCAGCCTGGCGAGAGC
This sequence comes from Haemorhous mexicanus, assembly GCF_027477595.1. Classification (NCBI taxonomy): domain Eukaryota; kingdom Metazoa; phylum Chordata; class Aves; order Passeriformes; family Fringillidae; genus Haemorhous; species Haemorhous mexicanus. The sequence continues at coordinate 4,006,345 of NC_082363.1, read as the reverse complement.
ACCACGAGTACTACGGGAGCGATTCGGGCTCAGTTCCTCACCCACCACGCAAAGTCTCTTCCCGCTCCCCCTGCACCCCGCTTTCCACGCTCGGCCCCGAGGCACGGAGACAACTTTTCAGGGATGCGGGGGGCAGAGGGGGTGTGTGCCGGGCACAGGGGCTGTCCGAACCTACCCGGGGGTGCCGGGGCTCGGGGTGGGCTCCGGGCGCGGTCCGAGCCCCGCAGCCCGAGCCCCGGGCCGGTCCGAGCCCCGGGCCGGGGCAGCCGGGGAGCGCCGGGGCCGGGGCTCGGTGCGGGGCCGGAGCGCGGAGCGCGGATCGCGGCGGTAACATGGCTGCTTTCCTACCGAATTACGAAACCGGCTGAGGGCGCGGGATTACCGGGGAGAGCCGGCCAGGGGGAACCTCGGGGCGGGGTGCGGCGAGGGGATGGGAACAGAGGGGGCGGTGATGGTGGTGGCGGCGGCGGCGGGAGGACGCGGGGGGCAGTGAGTATTTGGGGCGGGGGGGTCCCTCCTCATGCCGGGGCTGCTGGAGCCGAGCGCGGCGCCGGCAGCAGCCGCAGCAGGGAAGGACCGTGCTCCGAACCCGGCGGGAACCCGCAACCACGGCCCGACGGGACGCGCCGGGCACCCCCAAAATAAACAATGGACAATAACACCGAGCGGAGGCGGCGGCCGGGAGTGTCCCCCAGCGGCTGCCCGGAGCCCCCTCGCCCCCTGCCCGCGGCGGGACCCACCTTGCGCGCCGTGCGGGCCGTGCTCCATGGCCGGGTCGCTGCCCAGCTCGGCCAGGCGCCGGCCGGTGGCCGCCAGCTCGGCGCGCAGCGCCGTCACCTCCTGGCCCGCCGCCTGCAGCGCCCCGTCGATGCGCAGCGCCAGCTGCTTGTTGTCGTCCATCATGTGCAGGATTTTGGCCTGGGGGGAGGGAGGAAGAGGAGGAGAGAGAGAGAGGTGAGAGAGGGAGCGGCGGGGGGGGCGGGCAGGGGGCTGTGCTGGGCAGGGGGGGCAGGGGCTGCCGGAGGGGAGCAGCGAGAGGGGAGTGGGCGGTGCGAGGGGGCGGCGCGAGGGGAGGGGGCTGGGAGGGTGCGAGGGGGGCTCTGCCGGGGGGACAAAGGGGAGGGGGCTCTGTGCCAGGGGAGGGGGACTCCCAGAGGGGAAGGTGGAAAGGGGAAGGGGATCTGTGCAAGGAGGTGCAAAGGGAGGGGGGCTTTGCAAAGGGGGACAAAGGGAGGGGGAGTGTGCGGAGGGGAGGGGGCTGTGCAAGGGGAGCGCGAAGGGGAGAGGGGCTCTGCGAGGGGGTGTGCGGAGGAAAGCGGGGGGGGGGGGGAGGCTTGCAGAGGGGGTACAAGAGAAACAGGTTGTGCGGGGGGTGGGGGTACCCCCTACCTGTTGCCCCCCCCGGCAGCCCGGGCAGGGCCGCGACGGAGGCGATGGCAGCTCGGCCGAGGGCATCCGCGGTGGGAGCGCGGCTGCGGCGGGCGGGTCCCGGCCGTGCGGGGCGGGGGGAGCCTGCGGTGCCCGCGCCGCGCCGGGAGCGAGACCCCCCCGCAGCCCCCCGGGAAGTTCAGGGGTGCTGCGGGGATGCTGCAGTGCCCGCGGTGAGCTCACAATGGCACCGGTGAAGAACCGCTCTGCTAACCGCGCTCGGCTTCACCCTGAGCGTGGCAGTGCCCGGCAGCTGCCCGCAGCAGGTGGAGGAAAAGGGGCTCCAAAAATCGCCCTGGAAGGATTTTGGGGCGAGGGGGGGGAAAGAGCCACCTGAGCGCTGTCACCACTGCAGCAGTACTAGTGCAGGAGCTCTTACAGTGGCGGTTCACGTGGCACGAACCCAGGGTGAAAAATCGAGAATTATTGGTATCATCCATTCGCTGGCGACTGCTAGAGGGAGCGCGGATGTTTCCCTGTGCCTTATCCATCCCTCAGAGGGATCCACTTGTGTGTTTGCCAGGGCTGCAGCAAGCCTGCAGAGCTGCCACCCTGCCCCTGGCAGCCGTGCAGATGGCTTCATCCTCACTCAAGTGAAACTGTAGAATCACAGAGTGATTTGTGTTGGAAAGGACCTTAAAGATCGTCTCATTCCAACACCTTCCACCACACCAGGCTGATCCAAGCCCCACAGACAGGGATGCTTTGGAGACCATGGCCCACCCAGCTGTACCTCCCCACTCCATCCCTGCATCCCAAATCTGCAGGCAGCCGTGCTGAGAGTTGTCACCTGAGCCACCTGTACCTGGACAAGTTCACAGATGGGTTTGGGAACTGGGCAGGAGCCCCCATGGCAGTGGGGTGGGAGCCTCACAGGAGCAGGAGTGGTGTGGGAAGCACAGCAAGGAGCCAGGATGCTGAGCAAGGACTCTTGTTAAAGGGGGAAGTCAGAGAAAATCATGACCTGTGAGTAAAGGGGGAGAAACAGCCCAGCACAATTTGCTAAAACCTCTGGTATTTGCCTAAATTCAGGCTTTTGGCACAACAAGCTGAGAATTTGGGGCAGTTCTTTGAACTTCAGGGTGTCCTTGTGCAGCACTGGCACTGCAGAGCCCTGATTCAAAATGCAGTAAAAAGATAGAAAAGGGCTCCTGCTCTTGAGAGCTGCAGGGGTGGCTCCAGGAGAGGCTGGGCATGAGGAAAAGCAGGAGCACTTCACCATCCCCCACACCCAGGGACTGAGGGGATGGGGCTCTGCAGGAGCTCTCTGGTGTGCAGAGTCCCCAGGCAGCTTTTGGGGACAGAAATGGGGAAAATCTGCTGTGTCAGTCTGCTGAAAAACATCAACAAGAGCAGCCTGGATCCCCCAAAACCTCAGGTCTGATCTGGATGCTGGGCACAACCAGCTCTCCAAGAGTCAAAAGGAATGAGTCCTTGGCAAGTGGCATCTAGTCCTTACATCCATCTGGATCAATCCATCTGGATATTGTAAAACAGAGAAAATTTAGCATTTATTCCATGAAATGGTAGAGTGGCTTTTGCAAGGGACAATTATTCCTGGCAGGGAGTCTCCAGCAGTGTCTGCAGCCCAAGCTGGGTGCTGGACCAGGGCACTCAGAATATCAGTGGACAGGTCTGTTTTCCTTAATGAATTCCCAGAGGGCCAACAAACAACCCACAAGGAGAGTAAGTGCAATTTTTGAAATTCTCTCTCCATCATCTCTACAGCCATCCCTGAATGAGATAAAGCTCTGTATGTATATAAAGCAAATTAATTCTAATCAAGATAAATGCCCAGTTTCATACCTAATTTGCATGAGCATGTGCTGCAAACTGTGTTTGCAAATGGGAGAATTATGGATGTAACCAGATAACCTGAGTGTGCAATCCCAGTACTGTACATGCAAAACTTACTCATTGCACTTGAATAAAAGTAAAGCTTCAGCAAAAGGGAACTTGGCTTTAAAGTACCAGCACATTATTTTTATCATAAAAAAATCAGGTTAAAGCTGATTTGAACCTTCCAAGAACCCATTTAGCTGCTAAGGCAAATTCCAAATGATGTTTCTTACTCAATCTAACTTTAATAATAGACTGGTTGAGTTGCTGCACTGTCAGAACTGGAATTTTTAAAATTTACTGACAAAGAGAATTTCTACATTAGCACATGGTTATTTAAAATGTGTCCTAAAGTTGGCTGTGGCCTCATGGGTAAGTTAAAAACCTCACTCTGAAAACTTTCCTTACTACTTTCAAATCTCCCTGAAGAGATCTTGGAAGATTTTCTCCCTTTCCCATGCTTCCTCCTATCCTTACTGGGGAACAGCTGGATCCATTAAAATTGATTTTGGTTTCTCAGAGCAGAATTTGATTTCTCTGAGCTTCCTCCTGGAAGGAGCAGAGAGTGTCCCAGCAATCCAGCAATATCAGCCAGAGGAAAGGCACAAGGATGGGGCACTCCCAACCCAGCTGGGTTGTGCCAGCTCCCAGCCAGAAAGCCAAGCCTTTGCTGGAAACCTCAAAATTGGGATGAAATGAAACTTTAGGAAATGAATTGTGCCTCCATCCCTTACTCCTTTTAGTTTTAAATTAAGAAAAATTTGAAATTAACAGCTAATTAAAGACACAAAATTAGAAACATATTATTTCCCAAAATTGCTTTGATGATATTTTTTAAATTTAATTTTTTTTTTATTCCAGCTTTTACCAGGAAGTTGACAGCTCTGCAAGGAGTCTGTGTCCCAAAGGGATGGGAGTCCCTGGCTGTGCAGATGAGGCATGAAGAGATTGGGAATATTTCCTAAGGACACAAGGGAAGCCTGAGTCCATGCCAGTAAGTCACAAATCTTCATTCAACCTTACTACCCAGCATCTGTTCAGGTGCTGCAAGGGGAGCCTTGAAAAGCTGGAGAGCACCCTCAGTTTTGGGCAATGTGTTCTGGCAGTGCCATCACATCCAGGCAGGCTGTTCCTCAAGCGTGTGTACATGGAATAAACATGGGAAGAGAAACATTTGAGAGTTCCACCCTTCATCTTTGCTCCTGTTACAACCTAAGGAGTACAGGGAAGGGAATATGAGAAGACTTAGAAGATGAAAAAGGGTTGAGAAGCACATGAGTACCATTCAGGCCTTCCAAACCCTTTAATTTGCTATTCAGATTAGCACTTTTTATAGTTTAATATGTACAATATGCAAAGGAACCAGTTTAACTCAATGGGAAAAGCCTTCTGTGTTAAGGTTGAACGTAATCTAATAGGGCCCTTTGACTTGATTCAATTAAATCCTTCTTTTTCCAATTAAATAATCATCCAGAATTTAATAAAAATGAATTTCCATGTGTCATCCTGCAGAATGATGACCTCTGTGATGGGGAAGGCTTATGTAAATTCTGCTGATTGCTTTTTATCTGCCTCTGCCTCGCTTCCTCCAAAAGAATTGCCTTCTGCCTGTGTATTTACATTAATTTCTCATCTGCTCCATGTATCTCTGTTTGCAGGAACAATTCCCAGCTGAAAGAGCTGTGAGCACCACCAGCTTCTTTCAGTACATCCTCAAAAATGTGTGATGGGAAAAAGATCTCCAAAGAGGGATTTTTGATCTGTGCCCCAGGTTTGTTGTGCCCTGGCACGCTGTAGGGCCAGCTTCCAACTGGCCCCTTCCAAATATCACCAGAGGCATCTCTGTGGCTGTTTATCACCAAGAAAATCCAGTCCAAGAGACCAGCAGCTTCAGCAGCAGTCCCCAGGAAAAGCTCAGCCTGGCCCACATTCCACAGTCTCCTCCAGCACATCTCCACTAAATAATTCCCATCAAAGCTACAGCAGTTGTTAATATCTGCTTTTTTCTTTTTCCCCTCTGCAAAGGTGTAGTTATAACTGCATTTTACACCCCTCTCACTCATAAAATACAGAGCACCAACTCTTTCCTTCCTCAGCTTCCTCAGCAGCATCTTTATGCAAACCTTGCTGATGTGATGCTGCTGTAGTAACTTATTAGTTATTAAAACTAATAACTTACAAGTTATTAAAACTTATAATTAAGTTAGAGTTACTCACTTATAAGTTATTAAAACTGAATTAAACAGAGCTAAGGATGGACAGGTTTAAAATTTGAGTGAATATTCTGTTTCCCCCCTTGCCACATTTCCCCATCTCTTTTTCTGTGAGGGTAAAATGGTCTTGGCGACCTTCCTGTGCTGCACATCCCTGGGGACCATGAAAACAAACCCATTAATGTTTATAAAGTGTCTCAGACTGGGGGAATTACATCACTGTGGCGAGATACAAGCTTAATGGATCAAAACAAACCCCAGCTCCAAACCCCCCAGCTTAGACACATCTCAGTTACCCGGCACAAACCTCAAGGAATCCCACTGAGAAGGGATAATTGAGAGAAAAATGTGATGCCAGAGATTTTTCTGCAGTAAACCCATTTTATGTTAATAGAAAGCAGATTTCTAGACCCCTTTGCAAACCAATGACTTCCACAGCATATTTCACAGCTGAGCACATCCATGGCACCAGCTTTGGACACGGGGCTGTTAAACCCAACATTTATTTAATGAATTACAGCAGTCCATGAATCTGGGTGTGCTCAGCCTGTGTTTAAATGTTTATTGTCAGCAGCCAGCTCTGCATGAGCAGGTATCAGCCTCAGTGATGAGCTCTCACTGCAATGGACCCAAAACGTTGAACATGTTTTTGGGTTCTGCTTTCTTACCCAAGACAGATTACCCAGGAGGTTCAGGGTCTCTGCTAAACATAAAACCTTTGGGGTTCAGTGCCAGTTTGGGGTGTTTTCTCCTTGGTGATGAACTGCCGTGCCTCTCCCACCTGCCTGGGGTTCTGAAGGGTGGATTAAGCCATTAAAACTCCACATTCGAGCAAGGTTGATGTGCTGCAGCCATCTCCAAGATGACTCCAGTCTCACCTCACCACTCAATCTAGAAACCTTGACAAAAAATTAGCTCTGGTTCGCCCTCCTATTTTAACACGTTCTCCACTGCCAGCTATGTGTGAAGTGCTCCCTTTCACGGGAGATAGAGACAGTGGTGATGATGTGCTGTGATCATTTTGCTTTCCTGCAAAATGCCTCTGATCCATGGTGGTCTCCACTCCAGAGATCCCCACCCAGGAGCAGTTTTAGAGTCCTTTGGGCTGGAAGAGACCTTAAGGACCATCTCATTCCAGCCCCTGCCATGGGCAGAGACACCTTCCACTGTCCCAGGCTGCTCCAAGCCCTGTCCATCCCTGCCTTGGACACTTCCAGGGATCCAGGGGCAGCCACAGCTTCTCAGTTCCGGGGCCTCACCACCCTCCCAGTTAAGAATTTCTTCCTCACACCCAGTGTAACCCTGCCCTCTGTCAGTGGGAAGCCATTCCCCCCTGTGCTGTCATTTCAGGTGAAGTCTGAATGAAATGCCACTTTCCCCTCTTTTCCCCATCACAAATCAGGGAGATTTGGTTGGGCTTTTTCAGAGCTGCCAGGGTGATCTGGGAGATCAGGTCCTGCTGATCCCCCAAGACTTCCCTGGGAAGGTGGGAGTGGGGACTCTGTGGAGACGTTATCTTTGCATTTCCCTCCTGTTCTGTGATGAGCACCATGTGGGAGCTCCAATGAATGGTGAGAATGTGAAGCACTCAGCAGGATAATGTGTGCCGTGAAAAAAATCCTGTGATCAATCAGCAGACAAATATATACTTAAATGAGGTGTTAGTGGGAGAGATGCAGGAAAGGTGATTATGGGTTTGTCTCCGTGTTTCCCTCAGCAGCAGTGCTGACACGCCAGGGTGGGTCACCCTACCCTGCCATTAGCGGAGCATCAGCACTCATCTGACAGCTCCTTTGTCCCGGCAAGCCGATTCCTATGAAGATTTGGCATTAGCAGAGGCAAGGTGAAACTCCGAGTTTTTGCATTCTCATGACCCTCCAAATGCTTCAGCCTGATGGATCACAGGTAAAATCACTGTCCTAATTAGGGCAGGAGGCAGAAATAAATATTTGTACTCATCTGTTTCAGCTGTGGCAATAAACACCACGGGCAGAACCAGTGGAAGAGCAGCTCCCTCTGCTCTCTTCCCAGAAAACAGAACTGGGAACAGGGGCCACAGGGCAGGGCACGTGGGAAGGGTCAGCTGGAGCATCATGTCACAGTCACGTTTTCTGAAAAATCCCTTTGCCCAGGATTTTTCTCCTGGGAAACTGAGAAGCCTCGGAGAAAAAGGAAAACAATTCTGATTTCATTTGCTTCTCCTGTGTTGTGCTCACATGTGGAATGTGTTTGGAGATTGTTCACCCACAGGTGATTGTTCCATTGCATTCTGCTGGGAGTTGTTTTCACTCTTTGGGCAATCAGGGCCAGGCTGTGTCAGAGCTCTGGAAAGAGTCACAAGTTTTCATTATTATCTTTTTAGCCTTCTGTCTGTATCCTTTCTGCATTCTTCAGTATAGTTTAGTATATACAATATAGTATTATAAAGTAATAAATTGTCCTTCTGAGAACATGGAGTCAGATCCATCATTCCTTCCATTGTTGGGGCACCCCACAAATCAACAGCATCAGAGAAAATGTGATTTTTAAAATTGCAATATTTATCAAGCAACTGAAAGACAAGACCTCAAGGGTGGTCCAGCCCTCTAAAATAATCCTAAACTGAATTCAGAAATGGAGAACTCCAGACTGTAGCAGAGAGGGGTTTTGACAGGCACAGCACACTGTCCCCCACTGGCCCCCAGCAGGCAGGGAGCACCTGAGCATCCACAAAATTCCCACGGGCGTTTCAGGGACAAAACAGCCCAATCCAGACAAGAGTGAAACTCAGTTTAGTCCTTCCCTTTTCTTTCAGGTGAAAGAACCCAGGTTCTGCTCCAAGTGCCATCACCCTCCCTTGCTCTGTCAGTGCCACCAGCCCTGGGTCACGCCTGGCTTGGGGATCACCCTGCTGCCAAAGCAGACTCTTTCACAATATTTTCACAAGAATGTGCTGGGAGTGTGGAACAATAAAAACAGCCTTCCCCTCCCCCTGCCCTCCTCCATTTTCCCTGGTTTTATCCAAAATGCTACCAGCAGGGTGGACTAATCCTGTATTGCATACAAACCTGTAATTACACTCCCCACTAACCTGTGAAAGACCTAAAAATACACCTAGATAAAGTTTCAGCATTGAGAAGGCAGCTGAAAATTTGGCATTCTATTTCTACATCCACATGTTACTTTAATTACAGTCATGTTTTAAGGTGTCAGTATGGATCCCTTGATTCTGTGAATTTGGGGCTTGGAGTCTCCTGATGTGCATCTCTTTAAGGGTTTGTACCACAGGTTGGCTACCCTGAGAAAAACAGCACTTTTCCAGGAGTGAGAGAAATCCCCCTACACCAGATAATCCACAAGTGTTCTTTTTCTTGGGGTAGGTAGGAGGAAACTGCAGGTGTCACCTCAGAGATGGGGAAACTGAGGAACAGCTGGGCTGGAGCAGGGTGTGACCAAGGTCCAGTGGGACAGGGCACCTGAACCCTGAAACAGAGCAAGGCTTTCCACTTAAATCAGGAGCAATTCCTTCATCTGACCATGACTTACCCTGAAGGAACACCCAGCAATTCCTTGATCCCACCATGACTTACCCTAAAGGAACACCCAGCAATTCCTTCATCCCACCATGATTTACCCTAAAGGAACACCCAGCAATTCCTTCATCCCACCATGACTTACCCTAAAGGAACACCCAGCAATTCCCAATTCCTTCATCCCACCATGATTTACCCTAAAGGAACACCCAGCAATTCCTTCATCTCACCATGACTTACCCTAAAGGAACACCCAGCAATTCCCAATTCCTTCATCCCACCATGACTTACCCTAAAGGAACACCCAGCAATTCCTTCATCTTACCATGATTTACCCTAAAGGAACACCCAGCAATTCCTTCATCCCACCATGACTTACCCTAAAGGAACACCCAGCAATTCCTTCATCCCACCATGACTTACCCTAAAGGAACACCCAGCAATTCCCAATTCCTTCATCCCACCATGACTTACCCTAAAGGAACACCCAGCAATTCCTTCATCTTACCATGATTTACCCTAAAGGAACACCCAGCAATTCCTTCATCCCACCATGACTTACCCTAAAGGAACACCCAGCAATTCCTTCATCTCACCATGATTTACCCTAAAGGAACACCCAGCAATTCCCAATTCCTTCATCCCACCATGACTTACCCTAAAGGAACACCCAGCAATTCCTTCATCTTACCATGATTTACCCTAAAGGAACACCCAGCAATTCCTTCATCCCACCATGACTTACCCTAAAGGAACACCCAGCAATTCCCAATTCCTTCATCTCACCATGACTTACCCTAAAGGAACACCCAGCAATTCCCAATTCCTTCATCTCACCATGATTTACCCCAAAGGAACACCCAGCAATTCCCAATTCCTTCATCTCACCATGACTTACCCCAAAGGAACACCCAGCAATTCCTTCATCCCACCATGATTTACCCTGAAGGAACACCCAGCAATTCCTTCATCTCACCATGACTTACCCTAAAGGAACACCCAGCAATTCCTTGATCCCACCATGACTTACCCTAAAGGAACACCCAGCAATTCCTTCATCTCACCATGACTTACCCTAAAGGAACACCCAGCAATTCCCAATTCCTTCATCCCACCATGATTTACCCTGAAGGAACACCCAGCAATTCCTTCATCTCACCATGACTTGCCCTAAAGGAACACCCAGAAATTCCTTCATCTCACCATGACTTACCCTGAAGGAACACCCAGCAATTCCCAATTCCTTCATCCCACCATGACTTACCCTGAAGGAACACCCAGCAATTCCCAATTCCTTGATCCCACCATGACTTACCCTAAAGGAACACCCAGCAATTCCTTCATCCCACCATGACTTACCCTGAAGGAACACCCAGCAATTCCTTCATCTCACCATGACTTACCCTAAAGGAACACCCAGAAATTCCCAATTCCTTCATCTCACCATGATTTACCCCAAAGGAACACCCAGCCAGGGAAGGGCAGGGAACATGTGTCTTCTAATAAAGTCTGTTTAACTTTGACCTAGATTACTTCTAAAAAGCCCATCAAACCACACCAAATACATGTGATAAAGTATCTTGGTACAAAATCAATTCCGAGGTGATTATCAGCCTCTGAAAAATTTGGGCTCTAAGTCAGGTCATGGCAGGGATCAAACTGAGCTGCTGTCAACTCATCTGGGCATTTTACTTTGCTTCTGGTATCTGACAGTTAAAATCATCCCAGATAGCTCCCATTACTCCTGCATTTTCTGCTTTTTTTGCCCCAGGGAAGGGCCATGCAGCCAGGCTCCATGCCAGCCACCTCCCAGCCTGCAGCATCACTCCCCAGCTGTGCCTGGGGGGAATCCAGGCTGCCACAGCTCCCTGACCACTTCCTCCACTTTGGGGAGAAATGCTAGGAAAGGCTGATCAGCTGGGAGCTGCCACAGGCAGAGCCAAGCCCCTCCAGCTGCTCTCCAGCTGCTGCTGGGAGCAATCTGTGCCCCCAGGTGGGCTGCACTGGTCACCAGCTGCCATGGCAGGAGGAGCTCAGTCCTCTCAGAGAGGAGGCCTGGGGCATGATCCTCTGCTAATGCAGGTGAGGCTAATTAATGTTATCTACATTAATAGCTTTGTATGAAAATGGGGGAGTTTTCTCCAGGGGACAGGGAGATGGCCTCAAATGATGGCTTGGTGAGACAGCAGGGGAAAGATGGTTTTCTTATCATAGAATCAGAGTGGTTTGGACTGGAGGGACCTTGAAGTTCTTTAAAAGGAACTTAAAGCTTATTTGCCATGGCAGGGACACCTTCCACTGTCCCAGCTGCTCCAAGACCTGTCCAACCTGGCCTTGGACACCTCCAGGGATCCAGGGGCAGCCCCAGCTGCTCTGGGCACCCTGTGCCAGGGCTGCCCACCCTCCCAGGGAAGGGTGGAGAGAGGGATCACTCTAAGAAAGCCAGGGCAGATAAGTAATGCCCCCCTAACCCTCCCCCAAAGGCTAAATTAATAATATTTTTTAAAAGCACAGCTGGGTGGATTCCTAAGGAGAATCTAAGCGTGCTGGGAGGCTCCAGTGGATGCAGGAGGCTCTGTGGGGACCAGCATCTCCATCACCTCAAAGTCTTCAGGACAAGAAGCTGCCAGGGTTGTTGACATGGGGATTTTAAGAAGGTGATGGATACAAAACCCACCAAAGGCAATTAAACCAAGCAGGACAACAGCCAAGCTCTTGTGTTTGCTCCCTGTCAGTTGCTTTTATGGGGACAGAGATATATCTGCAAAGCTATTCAAGTGCATTTAATTTTTCCAATACCCACTGACTGCAGCTTGTATGAGGATAATGTGTTTATCCTATAAGGGTCCTGACTTCATTCTGCAGCACTTGACTCCAGGGTGGGTTTTGTATTATTAACTTCCTTCCAGTACACATGGAAAATAAAACCTGTTGCCATTGAACACCCTGGGATGGAGTTTTGTTGGGTGTCAAGTGCAGTTTGTCACACTGCTGGAGGCCCAGGTGGGACAATGAGCCTGGAAAAACCTGGGGCCTCACACCTGATGGAGCTGAGGTGTGGGGAGTGCAGGGCTGGAGGGGGGAGCTTGCTCTGACACAGCAGAAGACAAATGGAAAAGGGGGAAGGATACCAATCTATCTGGAAGGTATTGGGAAGAAATTCTGGCTGTGAGGGTGGGCAGGCCCTGGCACAGGTGCCCAGAGCAGCTGGGGCTGCCCCTGGATCCCTGGCAGTGCCCAAGGCCAGGCTGGACAGGGCTGGAGCACCTGGGACAGTGGGAGGTGTCCCTGCCATGGCAGGGGTGGCACTGGATGGGCTTTAAGGTCCCTTCCAGCCCAAACCATTCTGGGATAAAACCTCTGCAGTGAGAGGGGGTGATGCTCCATCCCTCATGCCTCACACCCCTCACTATCCAAAAGCTCTTGGTAAACATGAGAAATTACTTAGGACTGCTTTGCTGATATTTTTTGCCTTCTGATGCCACCTCATGAAATAACGGTTCATAATCTGCACCAGAGCAGCCTGACTCAAGATAAAGATCTGCCTCATTTGCAGTTACATAATTAGCAATTACCCTAATTTCACTTACACTAAATTACATTTTTTAAAAAATAAATGTTATCTTTTCTGACAAAAAAAAAAAAGGAAAAAAAATCCTGGGTCTACTTCAGAATTTTTTACATAAAGCAGAAGTATCATTATCCTGTTCTCAGATGTACTGTCTAGACACTTTTAATGAAAATATTCATTATTGCTAATTTGCATCTCTTTCAATTCCAGGACAGAAATCAAATGAAGATGTCAAAACTGTGCTCCCTCTGCCTCAGGCAAAATGGAGCCACGGTGACCCCCAAGTCCTTCCAAAGGGGATCTCAGTTTGTGAGAAGGAAAAACATCTCCAGCATCCTCATAACTGAGGGCAGCACGAGATGAAAGTTTAGCAGGGAAAACCAGAGGAAAAGAATGGTGTCAGGATCTGGATCTGAGATCTGCAGCTTTACAGGAGGGAAAACCCAGGGAGATCCCAGCCTTAGGGTGCAAGATGAGTTGAAATAGAGATGTAAATCAGGGCAGTGGTAACTCCTGTGGGCTCAGCAGTGACATTTCCTGGAGATAAAGCACATTTTAAATGCACTCTGTACTTGCTGGTAACAAAACTTTCCATTAGTACAAGAAAATACATATTACACCTCAAACATGCTTCACTGAGCTTGGAGAGTAAAGATAAAATGATCTTTTTATAGCAAATAGGAATGAATACTTAAAAATAATAAAAAGTTGGTGAATATTCATTTGAACTCTTAAGCAAATTTGCCCTTGTCATATTTGCATCCCTCTTGTGTTCTCTTTCTGTGCAATGAAGTTTTATTAGCAGGAACATCCACAGAAAGTGAATGTGAAGACTCAATACCCATGGGAAATGAATTTAAAATTCACTTGCTGTGTGCAGTCACCCAAGAAACTTGATCATAATTGTTTATTGTACTTAAATATTTATATTGGTGAAGCACTTGCTAGATGAAAAGGCTGTGATGCTCCTGTGCTGGGTGATGTTCAAACACTGTCCCAGGCTGCAGGAATCACCTCCATCCCCAACAAACACTCAGGTGGGGCAGGTTTCTCCAGGCTGTGGCAGGTGGCAAATTTCAAGGTCAACAAGCATTGGGTGAAAAATCAAAACATTTCTCTTAATTTTTCTTGCATGCTGAGTGGATCCACTGAACGGCAGCACCTCCCATGGGTGTGTTCACACATGGTGCTTGGAATGGAGTCAGAAAGTAAAGTTCATCATTTTGAGGAACATCATTTTGAGCTTTTTCACTCTTGCAGTCCTCTGGCACAGAAAGAAAAAGTTTCTCCTAATTTTCCTTAGCAAGTTGAGTGCACCCACTGAATGGCAGCACCTCCCATGGGTGCACTCACACAGGAGAGTCAGAAATGGAATGGAGTCAGAAATTAAAGTGCAGAAATTAAAGTTCAGAAATTGAAGTTTAGAAATTAAAGTTCAGAAATGAAAGTTCAGAAATTAAAGTTCACCAGGAACATCATTTTAAGCCTTTTCACTGCCTGCAGTCCTCTGGCACATCCCTAGCTCCAAGCTTGGATTCCAGCAGTGCCCTTGGGCTTCACAATGGATCCTTCATTCCCTCCTTCCCTCTGCATCTCTGAATGCTCCAGGAGCTGCACCCACGGCCTTGCCTCCCCCAGCAGATTCCATTCCTGAGCAGCAATCCCAGAGCAGTTAACACCTTCCCACCCTCCCTGGCAGCTGGGCAGGGCATGGCAGCTCCCAGCTCATCCCAGGGCACCTCTGGGCTTTTTGGGAAGAGCTGGGCAGCAGTTTCTGCAATAGGGACACCCTGTTCTGCTTGGTCACTTAGCACCCCTCAAATCTGTGTCCCACAGCAAGGCCAGGCCACCCCTGCTTGATCCAGCACTGACTGGTCACACTTCCAGGATTTGTTTTTAATTTTTCATTTTTCTCTGTTACCTGCCTCACCTGGAACACAATGAGGGAGCAGATTTTTTTATGGATATGGAGAATAATTCAAGGCCAAACCCCTGCTGGGAGTGGGGCAGGAGTTTCCACCTTGCACCATGGGCTGTACACAAATAGCCAAGGGCTGGGGAATGAAAATGACCCTGAAATTCTGAAACTGAGGCTTGAGTTATGACAATAAGGACACACAGGAGAGAAATTTGCATTAGGACATGCACTGTTTTTACACATTCTCCTAAATCTAGATTCAGTGATGGCAGGAGGGGATTTGGAGTCACCCCTCAGAGCAGGTTCAGGTCTCCATCAGCTTCTCACCCACGACTGTGCCCTTTAATTATCACCCCCCAGCCAGATGGGGGCTGCCTGTGCCAGCTTGCACTGGTAACACACCCTGGTGCACCAGTCCCTGCTCCTCCGTGGGGACAGCAGGTGGCATTGGCAAGGCAATTACACACCATCAGTAATTAGCAACAATTTCAGGTGCCCCAAAGATGCTTCCAAGATCAGATGCTGAATTTTGTGGCATTTCCCTCAAACTCAGGCCGCCAAGGGGACGCTGGTATGGAAGTGGAAAGATGTCATTAGGGGAATGTGAGAAGGAGAAGAGGAGCCTGATGGGGCAAAGCAAGAGCTGGCACTGGCACTGCTGGGGGAAGGGGCAGTGCTGCCCCAGGGAGATTATTTCCAAAAGCTTGAGCTGCTTGGGAATGGCATTTGAAATCCAGAGGGTTGGAAAGGGAAAGAGGAAAGAATGGGAATTCTGGATGGGGATGAGCTCTTGCATGGGGGGTAGGAGGGCTCTGTTTCTGCACAGACCATCCTCACAGTGGGGACAGAGATATACACAGAGATATAAATTGAGATATAAATTGAGATATAAATAGAGACCCCTGTGCCCAGAGAGCCCCAAGGCTGGAGAGGGGGGCACGCAGAGCAGTGCAAAATACACACACCCCATTTAAATAATCCTTAATCAAATAATAAATTAAGAAGAGATGCTAATGCTGTGAGCAGGGTCTCCCTGCATGGCCAAATCTTTCCACCCTAATGGCAGGAGATGCCAAAGGTCACAGGAGCAAGATGGGTGATGATGAAAAGAGGATGAAGGGCATAAACACAATAAATGGTGCAACCCCACACTCACTGCTGTAAGAAAATGCAAGAGCCAAATGGGGTAAAATGGGGTAAAAACCAAAGCCAAATGGGGTAAAAACACCTTTTCCAAGACAAAATTCTCTTGCCTGCAGAGGAAGTCAAAGTTGGCTTTTACAGTTTGAAGTGGTTAATGCTTTGGTTTCTTAAAACCAGGGAATTAATGGCACTGAACTTCACAACAACAACAAAAAATTAAAGGCACCCCAAAGAATGTTCTCTTAATTGTAGCAGCCCGCTGCATTAAAGCTGCTATAGGAGAATTCATTTACAATTCAGCTATTAAATTGCAAACCATTACCCCTGCTTTTATGGCTTTATATCCCTCTCACAAATTTATCGTGTAATTACTCGGAGCAAGCCAAGCTGAAATAAGGCTCCCATCCCAAAATCCTCACAATTCTGCCTTTTCCAGATGAAATTATGCAAAAGAGGCAAAGTGTTACATGCAGTTTTCAGTCTGGAATTTGGGGGCATTTGAGGATGGAGCTTTGGCTGGTATAAATGTGGGATGGAAGTGACCACCCCAACAAATTTATTAGTTATTAATTTATTTATTAATTATTGTTTATTATTAGTTTAAATTATTTTTATTTATTAATTTATTTTAAATTATTTTATTTATTTATTTATTTATTTATTTATTTATTTATTATTTATTTATTTATTCAATGACCACCTCTCACAAATTTATTGTGTGATTACTCAGAGCAACAGGATGGTTTCTAGCAAGCCAAGCTGAAATAAGGCTCCCATCCCAAAATCCTCACAATTCTGCCTTTTCCAGATGAAATTATGCAAAAGAGGCAAAGTGTTACATGCAGTTTTCAGTCTGGAATTTGGGGGCATTTGAGGATGGAGCTTTGGCTGGTATAAAAGTGGGATGGAAGTGACCACCCCAACAAATTTATTAGTTATTAATTTATTTATTAATTATTGTTTATTATTAGTTTAATTTATTTTTATTTCTTAATTTATTTTAAATTATTTTATTTATTTATTTATTTAGTGACCACCTCTCACAAATTTATTGTGTGATTACTCAGACCAACAGGATGGTTTCTAGCAAGCCAAGCTGAAATAAGGCTCCCATCCCAATATCCTCACAATTCTGCCTTTTCCAGATGAAATTTATGCAAAAGAGGCAAAGTGTTACATGCAGTTTTCAGTCTGGGATTTGGGGGCATTTGAGGGTGGAGCCTTGGCTGGTACAAAGGTGGGATGGAAGTGACCACCCCAACAAATTTATGAGTTATTAATTTATTTATTAATTATTGTTTATTATTAGTTTAAATTATTTTTATTTCTTAATTTATTTTAAATGATTTTATTTATTTATTTATTTATTTATTTATTTATTTATTTATTTATTTTTTATTTATTTATTCAATGACCACCTCTCACAAATTTATTGTGTGATTACTCAGACCAACAGGATGGTTTCTAGCAAGCCAAGCTGAAATAAGGCTCCCATCCCAAAATCCTCACAATTCTGCCTTTTCCAGATGAAATTATGCAAAAGAGGCAAAGTGTTACATGCAGTTTTCTGTCTGGGATTTTGGGGCATTTGAGGGTGGAGCCTTGGCTGGTACAAAGGTGGGATGGAAGTGACCACCCCAACAAATTTATTAGTTATTATTTATTAATTATTGTTTCTAATTAGTTTAATTTATTTTTATTTCTTAATTTATTTTAAATTATTTTATTTATTTATTTATTTATTTATTTATTTATTTGGTGACCACCTCTTACAAATTTATTGTGTAATTACTCAGACCAACAGGATGGTTTCTAGCAAGCCAAGCTGAAATAAGGCTCCCATCCCAAAATCCTCACAATTCTGCCTTTTCCAGATGAAATTATGCAAAAGAAGCAAAGTGTTACATGCAGTTTTCAGTCTGGAATTTGGGGGCATTTGAGGATGGAGCCTTGGCTGGTACAAAGGTGGGATGGAAGTGACCACCCCAACAAATTTATTAGTTATTAATTTATTTATTAATTATTGTTTATTATTAGTTTAAATTATTTTTATTTCTTAATTTATTTTTAATTATTTTATTTATTTATTTATTTATTTATTTATTATTTATTTATTTATTTATTCAATGACCACCTCTCACAAATTTATTGTGTGATTACTCAGACCAACAGGATGGTTTCTAGCAAGCCAAGCTGAAATAAGGCTCCCATTCCAAAATCCTCACAATTCTGCCTTTTCCAGATGAAATTATGCAAAGGAGGCAAAGTGTTACATGCAGTTTTCAGTCTGGGATTTGGGGGCATTTGAGGGTGGAGCCTTGGCTGGTGTAAAGGTGGGATGGAAGTGACCACCCCAACAAATTTATTAGTTATTAATTTATTTATTAATTATTGTTTATTATTAGTTTAAATTATTTTTATTTCTTAATTTATTTTAAATTATTTATTTATTTATTTGGTGACCACCTCTCACAAATTTATTGTGTGATTACTCAGACCAACAGGATGGTTTCTAGCAAGCCAAGCTGAAATAAGGCTCCCATCCCAAAATCCTCACAATTCTGCCTTTTCCAGATGAAATTTATGCAAAAGAGGCAAAGTGTTACATGCAGTTTTCAGTCTGGGATTTGGGGGCATTTGAGGATGGAGCCTTGGCTGGTACAAAGGTGGGATGGAAGTGACCACCCCAACAAATTTATGAGTTATTAATTTATTTATTAATTATTGTTTATTATTAGTTTAAATTATTTTTATTTCTTAATTTATTTTAAATGATTTTATTTATTTATTTATTTATTTATTTATTTATTTATTTATTTATTTATTATTTATTTATTTATTCAATGACCACCTCTCACAAATTTATTGTGTGATTACTCAGACCAACAGGATGGTTTCTAGCAAGCCAAGCTGAAATAAGGCTCCCATCCCAAAATCCTCACAATTCTGCCTTTTCCAGATGAAATTATGCAAAAGAGGCAAAGTGTTACATGCAGTTTTCTGTCTGGGATTTTGGGGCATTTGAGGGTGGAGCCTTGGCTGGTACAAAGGTGGGATGGAAGTGACCACCCCAACAAATTTATTAGTTATTATTTATTAATTATTGTTTCTAATTAGTTTAATTTATTTTTATTTCTTAATTTATTTTAAATTATTTTATTTATTTATTTATTTATTTATTTATTTATTTGGTGACCACCTCTTACAAATTTATTGTGTAATTACTCAGACCAACAGGATGGTTTCTAGCAAGCCAAGCTGAAATAAGGCTCCCATTCCAAAATCCTCACAATTCTGCCTTTTCCAGATGAAATTATGCAAAAGAAGCAAAGTGTTACATGCAGTTTTCAGTCTGGGATTTGGGGCATTTGAGGGTGGAGCCTTGGCTGGTACAAAGGTGGGATGGAAGTGACCACCCCAACAAATTTATTAGTTATTAATTTATTTATTAATTATTGTTTATTATTAGTTTAAATTATTTTTATTTCTTAATTTATTTTTAATTATTTTATTTATTTATTTATTTATTTATTTATTATTTATTTATTTATTTATTCAATGACCACCTCTCACAAATTTATTGTGTGATTACTCAGACCAACAGGATGGTTTCTAGCAAGCCAAGCTGAAATAAGGCTCCCATTCCAAAATCCTCACAATTCTGCCTTTTCCAGATGAAATTATGCAAAGGAGGCAAAGTGTTACATGCAGTTTTCAGTCTGGGATTTGGGGGCATTTGAGGGTGGAGCCTTGGCTGGTGTAAAGGTGGGATGGAAGTGACCACCCCAACAAATTTATTAGTTATTAATTTATTTATTAATTATTGTTTATTATTAGTTTAAATTATTTTTATTTCTTAATTTATTTTAAATTATTTATTTATTTATTTGGTGACCACCTCTCACAAATTTATTGTGTGATTACTCAGACCAACAGGATGGTTTCTAGCAAGCCAAGCTGAAATAAGGCTCCCATCCCAAAATCCTCACAATTCTGCCTTTTCCAGATGAAATTTATGCAAAAGAGGCAAAGTGTTACATGCAGTTTTCAGTCTGGGATTTGGGGGCATTTGAGGATGGAGCTTTGGCTGGTATAAATGTGGGATGGAAGTGACCACCCCAACAAATTTATTAGTAATTAATTTATTTATTAATTATTGTTTATTATTAGTTTAAATTATTTTTATTTATTAATTTATTTTTAATTATTTTTTTTATTTATTTATTTAGTGTCCACCTCTCACAAATTTATTGTGTGATTACTCAGACCAACAGGATGGTTTCTAGCAAGCCAAGCTGAAATAAGGCTCCCATCCCAAAATCCTCACAATTCTGCCTTTTCCAGATGAAATTTATATGCAAAAAATGGAAAGTGTTACATGCAGTTTTCTGCCTGGGATTTGGGGGCATTTGAGGGTGGAGCCTTGGCTGGTGTAAAGGTGGGATGGAAGTGACCACCCCAACAACTGCCATTTCTTGCTGCAGGAAATGAAATTGCTTTGGAGCTGTTGGGAATTGCTCCAAAGGATCTCTGCAGCAGCAGAGCTGGGACTTCAGGACCTGGAATATTCCCACCTCCTGGGGGCTCAGACAACTCAACTGCTCATGAAATAAATCACAATAAAATCCAATAAAAAAAATGGAATGGCATTTTCTGCCCCTCATTTTCCACTCCAGTGGAAGAAAATTGTAAATAAATAAGTAAACAAATTATTTGGCACCATGAAAAAAAAAATGCATAAAGGGGCATTAAGCAGGACAGGCATTTCCCAGGTAGAATGACTGGATTATTGTTGGAAGATGCAAATAAATTCACATCATGTGCCTCTTTTTTCCTCCTTTTCCTTTTTGTACCATCCCTCATCCAAAGGAGAAGATAATGTTTGGATCCAGCTCAGGAATCTCGTGAGCAGATTAAAGACCCAATTATGCTGGATTTGGGGAAGCTGCCTCCTGTCCACCCTGAATTCACCATCACAAACCCTGGGATTAAACACCCAGGAGCCCCCAGACAGTTCAACCACTGGGCTGGTCACCAGCCATGACCATCAAACCATTTTCTTGGAAGCAATTCCCTCCTCCTGTGGGGTTTTCTTCTATCCTGAGGTACCAGGGGATGTTTCTCACCTCTGCCTCATTACCTGTGATCCTACCTGGAAGCTCACTGCAGGCTCATGCCCTTAGGGATGCACTGAAATAGGCACTGCAGCGCTTGAGGATTTAATACAGCTCCAAAATAAAGGGAGATAAATGAATAAGACCCTTTTTTTTTTTAATAATTACCCTTATTTTTGATAGTATTCTAATTATCATTACAGTGACAGCTTAATTTTTTGGTGTTTTTTTTTTTTTTTTGTTCTGGTTTGGGTTTTTTGATTTTTTGTTTTGTTTTTGTTTGGTTTTTTTGTTGTTGTTGTATTTTTGGGGGTTTTTTTTTTGTTTTGTTTTTTGATTTTGTAAAGGAGGCTCTTTGGGGGTACCAAGGGCCAGTAAATGGAGAGAGAAGGCAAAGCCAAGGGAGCAGAATTCCCAGCCCATCCCTATGCTGCTGGCTGGAGGGGAGATGGACACGGGGTCCCTGCAGCTCGTGCATCCCAAAGGCACAGAGAACACGTTTAGCTATGCAGGAGGCATCTCCCCAGGCTGGCCCTGGGCTGGAACCAGATGATCTCTGAGGTGCCTTCCAAGCAAAGCCATTCTGACTCTGTGAATGGCTCCTTGGGAGGGCTGAACGGCCCAAACCTCCCCTCACACCCCTGGGTGCCAGGGTCGGAGCCACTCCTGCTTTCTGCTGCTGCTAACTTTGGGGGACATTTCTTATTTATCCAAAATGTTTCCTGGGGGGGTCATGGTGATCCCCCAGGCCAAGCCCACCGTGGTTACACCAGCACAGCAGGTTCCTCTCCCCAGCAATGCTGAACCCCTGCAAGAAGAAGGGGAAAGGAGCTGAACAAACCAGGATAATTTATTCTGCTGAGCCCAGCGCCTGCCAAGTCGGCTCGGTCTGGCATGGGATAGGCTTAGAGGAACTGCCAGGCTGGGGTTTGCAGAGAGGAGGAGGAGTCTGAGTGAATCAGATCCCCAAATCTCTGTGGATTCAGCAGGAACTGGCTATTCAGCCAGCTTGGGATTGTTTTCCTTCTCGGGTTTTCTGTTCGCTTGAGCGCCACTAAATCGTGTGGGTGATCAGTGGAGGAGGGGCTCAGTTTTAAAGGGGATTTGGGGTAAAGCTAATGAGTGATAAGATAATTATGAAGAATCACAGGGGGAGAAGAACCCCCACCATCTTAATTTCCCATGGGAATTGCATTTTGGCAGCCACTGCTGGCCAAGGGAGAGACAGGACCTGCACACACAGTGCTGAGCCATTGCTGTGCTGGGGTGTGCTCCCAGCTGCACGGGAGGAATTCAGCACCCAACACTCACCTCAGAATCATTTGGGCTGGGAAAGCCCTCTAAGATCATCCAGTTCCACCACTGACCCAGCAATGTCTTGAGCACCTCTAAACCTTGTCCCCAAGTGTGACATCCACTTTTTGATCACAGCAAGGGATGGTGTGTTGTGGTGTAAGCAATATCCTGTCCCTCAGGTGTGCCAACTTCTTCCTTCCCCTCCCCCTGCCCCCTTGCCCTCTTCCTAACTGCTGTCTGTCCAGTTCCACATTCCAGCAAGGGCGTCGTGTGATTGGCAGAAGTTCAACAGATGCTTCTCAGACCTGGGGTCATTGGCCTGTCCAGGTGTCCTTGTCCCCTGAGACCCTCCCCCTCCCACCTGGTTGGTGGCTCACCTATCCTCTCCCTCCCCCCTCCCTGTGGGCTTAAAAGACACTGAAACCATGTGGTCTTGATTCTGTTGGAGCTGTTACCAAGATTCAGAGCTCTGTCACCCTGGAATAAACTCTGGATTTAACCCTCTGGCAGAACCTGCTCTCTTTCTCTTCACCATTGCCTGAACCCTTTCCACTGGAGGTAAACTGAGTTTCTACCATGCATGGACTCATTCTGAGTGCCCAACTGCAGCTGCCAGCCAGCCAAAGGTGTCTCTGAGGAGAAACATCCACAGCTGCTACCTTTGAGCACTAGGGCTGGATGAGCCCAGGCACGTTCCACCCGGCAATATTGGGATTTTTTATTCCAATAATGGTGAACCCACCACTTCCCTGGGCAGCCTGTCTCATGCCTGACCAACCTTTCAGTGCAGAAATTTCCCCACCTCGCCCAAGACAGCCAATTAAGGAAGGATGGCAATGGCCTGAGGATGGGGATGGGGTGGATAAAGGGTGTTAATGATGAGGAATTGCTTCTCTGCTCCCTGCAGGCACCCAAACCTTCACCCTGCTGTCAACAGAGGGGACAAGGGGAGCCAGCTGGGTGAGTCCCTGTGGCTCAGAGTGCAGGGCTGGAGGGAGGAGCAGGCAGGGCCCCAGGCACTGTTTCTGTCTGGGAGCTGAGCCCACACCTGGATTTGAAGGTCCCCAGTCCCCACACGCAGCCACACGTGCCACGGAGCCAGCAGTTGCCATGGAGACCAAGGATTTTCTTAAAACTCCTGTGAAAAGGAGAAGAAGGCCCAAGAAAGCAGAGGGGAAATGTCTCCTTTGCAGGGGTGTAGGGCTGTGTTCAGACCCCAGGGCTGTCACACCACCCATGGCTGCACAAGTTGTTCCCTTCAAACAGAGCTGGTTTTGCCCTGTGGTGGTGATTTCTGCACCTTGCAAACTTTGTTTTCTGCCTGTGCTGGCTCATCTCTGCAAGGTGCCAGTCTCATCCAGCAATCACACTTATTTTTACAGCCTCCAAGGGCTGCCTAAAGATGCAGCTCCTCTGTCAACAGAGAAACTGGTTTTTAATTACAGCCCTTCTGGCAGGGGATAGAGCTTCTTCCTTCATCAATATATTTTTTAAATGCATGGAAAAGTCAGAGGCCTGGCAGATGGAGGAGCAAAGCCCCCTGATTATCCAGATTAGAGCCCAGCCCCTCCATAGCACAGAGATACCTGCTGGGATGGGATATGGGGCTGGAAGTGGGTTAAACCCACAGCCTGAAGCTCAAGCTCTCATTTCCACAAGTCCCCAGATTCAGCTTTGCTCTTTGATGTTTTTAAATGCTGCTTTGTCCTTTGCCAGCCTCCAGGAATTGGGATAAATCAATAAGCCATCAATTTTGACTGCAGAGCTCTGTGGTACCCAAAGCTGTGGTGCTGCTCCCAAGTGATCCATGTGCAAGCAAGCAGAACATTCCCAGACGGCCTTAAATGAAGTGGCTGGCAAAATCCCCTGGGAGTATTTGGTGAGGATGAGAAACATATAGAAACACAGCTTTTTGGAGGCATCTTGCAGTAACTTTAGTTTCCATAGTGACTAATGTTTGTGTTTATATCCAGTCCCTGTGTTTCTATCAGATTTTCCTTCATGGAACAGCTGTTCCAAGTCATTTCACCAAGACAGATGATCCTGATAAGGAGCAAAGTCTCCATTCTACACAAATGCACATTTATTTAATAAAATCCAAAGAATTCAGACCTGGAAAAGACCCTGTGCTTCAAAAGATTGATTATCAATGCAACCAGCTGATGGGAAGAGAATAAAAGTGGCCACAGAATAGCTGCTGCCTAATGAGAGAGTGAGAAAAAACAGAACAGAAAATAAATAAAACAACTCTGAAAACACCTGTAACTTTATTTAATTTGGCAGTGAGCTTTCTATCCCTGGGCTTTATGCACAAACCTGATGCCTAAAAATCCTGCTGCTGCTGCTGGAGATGTCACTGCAGTGGGGCAAGGGCAGCTCTTGGACCCCCAGCCCCCTTTGGACAGCCTCATCCCTGCAAAAAGCTGCTGGGAGCACCCAGAGGAGTCAAATGTAGACTAACCTGGCCTTTGGGTTCTAACAAACCACTCTCACCAAGCACCCCATCCTGTAGCATTTATATCATCACCTCATTTCCATTCCAGTGGAAATCAACACTGATTTTTTTCTTAAATAGATGGCTCATGTTTAGCTTTTTGGAGCAATACTTATTTCAGCCTCTTTACCAGATCAAACAGAATATGAGGTCCCTGGTTGGATCTGGGCTTGGATAAGGCTCCCCCAGAGTCTCCTTGGTATCAGCAGCTCTCCCTGGGCTGAACTTGCACTAAAGCAAGGCTGGAACACAATCACCTCTGACATCTTATGCCCTTGGTTTTTCCCTGGAAAGACCAAAGTGTTGGATATGCCCAGGTGAGTCCAGGAGGCACCAGAAGAGTTGGAGGTGACATTTCCCCAGGACCTGGAAGGGCATGAGCCTGGTGTTGGCTGCCTCCCTCCAGTGCCTGGTGACTCCACAGGCAGAGGTGGGCCCCTGTGTTCCATGGTACCCCAGAAAGAGTAAATAAACCTGCTTTTAGACACACTGCTGGAGCTAAGATCCCTGCTTCTCTTGGCTTGATCTGCACCACCCACATCTGCCACTGGACATAAGGAATCTGCAAGGAGATTGGGTCAACCCAGGGCAGAGCATCAGGAATGGTGAGAGGTCAGGAAGAATGATGTGGTAGAGGAAAAAGAACTCCAGCATTCTCTGCCTCCTGGCTTCTGATCCTTGTCTCCCCATAATCCTGTCCCCAACCCAGAGCTGCCCTGGGCTGCTCCTGCCCCTGCAGGAGTTGGCAGGAGGTCAGACCTGCTCCCACAGGTTCATGTCTTACTCCTGCAGCCTTTATCTCTAAATATTCTTCTTTTAAAGTATTCTCTCTGCTTGCCCAGCTCTGGCCCAAATCCTAATGGGAACCAACAGCTCCTTTGTGGTGGTTTCAGCTGTGGGTGTCTCTGGGTCTGGATTGAAGGCACTGAGACAGCAGCTCATGCTCACACTCAGGTGTTTTTTATTTCTTATCAGTCAAACAGCCTCACTGCTGGGAGTTCAGCAGCTTTTCATTAGAAGGCACAAAATGCCCAACAATCTCTTGGTCCAAGGGCTTGTGAGACTAAACTGTCCAATTAAGAGCTGACACCTGGATTATTTTCCCTTTTAACCCAAGAACTGATCCCACAGAGCTGCAGTGCAGACTTTTCTGCCCAATTACAAAATGCCACCCAAACCCATGGAGAAGGAGGAAGAAGAGGCATGAAGAAGAAACCCAGGACAGCACCCTGTGCCCTCCATCTTGCTGCCATCCACAACATCCTAAAAATCCCAAACCCTCAATTTCTCACCCAGTGACACACCCACACTGCTCTCTATAATCTATTTCACACTTTTGTGGGTTCCAGTCTCTCTTGAAGTCTGGGAAACTTTCTCCATGGATGAGGGTCAGAGTCAGTGCTGCCCTGGGGGTCAGGGCACCCCAGAGCAGACACAGAAATATTCCTGTGCCCTGGGTGTGCACTCCTTCATGCTACACGAGGCACCCAAACAGCAGCAAGCAGCTGTGGGAGAGGACAGTCCTGCTCCCCAGCACTCCCTGCCATAAATAACTGGAGTGCACAGGCACTGGCAAGGACTACAGAGTTGCTTATCATTTTAATCACTTCTAAATCACGTTGCAGAGCTCCAAACCTAAGGAAATTATTTTCATTGTTAACCTCCTTCTTCTTAATTTGCAAACTTCCTGCAAGTAATTGAAATTCCTGCTCTGCAAAAGCAGAAGCCTTATCTACTGCCTTGTTTAGCCAAATTAAGAGAGATGGGACTCGACTCCAGATTTGCTAAATATTTTTCCCTGCCTTCCGAAACATTTATTACATTTTGCATTGCACAAACTGCTCCAGCCTCCTGCTGGCTGCAGAAACATGGTGAATTATTTTAATCAGGAACAAGAATCGTGTTGAAAGTGACTGTAACGTGGCACAACAGGAAACCTGGGCTTGCAGACTCCTTTGGAAGAAAATTCCAGCTCTCCTCTTCCCTCTTTGCAACTATCAATCAAACTCTAAAAATAAAGTCAGATATACAAAATTATCCTGCCATCAGGGCTTGAAAATATTTCAGTTAAGCAACTGTCAGTGCTTCCGTGATGGATCTCCATTCCCCAGGTTCTCTATCTTCCCTTTGCAGACTGCACCAGGCTGAACCTTGGCACACATCCCAAGGATGATGCTGGAGCAGTTTGCCTAACAGCAGCCTTTTCATCTCTCTGGAAGCACCGGGGGCCAGCACGTCTCCCTCTGTCAGCCCCAGGCATGCAAACACCCATGGATTGTTCTGGAAGCCAGAGACACTTCAGCACCTCCCCAAAGTCAGGTCATGAGCTCTGGCACCATTGTTGGAGCACCAGTCCTCCCTGGGAGCATCAGGGGTGCCAAGCCTGCTCTCTGCTGAAGCTCCTCTGGGTTTGCCAGTGGGTAATGCAGAGCAGGCTGGGGGTAAAGCCTGAGGGAATTGCTTCTCCCCCTGTGCAAGGCTGGAGCCTTGAGCTGCCTTTCACACCTTCTCTGCATCCACCTCATGCCCAGAGAGCTCCTCTGCCCTGCTCCTGCCAGCCATGCACCCTCTCCTCTCCTCCCTGCTTGGCACCCTTGGATAGTCACAGAATCACCAAATGCCTTGGGCTGGAAGGAACCTTCAAACTCATCTCCCTCCACCCCTGCCATGGCAGGGACACCTCCCACTGTCCCAGGTGCTCCCAGCCCTGTCCAGCCTGGCCTTGGGCACTGCCAGGGATCCAGGGGCAGCCCCAGCTGATCTGGGCACCTGTGCCAGGGCATCCCCACCCTCCCAGGGAAGAATTTCTTCCTCATCTCCATTCTAACCCTGCCCTCTGGCTGTGGGAAGCCACTCCCTGTTGTCCTGTCTCTCCAGCTCTCTTGGAGCCCCTTTAGGCTCTAAGGCCTCACTGGACCCTTCTCCAGTTTGAAGAACCCTTCACCTTTCTTCATTCCCAGTTCTGAATAAAATACTGGATGTAAGGAAAGAAACACCCTGATTTTCCCAGACTCACCCCTTCTACACCCAAGGGCCAGGAGGCTGCCAGAGCCATGTGCTCTGCCACTGCTGGGCTTCATCTCTTCAAGCCCACACCAGACACTTAATCCCAGCCAACAATAATCTAAATCCTCCCAACTGTTGTTGAAGCCCTGGGGAAAGCTCTGCATTTATTTGTTTCTTCCTCTTGGAACACAACAACATGCAAAAGCAAATCCAGCAAGGACGAGGAGCAAGCATGCAGAATCTTGTTGTCATGGACCCATGCTGTACCAGCAGGACCAAGAGCTGGTGTCTCCAACACAAGACTTCTCCTGGGCTGGGAAGCAGAGGGTGAGGCAATAAGATTCAGTTTTTCTCTGCAAACTATTTGTTTTTTTTAATACTGGGGAGAGAGAGAACATATGTGAGGGGGGAAGGGTGGCAGCAGCATTTGTAACGCTTAATTTACTAAAAAGACACATTGCACAGATCTCCCATCTCACTTCATTCAGAGAAATAAGTGCTGGGGTAAACCAGCCAGCCTGGATAGAGACCCATCCCAGGGGTCTCAAATGTGCTGCCAGGATAAGGATCCTTCCCAAAAGATGTCTGAGGCCAAAAGCATCACCCTTGTCACGCCCTGGCCTGGGCAGAACACTCCTTTGTTCTTTTCCCTCCCATAAAACCATCAGGGTTTTGACAGAGCAGGGCCAGTCACTCTCCATGTACACGGACCCTCCCAGAAAGCAGGAAAGATGCTTGGATTTTAGTGTTACTTCAGAAGTTACAGCCCAGCTTGCTTTCCCTGCATTAAAATCTATGAAATCAGTGAGACCAAAGCAGGTAGGAAGTGACAGCAAGAGCAGGATCAGGTCCTGCCTTTGAAAACTACTTAATTTATAATCCCCCCATATCAGAATTATTAAGAAAGAAAAATACCTCTTGCCTCCCAAATGTCACCGTATCCACCCGCCTCCCGTGAATCCCTGAATGGATTTACCAGTGCCAGGGGCAATCTCATTTTCTAGAAAACCTGTTTTACTGCCTAATATTCACCCAAGTCTATGGCTGATCACTTAAAGAGGCTTTTACCAGGCAGGGCAGGCTGCACATCTCATTTCCCTCAGAGTCCCTGCAGCGGCTCCGTGGGTGGGAGGGGAGAGGAGACGTGGCAGAGCAGAGTGGGATCGTTTGCTGTCAAATTAAAGCTGTGATTAATTCCAAATCAGGGCTGTTGGCTGAGATATTGGCGAGTTGTTTGATTTCAATAATTGCAGCATGCCTGAGAATGGATGGGAGTGATTGTAAAAGATTTTAAAATCATAGAAAAATTCAGAGAGCTGGAAAGAAAGTTAGGCTTAGTAGGCCCTGGGGAAATGTTGGGCCTTGTGTTTGCTGGATCATATGTCAGTAAATGATAAATGATATCATTGTTAGATGTGATTAGATATAATTATTGTTTAAAGAATCATGAGAAACCATGTTCAAGGGTTTGAGGGGGATCAGGAGAAACCCATGCTTGGATGGAATCAATGTATGCAATAGAGCAATGTCAGTTTAATAATGAATCTGTAAGTTATATAGTGATAGAATATAAAGCACATTTGTTGCTATGGAACACGAAAGAACACAGGCACACTGCTGCTCTCAAGGTGAAGAGCAAAAGGGGAAGTTTATTTTCTGATTCTAACATCTATAGGTTTCTAAAAGTGACAGTGGATTGGAGGGTGACAGTGCCACCTCTCCAATGACACTGGACAAACCAACAGTCCATCAAATTTCTCTTCTTCTATAAAAGAATGCAAAAAAAAGAGTTATTCACAGAAAGTGTGTGAGAAAGTTCTCTACAAGAATGTCAACATCAGAGGGCTTAGAAAATCTTAAAAAAAATCAGGGTGACACATGTTCATCCTGAACCCACGTGGGTCAGATTTGGGTCTGTGCACCCCTGACACCCAGAGCTCTCCAATGAAAGCACCTGCAGTAATCATTCTGTGATTATGTGTTCCTGAATGCCAACAGGAGGAGAGGAACACCCCAGCCTTGGCACAGGGGATGGTGAGGGATGGAAGCCCTTGGTCTGTGCCAAGGGATGAGGTGCTCCCAGCTGGAGGATCCCTGGCAGCCCCAGTGCAGTCCAGGGAGGCTGAGGAACCTGACAAGCTGATAATCAAAAGCTGTCCTGAACATTTCCCTGTCTGATCGATCATTTGCAATGTTTCCTGATGAAAGAGTGATAAAAGCCCAGCTTTAGCCATCCTGCCATTCCTCCTCCATGCCTCTGCAGAATCGAGGCCATTGATTTATTGTAACACACCTCATCTGTATGTGCAAGCACAGAGAGGAAGAGGCTGATCCTTCCACGTGGACTCAGCACATCGATCCCTTCATTTTAATTTGCCACCCTGTTAACCCACCCAGAACTGGGGACTGGAAATGCAAGATGCTGAAGGTCCCTTCCAACACAAGCTGTTCTGTGATTCCAGGAATATCCCACACACAGTGCCCAGCACGGGTATGTTGGGAAGGAAGAGAGAGGATATTTGGGGCCTGATCCTGCAAATCTTAATCAAGGCTCATCCAGACTTTAAATTACTTAATTTGTTCAGTTTATGCCAGGAAGACCAAGAAGTGAGTGGAACACAGGGGCTTTGACAGGAAAAGGGAGATAGGAAAAACCAGAGGGCAGATGCTGAAGCCACACTGGCTGTAAGGAGCAAAATGTCACTCCTGGGTGTCTCCAAGAGGGACAGGCAACCCTGTAAAAATAATATTTAATATTGTTTATTATATTAAATAACCGTGATAAATTCTATAAAGAAGAACATATAATAAATAGTACATAATTATACCTATTAAAAATAAACATTTTAGCTATAATAAACATTTCTAAGCAACAACTAAGCTCATTACTGTGTAGTGCAAATCATTTATTTTGCTGAGGGACTGACATGCTGGAAGTCAAGAGCTTGGCAGGCAGCAAACCCAGGGTGGTTTTGGTTGTTTAGTTGTGCATGTAGCTTTGTGCTCTTGAAAAACATTTAATTTATTGAAGATTCACCTCAGAGCTCATCAAAGCTTAGATGTGACATCCAGTAAATCATCTCCTATTACTCAGAAAGTCGTGCTGCAGGAAACAAAGAGATGCTGAAAGTCAGCCTGGAACTGGAGAAGAAAGTTGGCAATTGGGAATTATCCTGCTGCACCCAGACAGCTCAGAGTCAGAGCACTAATTGTGTGCTGTCTGTAATGGCATTTCAGCAGTATCTGAAGGAGAGTGGGATTTCATGATACAAACCCTTCTCCATCCACGTGAGCCTCTGTGAAGCAGCACCTTCCCACGTGCTTTCTGTGCCAGAGCAGATCCAGAAACATGTGCTTGGTCAAATGATTTACTTGGGGAAAAATTACATCTCCAAGCTTGAAATATTTAGTCTTTATTTCCAGAATATTCTGAGTTGGAACAGACCCACAAGTGAGCTCTAACACACACACCTCTGGGGAGATTTTTTAATCTTTATTTTACCCATTGGATTGAACCTCCTGTGGTTCAGGTCAGAACCTGCTGGGGCAATTAGGGGGGGTTTTGTTTGGCTCTTTAACAAAAGATCATGATGAGCTGAAGTCCTAAAAATTTTCATTAGAAAGGAATTTAAACGATAGGATTAATGAAAAGGAGGAAACTCTACTTATGAGAGATTTACTGGTGAGGATGCAGGGGGCAAAGGCATGACTTGATTTGGCCTGGGTTGTTTGCTGCTGCCAGGGTGGATGGAATCACAAACCTACACTGGGAGAGAGCAGTGCTCCTGCAATGAGATGCTGAGAAGCAACTTGCTGCTACAGGCTGGTTAAAGGCTGCACTTTGATCACAGAATCACACCTTGGGCTACAGCTGGTGAGATGCTGTGGTGCTGGACACTCTGGGCACAGGCTAAAGAATGGTTATCAAAGCCAAACACCACAGACTTTGAAAGCTCCTTTTCCTCAGGAAAACCCTGTCCAGTACCTTTATCTGTTATTTACACATCAAGGCAGCAGAAGGAGAAGTGCACTGGGCATGGGTTCACCACCCACCTTCCCTGCTTTCTCCTTCCACTCCAAAATCAGGGGGCCATAAAGGGAATTTCTGAACTGCTCCCATCCCTCTCTTGGCTCCCAAGCCCTTGCCTTTACTGCAACAATATATTCCTGCAAAATAAAATGCCAGCAGAAGGGAATGATCATGAACATTCACATGTTTCCAGCTGTGCCCAAGTTAAAGCCCTCCAGTGCTGCAGCTTTGCTGTGGAAACTAAAAGCAGCATCTGATAGCAGGACTGGAGAGGGGCTGGGAACACAAACCCTGTGAGGAACCCCTGAGGGAGCTGGGGGTGCTCAGCCTGGAGAAAAGGAGACTCAGGGGTGACCTTGTCACTCTCTGCAGCTCCTGAAAGGTGCCTGTGCTCACCTGGGGCTGGGCTCTTTCTCCAGGAACTGACAGAACCAGAGCACACAGCCTCAAGCTGCACCAAGGGAAATATAGGCTGGATATCAGGAAAAAGAAAGAGTGACAAAGCTCTGGAATGGCTGTGGTGCTGCAGCCCCCATCCCTGGTGTGTTTAACAAAGCCTGGGTGTGGCACTGGGTGCCAGGGTTTAATGGAGCTGTTGGGACTCTCTGGTCTTGAAGGTCTCTTCCAACCTGGGGATTCTGTGAATTCTGTGAGCTCCTATCACCTTCTGCAAAGTTCAAAACACAGCTCCAGACTGGAGTGATCTGCTCAGAGTGAGGAGGGGGAGCTCCCCAATGCTCTGTGTTGCTGCTCCTCCATTTCCTGCTAATTGAACTGGTGGCTTGTGTTCACAGTTGATACAGAACAAGGGCAAACAAAGGATTAGGCAGAACACAGAGAACCTTCAACAGCTGTGTTGATGAAAACCATCTCTATGCACCTCCCCCAAACTGCCTCCTTCAGCAGATCCCAGTTAGGGATGGGGACAGCAGCAGGAGATGGAGAAAAAGGGAAACCAGGTTTGCTTTCCCTGCTCCCTCCTGGCTGCACACCCAGCCTGTGCACCAGGGGGTGGCACTCAGGCCTTGTCACTGGCCTGGACACATGTCCTCACTCCTGTCCGTGAAAAGTGAGGAGAAATGGGGGGCTCTGCCAGTGGGCAGCCAAGCCCAGAAAGATGGGATTACCCTGGTGTGAACTGACCTCTGAGGCTGAGGAGCAGTGGACTGGTTCCCTCTCTTCTCGGGGCTGGGCTGGAGGGGTGAGGAGACAGAAGCAGGATTTTCAGAGCCAGCTCTTCAGCTATTAGCTGTGATTTCCTTGGTAACTCCACTTGGGAACCCACAAGGCCACTCTTCTGTCCCACAGTCTGGACAGTCACTGGCTCCATGAGAGCCATGAACCACTCCACAAAGCTGCTGTTGAATGTACCAATGCTTACTTGCCCAGAATACCTTATTTAATGCTCATTTTTCTAATGAGAGATGTACAAATCTCTACCCTCCATTCTTCTACTTCTAATTTCATTTCTCTGCTGGTGTTTTTTATCTGCTTTGTGAATCCAGCATGAGAATTTCTCTTGGCCTCTGTCTGTTCCTCTCTTCACACAGCTTGTCTCAATTACCAGTGATTTATTTTCCTCCTCCCAGCTTTTCATTACGTGTCTTGCCCCATAGAGGTGAATAACAGCAAGGTCTTTCACAGCCTCTTTCCTCACTTGCTTTAAATTCCATCCTTACTTTCAACCCTAAGAAAAAAGTCCATTTTTGTGCTCCTGAGTCTCCCAAGTCAAATCCCAGACTGATAAAAGTGACTGCTCAGAAGGATCTGCAAGGCAGAGCTCAGCTTTGGGGCTGTTGATAATGGACAAGCACCTGACTTAAAAACCAAGTTCCTGCAAGGTTCTCTTGCCTAATAAAGCAGGACTTTGTGAGAGGTTTGGGGCAGGGAGGATGAGGCAGAGCAGAGAGGTGAGCTGCTGTGGCTGCTCCCATGGAGACAGGAGGGCACCCAGGATGGTGCTCTACGAGTCCTTACCGTGTCACAGCTGCACATTAGAGGAGAGGTGCAGTTGGCCTGCTCAGGAATTTGGTGTTTAGAGAAAATTGCACTCACACAGGTCCTCCTTAAGTGTGGGGAGGTGTTTTGTTCCATGCTCTAGGATACAGGGGAGGTGAGGATGGGCACACAGACACGAGCTGTGGCTGCTGTGCTGGAACAGAGCAGAGAGCATCAGGTGAGCCATGAAAGGGTGGGATATTTGAATCACTCCCTCCTAACCACCTCCCTCACTCCAAAGTATGCAGGAGTCACGTTACACCCTTACAAATTATGGCTGTGACTGGGAGGCACCTCCAGAATCCTGCTCCACTCTGTACCAAAGGAGATGAAAGACCTGGTCCCAAACACCCCTCAGCTCCAGCAAGTCTCTAATTTCAAGCTTGAGTTTCATCCCTCAGCTTTGCCACGATGGTTGCCAAAAGGCTGAGCCCAACATTCCCCAAAGTTCTCCTGCCTGGGCACTGCTGGTGGCAGAGGAGTTGTCCTCCTCTGCCATGAGCAGAGTTATGTGGGTAAGTAATGCCATGGCAGTGGCTTATGAAAAATATTAGAGGGGATGAGCCACTCTGAGGATTAGAGCCTGGCACTGAGGAGCACAGGAGCATCTCTGCATGGCAGTGACATCCAACTGTATTTTTTTTCCCAGATAATTCTATAGTCACCCTTAATCACTGGAGAACAGGGCAGCCCATACAGCCCACAATTAAAAAAAGATCCAAAGCCTTCATTCTGCCTCAGCCACAAACCAGCCCATTTCCCCTCCACGTGGGCTGGTGACACCTGATTTCAAATCAAACCAACCTCCTGCCTCTTCCTCAAGATGATTCATATTAATTTGTTATTTCATAGAAGAACTTTGACCCAGGAATACAGATTAATAGCCAGAACTTAATCAGGAAGCATTTGAAGAAGCAAGAGCTCCTTTGGCTGCCAGCCATGTAATTTCCTCAAGGAGCCTCTTTCAGCATCAGGGACCCATCCTGGAGGCTGGTGTTTTTCTCTTCACCATTGGCCATTGCTGCTCTTCTCATGCCTTGCACTTGAGTTTAGTGTTTCCAAACTGGGAACTTTTCAGAGTTTTAAAGCATTTCCTGGACTAGATGGTCCTCATTGTGTCCCTTCCAGCTCAGGATGTTCTGTGAGTTACTGTGCCTCCATCCCTCACCACAAAGCAGAGAGTATAAAAAGTGTGAAGTTTGAGAGAACCAAATTCAGTTTTAAACTGAGCTATCCAAATTCAATTGGGATGATCAGACTTCCCTCCAGAACACGACACAGCCCCACGTGGTATCTCTGTTAAAAGCTCACACAGCACCAGGCCTGAGGAAGCTGTCAGGATGGGGAGGGAAGAGGGGGTCCCTGTCCCTCTGCCTGAGCTCAGCTCTAACTCCCAGCCAGCACAGCCATAACTCAGCTAGACACAGATTCCTGCCACGTTCTCTGAGTACCCCAAATCCCTGCTGGCTGCAGCACAAGCAGGATTGAGCAGGGATCTCACCCCTCACGGAGCAGCTGGTGCCAAACACCAAAACCTCAGAGCAGGAGGAGGGTTTGCCTTGGGGGGAGCTACTCCTGCAGCTCTTATCTCCAGCAGAGCAGGAGGGCTGGTGCCTGCAGAGAAAGGGCTCCTGCTGCAGTGTCTGGGATGTTCAACAAGGTCTTGTGGAGGAGCTCCTTTCCCCATCACATCCCTGTGTGTGCTGGTTTGCACTGGGAGCCCTGAACCAGTCAGATGATGCTCTGCAGTGCAGGTGCCCCAGTGCAGCCCCCACAGGCTGTCTCTGTGGCTGAAAAGGTGCTTGGGACCTCAAATAAGGGAATTGGAGCCCATTTTATCCCAAAAATCTGTTATCTGGAAGAGGCTGCTCCTGGTCCTGCAGAGCAGCAGACAGCGCAGGGTCCAAAGGAAGGGAAGGAGGCTTTTCATCTCCCCTGCCTATCTCCATCCCCAAAAAACTTAATGAAATGTGTGATTTTCTTTGCATTATCTGCACTACAACCAGAATCCCACTTCTGATTAAATCTATCTGCTTAACAGTTCTCAGCAGCTCTCCAAGGAATCAATACTCATTACCCAGAGAGCTGCAGCCTCTCTAAAATTAGTATGAAAGGAAGTGCAAGTTTCTTCCTGCACAACCCACCTCAGTAGGTGTTACTGCTGTGAGGAACTTTACAAACCATTAATGGCTCCCAGGAGAGCTCTAATCATTTTCTACATGTCCTTATCCTCTTAATCCCATTACAAAGATTTGTAGCATGAAAGCTGACCACTCCTAATCCCAAACTCAGATTTAAAGCTGGAATAACAAATCATATTTGGGAAGAGAAAAAGGTGTTTTCTGTTCACAGAGCCTGGACACTTGTTACCACCTTTCCAGGTGTGACACAAACGAGGGGTGAGGAGACAAAAGTAGGATTTTGTCCTGAGTATCTCCAGAAATACAGGAAATCCTGAGTATCTGCAGAAATACAGGAAAGAAGAGTTTTAAAGAAGTTATACAGAGAGATGCTACCCAAAAATTTATACTCAAGGTCACCCCACTTCAGACAGTAAACCTGGAACCATCTTCAGCTCTTGGGGACAGGAATGTTTGTCCTCAACAGCCATGTCAAAAAAACATGTTGATGATTTTAGAGGGATTTCCAAGCCTCACATGGGGCTGCCCATGGAGGTGGCAGTGTCCTGCTCCTGGGAACAGGGACAGACTGCTCATCCAGTGACTCTGCCAGAGACCAAACTGGGCAGTCCTGGCTCTCAGGGCTGCTCTCTAACCCTCTGAATGGAGTTAAAAGGTGCTCTGCTAACAGCTTATTCAATGGAAATCTCATTATCCAGAGCTCTGCCAAGAATTTATTCCAACAAGAGCCTTCACAAGCAGCTTTGCCAGTAGTTCACTGAAAGGGAATCTGTTATGGGGTCAGATATTATTTTATTCCAGTGAAAACCTAACAAAGATGGACTTGCCTAATAATAGGGTCAGTCCTGCCATGATTAAATGAGACCTTCTCTAACTGGCTGAAGCTAAGAAAGCAGTAAAAACCTGTTTTATTCTGAGAGAAGTGCTGGCCCACTGTGCACCTCGAGAAAATAGCCTTCATGTCTCAACAATGCAGTTAAATTATAAATAAAAACTCTAAATACACCTTTAAAATCCAAACCAAAGGCTTGCAGCCATTTTTCAGCGTGTGGACCTTCAAAATTTCCATTAACTCTTTTATTCAAGTGCTAAAGATCCCACAAGGGAGCTCCAAGGCTCCCAGGAGACTCTGACCCCAGCCTGAAATCACCTAGTGAGGGTTACTAAACTCTAGGTGGATTTACTGTGACCCAGAGTAAACCCCAAATCCTTTCAGCAAACATTTCTGCCCAGGTCACTTTTCCCCACTTTTCAGAGCTGATTTTGCCCTACTAAGAAAAAGACTTTGCTCCCCCTGATAGTGAATTTCATCTTGTGCAGAGCAGAAGTTCCACGAGCCAAGGTCAACCTGAGTCACAATCCTGCACTCCAGAGGGCTGAAAAAAGCTCCCCCCCTTATCAGCTGCAGGTTCTGTAACCATATCATCACTTCCATCATTCAAACCACTAATGAAAATAAACAGTGAATAGAAACAGATCCTGGAGAGACCCATCCAAACCCAGGCTGAGCATGAGTAATAATAACCTGCTTGTATTCCTGGTAATAATGTCTCCTGTGAATAGAGTGATATCCAGCACGCTGCCAAATAGCCCAGGATCAGAGAAACAGGACTTGGGCTTTGTTTTAGTCAGAGAAATTAAGCTTTTCAGCTGCAGGAAAAATGCTGTTGTTCTGCTTAACGTAGAAAACCCAAAATGAAATATTAGGGTTGGTCCTCAAAAAGGTAAAGATAATTCCAACATACCTTGAAGATGGAGTAAGAGTTATTTAAATGCCACAGTTGGGTCTGGACCTTGATTAGATGTTGCCTGGATTACAGCGCAGTCCCACATCCCAAGGTGCCATTGAGTATTTCATGGCATCCCAGGTGCTTATTGAACATTTCCAGAGATGGCAACCCCACCACCTCCCTGGGCAACTTATTCCAATGCCTGAGCACTCATTTAGGGGAAAAAAACCAATTCTAATATCTAACCTGAACCTCCCTTGGTACAACTTAAGGCCATTTCCTCTCGTCCTTTCATTTGAGACATGGCAGAAGAGACTGACCCACCTCAGTCCAGCCTCCTTTCAGGTGCTTGTAGGGAGCAGTGCTGCTGCTGGCAGGGACAAGTGAGAACAAAATGTGTCCCCTGGTGCATGGGAGGGGATGGATAACATTATCTCATTCCTGTGGTGGGCTGGCCATCTCCATGAGAAACCAAAGGAGAAGCTCCCTGTGCTTTGCTGTCTCCCTGCTGCTTGCATTGGCCTGATCTCCAGCAGGTGTTCCCCAAAGCTTTGAACCCTCCTTTGCCAGTGCAATGACAAGTTAGAACATGAAAATGTTCTAGAATTTCTATGTTTCACATAGAAAATGTGTTCCCTGGTGCATGGGAGAGGGATGGATAAGATTATCTCCTTCCTGTGGCTGGATTCTGCTGTTCTGACTGGCTGCATTCTGTTCTCCACATCTACATTATTTAGGGGGCACAAGCTGCTTACTTACCTTGGCAGGGAATTCTGGTTTTTGGGGAGGAAGGAGGAGAAGGGGAAAGGAGCTGTGCCTGACTGTGCCACCTTCCCTTGCTCTACAGCAGAAGTACAGAGGAGTGGTGCTGGTTTTGGGCAGCCCCTGACCATCTCCAAGAGAAACCAAAGGAGAAGCTCCCTGGGCTTTGCTGTCTCCCTGCTGCTTGCATTGGCCTGATCTCCAGCAGATGCTCCCCAAAGCTTTGCATGCCCTGTGCCAGTGCAATGACAAGTTAGAACATGAAAGTGTTCTAGAATTTCTATGGTTCACATAGAAAATGTGTTCCCTGGTGCATGGGAGAGGGATGGATGAGATTATCTCCTTCCTGTGGCTGGATTCTGCTGCTCTGACTGGCTGCATTCTGTTCTCCACATCTACATTATTTAGGGGGCACAAGCTGCTTACCTACCTTGGCAGGGAATTCTGGTTTTTGGGGAGGAAGGAGGAGAAGGGGAAAGGAGCTGTGCCTGACTGTGCCACCTTCCCTTGCTCTACAGCAGAAGTACAGAGAAGTGGTGCTGGTTTTGGGCAGCCCCTGACCATCTCCAAGAGAAACCAAAGGAGAAGCTCCCTGGGCTTTGCTGTCTCCCTGCTGCTTGCATTGGCCTGATCTCCAGCAGGTGTTCCCCAAAGCTTTGCATGCCCCTGTGCCAGTGCAATGGCAAGTTAGAACATGAAAGTGTTCTCGAATTTCTATGGTTCACATAGAAAATGTGTTCCCTGGTGCATGGGAGGGGATGGATAACATTATCTCCTTCCTGTGGCGGGCTGACCATCTCCAAGAGAAACCAAAGGAGATGCTCCCTGTGCTTTGCTGTCTCCCTGCTGCTTGCATTGGCCTGATCTCCAGCAGGTGTTCCCCAAAGCTTTGCATGCCCTGTGCCAGTGCAGGGGTGTCAGAGAAGCAGGGACAGCTCAGCTCTGTCCCACCCCTCCGAGCACACCGTGCCACCGCGCCGCGAGAAGCTGAGGAGTAAATTGCTCCATTCAATCTGCAGCAGGAGCTTGGCCACCAGCTGTGAAGTCTTTAAAGAGCTGATTAAAAGGAGCTGTGATGCTGCCAAAATTACTGACAGACAAATGGACACTTGTCTCCAACGTGGTGTCAAGGGCTGCCCGAGGGAAACGCGCGAGAGCCGCCTGCAACGAGAGCAGCTCTGCCAACCTCAGGCACACCAAGGATTTTCTATCAGCAGCTCAGCCACACCTGTGAGAACAAAAGAGCCTAAAAATAGTGGTTTTCTCTTGGGCTGGATGGAAATATCATTGAATCATAGAATGGTTTGGGTTGGAAGGGATGTTAAAGCTCATCCAGTCCCACCCCTGCCATGGGCAGGGACACCTTCCACCGTCCCAGGTTGCTCCAAGCCCCATCCAACCTGGCCTTGGACACTGCCAGGGATCCAGGGGCAGCCTGTGCCAGGGCCTCCCCACTCTCACAGCCAAGAATTTCTCCTTCATATGTCACCTAATTTTACTCACCTTTCAAATGATGAACAAATTATTTGAACTGCAGAAGCTTGAGAGCTTCCACAAAGTCACTGTAAGTGCACAGCACTCTGAGGCTGCACTGGACATCAGGGCTTTCACACCCACCCCCTGCTCTGCCACCAAAGCAATGACACCCTGTATTTGATGTAAAATGACATCAGCAGAAAGAAAAACCAGTGCTATTTGAGACTCCTTAGCATCATAATAGAGCCATCCAGGCTGAAAAGATCTCATGCTGCAAAGAGGGGAATTAAAAATTCTCCTCACAGCTCCCAGGGAAGTGGCTGTCAGTGACTTCTGAGGCTGCTCCAAGGGGATTAGGGAGTGCTGGGTGTCCTCCTGGGCCAGCACAGCTCCACAGGTGCAGCACACAGCCCACAGCAAGGAGCTGAAAGGGCAGGGACTGCCCAGAAGCAGATTAGCCATGGCAGCACCCAGCATCTGGAGGAGCTGCAGGTCTGGCCACGGTATTTGATGCAGCCAGGATTATCCACGGCTGTTTCAGATGTGGAAAGGCAGCCTGTGATCCCAGTGGATGGCTCTCCACATCTCTCCACTTCAAGGGAATATCAGAAGGACTCAGCAAGGCCTGGACCAGCTGCTGCCTCTCCCTGTGGAGCGTTGCCTGTCCAAATGCCTCGCTCTGTTGGCACAAGGAAACACAGAATTCTGCTGCTCCAGGTTAAAAAAACCCACCAGTTTTAATGGCTTTAACCTGGACTCTCCCACAAACTCGAAGGAGGCTCTGGAGAGGCTGCTTGATTACAAGGAAAAGGGCAAAATGCTGAAAGAGAGACTGTTAACTCTGGATAAAGAGAGAGCCCGGGCTCCCTTCACACTGGGATCAAACACACCCTGGGCAGACATCAAATGCAAATTCTGGTTGAGGACAAAGCACGACTCAGATCCATTCCTGGGACCTATCAGAAAATGCTGTTTTCCCAAGCACTGTTTCTCCTGCTCCTG
The DNA here is from genome assembly GCF_027477595.1 of Haemorhous mexicanus. NCBI lineage: Eukaryota > Metazoa > Chordata > Aves > Passeriformes > Fringillidae > Haemorhous > Haemorhous mexicanus. The sequence continues at coordinate 3,965,672 of NC_082363.1, read as the reverse complement.
GTGCCCCTGGTGCATTCAGATGAGGTGTGGGCTCCTCCAGGGTGTCCCACTGGGAATGCACAGCTCCCACCCCTCCCCAGGAACTCACAGGAAGGGAATTAATTACTGCTGCCTGGCTGGTCTGATCCTGCTGGGGAAATGCCAGAGCTGCACAGGGCCACTTGTAAAACCCTGTCTCTCTGATCCTATCTGGAATAAGAGGAATGTGGTTTAAGATGTGTTATCAAACTATTTGTAAACAAACCTGCTAGGGCTTTTAATGCACACTTTGAGTTTAAAAAAGCCTTAATGGGAAATCTAGTGCTTACTTTGATCCACTAACAGGAATACATTCATCTTGAGTTGTGTTGTCTGAGTTGGGATTTTATGTTGATTTTTTCCATTGAAAAACACACCAATTTTCCCTTCACAGATGGGGAAAACTGCAGAGAGCACCAGCTCTGCCACGTGTGTTCAAGCCTTGGGGAAGGACTGCAGAAGTTCACATGCTTTATTCCCTGGCAGGAGGAGACAATTTGCTTTTTGAGTACAAATCCATGCCTGGATGGGACCTGCCTGTGAATGCAGCCTGATGAATAAGTGCATTTCAGGTATTTCATAACCTGAAAGCTGCCAAGTTTTTCTGTCTCTGGGGCTGATTTTATTCATCCCTATCTACTTCTCAGATGAAATACAGAATTAACACACAGTGGCCTGTGCTCACAGCCCCCTGACCCAACCATCACCCCCTGTAGCACAAACCCAGCACTTCTCATTAGCCAAGGTCTGTGACTTCCTCCTGATGGGCAAAATGCAGCAGCAAAAAGCCTTAGGATGGAATTATTGGAGAAAACAACTGAGGCCACAGAAGGGGTGAAAACAGAGCAAAAAAATAGTTCAGCCCTGGGGTTAGGTAGCAATAAATAAATAAATGTGTGATGGTGCAGGAATGGGGAGGTGTTGGAATAATCCAGGGGAAAGAAGGCCCTGACCCATCAGAGGCAGAGCAAACGGGGCACAGGGTGAAGGGAGAGCTGGGCAGGGGGTTTAGAGCAGCAGCATCAGCCAGAAAATGGGAATTGCACCAAGGCTGAAGACAAATACAAATACTGGTTTTCCCCCTTTTTTTTTTTTTTTTTTTTCCAAGTGTGGAATACAAAAAAGGATCATTGAAAGAGACTCAAGTGGCCTCTGGAGACACGGTGGGATTGGATTGCTGACAGAGGAAATAGATGTTGCTGAAATATTAAGAATGTGTTGCTTTGGTATTTGCTAAGAAAGATGGGAGGGAGAGAGGCTGCAACTGTGACCCTGCAGGCAAGGGAGGGGAGAAGGAATAAATCCCACCATCAGGAATAAAACACAGAGTGGAATTTTGCATAATAAAATCTCTCAATGAAACCACTGCTCTTGCTGCAGCAGCCATAGCAGTGATTGTCCCAAACATCAAATTGTTATTGAGTAAGGGGTGTTTATTCCAGAATTATTATTAAGAAAGACAAGGCAGTTAAGCAGTTGAATTTGTGGGGTGCAAATCAAGTCTGGGGCATTGCAGGGGAAGCAGAGGGGGGGTGGCAGGACCCTGGATCTCAGCGTGGGCCAGCTGGCCAGAGCCACCAGTCTGTCCCACCACTCTGCAGCAAAGCAACCTGCAAGAGGCTCCAAAAGAGACATCCAAAGCTGAGAGACTTATCTGAGGCAAGCAGAAATCTCTGCAGCTTTAGAGACTGCACCTGCCACTAGAAATAATTGCAGTTAAGGCTTGTGTCTGGTTTTTCCTCATCTTTTTTCTGTCTAACAGCTGTTTCTATGGATGATGTGGTAAGACATGCCTGAAATAGCTGCAGGCTACTGATGTGCTTCTCCTGCTTGGCCCAGCATCTCCAGAGCACCAACAAATGCCATTGGCACCTCTTCCAAAGGGTGGAAGATTCATTTCAAGGGTTCTGAGATCCTGAGAATATTTACACTGCTCAGAACAAATCTTGCCTCTGTTGATATAGCAGGCGTGTTCACTTTATGATTATTCTTTTATAAAAATCTAACTGGATTTACCCAGGCTGTGAGGAAAGTGCTGGTGTAACAGGAAAAGCAGAAATGAGGGAGTGAAAAGAGGATGGACAGGGACAGGGAAAGGAAATGAAGATTAGAAATAAAAAAGGAAAAGAAAAAGCCCTTGTGTAAAGCTCAGGAAATGAGCTGGCTTCTCAGAGATATTAGAACAAGCAAAGAGCGAGGACAGATATGGATGACTAAGGAAATCACAAAGCCTATCAAGGAAAATAGGAAGGTTCCTGACATTTGAGGCATCTTGAAACATGAAAAGTAACAAAAGGAGCACGAATGAAGCCAGAAAGGGCAGAGACAACAGGCTGGAGTTCACGTGCAGAGTGGGATTTTTCTTATCTGGATATAAAATATTGAAGTGAGGCAGTGGCCAGCCCTGGGCTGTACTTTCACCCCTCCCTCCCCAGGCAGTGCCATGGCTTGTTCCTGCACCCTGCATTGAACAGTGGAGAGGAACTGACAAAAACTGGAATAATTTAGATCAAAGTGCTTCATCCCCCTCTGGAAGCAGGGCTGCACCCCATGGATTGAGAGTGGCAGCACAGGAATGGCTGTGGGGTTACAGAGGAATGTGGAGAGCACCTGTGGGATGGGCTGGGATGGGATGGGATGGGATGGGATGGGATGGGAGCTGAGCCTGACCTCCAGCACCAGCACAAAGCAGGTGACAGCAGCAGTGGCTGATGAAGTGACAGATGTGGGGTGTGCCATTCACATTCTCTGAAAAAAATCCCTTCACCCAGGATTTTTCTCCTGGGGAGCTGAGAAGCCTCAGAGAAAAGGAAAACAATTCTTATCTCATTTGCTTCTCCTGTGCTGTGCTCACATGTGGAATGTGTTTGGAGATTGTTCACCCACAGGTGATTGTTCCATTGGATTCTGCTGGGAGTTGTTTTCACTCTTTGGCCAGTCAGGGCCAAGCTGTGTCAGGGCTCTGGAAAGAGTCAGGAGTTTTCATTATTATCTATTTAGCCTTCTGTAAGTATCCTCTCTGTATTCTTTAGTATAGTTTAGTATAGCATTCTTTAATATAATATAGTTTCATAAAATAATAAATTATCCTTCTGAGAGCGTGGAGTCAGATCCATCATTCCTTCCTCATTGGGGCACCCTGCAAATACAGCAGTGGGGGGATCACACAGCTCCTTCCTCACAAAAAGAAAACTCTGTTTTTTATGCAGCAAAAGCTATTTGTAAATAACCCAGCAAACTCCCTTCATCTGCTCCAAGGGATGTAACACGTGTTTGGAAGCAAACACCAAGGATGCTGCAATTTCCACAGGTTGGTCAGAGGGCTGGGAGTTCAGGCTCTGCCTGCAGGAAAGCTGTTTGTTCCAGAGATGCCCCCAGGTCTCACCAGTCTTACAGGCTCAGCAGAAATATCTGGACAGACCACCACAGAAACACAACTAGCTCTTGGTTTAGCTGTGTTACAGCTTAGGAGTATTCATAAATCATCCTCCTGATCCCTCAGGCATCCTACCAACTCCCATTATCACCTTCTTATTCTAATAGGAACAATCTCAGTGCAGCAAATCCCCCATTTTCCACAGCTTTCAATCACAACCAAAGAGTAGAGATGAAAAATCTGCATTTCAAATTATTGTTTGTTGTTATGACAACATCACATGGATTTGGTCCTTGCTGCAGTCTCAGGCTTCAGAGCATTTCCAAGGCTTTTATGCAAAGAGTGTGTTTGTAAGACACATATGCCACAAAGCCAAAGGGGTCACAGCTTCACGTGATGTAAAATATCAAGGGAAGCCTTCTGCAATAGGATTCCAGAGAAAATTATCTCAGCATCCCAACAGAAACCTTTCTTCCTCCTGAATTTCCCCACAATATTTCAAACTGCAGCCTGGTACAAAAACACCTGAGAAGGTCTGGGGAAGGTACAAGTGCTGTCCTTTCCCTCCAGCTGGGGTTTGGTGCATGGGATTGTTCAGTAGGTGTACAAATCTCATTTTCTGCACTTGAAAGAGTGTGACTAGACATGGGAAAAAGAGAGAAAAAAAAATACAATTGAAGCAAATAAACTGCAGTACAAGAATGCACATGATAACAGCATTGCAGTTTTAGAGCCCAAATTTATCATTATGGGTGCCTGAGACAGGGAACAGGCAGAGATTTCATCTGGTGATTTCTGAGAATGCAGCTCAATATATTAAAACCAAAAAACCCCAAAAACAACAAAGCAGCAACAATTCATATGAAGTCTAGAATGAAAGATTTCCCTCAATGTCAACAAACCACAGTTAATGGCATCAGTCCCCACCCCAGCCATGCTGATCCTGCACTGCCTCCATCCAACAGCTTCACTGGACAAAACAGGGATGGGACTGGGATATTCTGAACAGGCACTTTTTGACACACCATAAACAGAATTATAACATTTATAGAATTATTATTAGAACTATAAAATTATATCATCTATAAAATGATCATTTTATAGATTTCTTAGAAAGTTAAAGCTGCTGTTCAAGGGAGTCAAAGCAGCATCAAGGTGGGGAACAAACAGGAATTATCTTGGATTATCAGAGCCTGTTTCAAGCTCACAATTCCCTGAAGCTGGAAAGAATGTGGCACAGGAGGAAGCCACCATCTCCTCCTGTGCTGGTGCAGCTCTTGGAGGTGTTAATCCCACAGGATTCATCCTTCCAGGGGCTGATCAAATGCAATTCCAGGTCACTAAATGCAACTCAAACTCAGCAGGGAAGGGAGGTGATCTGTATCTGCAAAGGTGAAGCTGAAGGACAGCAGGGCAGGTGAAAGGGTTAGTGAGGATCAAAGGGGATCTCTGATCTGATGTGACAACAAGGGTTCCTCAGGAGGGGGAGGAAGAGGAAGAGGAGGAGAGGTTCTTGTGGGGAAGGCATTCCCAAGAGCCCTGCAGACACCCCTGGGTGGGGAGGGACCAAGCTGCAGCAACAGCAGAATCTGACTGAAGGAAAACCAGCAACAAAGTCCATAATGGTTTTAGAGCACTAAGGAGGAAAAAAAAGAGGTTGAACTGAACTCTTGCCATCAGTCTTCAGCTGAAAGCAGAGCCACACATCGATGGCCATTTATAAATAGATTGGGAGCCTTATTAAGGGTTAGCAAAATTGTCCTGACTCCTTATCTCTCCTTTCATTGACATGAATAGCTGCCATTCATTCTGGGGAGAGAATTTTCCTTGTACTGAATAAAAAAATCCCTGCTCACAATCCCCACTTTTCATCATGTGTTCCCTGCATTAGTGCAGTTTTTCAGCCACAGATGTTTATTCCAGCCGAGCCCAGACTGGGACTTTACTCAGCCCCTGGAGTGAATAAAAGTCACCCAAAGCACACAGAGGGGGTCACGCAGAGAAAAGCTCTTCCCTTGTGCTTCATTTCACACTGCCCTGCCCACGAGGAGCCCGTGGTGATCCCGTGAGCCCGAGTGCCTGGCACCTTGTGACAGCTCGGTGAGCCTCATGGCAGGGACAGCCTGTTAACCACCAAAGTGCCACAAAACCACCCCAATGCCACTTAGCAATCACTCAGGGATTGCTGGGAGCTGCACGGAGCGTTAGCTGGGGCTCACACAGCAGATATTCCCTCCCCACACTGTCCCAGCCCAGCTGTGCCCACGTTACCACGGTGTCCAGGCAAGAGGAAAGTTGTCCCTGTGATATTGGATGAAAAATCCCTTCACCAGGATTTCCTCTCCTGGGAAGCTGGGAAGCTTCAGCTTCTCCCTGTTTTGCTGCTTTGGAATGGGATTTGGAGAACTGTTTACCCAGCATGTGAATTGTTTTAATTTAATGACCAATCACAGCCAGCTGTGTCAGGACTCTGGTCAGTCATGGGTTTTTATTATTCTTTCTTGTCCAGCCTTCTGATGTATTATTTCTCTTCCTTTAGTATAGTTTGAGTATATAATTTCTTTTTATATAATATACTAAAATAATAAATCAGCCTTCTGAGAACTCAGGAGTCAATTCTCATCTCTCACCTCATCCTGGGGACCTCACTACACCACAACAGAAACTCTCTGATGGAGCCATCAACATGGCCATTGCCCAAGACTTGTTTAAAAATCCAAGGAGCTCAAAACTCAGCTCCTGGCAGACCAGCAGGCTCCTCAGTCCCCTTCTGGTGCTATGGACAAAGCCCTGGGAGGGAGGCCCTGGTGGCTGTGGCAGGAGGAGCAGCACACCAAGCTCCACTGCCCACCCCAGACTGTCCCCCCATCACAAAATGTCAAACAGCAGCAGCTTAGAAAGATTTTACAAGCATCCACCTAATCTATTTCATCCATCAGCTCATGAAAAGCAAACTCCAATTTCATGGAAAGCCAAATGCATGGATGCTTAGAACATACAGATTTAGAAGGAAACACTCACAATGATATTTCAATCAGCCTAGAAATAGGATTTTCTCAGAAACAGCCCCATGCTGGGTTTTCATTAGCATGGAGCACTAGAAAGATTTCATCACCTCAATAATTTTTCAAGCTTCTGTAATATCCATGATTGCCCATTAGTTCCACTGCCTCAAAGTGACCCCTCATGTTTTTTTGGTATTAAGCAAAAAGACAGAAAACAAAATGAGATGCAACCTGGCAAATACCAGCTAATGACATCTGGGGGAAAATAATTGGAAACAGAGATTCAAGGGGGAAAGATGCCTTGGAGGCACAGTAAATGTGAGTTAATTTAAATGGTGGACAATAAATAAGATAGGAGTTTGCAGCATGAGGTAGATGCCTGAGCTGCCTGTAGGTTTTCAAGCTGCATAATGACAGGTTCCCATTGCAAAAGGGACATCACCTGGTCTTGGGTGACCCTAAAATCCTCTCACCTTCACGTGGTGGCAGAGCAGAGTCACCCCAGTGCCCTGTAACTGGAATCCTCAATTACAGCAGAGGATAAAAGGGACCCCTGGTGCTGGGGTGCAGTGGGGTGACACACAGGGCTGGACGTGGTGACAACATGTCAGTGCCAAAGGCAGGCAGGAAATTAATAGTTTGAAAAAAGGACAGGGCCAGAAATAAAAAGGATGAAATTAAGAGAGATTCAGGCTGGGGAAATACACCTCAGAGTGACACAATATTTATTTTTTACATATACACACACACACACACATACATATATATATATGTGTGTGTGCACATACATACACACATTTATATATGGTTATAAATATGGGTATCTTGTGTTTTCAAGAACAATCTGAGGAAAGGAGTGAAAATCCCCTGGTCTGGACTTCTCCAGGTCCATGGTGCTCAGCTGGATTTCCATACTTCCAGGCAGTACAAAGGGATCTGCAGGAAGTTCTTCTGGATTACCAGGGAGATTGTTTGATTTTCTTTTCCATAATCTCCTGTTATGAATCCATCAACAGACCACTCCCAGACTGAGCCCCTGATCTTTAACACCTCAAAAACTCAGTTTTCCACAGGAGCACAGCTGAAGGCCTAAGATGACCAACACAACTTGTACACAGCTTTTTCTTTAGCAGATTTCCAGCTTCTGATGGTGGTTTAGAGACACAAATCACCCCAGCACTGCCAGCCTAATTGAAACCTTTGAATTCTGCCTGTTGCAGGTCTCTCCTGTGCTCTCCCTGAAGTTCCAAACAACTCATGGAGAGCAGCAGCAACCACAGCCATCCCAACAATCCCTAAGTCTGCTCCTGCTGAAACATTAGAAACATTGCTCTGGATTTGGTCAGGCCACAATTAGACCACAGCCAGCTGAAGGCATGAAAAGAGAATTCAGGGATGCCCAATTCTTCCCTTATTTTGTTTTCTTTTGTAAGTGATGCTCATGTAAACTGTTCAGGGCTTTGGGAACTCTCATTTTGCACTGATCACAGCTGACTTCTCCCCAGTCTATTTTATATGAGCCTCTTGCAGAACATAAGGAGCCAGTAGGAAGCTGGGTTGGAATAGGTAATTCATGGATTTTCATTTGACAGACAGGTAAATAAGGGAAAAGAAAAACTAAAGGCAAAAAAATTATCTCAGCTTCTAAAGCCCACAATTACACCTTTGGTGGATGATAAAATTGCAGCTTGAAATGCAAACAGTCCCAAATTAACAAGTTTTGGTGAACAAAAGGAAGATAATAGCTTTTTTTTCTGCCACACACATCTGTTCATTAGTGCTGTCTCCCAGACCACTACAGCTGCTCACAGTTTAAAAAAATAACAAACACTTCACACAATATTTACAAGAGGAATTAGCAACAGAATGTGAACAAATAAACTTTGCTTTGAAATGTTTTGGCCAAAAAAAAAATGTATTTAGCAAATTCTTCTGCATCCTCTGAAACAGCTAGGTGGTTTGATTGTGGTGATGTAGCCTGACCCAGAGGAAAATGGAATATTTTTTAGAAGCTGTGCCCAATTTCCTGGTTTCAGTTTGATGAACAGGTTATTTTGGTATGTCTCACATTAGTTTTAGGGTTAGGAAATTCAGGGACTCTTTTTGAATGACCCATTTATTAAAACCAGACACTGAACAATGCCCCTGATTTTATTAAACCATTCATTTTGTCCCTTCTTGCCCATCACCCTCTGTTCATGTGGTTTCTACATCCTAAGGGATGTTCAGATGAACTTAAAAAATTTAGACTATTAAAATTTTAGAACAGTTCTGGGGTGATTTTGTGACATTTAATCAGTTCAGGACAGCCTTTAAAAATCCATTTTTTCTAATCTTGATTTCCCAGGACATGTCCTGACCAACAGTCTCACAATCCCCAGTGCCAATTTTACCACTTGTCTCTCATAGGTTTAGGATTTTTTTTTTTTTTGAGTGAAACTGCTGAACTTGTCAGGTGGGTTCTGAGAAATAAGATCTTAAAGAGGAAAGAAATGATAGAATATCCCTGTATCCTCTTCCCTGCCTGGAGCCTGTTCCCTTGCTTTGGGGCACTTTGCTCCTCCTCCTCCTCTGTTCTTCTTGCTCTGAATTTCACACAGCTCTCCAACCTCCTCCATTTTTTCCCCTCTCCTTACCCACTTGGATAATTAGACACTGGGAAATAAAAGTGGGAATGCACAGGCTGCTGGGATAACCCAGCTGGGTTTCCCTGGAGCCCTCACATCTGGGATGCACCTTGGACAGAGACTTCTCCCTGAATATTCACCCAATTTTTTATTGGCATTTTACTAGACAACACACCATCCCAAAAAAAGAGAAAAGAGCCCTCAGAAACTGATACTGCTGGTGGAAAAAATGAGCCACTGAAACCCTGAATTTACATTCAAAATGATCCACCAGAACCAGTGCTGTGTGATTTGGAGTGCTCAAAAGCAGAATGATTCAGAAAAAGGGATCTGAATGCCATGCAGGGAATGGAAACATCCAGAAATGAGGGAGATAAACAAGTAATTTATAACCTTTCATGGTTCAGGGACTAAGCATAACATTAACAGCTTGTAGGTAGGAAGACACATCTTATTAAGTAAATTATTCCTGTGACCTCTCCACACCTCCCTGAGTTCTGCCTCTGTCACAGAGCACGAGGCAAAGCACAACCCAGGTCCAGCAGAGGCACTAAAGGCAGATGAAAAATTGTGGGGGAAAAAACCCCAAATCTCCTCCTGAGCAGTTTCCTTGCAATCAAACTGAGTAAAGGATGAGAAATCAACAGCTGGATAAAGTTAAAGAGAACTGTTTCTAGATTAAACACTTCCCAGAGCTGTCACTGTGTCACAGGTGGGTCCTCAGAGCCACAGGCAAGTGGCAAATGCCAGGGATTCTGCTGGAGAGCCAAAGCAGGCCTGGAAATGCCACCCAGTGCCCCAAGGGATGGCACAAAGCCTTTGTTAATAAGGAATCTCTTGCTTTTAATGACTTCTAATCACTGGCTTTAGGATCTGTGATCCTGACAGGAGGCAAACAGAAGCCTGGCACACACCACTCAGCACTCCTGGCATCCTCTGAGGGGGCAGGAAAGGCTGCCAGGGAGCAGGGCTGTGGGAAAGCAGGGTGGGCAGGTCCCTGAGGCACCTCCTGACAGGTGGAATGACTCTGGTGGCACAGCTGGGCAAGGTCATGGGGGAAAGCAGCCCAAACCACAGATACTGGGGAAGGCAGCCCAAATCACAGATACTGGGGAAAGCAGCCCAAATCACAGATACTGGGGAAAGCAGCCCAAATCACACATACTGGGGAAGGCAGCCCAAATCACAGATAGATACTGGGGAAGGCAGCCCAAATCACAGATAGATACTGGGGAAGGCAGCCCAAATCACAGATACTGGTGAAGGCAGCCCAAATCACAGATAGATACTGGGGAAGGCAGCCCAAATCACAGATAGATACTGGGGAAGGCAGCCCAAATCACAGATACTGGTGAAGGCAGCCCAAATCACAGATACTGGGGAAAGCAGCCCAAATCACAGATACTGGTGAAGGCAGCCCAAATCACAGATAGATACTGGGGAAAGCAGCCCAAATCACAGATACTGGGGAAAGCAGCCCAAATCACAGATAGATACTGGGGAAGGCAGCCCAAATCACAGATACTGGTGAAGGCAGCCCAAATCACAGATAGATACTGGGGAAGGCAGCCCAAATCACAGATAGATACTGGGGAAGGCAGCCCAAATCACAGATACTGGTGAAGGCAGCCCAAATCACAGATAGATACTGGTGAAAGCAGCCCAAATCACAGATAGATACTGGGGAAAGCAGCCCAAATCACAGATACTGGGGAAGGCAGCCCAAATCACAGATAGATACTGGGGAAAGCAGCCCAAATCACAGATACTGGTGAAAGCAGCCCAAACCACAGATACTGGTGAAGGCAGCCCAAATCACAGATAGATACTGGGGAAAGCAGCCCAAATCACAGATAGATACTGGGGAAAGCAGCCCAAATCACAGATAGATACTGGGGAAGGCAGCCCAAATCACAGATACTGGGGAAGGCAGCCCAAATCACAGATAGATACTGGGGAAAGCAGCCCAAATCTCAGATACTGGGGAAAGCAGCCCAAATCACAGATACTGGTGAAGGCAGCTCAAATCACAGATACTGGTGAAGGCAGCTCAAATCACAGATAGATACTGGGGAAGGCAGCCCAAATCACAGATACTGGGTGTCTTGGGAGAAAGAATCAGAGTGAGCATTCCTGGATGATTGTCTATTACAAAGGCACAGCCCAGCCCATTCCAAAGCAAACCTTGCAGCCCTGCAGCTCATTCCCTCAATTTTTGGGGCTCAGATCCCAAGCATAGCCCAGCTACACCTGCTTTCATAGGAAATGAAAATCCCCCTTTATTTCTGCTGCTGTGGTGTCTGTGTGTCACTGTCACGTTTCCTGGAAAAATCCCTTCACCAGGATTTCTTCTGCGAAGCTGAGAAGCCTCAGAGAAAAATGTAAATAATAATTACCTGATTCACTTCTCCTGTGTTTGCTGCTTTGGAATGTGGGCTGGAGATTGTTTACCAACAGGTGAATGTTTGTTTGGTTTCATGTGAATTGTTTTAACTCAATGACCAATCACAGCCAGCTGTGTTGGACTCTCTGAGTCAGTCACAAGCTTTCATTATCATTCTTGTTAAACCTTCTGATGTATCCTTTCTCTTTTTTTAGTATAGTTTCAGTATAACATTAGAATAATATAATATAATATAATATATAGTATAATATAATATATAATATATAGTATAATATAATATATAATATATAATATAATATATAATATAATATATAATATAATATAATATATAATATATAATATAATATATAATATAATAATATATAATATAATAATATATAATATAATATAATATAATAATATATAATATAATAATATATAATATAATATAATAATATATAATATAATATAATATAATAATATATAATATAATAATATATTATATTATAATATAATATAATATAATATAATATAATATAATATAATATAATATAATATAATATAATATAATATAATATAATATAATATAATATAATATAATATAATATAATATAATATAATATAATATAATATAATCAACCTTCTAAGAACATAAAATCAAATTCTCATCCCTCACCTCATCCTGGGGACCCTCACAAACTCATCATCTGTGATGTTTCTCTGAGGGGGAACCAGTGGAACCCCAGGAGCAACGACAAGGTTTTTATGCACCAAACCCACCAGTCCTACCCCAGACATTTCCCTTGTGCCATCCCATCCCTTGTCAGGCAGCACAGCCACCCAACACAGTGTTTCTCCAGGAATAACTGTGCTGCAGGATGCTGTATCCCCCATTATCTGCAGGAAAGCAGGCAAAGACAATGCAGAAGAAAGGGAAATCCCACAGGGCAGCCATGGCTGGCAAGAGATATCCTGAAGCAGGCTGGAATTGCAGAGAGAGCTGGGAACTAAGAATGATGGAGCTGGGGAGGGGAAACAAAAAGCCCCAACAAAACAAGCTCCTCTTTTGTCCTCTTATTTCTCTCCTTGGCTCAAAGTCCTGAGATAACAATGACTGTTCCCCCCATGGTGTGTGAAAGTTGGAATTTGTGGAGCCTGGGGAATGCTGGGGCAGGGAGAGAGGGGAGGAACATTCCCAAGCGTTCCCGAGCTGGGCTGGCCAAGCACAGCTCTGCAATTACCCTGCTGTAATTAGAACCAGCTGCCCAGGAAGCAGTCCTGCCTGTGGAGAAAAGGGCAGTGGCCCTGCAGGAGAGCTCCCTGACCCTGTGATCTTAAAGGGAATTTTCCTTCTTGCAGGGGATGAGCAGGGAACAGGGAGCTGTTCTGGGTGGAGGGGCAGGGATGGGAGAGCCACGGAGCAGGAGCTGCCTCCTTCCTTCCCCTCACCTGGGATGTGGCAAACAGTGCTGGCTGTGCAGAGAGAGGAAAGAAAAGATGTAAAAAATGGGAGTGGCAGCTTAGGTCAAACATTTATCAGGGGCCTGGCTTTCCCAAAGAAATCCAGCAGCCTCGGGAGCCTGCTGGAACACTGGTGCCAATGGGGGCCCTTTGGCCAAAGTGCAAATTCCAGCTTTGCAAACGTGGAAAATGAGCAACACTCTGCTCCAGTGACTGACTGGGATGGGATGTGCCTGGGTGCCCACCCCAGCCCTGGCTCCTGCTCCCTGCTCCAAACCTCCTGGAGCCCTCTGCTCTGTTCTACCATCCAATGGGAAACGATGCTGAAGAAGTGTTCCCACCCCACCTGTCCTGTCTGCCTTCCCTGCAGGTCCCATGCCAGGGCAGCTGCTCCATAACTGGAGTGAAAAATGCTTGAGCTCATTCACAAGTTCAATAATTTCCCATTTTGAGGCTTTTTCTCCAGGAAATGGTACAGAACTCCCACAAACACAGCACCCAGGAGCATCACCCAGAAGGGCTGGAGCAGGAGAGCTCTTCCCATATTTGCTGTGGACAGTGTCCCTGGCATCACTCTACCACTTTGTCCCTGCTTTCACACAACACCATTTACCTTTTATAAATCCAATATTTTTATTGCTCACCTGGGATAAAACAAGGTAGGGCTGAGCAGCCTTCCTTTCCAAATCAGATGGAAACACCCAGAAACCCCTCCAGCACCTCACATCGTCTGCTCTCCTGCAGGTTTACCAAACCCAGACCTCCCAAAATCCCAGTTTTTGGCCAAGGGATCCCTTACAAGATGCCCCCAATAGAAAACTCTGGGTTCTTGCACTTTCCCTTCCCTTTTTCTTGCAGTCTCTGTGTTTTCCCGACTGTAACTCAACGTTTCAGGGGACACAAGCTTTTATTTTTAACTGAGTGACTCAGTTGTGATGCAATCAATTGATGGTTAAAGCTGGGAGGTAAGGAAAAAACACACCAACTACCCTGAGACTTCCTGATAAAATCACAGACATTGGCGAGACTGGATGAAATAAGACACTTCCCAGTTTGCCCTAGATACCAGATGCAAATCAAAGCTAAATGGGCTCTGAAACTTGAAGTGGATGCAGCTCCCCCCTGATTTCATCTGGAGCAGTGGGTGCTCAAAAACCTGATGTAAGCTATTTAGTTCCTTCAGTAGCAGCGAGGGCCCCAGGGTCTCCCATCAAACACAAACCCCACCGAGGAATCCCCCGGCTCCTGCAGCAGATGCTGAGCCAAACCAGGAAAGCAGCGAAGCAGGAAACCACTTGAAACCAGGGTTTTGAGCAAAAGTGGAGGAGGAGAGGAGGGACAGGAGGGACAGGAGGGACAGGAGGCACTGTGCCCCCAGCAGGAGCTGCCAGGCTGGGTGGGCAGAGCAGCCCCTGGAGCAGACACTTACTGAATTCACAGGCAAGCAGGAATGACGAGGAGGACTCCATCCTATCAGAAAGCTAATTAATTAATTACACTATATTATTCTATACTATATTACATTACATCTAAACTGAACCTGCCAAGCACACAACTGCTCTGAATCTCGTGACTGTCAGTGACAGTCCTGACACACACACACCCCCCTGGCCCTGACAGGCCAAGGAAACAAAACCCCATCACTGTGGGTAAACAATCTCCATCTTGCATTCTACTTTGGCACAAACACAGGCACAGCAAATGAGATAAGAATATTCTTGGGAAGGACTGTGCCTTGCTTTTCTCTGTGAAGAGAAATGGGGCTACAGACACTCCCTGAGCAGAGCTCACAGTGACTCTCGTCACTCACACTTTGGCTCTTTGGATGAAGCACAATGTGACACTGATTTTCTGCCAAACACAGCCTTTTCTGGCCCTTGCAGGGCTCTCCATGGCTGCAGCACAGCAGACACCAGAGGGGTCTGTGTGGCCAGTGAACAAGGCAGGTTGAGCAGTGTTGTGGTGTGTGTTTGTGATTGTAATTTGGTCCCAGTGGTCAGTTTTATACCCCCCCCCCCATTTTCTATTGTTACAACCTATTTTATTACCAATAGATTGCTCCTTTCCCCCCTGTGTTGTTGGTTTCTGCCCTAGCTGTCCATCTCCCCAAAGATCTGCCCTCGTGTTCCCTGTTCCTCCTCCCATTGAATGTCAATCCCTCCCCAAGCCTGCCCCTTGCTCTAGAAACTTCCCTATCCATTTGGTATCCTTCCAGACCCATTGGTTTAAGTTGTTCTCCTCCCCTGTTGGTTTAAACAAGGTATTCCCCTCCTTGTGTCCCCCCCAGTTTCTCCCAGTTGGTTGAAGATTGTATCCTCCCCTGGGACCTCCTCTATTTATAAGTCTGTGTATGGTTTTGTTCAGTGTTTTAGAAACTTCCCTATCCATTTTGTATCCTTCCAGACCCCATTGGTTTAAGTTGTTCTCCTCCCCTATAGTCCCCTGTTGGTTCAAACATTGTTTTCTCTGCCTTGTGTCCCTCCCAGTTTCTCCCAGTTGGATAAAGATTGTATCCTCCCCTAGGACCTTCCCTGTTTATAAGTCTATGTATGGCTTTGTTCAGTGTTTTAGAAACTTCCTTATCCATTTTCTATCCTCCCAGACCCCATTGGTTTAAATTGTTCTCCTTCCCCTCTTCATTTAAAAATTGTATTCCCTGCCTTGTGTCCCCCCCAGTTTCTCCCAGTTGGTTGAAGATTGTATCCTCCCCTGGGACCTGTTTATAAGTCTGTGTATGGCTTTGTTGAGTGGTTTAGAAACTTCCCTATCCATTTTGTATCCTTCCAGACCCATTGGTTTGTTTAAGTTGTTTTCCTCCCCTATAGTCCCCTATTGGTTTAAACATTGTTTTCTCTGCCTTGTGTCCCCCCCAGTTTCTCCCAGTTGGTTGAAGATTGTATCCTCCCTTGGGACCTCCCCTGTTTATAAGTCTGTGTATGGCTTTGTTCAGTGTTTTTGTGTCCCTGACCCTCCTGGGAGGGAACACCTTTGGAAAGCACACAGAAGGCCTCTCCCTGTTCCTTGTTCCTACCCCCAGTGCAGAAGAAATCCAGCACCACAGCAGAGCACAGCAGTAAATATCAGAAAAAGGGGCTCCCAAACCCTGATCCCTCCATGGAAACCTGTTCCCTTACCAATTAAAAACAAGTTGTTACATGCAGATTAAGGCCACACTCAGGATACTCTGTTTTTACTTAGCAGCTGGTATTTGATTACCTTGTTGAAGGCTAAAAAATGGTTTATTGTGGATAGAATCCTGCACATGATAGAATCATTGAATCCTGGGATGGTCTGGGTTGGAAAGGACCTTAAAGCTCATCTTGTTCTTAACCCCTACCATGGGCAGGGACACCTTCCACTACCCCAGGTGGCTCCAAGCCCTGTCCAGCTTGGCCTTGGGCACTTCCAGGGATGGAGCAGCCCCAAATTCCTGTGGGCAGCCTGTGCCAGGGCCTCCCCACCCTCCCAGGGGAGAATTCCTTCCCAATGAAGAACATTTCTTGGCATGTTCCAATCCAATGGATCCTGGTACTCAAAACTGCCATGGGACACAGGCTTAGTTCCCAGGGTGGAAGCAACAAACATGAATTTGCCTTAATAATTCCCTTCCTTTGTTGTTTCTCTGTTTCCAGGAGAAGCCCATGGTGTGCCAGGGATATCCCAGTAACCTGGCTGAGTGGGAATACCCAAAAGCCTCACCCCCTGGTGGGCTTTGTGATTAGCTGCTCATTTATTTGGAAACAAAGGGGGACTTTAGGGTTGTTCAGTCCTTCTGTCAGATATAGCACAATGGCCTGCAGATCCATCAGAGGATCCAGCCTGAGGCACACACCACTGAGATAACAGTGATGCACCAATTATACTGAATAATATTCATATTTCTAATAGCAAGCCATCCATCGTGGGCATTAGCTGTCTTTTACATTGTTTAAAGTGATAAAGGAGATAAAATAAACCCAGCAGCTTCCTCTATTACCCAGAAAATAACTGATGAGAAGTAATAATAAACTGCAAAGCACAGAGGAGCTGAAGCTTTCTGCTGCAGATGGACACAGTCCTGAGGGAAAGGTCTCTGTCTTGCTTTGTCTTCCTTTGCTACTTAAAAAAAAATGAAGGCAGCAAAATCTGTGGATAAATAAAACAAGGCAGTTCCTCTCCAAACACTGAATTGCACCACCAGCCTTAATTAGATCTCGCAGCCCGACTGTGAAAATTGGGGCCTTTAATTTGTGAGTTATGGTGACTTGCTGCTGTTTATTAACCTTGCATGCTCAAATTCGAGGTTTCACAGCGCTGTGCATCAGCCAGCCATTCCTACTGGAGAGCTTTGCTGAAGTGGTGATTTCCAGAAATTGCTGCATCCTCAGGGAGGAACCAGCGAGCACTGATGAATCTGGTGAACATTCACATTGTCACTGGGGCTGGAGATCAGCTGAGAGACCAACCAGGGATGGGGTCCCAGCACACAAGTCCTTTTTAACCCTCCCAGTGTGCCCTGGGAGCTCTGCTCAAGCCATGGGCTTTCCTGGGAAGGACTCTAACCCAGCTTAAAAATCCACATTTTCTATCTGTGTGTTTTCCCCCCTGAACTTGATAATTGTCCAAGAGCTTCCTGTATATGAGGCATGAAGGAATAGCACAGTAATTGCCTTAAATGCTAAATCCTGGGGGAATTCAGGCACATACAAACAGATCATCCTTCCCCTCATTGGTGGCTGTTTCTGTGTGGAGCTTAAACTGCAGTAATGAACCTGCCACCCTGTTTTTTGATCAGCTCAGGGGCTCGTGGCTCTGGGAAATTGTCACCATGGTATTTTCTGAAAAACCCTCTTTGCCCAGGGTTTTCTCCTGGGAAGCTGAGAAGCCTCAGAGAGGAATGAAAACAATAATTACCTGATTGCTGCTCCTGTGCTTGCTGCTTTGGAATGTGGCCTGGACATTGTTTACCACCAGGTGAATGATTGGTTCCATGTGAATTGTTTTTAATTAATGACCAATCCTGGTCCAGCTGTGTTGAGGCTCTGAGGAGTCATGAGATTTCCTTATCATCCTTGTTAAGCCTTCTGATGTATCCCTTCTCTTCCTTTGGTATAGTTTTTGTCCAGCGTAATATAATATAATATAATATAATATAATATAATATAATATAATATAATATAATATAATATAATATAATATAATATAATATAATATAATATAATATAATATAATATAATATAATATAATATAATATAATATAATATAATATAATATCATATCATATCATATCATATCATATCATATCATATCATATCATATCATATCATATCATATCATATCATATATTATAATATCATATCATATATTATAATATCATATCATATATTATAATATAATATCATATATTATAATATAATATCATATATTATAATATAATATAATATAATATAATATAATATAATATATTATAATATAATATAATATAATATAATATAATATAATATTATATTATATTATATTATATTATATTATATTATATTATATTATATTATATTATATTATATTATATTATATTATATTATATTATATTATATTATATTATGTATCATAATAAGTCATCCTTCTGAGAACTTGGAGTCAGATTCTCATCTCTCACCTCATCCTGGGGACCCTCACAAACACCACAGGAAATCACCCCATACCTCCAGCTATGCCATAAAAACACTGTGTTTAAAGGCTCCTGGACAATCCTAGTCCTGGGGCTGCAAATCAGGGCTGAGAGGAGCCTGTGCTGCAGGCATCAATATCCATCAATATCCATCCATGGTCGGGTTGAATGGTGCAAGGCAGCAGCAACACAGATCTAGAGAACATAAAACCCAAAAGTTCTAGCCTGATTTCATTAGAACTGCTGATGGATCTGAGAAAAAGGTAGAAAAGCTTTTGGGTTCACAAGCCCCTCATCAAAACTGACAGAGATTACAAGTTCTACGTGTGCTTGAGTGCTCTGCTGAATTAGGGCCCTGCATCAGTTCGAGGCCATTGCTCTGCAATTTCTCCCTTAATTTTGTGGCTATTTGCTCCTTTCTCCTGCTGCTGAATGGGCTCAAAGAGGGTCCTGCTGGATGCAATATATGGTTCTCTAGAAGAGTCTTCACACTTTAAACCATAAAGAAACAATTTCCTCTGAATATAGGGAGTTGATTACTACCACGAGCCTTCCTAGGCAGGGGGAATAGAAAGCTTAGATGGCCTAAATCAAATGTGCTGCCTCACTTTAGTTTAATAAAATTGTCAGGACATCATTTAGTACCTCATCATTAAATATTGAAGCCTGCTTTTTAATTCAGGGGTAATTCTAAACCTGCCTGTTAGAGTTTACTTTTGCTTTTCCTTGAGGCTGTTTCAGACTCGATGCCTAAAATATGCCAGCTACTAAAGTGAGAGCAGGGCAGAAAGAAACTGATGGCAGGGCAGATAGAAACACATAAACATGCACAAGGAGTGAAAATGGATGGGCAGGTAAACGGGAGGAAGGATGCACTCCTTGCCCCATTCTCTGTGGCTCCTTGTTGCTTGTGATCCTGTTTAAGTTGTCCAGATGTCTTTCACAGCCTTCCTTAGAAAAAACCCCCAAAAATAGAGGCAGAGCTCAGAATTTCTAATTCTGCTCATTCTTGCTGTTTACACTTCAGCTTGGGGCTTCATTGCCACAAAAGATTTGGAGATACCCCAGTAAAATCTGCTAAATGAACAGATTATTTACTTCCTTGGGATTTTTGTCAAGTGTTGATTAAATTAAGACATATTACTGGCTTCATGTTCACATCTGCCCCTGCCATTTCCTTGATGGAGCCCTCCTCAATCAACACGAGGGAACACAGCAAACTGTGCCTCCTGAGAGCTGTGCCTGAGACACTGAGAAAGCAGACTGGGTGTGTGTTCCCCATTGGAATATTTCCCAGCTTCATCCTAAATCCAGACTCACTTTTGCACCTTACACCGACCCCCAATGGCTCTGCACTGCTACCAGAGCTAGTGAAGGAAAGTTAATACATTTTCCAGATCTCTGTAAAAACTTAGTTTGCCCAATTATCTTGTCTAATTGCATTACACATTGACAGATGAATATATGACCCCCTGACATTTCAGTTTGCCACCTATAAATTTGCAGAAGAGATCCCATTCTTATTTAGTTTGCCTGATTTAGACTCTAAGTTTCTTTGCTGAATTATGCCTTTAAAAATTAACTGTTGGTGTGCTAAATCAAATTGATTTTCCTTGGGCCAAGTGGCAAAACTCTGTAAGTACTCTGTAGGAGACAAGACAAGGATAGGAGTTGCTTGAGCAATGACATGATGGAAGAGAGGAAATGGGAGATCCATGGTGGGATCCCTGGAAACCATGAACAGAACCCTGCAGCCAGCTCTGATGAGAGCCAAACCCTTCACTGGAGGCTGTGCATTGAGTGACCCCATCAGTGCTGGCAAGAAAAGGACCAAGAGCCTCAAGTGGAACAACTTTCATTGTGGGACTGTAGTAAAAACAATGCTTTTGATGTGTTTTCCACTCAAAAGTTATCCCCACTTACAAGCAGTGTCTGCTCAAGTAGAAACCCCCCCTTTCTTGCCAGACTGTGCTCACAGCTCCCCTGCCTCCAGCACACACCTCCCAGTGCACCTTGCCCTTGTGCTGAGGGGATTGACAATGATGTTTGAAAGTTTATCTCTATTTTACCCATACTTTTAGCTCAGAAAATGACCCAGGAGTGCACTTTGCTTTCATGTCCCTTTCTGCAGGTGTTGCTGGACCACCTGTAGGGGCTTTTAGCACTAATGCTGCTCTCTGCTCTTCTCCTGGGTTGGGGCATGGCCTGGGGGTACCACCACCAGCTTCACTCTGCTGATGGTCTGAAAACAAAGAGTTTTGAAGGTTTTAGGGAAGTTTTTTTTTTTTTTCAAAAGTTCCTCTAGAGCTCTTGCTTCATCTCTTCCTCCTTTTATCCTGGATTTACAAACCCCACCAGATTTCCAGCAATAAAACTCTGCTGCTCACCCTCTGCCTCTCCTTCCATTATTTCAGAAGTCCTGTTTGGATGCTCATTTCACACATGATCTCTCTTCTCATCACATCCATGGAAATAGACCTCAAATGGAGCAATCTATTGCTGTGTCCTGCTCATGCAAGAGCTCTCTGAGAAATCCTGCCCACGGGGTAACAGGGTGGTAAGAGCAGCCTCCACTACCTGTAGCTCATGGAATTTGGGACACTGAGGTGTGCCCCACCTGCATCTCTGGCCTGAACCCTTTGGGACTGGAAGGGGCAGTATCAGTTTGTGTCTGGATTGAAGGCACTGAGACAGCAGCTCACGTTCACACTCAGGTGTTTATTATTTCTTACCAGTGAAACATCTCACTGCTGTGAGTTCAGCAGCTTTTCATTACAAGGCACAAAATGCCCAACAATCTCTTGGTCCAAGGGCTTGTGAGACTAAACTGTCCAATTAAGAGCTGACACCTGGATTATTTTCCCTTTTAACCCAAGAACTGATCCCACAGAGCTGCAGTGCAGACTTTCCTGCCCAATTACAAAATGCCACCCAAACCCATGGAGAAGGAGGAAGAAGAAGGATGAAGAAGCAACCCAGGACAGCACCCTGTGCCCTCCACCTTGCTGCCATCCACAACATCCTAAAAATCCCAAACCCTCAATTTCTCACCCAGTGATCCACCTGCACTGCTCTCTATAATCTGTTTCACACTTTTGCGGGTTCCAGTCTATCCTGAAGTCTGGGAAACTTTCTCCATGGATGAGGGTCAGAGTCAGTGCTGCCCTGGGGGTCAGGGCACCCCAGAGCAGACACAGAAATATTCCCTCTGCCCTGGGTTCCCAGAGGGCAGCCCCTAGGAGCAAACTTTGCTGCTGGCAGCAGCCTGTGGGATCTGCACAGACAGATCTGCAGGAAGACATCATTTCCATTTGCCTCAAGGAGATGAAGTTTGCTGCTTGCTGTGGTTTATCCTGTCAAATCGAGCTGCTGCAGGGCTTATCAGCAAAGCAGTGCAGCTGCCACATAAAGAGGAGACTTCCCAAACTTACTGAGAGTTGTTCAGCACAACCTCACCCACCTTCCTTCCCTCCCCCCACCCCTGCAAGACATTTTTGGAAGGGAAAAAGAGAAAACAAAGACAGGTTTTTAGGCAGGCCAGAACTCTCCTTCGTGCCTGGCACAGCTGGGTGTTCACTGATACTGGGCCAGGTGTGGTAAGTCATTTAAGCCATGATTTTTTGCCACTATTTCTTTAAAGCAATAAAGAAAGATTGGAGCAGTCCTTCCAGTCATGGCAGTTCTGTATCAATTAGCACCCTTCACAAGGCCAAGAACAGCAATCTTTGTGCTTTACAGGTGAAAAACAGGCAGTGAGGGGTTAAGGAGCTGGTCCAAGACCTCTCTGCCAGAAGGTACCAAAGGAGGGAGGAAGGAGAAGTGTTTTTATGCATCATCCTAGCAGATAATGCACATTTGGTCAAGCATCATATTGAGGGGAAGGGCTTTGGGGGTTGGAGTGTGCAAGGGGAAGAGCTGGAGAGCAAAATTGAAATGGAAGGAGGTAGGGAAAGTTCTCAATCCACCTGGCACAAAGGGCTGTGTGCCTGGGGAGAAGCACAGGTAGCCAAGCTGCAGAATTCACTGGGAAGGAGGGGGTGTGCTCATTATTAGGGTATAATCATCTGTTTGATCACATTATTGATTATACTGCTTCATTATTGGGATTGTATTATTTAATTTCATCCCTTGTGTTTCCTGCTTGCTCTGTCACCACACAGTAACCAGAAGGTTGTGTGATCATTATTAATACTCCCTTCTCTTGAAAACAAAAAGAAAGATTTCCCTTTTGGTCAACAGCCCGTGGATCATTCAGAGAAGCAGTAAAGGGATCTCCAAGGTTTTTCCCAGTTAAACCAGTCCATCCCACACACAGCAAACGTGACCTCTGACAGGACAGCTTCAGCCAGTATGGGTTTTCCTGCAAATACCCTTAGTCAAAATGGGAAGCTGCATCCCAAAATCTGCTACACAAAGCTTGGGTAAGTCCTTCTGACGTCCCCCCTGGCAGTGCTTTGCTCCAGCAGGTTTTAAACCACCCCAACTGCAGCCAGACCGAGTAGATCTATCTAGCAGACAAATGCAGCTTGGAGTTCACAAGCAGGAACACATTCAGGATGCTGCTGCTTTTAAATTAATGGGATTTGTAGCTCTCCCAGGTCAGGGAAGAGCCAACTACTGTGATGCAGAGACAGAAGAAGCCACATTAGCCAGGGCACTGCAGGGCTTTCCACATTACAGCATTAGAATAAAAATAATGTGCTAGAAAATGCAGTTTTGCAGCAGATTGGAGAGCACAGCAATTCCTGGCATGGTGCTGGATCACAGCCCAATCCTATAGCATTAATTATGCAAACACCAATGAGAGACATTTTGCTGGTTAAAGCAGAGAAAAATAATCAGATCAGTGTTGTTACAGTGTGAAGCAGCAAGGCAGATCCTGTGCAAACAATTAAATTCATTTGTGCAGTCAACCTGAATGGATGTTTCTCCCAGATTTGTGAGTTCTTGTGCCAGTTTTCTCAAATGTGACAAAATGTGGAGCTCTCACATAAGTCCAGGTCAGACACGGTGCCAGTGCTCATGTTTTAAGGTTTTTTAAAGTTTTTATTGTTTATCTGACTGGTGAGTCTCAGCCACAGAGAAAAAACAGCCAGGCACAAACGTGTGCATTGCTCTTGTCACATCTGAGAGACAAAAGCAAGTTAGAGCCATTTTCTCTAACAAGGCTTAGTTAAAATAGTAGCAAAATCCAGGTAGAAGGGAGTAAATAAACAACTTCATATTACAACTGAATTTATATAAGGCCAGTTCTTTAAAATAATCCAGCAGCACACCTGGCTGAACACACAGACACCCAGCCTGCCTTGGGTCTCAGTGAAATCAGTTTGGAGGATTGGACAACCAAGAGGGGAAAAAAATCACCAAATCCCTGGGGAAAGACATGGGCAGGAGGCAATTCCCTGTGTGTGGGTATTTGGGGAGCTAGGGGTGGCTCCATGGGGTATTTGTGGAACTAGGGGTGGCTCCATGGGGTATTTGGGGAGCCTAGGAGTGGTTCCATGGGGTATTTGTGGAGCTAGGGGTGGCTCCATGGGGTATTTGGGGAGCTAGGGGTGGCTCCATGGGGTATTTGGGGAGCTAGGGGTGGTTTCATGGGGTATTTGGGGAGCTGAGTGTGGCTCCATGGGGTATTTGGGGAACGAGATGTGGCTCCATGGAGTATTGGGGTATTTGGGGAGCTGGGCATGGCTCCATGGGGTATTTATGGAGCTAGGGGTGGCTCCATGGGGTATTTGGGGAGCTAGGGGTGGCTCTATGGGGTATTGGGGTATTTGGGGAGCCTGGGGGTGGCTCCATGAGGTACTTGGGGAGCCTAGGGGTGGCTTTATGGGGTATTTGTGGAGCTAGGGGTGGCTCCATGGGGTATTGGGGTATTTGGGGAGCTAAGTGTGGCTCCATGGGGTATTTATGGAGCTAGGTGTGGCTCCATGGGGTATTTATGGAGCTAGGTGTGGCTCCATGGGGTATTTATGGAGCTAGGGGTGGCTCCATGGGGTATTTGTGGAGCTAGGGGTGGCTTCATGGGGTATTGGGGTGTTTGGGGAGCTAATTGTGGCTCCATGGGGTATTTGGGTATTTGGGGAGCTGAGTGTGGCTCCATGGGGTATCTGGGGAGCTGAGTGTGGCTCCATGGGGTATTTGGGGAGCTAGGGGTGGTTCCATGGGGTATTTGGGGAGCTGAGTGTGGCTCCATGGGGTATTTGGGGAACTAGGGGTGGCTCCATGGGGTTCAGCTCTCACTGTCACCCAGGTTTCTGCCTCTGGCACCTTTTCCCCCTGTGGTGTTTTGGATTCATTATCAAACTCACATTTGGAGCCCTGTCCACTTCCATCAGCTTCATTCTGCTGCCTTTGCTTGTCAGGTTTTAATTGCTTTGTCAGACACTAATTACAGCTCTTTCACAACTCTGCTCTCTGGACTATTGCACCCCAGACCCAGCTTTCTTCAAGAGCCTCTGAAACCCAGGAAAATATTTCCAGCTAGTTCCCCACTCTGGGATCCCTCACCAATACCTCCAGCTGCTCCCTCCTTTGGAGGTTTTGTTGAACAGGGCATTACTCAGGTCTCTCTCTGTTGTGGTGTGAAGCTCTGCTTCCTCCTTGCCTTCCCCTGCCCTCTTCCTAACTGCTGTCTGTCCAGTTCCACATTCCAGCAAGGGCATCGTGTGATTGGCAGAAGTTCAACAGATGCTTCTCAGACCTGGGGTCATTGGCCTGTCCAGGTGTCATTGTCCCCTGAGACCCTCCCCCTCCCACCTGGTTGGTGGCTCACCTATCCTCTCCCTCCCCCCTCCCAGTGAGTTTAAAAGGTGCTGGAACCATGCAGTTGGGGTCTGTCGGGTGTACTGAGATTCAGAACTGTGTCACCTTGGAATAAACTCTGGATTTAACCCTCCAGCAGAACCCGCTCCCTTTCTCTTCACCATCACCTGAACCTTTTCCACCAGAGGTAAACTGAGTTTCTACTTTGCATGGGCCCATTCCGAGTGCCTGGCTGCAACTGCCAGTCAGCCAAAGGTGTCTCTGAGGAGAAGTATCCCCAGCAGTCATCTCCAGCACAGTGCAATCAATATCTCTCTCAGGTTTTTCTGAGGAGTGCAAGGCTGAGGTTTCTCTCCCGGGATTCGCCCTCCTCCTCCCTTGCCCGAGGCAGCCGAGCCCTTCCCCAGCCCCTGCCAGAGCTGCCCTCTCTGGTGACTCCTGCAGAGATGCATTGTTTAAAACCTCAGTTGCTGTCCCTGGTGCACCCAGGAGGTTTCCTTCTGATGCAGCTTTTTACCCATCTATTCTTCTCCTCGTGGACTTGGCTGTTAAATCCTGGTTATGCACTGTTGGCAATCACAGAAAGCCAAGGAGCTGGAAAAATCACTAAGTATTTTGGGTTGGAAGACTCATTTCATTCCACCTCCTGCTATTCCACCTTCCCAGGGTGCTCCAAACCCCCTCCAGTCTGTCCCTGGACACTTCCAGGGATGGGGCAGCCACAGCTTCCCTCACAGGGAAGGATTCCTTCCCTAGACCTTATCCAAATTTATCCTCCTTCAGCTTTAAGCCATTCCTCTTTGTCCTGTCACTCCAGGCCCTTGTCCCAAGTCCCTTTCCAGCCCTCCTGTATCCCCTTTTAGGTACTGCAAAGGGCTCTGAGGTCTCCTTGGAGCCTTCTTTCCTCCAGGCTCAACAGTCCCAACTCTCTCAGCCTGTCAGCAGATTTCTCTGTATCCCCACTGTTCACCTTTAATAATTTGAGTGGTTACATGATGATAATGAACCCAAGAGGCCACTTATTTTAGAGGGTCACCCAAAGCTTCAGAAGTTTGTCTTCACCCCCCCAAGTCCTGCTCTCTTCTTTCCAGGCTCATAACAAAACCTTCCTTCACCATGTCTGCATCAGCCTTCAACATCTGGCATGGCAAGTGGGGCCTGGGTCCTTAGTGTCTCTGTGTCTGTATGTAAATAGTACTAAAATGAATGTTTCCACAAAAATAATTACATCCACTTCTGGCAACCATCTGATCTCACATCTCTTAGAAATACTCTGACCATTTTCAAAACTCTTGACTCCAGATTTGATCCAGACATGCCAGGAATTGTTATTTCCATATTGCACCACATTTCAGCACCAATGCTTGTGAGTTCCAAGTGACCATGTTTTAAAAATGGCAAGAAACAATCCTTTGCATCCAACAATAATAATGAGCACTCAAGAGCTCTGCTGTCCTGGAGGAAGGTCACCTGCTGAAGAGTATCCTTGGCAGGACCAAGGGATTTTTTTTCATGCACCAGCAAGCAGCAAAGCTGAGGGGTGGGCACAGCACACAACCAGGAGCAAAGGGTTCAGGCAGCTGAAACACCCCAAATTATTAAGCACTGCCAGCTCTCTAAGAGAAAAATGATCTGAACGCCCCAAAATACACCTCAGAAAAGTTCACAGAATTCACAGAATGACCAGGTTGGAAGAGACCTTCAAGATCATCGAGTCCAACCCAGCCCCAACACCTCAACTCAACCCTGGCATCCAGTGCCACACCCAGGCTTTGTTAAACACCCCCAGGGATGGGGACTGCACCACCTCCCTGGGCAGCCATTCCAGAACTTTATCACTCTTTCTGTGAAAAACTTCTTCCTAATATCCAACCTGTATTTCCCTTGACACAGCTTGAGGCTGTGTCCTCTGGGTCTGTCAGTGCTGCCTGGAGAAAGAGCCCAGCCCCACCTGACCACAACTACCCTTCAGGAAGTCATAGAGAGTGGTCAGGTCACCCCTGAGTCTCCTTTTCTCCAGGCTGAGCACCCCCAGCTCTCTCGGGGGTTCCTCACAGGGTTTGTGTTCCCAGCCCCTCTCCAGCCTCGTTGTCCCCTCTGGATGTGCTCGAGCGTCCCAAAGTCCTTCCCAAACTGAGGGACCAGAACTGAGACCCCCCCACTTTTTAAACTGATCCAGTAGTAAGTGGGAACAGCTCTAAATGGACAAGACAATCATGATTTGAGTCTCCACGCAGCCCTCCCTGGCTGCCCAGGACAGCTGTGGTGGCCCTGTGCCCCCCGTGCCTCCCCAGGCCGCGGTGCCGTGCCCTGCCCGCGCCGGCTGCGAGAGCCAGACCCCACAGAAGGAGCTGTCTCTGGGGTGTGTGGACACCCCTGTGAAGTAAATTTCATGGACTGTCAAGCACCATCCTGGGCAGCCATTCCAGAACTTTATCACTCTTTCTGTATAAAACTTCTTCCTAATATCCAACCTGTATTTCCCTTGACACAGCTTGAGGCTGTGTGCTCTGGGTCTGTCAGTGCTGCCTGGAGAAAGAGCCCAGCCCCACCTGACCACAACTACCCTTCAGGAAGTCATAGAGAGTGGTCAGGTCACCCCTGAGTCTCCTTTTCTCCAGGCTGAGCACCCCCAGCTCTCTCGGGGGTTCCTCACAGGGTTTGTGTTCCCAGCCCCTCTCCAGCCTTGCTGCCCCCTCTGGATGTGCTCGAGTGTCCCAAAGTCCTTCCCAAACTGAGGGACCAGAACTGAGACCCCCCACTTTTTAAACTGATCCAGTAGTAATTGGGAACAGCTCTAAATGGACAAGACAATCACGATTTGAGTCTCCAGCAGCCCTCCCTGGCTGCCCAGCACAGCTGTGGTGGCCCTGTGCCTCCCCAGGCCGCGGTGCCGTGCCCTGCCCGCGCCGGCTGCGGCTCCCGGCTCTGCCAAGAGGGACCATCTGCTCTGCAGCCAGGAAAAGGCACTCTCAGCTCAGATGGAGCCAGAGCTGCATCCAGACGAGCAAAAGGATTCCTGGTTTAGCCGTTTCTCTGGTGCTCACCCATGGTTTTCTTCTCTGGTGTTCATTTTTTCTCTGTTTAAGTAGGAATGTGCAGCCATGGTTATTCTTCTGCTCAAAGCCATTTTATTCCTCACAGCCCAGAGCAATCCAGGCTATCCCCATCTCCCTGTTCCCCACCATTCAAAGGACCACGTCCCCTTCTCTTTATGGCTTCCACAATGAACCTGCAGAATTGCCCAGCTCTGAAAATTCATTTTTTTCTTGAGTTTTAATGCTGCCTTATGGGTCCTTTGTTCATTGTCAAACAAGCTGCTGTTGAGCTTTACCTCTTTGTCCTCTGCTTCTGTAATTAGCAAAACTTTGTTGCCAAAGCCTCTGTTGTGTACAAAGCACCTGCATTTCATCTCATTGGAAGCAGCAGTTTCCTAGCTGGAATGCAAGCACCTGCCTCTTGAAGCACAGTAATCCCACTAATTGGCTCCTCCTCTCCATTTTGCTTCTAAATATGCATTTTGTAGGGTGAAAAGAAGTGCTGCCACCTGCTACCCTGCTACCACTCTTTTTTTTTTTTTTTTTTTTTTTTGCATCATTCCCAGTGGATTTCTTGTACATATTTATCCAGGACAGAGAATCTGTTCCCCCTCCAGGTTTATTCTCCACAAGTGTCCTGTAATGGGTTTCCATCCTTGCAGGAGGGACAGGCGTGGCTCCCAGAGCTGCTTCCTGAGCTGACCCACAGCTGCTGGCACATTTGGGATTTGCAAAGCCTTTAATTATCCCCCTTTCATTGTATCAGTCCAATGCTGCCTCTAAGCACGTAATATATTATTTTAGTAGGCTGCCACAAGAGAGCTCTTGGAAATAGAATTTAATTCATGAGCTGACATAGGTGTATGCTGTTTGTATTATAACTTACAGCTTTCTTAGCATTGGAGTGGTCCCCTGTATTTGGGAGTTGCTCTTTTGTTGGCTTTCCATTAATGGTTGCAGCCCCCAGGACTGTTTGCTTCAAACAAAACAAAATGTATAAGCATATTATTTAGGGATTTGAAATACCTCACAAAAGCTTTTAAATGACAAGGTTTAAACTCATCAGATGTGTCCACAGGGCAAGAAGAGGAGGGAATACTAAACAAATCTCAAGCACAAATAATTTAGCTTTAAACAAAATTTCTGTGGGATTTCGTGTCCCTTTACCGTGCTAAGGTCACACATTATGTTATCCAAGTGAAATACACAGTTATCAAC
This sequence comes from Haemorhous mexicanus, assembly GCF_027477595.1. Lineage (NCBI taxonomy): Eukaryota > Metazoa > Chordata > Aves > Passeriformes > Fringillidae > Haemorhous > Haemorhous mexicanus. Next base: position 3,936,134 of record NC_082363.1, on the reverse strand, counting down.
CCAGTTTTTTGATAATAAAAGCTACTGGCAAGAGAGCTATTGATAATTCTGGCACCAGAACACTAACTGATATTGCTTGCAGGCACTGGCAGTCCTCACAGCTTCGGGCAATCACTTTTGCTTGAATTTAGATATTTTCCCTTAATTCTAGACAGAATGCAGAGAACATTTTAGCTAAAGAAGTGAGTTTCAAGGCAAAACATGGAACTTGTTAAGAATCATTAGCATAATTTTGAAGGATTCTTGGGCTTCTGCCTGTTCAGTTTTGCATTATTTGGGGCTCAGCCATCAGCAAACTGCTGAACAAGGTGTTCACAAACGTCCTCCCCAGGGAGTCCTGCACAGGCTGGTGCACGCCTGACCAGGGTGAGGAATGTAGCAGGGAGATATTGCACTGTCAGAGGTTGAGGAAAGATACTTCCCTAAGTAGAAATGGACTTAGGCATGGACAGAAATCTCCATGATGCCCTAGAGAGACATTTCTCAGAAGTGTCAGTGGCTCGGTCTCCTGAAGCTTCCCCAGAAAATGTGGTTTGGCACTCACAGGCCCCTATCACTTCTCATCTACATATCTTAGCCAAATCTTTGCTTCCCTCCCTGCCTCCAGGAAAATACCAAATGCTTTCCAATGCAGCACCTCTTGCTACTAAAAGCCATCAGGAAATCATCCCTTCATGCATACTTAGAGTGTATCCCATCTGTCAACCTGTGAGCGATGCAATCCTTACTTCTTGAAAAGAATCCATTTTAAAAACCATCAGCATTTGCCAAAATCTGTTTCCCCTCTAGAATAGGCTCCCTAATAAACTCCAGCCACTGAAGATCCTGGGCTAGTTTATCATCTCTTTTCCATGACCTTCATCTAACTTCAGCTCTCATACTCAAAGCAGGAGTGAGTTATTTTGATTAACGATGATTGCCTCTTTGTCAGCTCAGTAAATCAACTAAAATAAGAAACTCATACCTTGAAAGATTTAGAGGAGTTGCTGCCAAGTATTTTTATAAGGTCTTTATTCACTCTCTATTGTGGGCTCTGCTCTCAAATGTGCCACAATAAAACCCCTTGCACTCTCAATTCCCCTCCCTCCTTCTGCAGACATTGCATTTCCCTGTGCTTTCTGTGGAGCTGATGCATTTATACAGCTGTAGGGCTGGTTTATTTTCTGCTTAGTGCAGAGTCATCACTGATCATGTACACCATGTAAGCACAGCAGGAAGATTTGGGGTGGATCATAACTCTGGCTGTGACAGGAGGGGTTTTGCTCACAGCAGCTGGAGGCTTGGCAAGCTGGAGAAAAGTGCTTGGAAGTTACCAGGAGAGGAGCACCTCAGTCCATCCCAGTTTGACAGGCAAGGGGTAATGGCTGTAAACTGGCAGAGAATAGGCTTGGATTAAATATAAGGAAGAAATTCTTCCCTGTGAGGGTGGAGAGACCCTGGCACAGGCTGCCCAGAGAAACTGTGGCTGTCCCATCCCTGGAAGTGTCCAAGGCCAGGCTGGATGGGGCTTGGAACATTCTGGGATGGTGGAAGGGCCAAAGGATTGAAACATGATGGTCTGTAAGATCCTTTCTCTCCCCAGCCCCTGTGTCAGAGCCTGACCTCTCTCATAGGGAAGAATTTCCTCCTTATATCTGATCGAAACATCCCTCTTGTTCTAAGCATCTCTTTTCAGTGCCCTGCCAGCAGCTGGAAGCTGTCAAAGAGGGAGGGATGGGACATGTTATCTTGAAGATATTTTTCCATCCTAAACGATTCCATAATTCTGTGATGGGCATGGCCAGGCCTGTGGCAGTGCTGGCCTTGCAGCCCTGCACATCCATTAAGGATGAGATTCCCCCACACCATTTTGGGAACAAGTTGAAACAGAGACACCTTTGATGCCTTTGACACTGGAGATCCAGCATGTCACAGGTCAGGACAGCACGGGCAGGGGATCAAACCATCAGCTTGTGCTGATGACAGACTGGAAAAGCACCTTGTTCCTTCCTGGCCTTGTAACAGGGCATGAGGATGGGGATCATGAGGGTTTGACATGGAAAAGGGGACAGCAAGGGGCAGAAGAGAAGAAGAGCCTCCTAAAAATGAGTGTCTGTCCATGGCACCCCATCAGCTCAAACACCAAGGGCACGAGAGAAAAAAGTGTTCAGCCAAGCAGTGACACTGAGGCCAGGGTCTGCACCTTAAATGTGGCTCAAATAGAGCTGAGCATTCATTGCTGTGGATTTCACGCTGTCTTTCAACAGGCAGCCAGTACAAAATGAAGCCCCTGTACTCTGTAAAAGCAATGCCAGACACAAATAACTGTTTTCATGTAAAATCTTGGTGGCTTGTGCCAATATAAGCCAAGCAGTAGCCACAGATGTTAGTTAAGGACATCTTGGTGTTGTGTTCACTGTGCATTCTGCAGCCTAATTACACTGCCTTCATTATTAATAATGCACAAACTGAGCAGTGATAGATTGAGACAGTTTTCATTATTTTACTGTAGGTCTTTTACAATATAAGTCAAAAGCAAGAGGATAAAAAGAAAAATAAAAAGGCTGAGATGAGTAGAGATTGTTGTGAGCGCAAAAATGAGAGATAAAATATTTCTGAAAGACAGACATTCCTCTCACTACCATTATTGCAAAAATGATGGAGACTGACATCATTTGGAAGGGAAAGGGAAACAATCAGGGAATATTAATTGGGGCACACATCATGCAGTGATTCTGAATTCCTCTGTGCAGAAAGACAGAGAGGAAAAAGTTGCTGTATTCTTGCAGCCTCTGGCTGGCTGTGGGCAGAAAGGGAAGGCTGTGCTTGAAAGAGGAGGCAGAGTTCCCCTGGAGTCAGCTGGAGCCCATGTTCAAAGGGGGCAGCACTTCAGCTTTTGGGGTATGTGCTGTGTGCTTGTAGTTTTTTCTTTTTTTTTTTTTTTAAGCTGAAAAATGAAGATGTCTTGACTTCCCCCAGGCTACCTAACCTGGCTTCACAGCTCACTCCTGCTATAAAAGTACTGGTTCTACCTGTTAACCTGGCTGCTAGAATATTATAAAACATAGCAGGGTCCTAGAATAAATATCTTTTTAAACCATTGCAGAAAAAAACCCCAGATATTGGAAAAGTATATCCAAAAGTCAATCTTACTCTTTTGGCTTTCACACAGTACAGATTCTCTCCCTATGGCCGTTTCTGTGGAGATTTCTCAGGCATAGGTAGGCATTAACCACTAATTTGCAGTGTGAAAAGTATTATTCTGAGAAGAAGCAAGGAAGATGGCCAGTGGGCCTGAGTAAATCACATGCTACTTGTATGAGCTTGTCCTGATTTTTTGGGTATTAGGGAACAGCAGCAAGAAATCCTGCTAAGTGCTCCCCATGCCTGCCAGACTCCCTCAGCTCCTCCAAAGCATCCCTTCCCAAACCCAGCTGGTGAGGCAGGAGGGCAAGAGCTGCAGTGGTGCTGACACAAGGGACTGAATCATTTCTTATTTTATCTTCCTCGATCCCTTCATGGTCTTGCTTATAAAAGCACCTTCGGCGACTGGAGGATGCTGGATGCACCCTGAAGCCAGGAGGGATGAGTTTTCAAGTGGTTTGCACAGATGCCTTTTATACAGGATATTTATATACTTGTCACACGGGAGGGAAACTGAAAGGAGCCAGGCTCCTAAAGCCCTCAGGCTGCTCTTCCCTGGGAAGTCGCTGTGGAGTGATCCAGCTCTTCTTCAACATCTCCCCCATGTGGCACCAGCAACGTTCACAGCGCTCGATTCTCTTCCAGCCAGGAAGAAGAGGCTGCTCCTGAGTGGGGAACATTTTGCTGTAAGTCCACACCTCACTGGCCACCAGTTTTCTCATGGAGTTGGTTCTCGTGGTCCTTTGTCCTGGCTTCATCCCACGCAGCATTCCAAGGGTCAGTGCTTTCCCCCTCCACAGAAATAATGTTGGTATCTTTAAAAGATCAGGCAATTTCTTTATGTGAGCTCTTTATTTACTTGGGATGTATGTTTAGAGCTTCTCCATTTAGGAGGGTGAGTGCTGTGTGCTTGAAATCTAATAAAAGTATAAGTTGGGTAAACGAGCAGCAAATGATTGGATTTTCCATAAAAGCCAGTCTCCACATGCTGGAGTAGAGGTTAAATACAGAGAGCAGCTCAAAAACTATCAACAAAATAATTAAATCTATATATCAAAAGAAAAAAAAATCATGGTTTCCTTCTTATGAGAATTTTCCTGTAACATTTAACTCAGAGAAAGGGTGGCTAATTCCATTATGTTAATATTAAACCAGCATACTTTTGCTTTTAGCTTAATCACTAAGCAACCAAGTTACCAGAAGAATGCAGGTTATCCAGCAGTTATGCCACAAACACGTCTGGGGCTGAATTCTGACATTGCACCATTAAAATCCATGGAGATTTTCCCAAGAGACCCATGACAGGAATGCTGAGGATATAAAAACTGACATATGATTACTTGTTAATTGGTCCCAATCCCATTCGTAGTTCCAGCCCCATTCAAAGCCTTTTAATTCATGGAAGAGTTGGGCAGGAATGATAGCACCAATTATTGCTAAGAGGTACCAAGGTGCATTACTTGATATTTATTATTAACAGCATCTTTTAAAGCAATTTTCATCCTAAGGATCTCAAAGCTTTTACACATTAATGAATGAAGAGCCTCACACGATCACTGTGAAGTAGACAAATATTATTCCCAGCTCACAGATAAATGAGGAAGATGGGAATTAAATTACATCCTTAGGTTTGTGCAATGGATAAAAGACACCTTTTCCCTGAAGGAAGAGCAGATCTGGAGTGGTGTCAGGGTCTTGCAACCAGTGAATTCATCTCCTTGCTGGGAAAAATTGGAGTCCAGAGAAAATCCATGGCTTGCCAAAACTCGGTGCAAATGAAATCGAATGGAATGTGTTTGGCATGGATGCTTCCCTGGGAAGGAGCTAAGCCTACAGCCTAGAAGGAGTTAAAGTATAAAGGATTACTACATCTGGACAAGATCTGTTGCCAGGGTTAACTCACAAGGCTGTTTGGAATATTTCTGCAGGAATAGCAGCCCAGCATTCACTTTCAAAAACCAGCTCTCCCATTTGAATTTGTTTTCCAAAACAAGACAGCTTTTGCTTGCTAAATTAGCTCCCTACCCAGCATCTGAGGCAGGAATATGGAGGAACAGCTTAATTTTTATCCAGCAAGTGCTTAAAGCAACTGTTGATATATGGGGAGAGAACGCAAACCCTCGCTGTGTCTCGCAGAGCCATTAAATATTTATTGGTTTTTCTGAGACAAAAATACAAATGTACTTGGCTGGCTCCCACCTCCTGCTGGGCTCAGCCTGGTGACCCCTGAGCTCACAGGTTGGAGGGGAAGTTTGCAGCTGAGTCAGGAGGAGGATTTGCTTTGGGATGGAGCTCTCGGGCTTCCCAGTGGCTTGGTCCAGCACCACGGTGCAGCTGCAGCTCACTTTGGGCTGAGGTGAGGGGCTTTAGCTCATCTGTTAACTAGAAATGGAGCAGGAGACTCTCCTGCAGGAGAAAACACATTGAGGGAAGAGAACACGTTTTCCTGAGGCTTCACATCTTGTGCTTTCCAAGCGCTGAGTGAGCCTAACTGGGATTTTCTGTCTCATTTGCTGGTTGCACAATTGGTTTTTTTTTTTTCCTGTTATTAACTGCAAAATCTGCATTGCTGATAAACTGCTGTGATAGCAAATCCTTTCTGGTCTCCCCTAATTGCTGCTTCTACATTTATGGAGATGCTCATGGTGAACTTCAGTTAAAGCTTTGCACACACTCTGCTCATGAATACACATCGAGCTCTAAGTGAGAAAGAATTGTCACCTCTCCTTCAGGGCTCAACAGGACTCTGCAAATGAAATACTCTCTCCTGGGCCACCTGCTAAGAGGTGTAAGGGCCTTCTGTGAAGGCATCTCAGAAACTGGAATTTTGGAATTACCTGCATATGAATTCAACTGACAATATCCAGGATTTGCAGACATCTGCCTGCAGAAATCTTGGCTTCTTGATGCATTTTCTCTTTCAATCAGTTCTGGTTCTCCTCTGAACCAAGGCAAGGTGTCCATCAGGTTTTCTCAGGTGCTATACCCTTATCTACACACACACACATGTATATATTTATTTCTCTCTCTCTGAGTGCTGAGTTGCTGCTGTACAACCCCCAGCCTGACCTTTCCACTGGCATGGCCCTCCTCTCCTACTGACCTCCACACCTCATAAAAACATAAAAATCTACACTAATTTATAAGCAACTAAACAAACAACAAAACTGCTGAGAGTCTTTCTTCTGCACCCTTTAAGGGTAGTGTTGTGCTCTCCTCTTTCTACATGTGATTTATTTTGTATTTTTTTTTTAGTCTTCTGCTCTTGCAGGGTTGCAAATATTGAAAGCATTTCTGAGCTTTCAACAGCAATATCAAACCTAATTCTGAATAACAAGCTTTTTTCCAGTTCCAAAGGAGAGCAAAATAAGAAAGAATGAGAATGAAATCAGAACCGACCTGATGTCACCGTGCTGAACCACCTTGCAGCCAGTGAATTACCACCAGCTTGGCCTTACAGCAAATGCAATTTGAGGACTCAGAACCATTATTTAGTGTTAGCAATATCTCTTTGCAGTGATGGTGGGCAGCAGAATCCATCCTTTGCATGGCTCCAGCTCAGGTTTAAGATCCCTGAGGGGTGGGAAAAGCATAGACTGTCCCAGAGAACAAAAAAGCTTCATAAATTCATCCTGAATCTCTCTCAAGAAAATAAAGAACTGATCTTTCTCCAAGGCTTCAACTCTCATTTTTACAGTCATTTTGCAAACTTCCATATCCTGAGTCTTGGCTCAGAAAGTTCATGGGATTTGACTCAGGCATGACCACCAGGCAGGATGGAGCCACCACCTGTGGGTCAGTAGGGATGTGCAGAGCTGGGCTGGTGGAGAGAGCAGCACATTACAGCTCACCTGAGGTAGAGGTGCCTCTGATTCCTCATCACAGAGCTCATCATTCTCCAAATAATTGAATTAGTAGAGACAGCCCACCTATGGTATTTGCTGGGACCCCCGTGGCAGCAAGGAATGATGAGTCTGACTCCATGTTCTCAGAAGGCTAATTTGTTACTTTATAATAATATATTATATAGAGGAATATTATACTATACTAAAGAATACAGAAGGGATACTTACAGAAAGCTGAAAAGATAATAATGAAAACTCCTGACTCTCTCCAGAGCCCTGACTGGCCAAAGAGTCAAAACAATTCACATGAAACCAGTGAACAATCTCCAAACACATTCCAAAGCAGAAAACACAGGAGAAGCAATGAGATAATATTGTTTTCCTTTTTCTCTGAGGCTTCTCAGCTTCCCAGGAGAAGAATCCTGGGTGAAGGGGTTTTTCCAGAAGATATGACAATGACACCCCCTGGCTGTCTCAGGCCATGAAGAGGCAGCAGGTTGTCAGGCACCTGTTTAGGGACCAGCCCCACAAGCCCCAGGCTGTGTAACACATGTTAATAATGTCACTACACACAACAAGGTCCTTGATGAAGCTTCAGAGGTTCTGCCTTTTATCTTCTCCTCCTTCAGCACAAGTCAGTGCTTTGTGCTCCCTTTTAAACCTGGAGGGATCTTCAGAAGGTGTGCTACTGCCTTGAGGCAGCCAAGAAGATTCCTTCTTATGGAAATGGGATGGCAAGATTAATGTAAAAAAAATACAGCATACAGAGCAGAAAGTTTGTTTTTTGGGCTTTCCTCTAGATACACTGTGACTTGAGCTGAAGCTGTTCTCCAAGCCAAACCAGCTCATGGGCAGTGAAAGCTGAGATGAATGAACACCAAGATATGTGAACACCTATTTACAGCTGCATTTTTATATTATTTCATAACAGAATTTGCATCATTTCCCTTTCTGCAGCCCTCGAAACACATTGGTGTGGCAAGGACGCTTTCAGAACTCCAATAATTTCAGTTTATTGAAACCCAGAGGAAATCCTCCTTCCCCTGTTCTTCCTGTTGATACTGATAGGACCCACTCGTGTGAAAGTAAAGGTCATGGGGCATTGCTCCTGAAGCTCTGCTAAAAGTCTGAAAAACAGATGGTGAGAAGCATTTAAGCAACAAACAAAATATTGCAACAACATGGCTGGTTTTATACCACAGCCCTCTGTAGAAAATGAGAACTATTTTTAAAGGTCAGCTGGGGAAATAGCACTGCTCTGCTACTGTTCTGCAGCAATTATTGTGGCTGTCTCCACACCAGCCTGCTCAGGGAGGCAACAGGGACCACTGCAGAAAAGACTGTGATGTAAAAGGGCTGAGAAATTATTATCTTGTCTGGTTAGAAATGGAGGGTAATGCAAAATAACAAAGCCCAGCAGCTGGTGGGATGTTGAATGGCTAAATGTAAGTCATGCCAAGCTGGTTTTCCTTTTTTCCAATTTATTTACAGGGTATCAGTGTCAGGCTTAAAAGGCTTAAGGTGGTGACAACTCAAATACTCAGATATTTTCCAAAGAAAAACAAGGCAATATCCTTTGTCCAAACTGGCATTAACTTCATCTGCAGACCTGTCCTGGCACACACCTGCTAAGGTTTGTCCCACAAGTCAGTGAGGACTGGAGCTGTTTGATTCACAGTAAAAGAAAAAACCAACCAAACAACCAAAAAACCCCACCAAAAATATGCTATAACACCAGATTTTAAAGAAAAAATACTTCTAAATGTGAATGAAAGTGTTCTTTCCTCTATGATTTTTGGGCAATGAGAACACTATTTTGTTAACAATTTAGAAGCACCACCAGGTTGATTTTCTGTCTTTACCTAAGAAATGAATGACCTCCCCAGCAGAGCAGCAGTTGATTATCTCAGTGCCCTCACACTCCCATGCCTAGGCAGCAACAGAAATCCAAGTGAATCTAAGCCAGATGTCCCACAAAGCTGATCTTGTTCTTAAGTCATCATTTGTGCTATGATCTCATTCCAAAAGTCCAATGCAAACCCTAAGGTGGTTTTGATGTCTTTTCATTCCCTCCAGAACAACACCTGAGGATAATCACAACACTGCTGGGAAAGGCCCTGAAGAGAGGCTATTTCTCCCAAAGAACTTCAAATCTACTTGAAGTCAATTAAGCACTTCATGGAAAGAGCTAAATGGACTGAACTTCCTGAAAGCTTGGCTTTTGAGGGCAGGCATCCAGCAACATGTCATGTGCTCCTTCAGAAAAGAGAGCATTACCCTTCATCTAGGGCTGGTGCCTGGGTGCACCTTCTCTGCTCATTAGAGAAATTCCTCTGGGAACAGCTGGGTTAGAGCTGGTGGACATGACTCAGCCCTTGGATGTGGTACACCTTCTGCTCCACGCCAGTCCAGCCTCTCACAATTGCAATTAGAAACAGAAACTCAAGTAAAACAAATCAAAAAAGCAATTTAGGCAAAGCTGGGGGTGGGGGGGGTGATTTAAAGTTTGAAGGTATAATGGATTCATGTCACGTGTGTCTCAGAAGCAATAAATCCTGCTTAGGGAAATGTCTGAGGAAAAAACACTGCTAGGCTATAAAATTCCACCTCTGAGGATGATAAAACAACAGGCACAGAGCAAACATCCTTTCTGAGCATAATAGGAGTGTCAGGAATGATTGACAGCAGTGACAATCTATCACAGGCTGTCCCTGCCACAGCGCTGTGCACGGGGCTGGCTGGCAGCAGGGAATTGTTTATTCACTCTAACACAGGCAGAGGATGGGACATGTCAGGGAAATAAATGCACCTTCCCTCTCCACCTGCTTGTGTGCCCCAGTGTCACCCTGTTAAGTTCTTCTAAGCCTTTTGATACTCACATTTTTGTAATAGCGTTTTTTTCATGCACTTTTTCATGTAAATAATAATTGTTTTGCATTCCTTTCTAGATGAAAAAAGAATTAATGGACTGTTGGTTTAAGCACTGTGGTTGGAGAGGTAGCATTTCATCCTCCAATCCATGGTCACTTTTGAAATTCTGTAAATATTGAAGTCCATAAATAAACTATCCCATTTTTGCCTTGGATTTCTCAGCATGTGAGTGTTGTTCATTTCGTGTCATATTGCAACACCCCAGCATTATCTCAGCACACCTTTGTCACTGTCACATTTTCTGACAAACCTCTTTGCCCAGGATTCTTCTCCTGGGAAGCTGAGAGGCCTCAGAGAAAAGGAAAACAGATCTTATCTCATTGCTTCTCCTGTGTTTTGCTGCTTTGGAGTTTATCCACAGGTGATTGTTCCATTGGTTTCATGTGAATTGTTTGGATTCTTTGGCCAGTCAAGGCCAAGCTGTGTCAGGGCTCTGGAAAGAGTCACAAGTTTTCATTATTGTCTTCTTAGCCTTCTGTAAGTGTCCTTTCTGTATTCTTCAGTATAGTTTAGTATAGCATTCTTTAATATAATATAGTGTCATAAAATAATAAATTAGCCTTCTGAGAACATGGAGTCAGATCCATCATTTCCTCCCTTTGCCTGGGAACCCCACAAATAGAACCCACCTTTTTGTTCAGGCAGCACAATTCCCATTCCTGGAGCCCTCCCCCTGCCAGGTGGGCACGGACACGGTGACCACGGAGGGAAGGTGGTGTCAGGAATGTGCTGCACTCCTGGGACCCCACCAGGAGCCTCCTCTCCACCAGGATTCATGGTGACCCACGGAGGGAAGGTGGTGTCAGGAATGTGCTGCACTCCTGGGACCCCACCAGGAGCCTCCTCTCCACCAGGATTCATGGTGACCCACGGAGGGAAGGTGATGTCAGGAATGTGCTGCACTCCTGGGACCCCACCAGGAGCCTCCTCTCCACCAGGATTCATGGTGACCACGGAGGGAAGGTGATGTCAGGAATGTGCTGCACTCCTGGGACCCCACCAGGAGCCTCCTCTCCACCAGGATTCATGGTGACCACGGAGGGAAGGTGGTGTCAGGAATGTGCTGCACTCCTGGGACCCCACCAGGAGCCTCCTCTCCACCAGGATTCCTGGTGACCCAGGGAGGGAAGGTGGTGTCAGGAATGTGCTGCACTCCTGGGACCCCACCAGGAGCCTCCTCTCCACCAGGATTCCTGGTGACCCAGGGAGGGAAGGTGGTGTCAGGAATGTGCTGCACTCCTGGGACCCCACCAGGAGCCTCCTCTCCACCAGGATTCCTGGTGACCCAGGGAGGGAAGGTGGTGTCAGGAATGTGCTGCACTCCTGGGACCCCACCAGGAGCCTCCTCTCCACCAGGATTCATGGTGACCCATGGAGGGAAGGTGATGTCAGGAATGTGCTGCACTCCTGGGACCCCACCAGGAGCCTCCTCTCCACCAGGATTCCTGGTGACCCAGGGAGGGAAGGTGGTGTCAGGAATGTGCTGCACTCCTGGGACCCCACCAGGAGCCTCTGGGCACAGAGCCCCAGCCCTCACCTGCAGGGAGGGCCGTGCTGCTTTCCCAGAGCTGTCAGCCAGTGCTTTGACCAGGGAAATCCTATCCAGGGCGTGGAAGGGATGGAGGGCACTGGGGTCAAGAGATCCTGCAGATTGTAATGACTTTCATTAAATCACTGTCTTCCCTGGGCTGAATTTGAGCTGACAGCCTATTGCTGAGAGACTCCACACAGCTTTTTACCTCTCCCTGCGTGCAGTTTAACACTGCTGACAGGCCTGATGGATCAGCAGCCCCTCAGCCAGCCCACACCACAGCTGCCAGCACCATCCTCCCCCCAGTGCCACCTTGTCTGCCACCCTTGCCATCCTTCCCCCAGTGCCACCTTGTCTGCCACCCATGCCATTTCTCCCCCCAGTGCCACCTTGTCTGCCACCCATGCCATTTCTCCCCCCAGTGCCACCTTGTCTGCCACCCATGCCATTTCTCCCCCCAGTGCCATCTTGACTGCCACCCATGCCATTTCTCTAGCCAGGAGGAGTGCAAAATAATGCCCCATTTTCCATGGAGAAATCCCATTTGCACATGGGGGATGAGAAGAATTTTTTTCCCCACTCAACAGCTGTTTCTCCGTGCTGTGTTTACCAAGAAGTGACCTCTAATTTCCCCTATAAAGCCACAGTCACTACTGTCACAGTTGCTTGTATGTGACTACCACAAAACTGAGGCATTAAAATCAGTGAGAAGTGGAGTAAATTGAGAAAACAGATGGGCAAAATAGGTTCTTCCAAGCAGCCAAGGGAGAAATAAATATGTAGGGGCTGGGTTGATGCTTAGGGGCACAGAGTGCACATTTCAACCATCAGAAAATCCAGCTGTGAAACCCCAGGCAGGCTCCCTGGTGCCTCTGTGCTGTGGTTCCTCTTCTCCACTCTGATGAGCATCCTTGTCCTTTGTGCTCCCAGGGACACCTTGCTGGGAGGGCAGGGACCTGCCCCTTCCCAGGCAGAGGCTCACGGGCCCCAGCACAGGCTCCTCTGAAAGCCCTCACAGCCTTCTCCAGAGTGGAAAGCTCTGTGTGTTGGTTCAGTGATTCATCTTAAGCCAAAAAAATGACTCAAGATCAAAGTCAGATCCGTGGTGGACCCGAAACCTTTGTTTCAGCAACATCTCCTGGTGTGTGTCCAAGCTGAGTTCCAAACATGTGTCCAATTTCTCTCCAAGGCAGAAGGGCAGCAGGCACAAGGCATCACCCCCACATCATCCCTGCCTTTTCCAAGCAGATTAATGGTGGCAGAGAAGAGAGAAATGCCCATTAGCTGTCCCCTCTGACCAGCCACTCCTGCTGGCTTAGCAGTCCAGCTGATTTCTAGCCAACATATCAAAGTGGATGTTCTCTCCTCAAATTATCCACCAGTCAAAATCAGGTCCATGGAAAGAGAGGAGAGTCCAAGTGCCAAGCACTGGATTTCAGCTTATCCTTGTACAGAGCCTTGCACAATCAATGTTTCCATCAAATAACTAACAGGGAAGGGAAGGTTTGGGAAGGTTTGGGAAGGGAAGGTTTGGGAAGGGAAGGAAAGGGAAAGGGAAAGGGAAAGGGAAAGGGAAAGGGAAAGGGAAAGGGAAAGGGAAAGGGAAAGGGAAAGGGAAAGAAAGGGAAGGAAAGGAAATAATTGCATAGGTGATATTTTTTCCTGCTGTGTGATTAGAGCCACAGGGCACTGTGCAGTCAGGGTTAGCACATATTTATATTCACACACTGGCAGGGATATTCCTGCTGATATTCCTGCCAGGCTCACGTTTCTTTCATTCCTCAGAGGATTTATTTTATTGTTGTTTTTTTTTTTACTGTTTTACTGGATGTTATCACCTGTTTACTTCCATCCTTCTACTCACCACTACCACTTCCCACCTTGTCATTTTTCCAACTTGAAAATCCCAGGCAGGAAAACATCCTGTCCTTTCTGGGAAGGGATCCAGGCACATCATGAGGATACAGGAGCACTTGACATTTCCCTATTGTTCTTAGCATTTCCTAATCAGTCTCTCTATCACAGGCACCAATTAATATGCATTCAGGACAGCTGATAAGTAGGAAAGCAATTCTTGGGTGCTAAAAATAGAATTCCTGCACAAGGGGATTATCAATAGCTACCTTTTTGCCCCATATTTATTTTTATCTGCAGATGCCTGACTGCCCAGAGGTATTCCAAATACCTGGGACTTGGGCAGGGTTGGATGGGGCTTGGAGCATCCTGGTCTAGTGGAAAGTGTCCCTGCTCAGGGTAGGGGGTGAAATGGGATGAGATTTAAGGTCTCTTTTAACCCAAACTTTCTGCCCAAAATGTCAAGTTGGATGTTCTTTCCTCAAATCATCCACCAGTCAAAATCAGGTCCATGCCAGGAGAGGGGTGTAAAAGGGCCAAGCACTGGATTTCAGCTTATCTCTGTCCAGAGCCTCACACTGGGAGGATTCCATGGATTTCTATGGATTCTGTGATTTTATTCCCACCTGCAGGGGAATCTGTGGGACCTATTCCCTCTGTGGGAGCAGATCCAAAAGCACAGTCTAACCCCTTGTGTTCCCCACGACACCTCAACAGCATTAACTCTGGTGCTTTGGGGGAGATGGGGCTGGCTTGGTAACAGATGTGACAAGGTGAGATCAGCACCATCCTCACAGAAATGAAACCCTGGGCACGACAGGAAGGGAAGGGTTTGCTCCCAGTGCACTCCACTGCCTCCAAACTGGACTGGACTGGCTCCTGGTGCAAACACAAAATATTAAAATACATGTGGAGAGGAGAGGAGAGGAGAGGAGAGGAGAGGAGAGGAGAGGAGAGGAGAGGAGAGGAGAGGAGAGGAGAGGAGAGGAGAGGAGAGGAGAGGAGAGGAGAGGAGAGGAGAGGAGAGGAGAGGAGAGGAGAGGAGAGGAGAGGAGAGGAGAGGAGAGGAGAGGAGAGGAGAGGAGAGGAGAGGAGAGGAGAGGAGAGGAGAGGAGAGGAGAGGAGAGGAGAGGAGAGGAGAGGAGAGGAGAGGAGAGGAGAGGAGAGGAGAGGAGAGGAGAGGAGAGGAGAGGAGAGGAGAGGAGAGGAGAGGAGAGGAGAGGAGAGGAGAGGAGAGGAGAGGAGAGGAGAGGAGAGGAGAGGAGAGGAGAGGAGAGGAGAGGAGAGGAGAGGAGAGGAGAGGAGAGGAGAGGAGAGGAGAGGAGAGGAGAGGAGAGGAGAGGAGAGGAGAGGAGAGAAGAGAAGAGAAGAGAAGAGAAGAGAAGAGAAGAGAAGAGAAGAGAAGAGAAGAGAAGAGAAGAGAAGAGAAGAGAAGAGAAGAGAAGAGAAGAGAAGAGAAGAGAAGAGAAGAGAAGAGAAGAGAAGAGAAGAGAAGAGAAGAGAAGAGAAGAGAAGAGAAGAGAAGAGAAGAGAAGCACCAGACTCCAGGTGGGAGAAGATGGAAGCAGAACAGGCCATCCCCACTCCTGGAGAGCTCAGAAGATCTCAGGACAGCCTCAGGCCTCCTTTGCCTGATTTTAGAGTAGAAGGGAGAGGAGACCACCCCATTTCAAAAGAGCCCTCTGACAGAAGCTGGCATTTTCCATCCAGGCTTTGCAAATAAAGACCAAAAGGGAATATAACAAGATAAATATAATTAATATTTCAAAGGGTGCTTTTTGTTGGTTGAAGGAAAGACTGCAACACAGCAAAGCTACAGAGAAAGAGATTTTTTTGTTGAAGCAGCAAAGGCACAAAGAAACATCTGCACATCATTTCATGACTTTTAACTGGCATTTTAGAGCTTGGCTAAACCAACAGCTCAGTTGTCTGGCACTTCTAAATCTGGCATTGAGCACAGATGCTTAGTGGACAGATGATTTTCTTTTGGTAGTGCTGATGCTGGATTCCCATCAATGGGGTCATTGCTGTAGTCCCATCAATGGGTACATTGCTGTATTTTCTCCTGAAATTAAGAGCCATTTTCAACCCTGAATCTGAGGCTCAGCCCCAGCACAAGCTGCACACTCTGTGCACTGAGATGTTCTTCCCACAGCTGCAGATTTCAGAAGCCAAAAGCAGTTTTAAAGAATCAGCAATTAATGTTCCCCACTGCTAAAACTGCACATAAAATTGACATATTCCTCCAGATGTGTGCAATGTGCCTTCCTCACATCCTCACACACGTTTGTGTATTGATTTCCTACCTGTGCATCCATCAGGAGGTGCCTCATCAGCCTCATGGCACTTTTCAGAGATTCCTTCTCACTGGGCAAAAAGGCATCTTCATCCTCATCCAGGGTTTTTGACTTGCTGACTATAAAATGGGAGATCTGGTCATTCAGGGAATGCAGTGATTCAACAGCTGTGGAGACACAGAGGGAAAGCAAGAAACAGGAATGAAACCGTGCTGGAGGAAGCCAACATAATTTTTTCAGTTTGAGATGAGTGTGGTTTGCTCTGGAAAAGTGTAGCTGGAAATGATTGATCCCCATTACCTCCCCAGGACTCTCCTGAGAGGACCAGCAAAGGCATCATTGCAGACAGGGGGATGAGAACCTGGTCCTGCTCGTGGCAGGGGAAGGAGGTTGTATTGAAGGACTCTTCCAACCCAAATCATTCCAGGATTCTATGATTATGTTTCTAATCTCAAGTTACAAGTCATGGCTAAAGTGAAAATAAGAAAAAAAAATAGTCAGTCTCTTGACTTGCAGCCCAGAGACCTGTTCCTTCTGATGTGCAGGGAACCAGAACTCCAGACAACACAAAGGAGAGAAGCTGGAAAAATTGGCTTTTTATTAGCCAGAGTAGGAGTGAGTCAGACCAACAATGAAAACATTGCTCATTTTCTTTCTTTGTGATTATTGGTATTTGAATCACTGTTAATCTCCTAAATTCTCCTTCGTGGGCTCAAACCCCAGGTATTGTATGTGAGATCCTGCTCCCAGTCAGAAATCACCTCCTCCACAGCTCACAGAAATCCCCCAGCAATTTCACACACTTTATGAAGCTGCAATTTATTTATGAACCAATGGCCACATTTATTTCCACCCAATGAAAAGCTCTGGACTTCTGCAGGTTTGAAAAATCTGCGCTGCGATTTGCTCCTCAGCCATGGTGAGTTTGGAGGTTTCATTTTTACTGCTGGCTCATTGAATAAATGAGATCCAAATAATTCTTCAGTGTATTTTCTTTGTGCTGGTGGCTCAGGCAGTGGAGGCCTTTGATAAGCCCAGAGTAACACATCACTGTCACACCCTGAACGTGCTGCACAGCCTGGCTTGCTCGGGCTGTTCATGAATAAAGCAATGTGTTATTTAGCACTCTCTGACAAACTGATCTTAAGAACACAAGGCAATTGAAATATACTCGACCTAGTTCTGTCTAAAGAAGATCTTTCCACAAAATTGGAAGTAGTAAAGATTAGCCAGAAACCACTCATTGAGGAGCAAATCTTCCCCAGACAAAAGGGCCATAAAAAAATCACAGTTGTGTCTCCAAAATGCAGGAGGGAAAGAGCAGAATCCTCCTTGCTGAGAGGGTTTATTTTTCATTAAAATAATAAAACAAAATCTGTGCCTGGAAATGCCTTGGAGAGGGGACTGGGAGGATTCCCAGCACTCAGGGTGTTCCTGCACCTCCTGCTAATAGAAAAGGGGTTTGAGGCTCTCCATGATGGAGGGTCCATTTTAAACCACACCATAAATCCTTGAATCACACAATCAGCCATGGAATGGTTTGGATTGGAGGGAATCTTAAAGATGATCTCATCCCACCCCTGCCGTGGCAGGGACACCTCCCACTGTCCCAGGTTGCTCCAAACCCCCTCCAGCCTGGCCTTGGGCACTGCCAGGGATCCAGGGCAGCCCCAGCTGCTCTGGGAATGCTGTGCCAGGGCCAGTCTTGGCTGTAGAACAATTGTGCTGCTGGGTGGGGCTCATGTGCACCCCACATGTTTGTCACAAGGCAGCCCTGTCACTTTAGGACTCGAAACAGAAAGATGCAGACACTGGATTTTCTTAGGCAAAAAAGAGGGAAGTTTAACTCTGACTCCAACATTTATAGATTTCCAAAAGTGACAGTGGATTGGAGGGTGACAGTGCCACCTCTCCAATGACACTGGACAAACCAACAGTCCATCAAATTTCTCCTCCTCCACAGAAAAATGCAAAACAATCAGTTATTTACATAAAGCGTGTGAGAAAGTTCATTACAAGAATGTAAACATCAGAAGGCTTAGAAAAACTTAAAAAACCAGGGGGACACAGCCCAGCCCCATCCCATGTCCCCAACTCCTCCTGCCCGTGGGCCTGGCCCAGGGAGGCTCCCAGGGTGATGTCTGAGGGAGACACAGGACTGGGGAGCAGCGTGGCACAAAGAGGGGTGGAAACCACAGGCAGCTGAGCTGCCCCAAGTCACCACCAACAAATCACTTTGTAATCAGTGTCCTCACACCAAGCAACCCTTGTGAGCCCAGGAGGCTGCAGGTTTGCCCTGCAGGAGAGCAGCAGGCACATGGCTGCACACAGGCAGCAGCTGTTGGAGTTTCTTATCACTTCTAGACCGAGCTAGCATCTCTATCAGCCATGTCAGGGCTGAGAGCCATCTCCCCAGCTCTAATGCACCACTATTGACTCAGCCCATCCTTTCTGACCGCTGAGGAATTGAGGACAGATCATTTTTTTCCTGCTCTGAAGTTCTGGCTGGAGCCCTAAGCCCACATCTGCTTTCAGTAATACAAATGCACACCAGAGTTCTCCTCGAGCTGATGGCTCCCTTCCAGACTTACACAGACTGTGACCAGAAACTGGTACATGGAGGACTTCTCCCAGGCTTTCTGACTGTAAAGTAATTCGAAACAAGCTAAATTATATTATCCTCTATTATTCCAACCTCTTCCTCTGAAGCTAGAGCTCTCCATTCTCTGATGCTTCTTCTCTTTCTCTTTGGGAAGTCTAGTGCTGCTGGAGCAGTATGTGGCACATGAAGCTCAGGGGGGCAAATGCTTCTCTCATTTGTAATTCTTTAGGTTTAGAGAGATGCCAGAGGAATCAGAAAAAATATTTTCCAGCAAGAACGTGGGGAAAGCAGATCAGTATTGACTTGAACCAATTTTTAGAGGGATCTGCCCAGTGCTGTGTTTATACTCTGCTTAGCAAAACAAATCTTTTCCCATGAACACAATGGAAACTGTATTGGAAAATAAAATCCTCTGAGCCTTCCTCATGAAAGTAAAAGAGGCATTTCCAAACCTCCAGCCTACACACACAGTGAAAACAAAGCTGAAAAGACCAAACCATTCCTGACACTTTTTCTGGAAGTCCTGTGTCAGTCTGCAACACAGCTTCCAAAGCAGAAGAAATTGGATATTTCTCATTTAAATCAAGAGAAACTTCCTGCCTTTTGCCCACTAAAAACCTAAAGGACAGAGATAATGAGGCAAACCCTTCATCTCTCACAATGTTATGGCTCAGACATTTCTGCTGAACAACACTTCCCCTAACCCAGACAGTTCTTTGTGAAAGCATCAAATTCTTAAAGGAAAAAAGTATGAACCTCAGCTATAACACAGGTATGTCCAGTGGAGATTAAAAGACACTTCTTGGTCCCCTAAAATGAAAGAAAAAAGAGAAAAAAATGAAGACAGCACCTTTCCCTTGCTGTGTCATTCCCCTTGGCTCGAGGTTGGTAACACATCAGTAACACTGCAAGCGAGACAGCAGGCTAAATAAAAGTTACAGCTGTCCAAGTCCTGTCAGCATCCCAGCCTTTCCCATTCCAATTTCATCATTTCCCCACTGGGAGGATCAGTTTCAAGGGGTGAAGGAACCATAACAATCCTCTGTTAGCTCTTTGGTGTCACCCCAAGAAAAGATCAAATAATCTCTTTAGGGGGGCAGGGGTTCTGCCTGCTGCTATCAGAGGGGATGTGCTGTGCTGAGGTGCTCAGGTGAGGACAGTTTGCCACCCCCAGAAGCAAGAATGGGTTGACAAAGTTGCTTTTCTGCAGGGCAGAATCACCAGAGCCTGAAGGACGTGCAGGGGAAAAAGGAAATTGCTTTCTGTCGGAGACGAGGGAAAAATTATACTTGCGCCAAAAACTCATTCAAGGAAGAGACTGAAGCAATAAAGTTGTTCCAGGAGACCCCATTTTATACACTCCAGCTACTGCCCGGATGAGCACAAAATAAAATAAAGCATAGATTATATATCCTGAGATCTACTGACAAAAGCCAGCAGAGTCTAAAATTAATTCTCGGCAGCAGGAGTGAGTAAATGAAAGAGGACGGACAGGACCATCATTTTATCAAGGGAGGCTGTGTGAGGATTCCTGGGCTGAC
Organism: Haemorhous mexicanus; assembly: GCF_027477595.1. Classification (NCBI taxonomy): domain Eukaryota; kingdom Metazoa; phylum Chordata; class Aves; order Passeriformes; family Fringillidae; genus Haemorhous; species Haemorhous mexicanus. The sequence continues at coordinate 3,916,410 of NC_082363.1, read as the reverse complement.
TCTGCCACATGAAATAGAGAAGGTGTTTGAGTGTGACTTTGGAGTGAGCAGTCAGCTCTCAGCACTGGGAATCTGCTCCCGTGGAGAGAGAAGTCAGAGGCTGCATTGCTGGAGGGATCCTTTGAAAACCCATCCCAAGGCAGCAGCGTTCACAGCTCCAGGCTGCCAGGGAAACCTTGCCAGGTAACCAGGCCCTCAGAGGGTCTGCACAGGCTGGGATGTGAGTGGGCAAGCTGTGCAGCTCATTAGTGCTTAATGTTACCAAAGAACTTGAGTAACAGCCACGGGGGTTGTTTTTGCAGTGAGGGAAAAGAAAATACTCAGAGCACTTCAGGCCTCCCTGCCTGAGCTCTCCCCGTGTTTCCTGCAGGGCCACTCCAGAGCCAGACTCAGGGTTTGGTAGCACGAGGGGCTCCAGAGTGTCCAAATGCCTTCCAGCATCTCCCACAGTATGGAATCATGGACTGGTTTGGGTTGGAAGAGGTCTTGCAGATCATCCCATTCCATCCCTGCTGCCATGGGCAGGGACACCTCCCACAGGGTGCTCCAGCCTGGCCTTGGGCACTTCCAGGGATCCAGGGGCAGTCAAAGCTGCTCTGGGCACCTGTGCCAGGGCCTCATCACCTTCCCAGGGAACAATCCTCCCCAGTTTCCCATCCATCCCTGCCCTCTGGCAGTGGGAGCCATTCCCTGTGCCCTGTCACCCCATCCCTTGTTCCCAGTCCCTCTCCAGCTCTCCTGGAGCCCTTCAGGTACTGGAAGGGTCTCTAAGGTCTCCCCAGAGCCTTCTCTTCTCCAGACTGCACAACCCCAATTGAATTGTTGGATTTCTGTTTTTCCCAGCTGAAACCTCTTTTTGAAGAGTAGGTAAAACTGATTTGCTCAGGAGATTGACAAAATTTCTTGAACTCTTTTTCTAATGTCAGATTATAGCCTTCTGTGTGACTTCAGCCCTGTGAATAACGATGGATGCTCTCGTTCTCCTGAAGGAGGTGAGAAGGGAAAGTTCCCTCCCTGATGCCTGGGCAACCCTCAGGTCTGGGGCATTGAAAGCAAAGTGAGACAGACTGCACAAGGATCAGCACCGTGTTCTGCCTTCTCTAAATCACAGCCAGCTCTCAAACACTCCCTCATCCCCACCTGCAAAACCTTCTATCTGCACAGGTTTGGGCAGAAATTAAGAATGTTCTTGAGAAAGCTCAAAATCCTGCCTTTGGAACTGAAAAGTAGCCAGCCTTTCAGCCCTGGAAATTCAAGGCAGTTTGGGTTATGGCATGTAGACAGTAATGTGTGTAATTATGTGTAAAAATAAGATATTTATACAGCTAAATTATAAATAAAGCCCGGTGTTATTTATATTATTGAGGTTGTTTTTTGCTGTGTCCAAAAAAAGGATGTGCAAGACATGCAACAGTTCATTTTTGCCAGATTAATGATTCTGATTAGGAAGCCTTTCCTGCTGTAGCATTTGCTAATTGCATTTGGACAGATCAATTAATTTATCCACTCAGCAGCAGAAGAAACCTCCCTTTGTAAAAGCCAAGCTCATGAAATCACAGAGTCACAGAATCATGGCAGCATGGAATCCTCAAGGTTGGGAAAGGCCCCCAAGATCATCAAGTCCAACCTTCAGCCAGATGCCCCTGTGCCCATTAACTCACATCACAAAATGCCATCTCTGCTCAGTTTTTGAACACTTTTGTGGATGCTGACTCCACCACTTCCCTGGGGAGCCTGTTCCAGTGCTTTCCACCTCTAGAGTGAAGAAATCTTTCCTCATCTCCAACCTATTCCCCTCTCTTGAGCCATCCCTGCACTGTTTTAACACCTCTCATTCCCACCCAGAGAAGCTGATCTGCAAAGCTGCAACATCAGGACAGCAAGGCAGAAACTCAGAGCAGACAGAGCCCGTTTTCCTCTACCCTGGAAAATATCCTGCATCTCTGCAGCTGGAAAATCCACCCTGAGCCATCTGCCCCATCCATGTGCTGGTGCCAGACGTTGTTGACAGACACAGCCTCACAGAAACGCTGGGAAGATCTCAATCTGAACCACTCCAGAAATATTTTCTGCTGTTATTGCTAAGAAGAGACCTACAGCTTTTTTCTTCCTTTGTGGCCTTTAACTTGTTTCAAAGGAGGCATTCAATGAGTCCCCTCGTAGGAATAATTTACCACACCATTAAGTGAAGAAAAAAAATATCTGGTGTCTGCATTAGGGGCTCAATCACCTTTCAAGAAACACTGCAAATAACCCATTACAGTAATTACTGAGGAGCTGGTCTCTCTGGGCTCTGAGTGGTTGGTGTGTAACTGGCAAAGAGCTGCATTCAGAGCTTCCCAGATGCAAAAGAAAGCCATCAGACCAGTAAATGGCACTAGAGTTCCAGAGGAAAACAAGCTCAGCAATAAAGGTGGTCGTTTTTTCAGCTTATTAGTTTCTCTTTACAAACCCGACCTTTTTGGAAATGAAAATAACAACAAGTGGAGCTCTGCAGGGTGGTAGCAGCTTTTTAATAATCAAAGTTTTTCACTGACATCTCCTTTATGGTGCAGAAGCTTCTTCCAAAGTTGGACTTTAGATCACTTCAATTAAAATGTCAATTTTGCATTGTTTTGGTGCGTTTTGAATCTAGCAACACAGAAATAAATTTTGTAATTTCTCCTTACACTCCCTCTCCATTTAAAAGCTCATATTTGAGTGGAAAAAGGATGTGAGTTTCAGACCTGACTGCAAGGACAGATGGCCATATTCTCCTTGGAGAAACCCCCTGTTGTTAAAAAAATTCCTGTTAATGTATCCAAGACATATCCGAACTGAGTAAGGAAAGAAGAGCTGCTGTATTTTGCTGTGTCTTTGTGAGTTTTTTAAATCATCCCTCTGGAAAGGACTTTTCTTCTTTGCCTCAGTGTCTTCAGCTGTAGGTCACAGCTAATGATGATAGTGAGATGAAGTTTGCTAGAATTTGGCCAAAATTTTAAAAATGGAAAGGCTCGGTGTTTCCTTTCACGAAAACACTGCCAGGATCATTTAGAAAATAAACAGTATTTTTCTCTTTGGGTTAAATCTCACTAGAGCTACACGAACATCATCCAGGTGAAGAAGTGATCCCACCCCTAAGAACTCACTTATACACCCCAGCTGTATTAGTTAAACTACTGAACATTATAATAAAAAAAATGCCACTCACTTTAGGAACAAAAAAAACCCTCCAAATTCATATAAATTGCTGTGTTATGCTTATGATTATGATGGGAAAAAGGAGTTGGAGCAGAGGCTGAAGCAGCTGGGACGGGGTCCTGCTGCTTTGGGGAGTGCCTTGAGCTGAGAGAGTCCACGACTCCACCAGCAAACCAGACTCCAAACCTCATGGCTGGGCTGTTGTTGTTAGCAGAAATATTCAAGATGCTGAATTCCCCAGAGAGCTGCAAACTGCCAGGCCAGGAACACTGTCAAACTTTGAGAAATGTGGCAGGCGTGGTGCCAAACCAGCAAATCCAGCTCCTGCAAGAGAAACTCCAATCAAACTGGCCATGAACCAAAACAACCTTTCCAAAGGTGGACACTGCGGCATTCACATTCTCTGAAAAATCCCTTCACCCAGGGTTTTTCTCCTGGGAAGCTGTCAGAGAAAAGGAAAACAATTCTGATCTCATTTGCTTCTCCTGTGTTGTGCTCACATGTGGAATGTGTTTGGAGATTGTTCACCCACAGGGGATTGTTCCATTGCATTCTGCTGTGAGTTGTTTTCACTCTTTGGCCAATTGGTGCCAAGCTCTGTTGGGACTCTGGAAAGAGTCAGGAGTTTTCATTATTATCTTTTAGCATTCTGTAAGTATCCTTTCTGGATTCTTTAGTATTCTCTAATATAATGCAGTATCATAAAATAATAAATTATCCTTCTGAGAGCACGGAGTCAGATCCATCATTCCTTCATTGTCTGGGCACCCTGTGAATCCCACCGGACGCGGCGCGGTGACACCCGGCCCCACAGCTCCTGCTTGCTCCCTGCTGCTGGGTAATCATTTATGTGTCACCCCCACGGCTGATGGTGCAACTGTTGTGTTCCAAAAACAATAGCTGCTTTATTTAGATAAGGAAGAGAAGAGCAGAAATTCTGGGTGCCAGCAGCAGGATCAGAGCAGCTGCTGTGAGCTGGCTCTGGAGGAGCGATGCCCATCTGTGCTCTTGGATGGGGTGGAGGACTGGTTCCCACTTCACACAAAATGAGCTCCAGGGTCTTGGAGGGGTCAGCTAAACCCTCAACACATCAGTTCCCATGAGCAAACACACATTCTGCAGCCTGTGGAAATAGCACACACCAGCAAGGAGAGATGCCACCACCAGTGAGGGACTTGGTTGGCTCTCCCCAGCTATGAACTGGGAGCTGCTCTGCTTTACCAAGCAGCTCATGGTGCAAACAGGATGCTCCATCTCCTTCGTGTCAAAGGTGAAAAAACCCCTTCCTAAAGGGAATTTAACAATCACTGGCTTTTCTGGGGTTTGAATGAACTGAAGTGTTAGAAGACAACTGAGCTTGGTTTGTTTCCCACCAAACCTATGGAAGAGACTGAAGTTTTATGTGGTTTTGTGAGTGCTGAGAAACCAATTGAGATTGTCTTGGTAATCTTCTCAGGTTGCAACTAATGAGAGAGGGTCACCAGCAATCCTGAAAGGAGCTTGAAAAACAAGATGTAAAAATCAAACATGCTGTGTTTGTTCTCATCAGCTCACCCTTAGGATAGCGCTGCTTTCAACTAGAAATCTTAGAAACAAAAGAAAAACCAAACAAACAAAAAAAAAAAAAAGCAGATTTGTCACATCAGAAAAATGTCAATGATTCTGAGACTTCAATAAAGTCATGAAAACTGGCAACCTGCAAATCTCTCCCTGCATGTGCCTGTATTTGTTCATAGATAAAAGAAGGGATGGAGAATACTGTTAAAGCAAGTATTTAAATTTCCTTGGAAGCTGCCTTGAGCAGCTCTGCTGCTTAAAACCTTGGATGTGACACTAACAAAACGCTGGGCTTAGCAATTCTATCTTAGGAAAAACCCCTTTATTGGCAGAGCATTAGAAAAAGCTGAAATTCAAACAGTGGAAACACAGGTTGATAAACCTCGGCTGAGTGCAGCGGATCAGAGGGTCAAGTTTTATCAAGCACTCACACAAACCCAGCTGTCTCAGGGAGCCTGGGAGGGGGATTTAGTTCCTGCTGCAGATAAAGGTGATGCTGAGGACCACACCAGATGCTCCATCTGCACTGGCCCTGCTGGCAGAGCCCCCAGGCAGCTTCTGACTGATAATTGTTTTATTCCCACGTTTCCTTCTCATCCATTCCCATTCATCCACGGAAACAGCATTGATTTCTTTTGAAGGTGGAGAAATCCACACCTTTTTTTATTCATCTAAACCATTAGACTCGTGGGATGATGTCACCTATGGATGTACAATACCCTGGATATTTTGGATTAGTTGCAATTTGTGCAGTTTTGTAGTTCCAGTGTCCATTACTGCTTGATTTTGACTTGTGTCATTGCAGCCAATATCCCCAGTCCTATTTATGTGGAATAAAAATAACTGTCTAGAAAATAAAGATAAAAAATGCTATATTCAGCATTTAATAACCCTGACATGATTATATCTTTGGAGCAAAATCTTCACATTCACACTTCTTCAGTGTGTCATTTATTTTTATGGGCCCCAAACTGAATACTCTCCTCCTGAAATAAAGCAGATTTTTTCAGACCACTGTTAGAACTTGTTATTTCTGTAAACTACATCTATAAACTGAAGCAAAAGAGCATTTTTTTTCCTAAATACTGTTATCCTGTGATCAGTTTTTTCTGTATCCACAGCTTCAGCCTTAACGTTCCCTGTAAGTAAGAACAAGTCATGCAAGCAGCAGGCTTAGAAGTTGTGCCAGGGAATAAAAGGAAAAATTTCTTCACATAAAGGGTGCTCAGGCACTGGAATAGGCTGTCCAGGAAAGTGGGGGAATCATCATCCCTGGAAATATTCAGCATGGATGTGGCACTTGGGGAGGTGCCCACACAGGAAATGTGTCAAACTCTTCTGCATTGGGTTTTTTCTTTTTTTTCAATGAAAAACACAGGTTTTTAAGGGCCTGTCAATGGGAAAGTTTGCTTTAGAAAACATGCAAGTCCTGATGATGTTTAAGCACATCCTCCTCCAGTGTTAGGGACAGCATTTGAACAGGACTCAGTGGGCACTTCCCATTTCTGTTCAGTCATGTGGTTTCCATCCTACCTGAGCATGATCATCTGGCAAAATGATGACATTTTCAGAAAAAAAACCCCAACAAGTAGGAAATTCAATAGTAATTACAGAGTACTCAAGTGTTTGCCTCAGTGGGAATCATTATTTCTTATCTATTAATTTTTCTAGATGTTCCTGTGGAAGTGCTTTTAGCTCTGCTGTATCCAATGGGACGTGCAGTGGGGAGGCAGCACCTCCTCACTTTTTTCATGTAGGAAAGCCTCATGTGACACTAAGTGGGTTTTTCTTCCTGATGACCAGGAGCAAATAATTTGTTTCTAAATTTCCCTACCTGCAGAAAACAATGTCTTCTTTGTTTGGGGTTCCCTGGGTTTTGTGATTTAGCTTTGAACCTTGACTTCACAGCTGAGCAGTTTCATATTTAAATGACTCACTCTGCATTTGTAAACTTTGCTTTTGGCATTCATTTCAGGAATTTGAAAGCAGTGAAAATCCTAAATATCCCTGTAGACAGAGAAAAAAACATATATTGCATTAACCTCCTTTCTTCATTTTCATCTGTAGCCTTTGCAGCAGGATTGTTGGCAAAGCAATAAAATTAATAAAAGAGTGGAGGAGTAACTGTCACCAGTGTGGGACTGGGGAAGTATCAGTTTCTCTGGGTCTGGACAGAAGGCACTGAGACAGTAGCTCATTCTCAGACTCAGGTGTTTATTATTTCTTATCAGTCAAACAGTCTCACTGCTGTGAGTTCAGCAGCTTCTCATTACAAGGCACAAAATGCCCAACAATCTCTTGGTCCAAGGGCTTGTGAGACTGAACTGTCCAATTAAGAGCTGACACCTGGATTATTTTCCCTTTTAACCCAAGAACTGATCCCACAGAGCTGCAGTGCAGACTTTTCTGCCCAATTACAAAATGCCACCCAAACCCATGGAGAAGGAGGAAGAAGAGGCATGAAGAAGAAACCCAGGACAGCACCCTGTGCCCTCCACCATGCTGCCATCCACAACATCCTAAAAATCCCAGACCCTCAATGTCTCACCCAGTGTCACACCTGCACTGCTCTCTATCATCTATTTCACACTTTTGTGGGTTCCAGTCTATCCTGAAGTCTGGGAAACTTTCTCCATGGATGAGGGTCAGAGTCAGTGCTGCCCTGGGGGTCAGGGCACCCCAGAGCAGACACAGAAATATTCCCTGTGCCCTGGGTTGCCACAGGGAAGCAGCATTTTGCAGGCAGCACTTGGGAAAACTGGGATTTTCCATCAGTTGTGTCCCTATGCAAAGTCCAAGTGAGGAGCTCAGGCTGCAGCCAGCACAGGGAGAGATGAGATCACTGCAGTGCCCTGGCAGGTGCAACCACAGCAGCAGCAGAGCAGGAGATATTTAAAAGCCTCCCTCTTCTCTGTGACATGGACTATTAGGTAAATAAAAAAGGTTCTGATTAAAACATTCAAAACGCCCTGAAGCGACTCAGGGACTCGTTCTGTTTTGAAAGCTGCCCTCAGCTCTTGGGCTCCTGATGTCACTGAGGCATTTCAGTGTCCAACTTGCTTTTCAGGATGGAGCTTAAATGCTCCTGAAGGGACAGGTCAAGGCAGTCATCCAGCCCTGGGTGTCCAGCCTGTGATGGGTGGGACATGCCCAAAAATGAGTCATGTGCAAGCACACTGCCCTGCTGCCCCCCTCACCCTGCCCTCCCAGCTGACAAACACAGGGGCTGAACACATCCTCCAGCCTCCCTGCTCCATCCTGAGCAGCTCCAACTACCTTCCCTTGGGGGCAATGAGAATGACACAGTTTCTGAGAGCCTTTCCTCTTTCTGAGCCTCCTGAACCTCAACATTAGCATTGAAAGTTAATTCTCCTGTTACTAACCCAGCCCATCCTCTGCTCCCCAGCAGCTGCCCAAGGGAACAACCATTCTCTTTGGCACAGAATTCTGATGGATGAAGGGAAAGCATTTAATTTTGACACTTGATTGACAGAAAGTGTCCTTGCTAATTATGGCCAAAAGACAGGAGAGAGGAAAGTGATAACACAGTTCCATCAACTGATTTTGGTGGCATATTGAGGGTGACTGGAGACCACACAGTGCAAGAGATTTATTTTCTCTATTTCTCATAAAGTCAGGGTGAGATCAGCACCAACTTCAGTGCAAAATATTGTGTAAATAAGAAGCAAGCCCTGAATAGCTCCATCTGCATTGAGGCCACCTCTGCTCTCTCCAGTGGAGCTTCAAGGTCTTTGGTGGGCTTCATCCTCACCAGTGCTGACACATTAGAATGATGTGTCTGTCCTCTAAATTGCTTTTTCTCAATTTCTCACCATGATTTCAGAAGGCCAGCCTGACATGGGGCTGCATCAGCAGCACGTGGGTGAAATGCTGGGCTCCAGACACCTGAGGGACTTCTCAGCCAGCTTGGGGAAGGGAAAAGCACAGGGAAAGCTGAGCATAAGGAGGACCCCTGGTCTTTAGAAACCCCATCTTCATCTCCACTGTGCAGCATTTTCCTTCCACCCACACATCAGAAATAAAGGAGAGGAATTGCTGGCCTGGTGTCAGATCCAGAGCAAACTCTGGACAAAACCCATCCTTGCAAACCAAGTCTCACCAAGCCTATAGGGACTCAGTGCAGGGTTCCTTGGCTCTCCCATACAAATACCACACCAAAAGAGGCCCTAGGAAATTCCTACAGCAGAGGAATCTGGTTTCATCCCTATGGATTTCTGCACCCCATTAAAAACAACCCCAAACCTGTTTCCTGCCTCCCCAGTGAGGCACAGTTCCCTCACCTGAACATCTCTCTCTGCTCTTCTTTCCAGGTTTGCCATGGCAACGAGAGAGCTGCATATTGCCAGTGTAAAACAGATGGGTTGTGCTCTTAAATTGTCTCTAGCCAGGTGATGATATCTCCTGGATACCAGGCATTTAGGAGCAGGAATACTCTGCAGCACAGCCAGTCCCAGACTGCAAACACGTAATGGGCTGCAGGCACCTGCCAAGGGCAGGAGGGGGGCTTGACTTCAGAAAACGAGGGCTAAAGTGGGCAGAAAACAGGGGAAATTGGATTCCCACGTCATTTTGCCAAGGGCTGAGCCAGGCAAGCTGAGAGCAGAGCACACCCTGCTCTGGACAAGCCAAGAGGCTGCAACACAAGCGTTTCCATCAGGGAGGAACTCAGATGCCAAACTGCGAAAGGACATCGTGAGCCAAGCCAGGGTTTCTTAGCAACAGCATCGAGTACAGGGCCATTAACTCCTGCTGAATTCCTCCTGCTAAACCCCGAGCTGGGGAAACCTTCAGACCCTCAGTGATAGCTGGAGTTGAGATGTGTTTTGTTCTGTCTGATAAAAGGGGAAATCAAAGGCAGCCGCTGAAAAGCAAGGACTATAAATGACTGCATTTTGGGGAGGCTTCTCGGGGTATCCCAGAGGTGCTGGACCTGCAGCTGGTTTGTAATTGGGCTAGGGAGGGCTGCTGTGGCAGGCCTACAGCTGCTCAGCTGGAGCAGCTCTTGTGTTCTGCTGGAAGATTGGTTTGGCCAAGAAAGCAACTAAAAAGCAGCTCATAAAACAGACACAAAAAACCCAACACAGACAGAGACTCGGAGGGCAAGCAGTGATTCATGTATCACAGCAGTTTGATTTTCTCTGGCAAAGTGCTTCATATTTGTGGGGCTCCCCTGACTCACTTTGTTGCCATTACTCCTGATTTAGTGGTGGCACAGCAGCTCAAACAGCAGCCAGACCAGAGCAGGTGACCAGCAGGCTCCTCCTGCTCCCTTTTGAGCACAATTTGCAATATTTCTATTCTGATTGTAGCAGAAAGCAACGGTGACTTTATTTCACCCCTAAGTGGCTCTTTATTTTCTCACAGCCCAACAGCCTGAACAGCTCTGATTTGGTTTGGGAAAGCTGCAGCTTAAATGCAGCTGAGCTCAGACTGAAAACACCATGGTGAGAATCAAAGTGTGTGCTTTTACCACATTTCAAAGACAATTTTAAGACACTCTCAGGGAGGTGGGAGACAGAGTCTGAACCGTCCCAGAGTTGGAATGTGTGGAGCTGGCGACGCTGTGCTCACACAGACAGCACAAACACACACAGGGTATCTCTCTGCAGTATTTTAAACATCACATTAACACAGTCTAGTCAGAGAACACATATTCTTCATGTTTCTCATTAAAAGGGCCCTTTGCTGCTGGTCACTGAGTTATCATCAGAGGTTATGAAGCTGATGTGTGAAAAAGGCATAAGTACATTTGTGGGGTCTCTCAGTTCCCTTCCTTTAAAAGTTCAGCTCGTTTTGGGTTGTCTGTACTAATTCTTAGGACTCAGCTCTTGCTCTTCCTCTGGGACAAAAGGGAAACCTGTCCCCGATGCAGTTTTCATTCAGCCTGTGACACACAGGTGTTACATTTATCCTGAGACAAAGACACCTCCCAAAATTTTGCTGTGACTTTGATTCATGTCTCTGTATTGACACCTTTCAAAGTAAGCAGCTTAAAATTACCCTTCAGAATACTCCCACAGGTATTTTGACACGAATAAAGGATAGATTTAAATCTAGAAAATAACACCCAGCACAGACGTAGCCATGGTCAAGAAGTAATTTGCTGGCACAATCTCCAGCACCATCTGCCTGAAGCATATTGAGGTGCCAATTACGGTGCTCAGGTCCTCTGGATCCACCGGGTTCTTCCCTCAGCTGAGGAGCAAATCCTCCCAATCCCTTTGTAATTTGCATGAGAAGTCGGGATGATAAACTCCTTAATAATGCCAGCAGATAGCACGCATGGAACTGGAGGAGATACAGGTTTCTTTAATGAAAAGAACATGAGGTTTATCATGTTTTTGCTATTAAACTCTGACGAGATTAGGCTAATGAAAAGCAAAAACAGCCCCCCCTCCCCGCAGCATTGCTCCTCAGCCTCAGAAATGTTTGCAGTGGGAATATCAGACACCTTCTCATGGGTTTTCCTCCTTGTGTGACAAGCCCAGCACTGCCACCACCACCACAAATTTTAACTCTGAGGTGTGAGACCTCAATCTTTGGCTTCTTTCACAGCCTCCTCTTGTGCCTCTTTGTAATGACTTTTATTTATCTGTTCAAAATAAATAGTTATAATTTAAATATAAAGAAGTGTAAAGGAGAACTGCACACATAAGGTTCTTTTTTTTTTTTTTTTGCCACATCTTAAACCCCTCAATAGCTCCTGTCCTGGGAAGAGCTTTCATTAGCACATATTTCCATACCAAGATGAAAGAAGTGTGTGAGGTTAAAGTTTTCCCTGGAAAAGGAGATGATCTCCAGCTGTTAATGCCATTATGTCCCTATTCATTAGCATCTCTGGAAGCTGACAAATATGTTCTTAATGACATTTTTTCCCCCTTAATGCCTTTTAAAGTATTTTTCCCTCACTGCAGTGCTAATAAGGTGTAAAAGTCCTGTCCTGAAACCATTCACGCTACCACAGCTCACGCTCTGCTGCAGTTTTAATGGCAAAAATTTTCTAACAAATGCAAATTAAGCAAAGTATTCAGTGCTGCTCAGAGTCAACATGTTCTCAGATTAAAACTTTCCCCAACCTGTTTAGTCAAGGTTTAACTTTCAGTGTGGTTTAAATAAAAACATAGAGGCGAGTTCAGTAAGAACTTTGCTTGTATGCAGGCAGTTTTCACTGCCACAACTCAGCTGGTAAAGGTTATATATATATATATATATATATATATATATATATATATATATATATATATATATATATATATATATATATATATATATATAAATATATGTATATGTATATATGTGTGTGTGTATATATATATATATATATATATATATATATGCTTTCTGTGGGAACACGGTTTAAATCTGAATAATGTAGCTTCATTGTTCTATTGTTCTTCCAACTTTATCTTCTGAAGTTGCCTCAAATGAAAAAAGGAAAGGCAGGAGAAATTATAATTATGAATTCATAAAAAGCCCTACAATGGGCTTAATCCAAATTCGGGTTCCTTTTATACTGAGTATCACCAATTTCTGATATATGTGTATGTGTGTGGGTTTATAAATATATATATAAAATAAAACCAGCTCTACCAGCTTCAGAACTACTGGCCACGTGGAAGAGCATTCAAATTGAAGCAACTCTATTTCATATTTCTCCTGCATCTGCTTGCAAAAGGAATCAATTACATAAATGTGCTGCAAAGGTATCCAGCAAATACTGCAGTTTGCTCTGTCATTCTCCAGCAAATCAATGATCTCAGAATTGAAATAAATCTTTTTGTGCGTTTTGGACAGTTTTATAATTTAGAGGCAGATTCCAGCAGGAAAGGCTTGCATCAATGCAGCTGCTTGGGGAAGATGGATGTTAGCACAATGTCAAATCTAATCAGGAATGACACGCTGCTGTTATTTGATTCTGCTTATCAAAATTATTTATCTCCAATTGTTCCTTTTTGCAAGATGCTGTAAGGTGGAACGTTTGTCAGTACTATCAGTGAGGGAGAAGTGTGATTACACACAATTTCCCCACCTCCAGACCATTCAAGCAAGTGCTTATTTTAATTCTTTGTAAGTACAGCATTTGAAAGCACGTTTAAGTGTTTTGCTGAAGTGGGTTCTGGCTAGTGATAAATGAATCATTACGAGGACAAATTACCCGAACTGGGTCATAATCGACCACACTATGCAAACTCCAGAAGTGGAGTGGGGAAGTGAGTGACTCACCCATGATAACAGGGAAGAGACTGATTAGTGCAAATGGACACAAAGGGCAAATGTGGAGCTATTCAGAATGCAATTGGAAGAGTTCACAGGTCTCCCTGACCTCGAAGGGGTCTTGAAATGGTTTGAGGAAATCTAGGAAAAACAAAGATTGCTGATCCCCATTTTGCAGAGTCTGTGTGTGCTTGGCATGAAATGGGCAGAATAACTGGGGCACAGCTGGGGATGTCCCAGGAAACACCACCAGGGCTTTGGCCTTGGGAGAAAGGTGCAGGCAGGTGGGAACAGGGACAGATTTTATTGTAACCTATAATGATTACAAAAAACCCACAAACACTCCTTGCTTAGCACTTGAGCTCCAGGGGGGGATTCCCTGTCCTTCTGTGCTTCTTTAAGGTCCCCAGCACGAGGGAAACCAAAGGAAAGAACATGGAACATGTTCTGAAATCCCTAATTTCTCCTGCTCCTTCTGCCAGTTATTCCCATAGTCTGAATTACCTTGAGGAAAAGAGGAGGCCATTCAAATGAGGCTCTTCATGAAAATATTCTATCACCTGTAGGACAGAGCACACTGCAGCTCCCCTCACTGCCCGTGGGTTTGGCCATCCATGGCTCTGTGACACCAGACAGGACAACTCTGCTCTGCTCCTGCACTGGAATCTCCCTGACTCCTGGCAAACTTTCATTGTGGCTGGTGTTCAGCCAAGGAAAACCACAAGAGCATCCACTCCTCCCTGCTCAGACCCCAGGCCAAGGTAATCCTGCTTCACTCAGCAGGGGAAAGCAAGAGGGAAAGCATCATCCTGGCTGCCCACCTTGGGGTTTGACACCTGCCACTGAGAGGAGCAGTGGATTTGTCTTTCCAAACCAGCTGTGGGGCTGCTGGGAGATAAAACCAGCACTGGGAGAGAAAAGAAACCATGGGAAGGATTGCACTGATTGATGAATGGAAAAAGAGATTTGCTTTTACAAATAAACTTTAGGTTTGCTGATAAATGAAATTGGACATTGAAAGATGAAAGAAACAATGGGGAAGAAAAACCCCTAAATTCTGTAAGAATTAAAAATGAAAAGGGAGGGTTGTGCATTAGAGGGGAATCTCTGGGATCAGGTGTTCTGGGGAGTCTGAACCTCTCAAGTACCCCAGAAATGGGGAAAGAGAGAAGGGAAATGTGGCTGGAAATTGGGATAAAAAGGAGGCTGTGTCCTCCAAAAATCAGAGAGACCCCAGGGGAATGCCCCATGGCCTCTGCCTTTATTGGAATGAAGTTTCAGGACTCCTCTGTCTCCTTTTTGGACACAAACCTCTGGTGTTTGTGGATGAGTTCCCCTGACAGCCTGATGGCTGAGGGCCCTCTCTGGCTACACACATCCCAGATGTGCACACATCCCAGATGTGCCACCCCCACGTCTGACTCCCACTGAGGGACAGCAAGGTTGGGAAGAGCTTTGCACAGACCCAAGCATGGGCTGGAGGAGGATGTTGTCAAAATAACCTCCAGAAATAAAACAGAGCAGCAGCTCCAGAGACAAAGCTTTTCATCCCAGCCCTTCCCTAATCACACGCCGAGATGACACAGAGTTTCAGAGAGAGGAATTAATTACTCTTATCCAGCTCCATTTAATGTGGCTGTTGCTTTCTGTTGATAAGGAGCAAACAATAAGATTTTGCCTTTCTTGAGGAAGCCTCCAGCCTGTTTTCCTCTGGTTCCTCCTACACATTGCTTTTACTCTAACAGAAGTATCTGATTTTTTTATTTGATGGGGTAAAATAATAAACATGAGATGAAAAAGGAGAAGGACACCCTTTTGGCTGGAAATCTGAGAATGTAGCTTCATTGTTCTTCCAACTTTATCTTCTGAAGTTGCCTCAAATGAAAAAATAGAAAAGCAGGAGCAGTTATGAATTAATAAAAAGCATTACAATGGGCTTAATCCAAATTCAGGTTCCTTTTATACTGAGTATCACCAATTTCTGATGTTTTCCCTAAGTTGCTTCCATAAATTCTCATATTGTTTAATTAATTAAGGGACTTCCATGTGGCACTGAGATGGGAAAACAAAATAGGTGAAATATTCTCCTCTGGTTAAACTGATGCAAACCCAAGGATTATTTCTTGTTTGATGGGTTATGATTTTCCAGGATTCACAGCAGAGTGCAAGGCTGGGGATAATGTATTTTACTTTCAGGCATACAACCCATACTAACTCCTACATCTTCTGAGGTAAAACAAGCTCAAGTGGCCTAAAGTTGCCTTATCATTAATGCACTTTTGTGCTAAGAAATTAAAGAGAATTGGAGGTGTGTTCATTTTAAACAACAGGCTGCCAACCTGGAAGGGAAAAAAAGAAAAAAAAAGAAATTCAGATCTGAATTAACATTTGCATAGGCCAAGGACTGACCTCTTCCTCTGCCAAGGCTGCTGTGTGCAACAGTGAGCAAGGAACAGGCGCACAGGGATTATTCATTAAAGGATCTTTGAGGGGGGAGAGGTACTTTCTTGTAACTTCATGCTTTGCTCATTGAATTAAAAAAAAAAAAAAATAGATGAGTGGAGGTGGAGCTGAGCACAGGTGGGGCTGAGCAGCAGTTCTGGGGGGAAGCTGGAAGGCAGGACACAATTTTGCATCTGGAAAGAAGTGGAGAGGACCTGTTCAGAGCAGAGTTCACCAGGGCTCCAGCAGCAGCAGGGCAGACTGTGCTGCCATTGTCCAAAGAGAAGGGCAAGGTTCCTCCTGGAAATTCAGCTGTACTGGGCTGGCTCCAGCCAAATCTGTGACTCAGGACAGCACAGGTGTGGAGAGCAGCCTACAAACCTGATTCATTACCAAGTGTTTCACCCTGTGTGCAGCATTTAGAAGTCAGTGGTACATCAGAGGGAGACACAGGCTGGATAGCAGGAAAAGTTTTTTACAGAAAGAGTGGTAAAGTTAATGACTGCCTGGGGAGGTGGTGCAGTCCCCATCCCTGGGGTGTTTAACAAAGCCTGGATGTGGCACTGGGTGCCAGGGTTTAGTTGGGTGTTGGGGCTGGGCTGGACTCGATGGTCTTGAGGGTCTCTCCCAACCCAGTGATTCTGTGCATATAAATTAGTGCACTCACAGTGGCCACACCACTGCTCTCCTGACCCACAGACCCAGTCCCTGGTGCCTGGGGATCAGTTCTCCCATCTCCACCACCACTCCAGAGTCCCTTGGACTGCCTCAGCCTGTGCTTAGCTACATCAGCTGTCCCCAGCACCAAGGAGAGGAGCTCCATGAGTTTCTCCTTTCAAGTGTTTGAGCTGCACTTGGTGCCTGTGGTGATGCCCTGTGAAGGCTGACCTAGAACAGACTAGATGAAGCTAAAGAATAAAGCAGGGATTTATTGAGGCCTCAATAGATACACCTTGGGCAGTACAACTTAAAATGGCCACAAAAATGGACCACTGGTCACGGGGTCTCACACTTTAATAAGGTTTGGTCTGTTTGTATATTGGAGTTAATTGTGCAATTATAGCTTTAGGTTATGAGGTCCCATCCTTCTTATTTTCTCTCTTCAGCCCACATTGTTTGTGCTCCTGGGCCTGAGATTTGGATCATTTGTCCTTGGTCCCCAGCCAGAGAGGGAATTTTTTTTACCTACCTATTCTGTGAAGAGAGCTCACCACCCCCTAATATGAAGCCTAGACTTACACACTAAAGCAGCACAGAATCTGAAAAATATAAAAGCTAAAACCTGAGGCATCAGAGGAGATATTTGTGGCTGAGCCTGTGGTGGACTGAAGCCACTCCAGAGGTCAGAGCCTGCCAGGTCCCCTTCCCACAAAGGATGTGCTGCCCTTTGGAGTGAGACACAGGAACAGTCTGCTCCATCTCCCTGCCCCTGACACAGAATTCATTTACTGCAAGGAGAGAAGTGCTGGCACTCACAGCAGTGTCCCTTCTTTCTTTCTGCATTGTTGGGCTCTGGGTAGGTTTTTTGCCCATCTCTTTGATTTCTCACCTTGTAAGCACTTGACCCCTTGGAAATAAAAGAAACAAAGCCACCACATTGAGACATGGAGATAACAGAGCTCAGAGGGAATGGGGAAGAACAGCACTTGACAGAGATGAGCAGAGCTGAGCAGAGATTCTCAAAGCAGGACCCAGCCTCACAGAAGTTCAGGGACACAAGGCAGGTTCCCCCCACCAGAACTGCCCGGCAGCTCCTGGGAGGAGGATCCCCCCCACTCAGGATGGGTTCAGCTGGGGATCACCCCCAAAAGAGGAGCAGTGACATTCCTCCATGAATCACCTCAAAATTCAGAGGAATCAGTGGGGACTACTGCAGCCAGCCCCTTCCCCTGCATTCTGATCTCGTGGTGGGGCAGGACTGTACAGCAAAAATCAAAGCAAAGAAAAATAAAATAAAGTTTAGGGAAATGTTGTGCTGCTACCCTGCACATTCTTGTGTTATTTTTGTGAAAACTGTAGATCTGGCTCTGTGTGTAACACCCATTTTCAGAAGGGTGTTTTTCTTGACCCTGTTTCTTGAAGGTTGGGATTTCTTGGTGCCCAAGTGCATTGTTTTGCTAATGTGCTCCTTGCCAAATTTAGTGAGTCTGCTCTGAACTTCACCCCTTCAAGTCATGCTTTCTGTTAATTTTTCTCAGGAGCCTTTCTGCTAACAGCATTCCTCAGCCTCCTAATAAATCACATTTATTAAACAGCAGTAAGAAAGGAACCCACTTTAGGTTCCTAAACACCTCCTGTAACAGTGAGAGCAAGCAGACGCCCAGAATCTTGTTTCTTTTACTTTTACAAACAACATACCAAAGGCCTGACACCTTTTTACAGCATCAGTGTGACCTCCCTCACTTCCCCCAAGGAGTGACTTCATCCCTAAGCAATCTGGGGGCTGTGGATGCACCGAGCACGAGGCTTCCACAGTGCATTAAAATGTAATATTCCATGGGCTCTGATTTATGGGCTGTCACTTAGGGCAAAGCATCGTGCATCTTAATTGGCTGCTCCTTTCCAGCTACTTGGTTTGTTTGGGAGATGAGGAATTTTGCACCCACCATAAATTTTCATGGAGAGACAGGTCTTTGAAAGGCAAGGGAGTTAAAAATGTAAAAATGAAGCAGCCAGAGCTGCATCTCTGACAGTCTCTCTGTGAAACGCACGAGAATGTATCATAGGAAATAATTATGCATTTTTCTTTGCCTGATCTACAAGTTCCAGGGTTTCCCCTGATGGGATCAACTCTGTGAGTCCATAGTAAAATCAAATCCACACCTTTGCAGCAGCCTCAGGGAGCTCAGTGACAGAAGAAGATCTCCAAAAGCTCCACAGTCACAGAGATTATTGGCTAATTACAAAAATCCACGACAGATCCACTGACAAATTTTCAAAAAGCTTCAACTTTTTGTTTGCCTCACATCTGACAGGCAACATGTCACCTTCAGGGTATAACATCCTCCAAACCCTTAAATCAGACAGAAATACTGTGAGTGCTGGCAGTGTCCTCCTTGAGGAGACTTTAATCTTCTTCAGCCACATGGATTTTCAGTTAAAAACTATAGATCTGAAATTACAAACCCTGTCTGGATCAAAGGAATGCTTGTCCAACATGAGCAGAAAGGAGTTAATGGTACAGGCATGGGCCCACGAGTCAATTACAGAGCTGTTAATTACAGATTTGTACTCAAAACCCATTTCTGACCCATCCTGAATAAATGATGTAGTTGTGTTTTCCATGACCTTTCAACCCTCCTCCTTCTCAAGACACTTGAGAATTGTTCTGTACCTCCACAGTGACAACCATCACTCCCTGGTGTGGCACCAGTGTCACACCTGAGGCAAGCCTGGCTGAGACCATCAGTTCTGGGCTGAAACAGCAGGAAATGGGGGTTTGCTGTGCTGGCTTGGACAACTGAGGTGTTTGCTGGGTCCCCAGGATGAAGGAGGAAATGATGACTCTGACTCCATGTTCTTAGAAGGCTGATTATTCTATTCTATTCTATTCTATTCTATTCTATTCTATTCTATTCTATTCTATTCTATTCTATTCTATTCTATTCTATTCTATTCTATTCTATTCTATTCCATTCCATTCCATTCCATTCCATTCCATTCCATTCCATTCCAATACTAAACTACACTAAAGAATACAGAAAGGATACTCACAGAAGGCTTCAAAGAATGATAATGAAAACTCCTGACTGCTTCCAGAGCCCTGACAGCCTGACCCTGAGTGGTCATTAGGTTAAAACAATTCACATGAAACAATTCACCTGTTGGATAAACAATCTCCAACCACATTTCAAAGCAGCAAAACACAGGAGAAGCAAATGAGATGATATTGTTTTCCTTTTTCTCTGAGGCCTCTCAGCTTCCCAGGAGAGGAATCCTGGGCAAGGGGATTTTTCAGAAAATGTGATGGTGACAGAAAACCACCCCACCCCAACTCCCATCTCACCAGCTCAGACCTTCCCTTTGTTTTGTCAAGCCTTGCAGCACCTGGCTGAGCAGGAGAGGGTGTTTCTGTCTGTCTGTCCTTTGGCACATTGATTTCTCCACAGCTTTATCCCTCTGCCTTGTCCAATGACTTCACACAACCCAAACATTTCTTTTGTATTGATTTAGTCTCTCTGTTGGACTATTTGATTTTTTGTTTGGTTGCTTAATCCTTACAATATTGATATTTTTCAGGCTGGTGGCCAAATAAAACCCTTGGAGACACATGAAGTACATATTAGGAGTCTCATTGCCCAATAAATTAAAGGTACAAATTATACAACCAAATCTGATGAGCATGTCATTACAGATGTCACATTCTGGCACCATGGTGCTTTACAAAAGAGACTTATTTCCATTTATTCTTGCGTGGAATTTAAAATTCCAATCAGCAGAACCACAGAGGGGGATTATGTTACCTTGGACTTGAATCCAATTGTATTTTTAGTTCTATTAAAACTCCAAGCTTGCACAATAAAATAATTGTGTGTATTTGATTAGGATCTTAATGGCATGTTTGCCTATTACTCCAGCTGTTTTAGAACTTAAATAAGCTTCCCATCCCTTGGAAAATTCTGGGAGACAAGATGGTATTTATAGTATTGAGCAGAAGTTTAAATGCAAAAGACACCAAAGGGACTTGAACAATCCAGACACAAAGATATGATTTTCTCAGCATTTTGTCAGAGTCCTACTGAAAAAACAGAAATTAATTGATACCAAAACTACACTTGGCCTCTGAGATTTGTGGTGGTCAGTTTAATTGGTCCATTAAAGATTAAATGTTGCTATCAGTTTGAGCTGTGTCTGGAAACAGTTTGGGGAGGTGGCAGATCTGGAAGCAGCCTGTCATGCCACACTTTCTGACAATAAATAGCTGTTGGCCTGGCAGGCTGATCCCCACACAGTCTGTAAGACTGCTCCTATTCAGAGGCTATTATTAACCTCAGAGGGTGTCCTGGGGCTGCTTAACTGGAGTCTTTGGTCCAGCAGTGTCCTGCTCTGCAGCTCAGAGTGATGCCAGTGCACGTGGCTGCTTCCCATGCAAAATTCATTGGGAACCAGGGAGGAATGAACTCCTTTCCTTCATTATTTTGTGTCTACTTGATCACTGCAAAAGTGCAAAATAAAAAAGCTGTGTGTGTGTTTGGAGGCCTGTGTGTGTGAATCTGCACCCTGAGATGCCAGGGAGGAAATATCTAATATTAAAATATAATAATTATTTATTAACATGATATTAAGGTACTGCTTCAAGTCCTGGGAGGCTGCAAACCTGGCACATGGCATCTCAGATAAAGTCAGTTTTTATCATGTGGCTGTAGGGGGTCTATTCTCTCTTCTGTCTTTAAAACTCAAAGCCTTGGGAAAATTTGAGTTATTTGAGTTTTCAACAGCTGAGGAAGTAAGTCCAGCACTATTGAAAGTCTCCTCTCCCCTGGGCTCTCAGCACTGGAAAACCCAGCCCTGAGGCAGGTAAAGCTCAGCTCACTAATGCTGTGCCTGGGGCACCTAAAGGATCTCCTATAGCTACAGCTCATATTCACAGAGTATTTAGTGTACACATCATCAATTTAAGATGAAATATTGAGTAGTGCTGCCAAAACTCAAGTGGGGAGTGGTCATGTAAATATCTATGACAAGGGCAGATGGATGTGCAAAGCCCAGTCTCTAATTCCAGCAGATTTTTAAAAAATGTAGCCTAAAAGTGAAACCTTATTTGTAGAAATGTTAGATTCACAACAACTCCATCACCTCTGAGGGCTCCTGCTCTTCTCTGACTTTCTCAGGTGAGCTCTCAATTCCTTTCCTCCATTCTAGTTTTAGAGACAGAGAAAGAAAATCTAAACAAATGAACTTTGTGTTTTAGAAGCTTAGCAAAGGTTCAGGGTCACTCCTTGGTCTACACAGACACATCACTCATCGAGGTTTAATAACTCAGGTTCTGTGGTAGACAGTACTTAAAGTCAGAGAAACCCAACAGACACAAATCCTCATCAAGGCAGACTGTCCTATTTTCTTTCTGCCACACAGAGTTTTGCTCACAGCATTGAGGGTTTTGTTCACAACACAGCCTCAGCAAAGAAAATCGCTTCCTACATCCCACTGTCTCTGCCATAGCTCCAGACTTGTCATTTTTAATTATCCCTTCCAGCAAATAAGTCATCAGAAATGTAAGGAAAGATGTTTAAGAGCAGGTAATTCACAGAGCAGTCTTCAGTTCACCACTCAACTCAAAAATGAGTTTAAAAACAGTGAACCCCAACCAGAGTCAGTTCACGACCAGCACCACAGTGATTCAGAATAATGCAATAAATGAACTGCCCCAAAACCAGTCACCCATCCTCAGAAAAACAAGGGAAGACACAAGGACAAAGAAGGCTTGAACAGCAAAACAAGCTGGAGCACTCACACCAATTTTAAGGGGATTAAGTAAAGCTCTCCCCTCCAGAGACTTCAGCAGAAACTTCCCCAGGTTGGAGGGATACAGTATGAAAAGCAATTTAATTTCTTCCATGGCATTTATAAGTAATAAAAGCAGCACCAGGCAGTTTCCAAAAACAACTGTAAGGTTTTGCAAGGATATTTCTGGGATATATGACCAGCACCCTCCTTTTTCATTTATTTCTGCTCCTTTTAGCTCCCAGCCTGCAAAAACAACTGCGACAAGTATTTTAAAGTATTATGGCAAAAAGGTCCATGGCAAGGCCAGGCTGGATGGGGCTTGGAGCACCCTGCTCTAGTGGAAGGTGTTGCTGCCCATGGCAGGGGCTGGTTCAAGATGGAATTTATGTTCCTTTCCAGCCCTAAACCCCTCTATGATTCTGAAACTTTAATGTATGTCCATACAGGACTCCTCACACAGAGCACAGTCAGAAGCTATTCCCTTCACCTGAACTAACAGCAATAGATTAATCTCTAATATCTTTATTTATTTTTTTTCCCGGTGTGTTTTTAATGCAGCCATCCCTGCAAACCTGGTCCCCATGATTGCTGAAATGCACTCCCCTGAGGAGAGGACTGTTCCATTCACCCCCAGCTCTCACAGAGGCAGTGAAAGCAGCAGGATGGACCTAACCTCTCACCACCCAGATGTCTGATGGCTTTAACTGGCTTTAATGACATTTTAATTACAGGTACAGTGAGCAACACTTGAGATGGTCTGTGGCTGATGTATTTATTCAGCTATTAGCTATTAGACTTTAAATGTGTTCCATTCCACAGATTGCTGTGATGTTAGGAAGAATTAAGCATCCCATTAACAGCACCCAACAGTAGGTGGATAACAAGCCAGACTTGCAGCTACAACCCCAGGAGTCCAGGATAAAGAAAAGAGAAAACTTCCTACAGGTGACCAAGGTGAAACTCTGCCATTTGTTTTCCTGGTTCCTGACTGTACTTTTGTGGTGCCTTTTGAGAACACAGCCTGGTTTTGATAAAATAGAGATGTGTCCTCCTTCAGAGTGTTTTTATTTTAAGGCAGCAAAAGCTAAGGGTGCAGGAACAGAACTGCAAACTGGAATTGGATGTGTGAGAGAAGCAGCAATTTGCTTACCAGCCCACAGGGGGTTCTGAGGGATGGAAAGTCAGTAGGAGGAAAACATCTGTCTCTGGTTTGGGTGGGAGCCTGTCTCTGCAGGCAGCTCTCCCTCCTCCCAGCCCAGGTCCATGCCTGTGGGACAATTCCTCTTTCTCCTGTGTTCAGACAGAAATCCAACTGTGGCATTCACATTCTCTGAAAAATTCCTTCACCCAGGGTTTTTCTCCTGGGAAATTGCCAGAGAAAAGGAAAACAATTCTCATCTCTTTTGCTTCTCCTGTGTTGTGCTCACATGTGGAATGTGTTTGGAGATTGTTCACCCACAGGTGATTGTTCCATTGCATTCTGCTGGGAGTTGTTTTCACTCTTTGGCCAATTGGTGCCAAGCTGTGTCAGAGCTCTGGAAAGAGTCAGGAGTTTTCATTATTATCTTTTTAGCCTTCTGTCTGTATCCTTTCTGTATTCTTTAGTATAGTATTCTTTAATATAATAAAATAATAAATTAGCCTTCTGAGAACATGGAGTCAGATGTATCATTCTCTCCCCTC
This sequence comes from Haemorhous mexicanus, assembly GCF_027477595.1. Lineage (NCBI taxonomy): Eukaryota > Metazoa > Chordata > Aves > Passeriformes > Fringillidae > Haemorhous > Haemorhous mexicanus. The sequence continues at coordinate 3,892,866 of NC_082363.1, read as the reverse complement.
CCTGGTGCAGCTGCATTTACAATATCTGACCATGCCATTTATTTAACTTGGGATGTGCTTATTCCAGCGTTGCTCCTGGGGCAGATTTTCCAATGCACTGCAAATCTGCTGAGCTCTGCTCCTGCAGCCAAGCTCTCAGCTGCCCCCAAAATCCCACCCAGGACAGCCCTCCCTGGAGCTCCTCTGGCCCAGAGCCATCCCCCAGGGGCTGCTCCAGCCCCTCTCTAGGAGCCAAGTGCTGTTTGAAAAATTGCTGTGCTGTCCTTTGGAAATTCAAGTTCCTTCCAGAGTTTTCTGTAACAAACAGCAGAGGGGACTGCAGTGGCATTGGTGAGTAGAGCCAGTTCCTGAAGAACAGCTGTGGTGTTTGTGAGGGTCCCCAGGACGAGGTGAGAGATGAGAATCTGACTCCAAGTTCTCAGAAGGCTGATTTATTATTTCATGATCTTATATTATTTTAAAGAATACTACACTAAAACTATACTAAAGAAAGAGAAAGAATACATCAGAAGGCTTAACAAGAATGATAAGGAAAGCTTGTGACTGACTCAGAGAGTCCAACACAGCTGGCTGTGATTGGTCATTAATTAAAAACAATTCACATGGAACCAATCAAACATTCACCTGTGGGTAAACAATGTCCAGGCCACATTCCAAAGCAGCAAACACAGGAGCAGCAATCAGGTAATTATTGTTTTCATTCCTCTCTGAGGTTTCTCAGCTTCCCAGGAGAAAATCCTGGGCAAAGAGGGTTTTTCAGAAAATATCGTGGTGACAAACATCTGAGGGTTGAAGGGTACCCCCCTGCAGGAAGGGTCACTTTCTCACACCTTGGACAGCCTGGGGCTGGCTCTCTCAACTCCTCTACTCTTGGTAACCACCTGCAGATCCTCCAGAGAGAATCTGGAGCAGGAATGTGATTGAGCCCAAGTGCCCTGGGCTCAGGAGGAGCCTGGGAAGATGAGCTTTTCACTGGTCTGCCTCTGGGCCAAAGATGCTCCTCACACCCCCTGCAGCCCACCTGAGTTCCCCTGCCCCTTGCCCTGCCTGAATGCAAAGCAGATCCACTGGGAGGGTCCCAGCCCCCCTCCCCCAGCAGGAATGAGAGGAGAGCCCTGCAGGAGGAAATGCCTCCAACAAATGAAAAAACAACATGCTAAATAAAACCAGCTCCATTATCAGCTCTGCTTTCCACCTTTGGTGAATGTCCAGCTCCGACCTCCTGTCTTCTACATGAGGAACACACAAAACATGCAAAAATCCATTTTTCCCCCCCCTTTCAGATTTTGAACTTGTGGTGCCCTGGGGCTGAGAGCCTGCATGCCCACCCAGCACAGCTCTGGACCACCCACACTCTGACTCTGCCACAGAGCACAGGAAAAAATTGTATCAGGGATATAAAAGACAGGTACCCCCATTTGTAATTATCATGTGCCAACTAACGCCTGTTGTTGGGGGAAAAAACATTTTGCAAGCATCTGGATGCTTAAACAAGCACCAGAGAAAGTTCATTAATATAGAAATTGGAGTTAATTAACTAACTGATGGTCTCCTCTGTTGCATTCACTTTAAAGGAATCTGCATCCTTCCCTTGGTCTGCTGACTGGCTTTATTCAGCTCCAGTTGCTATATCAAAGTGATATATTCTGCTTACAAATTCAAGGCAAAGCCCATTTATCTACTACAGAAGGAGAATGGATTTACATTTAAATGGCTGTTCTTCATGTATCTAATAACTCAGCTGAGTAATCAAAGAAGTACAATCTAAGCAGGAGCCTCTCTGTGTTTGGCATTAATAAAGCCTCTAAGATTCCTCCACACATTCCTCCCAATTTATTTATTTCAACAAAATGGGAAAGCTGTTGTTCCCCAGCTGCAATCAGCCAGTGAGAAGGTTGGTTGGGAATTAGCAGGCTGCTTGCTTAGGCTTACATTTCAGTTAAAAACTCAGGCTCCACAGGAGAGCAAGGAAATACCACGGCACATGGACTTTCATTCCTTTAAAAAAGTAAATAAATAATGCTTCAAAGGTGTGAGGAGAACCTTGGCAATGAAACTGTGGCCACTGAGAGCAGCTGGAATCGTGGGTTCACTGAATTCAGTGAGAAATTGCAAGGATTGAGCTGGCAAGATCCAAGCAAAACAATTTGCAAAGTGAAACACACTTGGAATAGGAAAAGGCCAATAGGAAATAAAATTCAAAATTATGGTAATCAACTTTTTAATTCCTTTTCCTTGGGCTACATTCAAATTATCTAAACATATGCAGAAAAATCTGTGTGTGCATTAAAAAGCAAGCAACTGTAGTTGAACCAAAACTATCTTCCCAGTGAATGGCTTGCAAAGCACAGAATTTGCTATTAAATTTCGGGTTATAGCAATTTCAGGGGCAACTTGACCCCAAAAACCTATTAAAATCCAAGTCAAAGATAAGCAATAGGAAAGAAAATGAGTCTGAAGGGAGACACAGAAAACCCCAGGCTCCCTGCCTCGTTGATGATCAGCTGACTTTTCACTGCAGCAGAATGTTCCAGGAGCTGGAGAGGGCTGAGGAAGAGTTTGAATGAGAGGAGTTTGGAACTCAGCACATCCCTGCTGCTGTTTGACTGCAGGGACTGTGCAGCTCCCTCCATGTACACAGCAGATGGCCTAAATAAGGCTAATAAAGATACATTAATGTTTCTGTTGCCTTCCTTGTAAATAAGATTTCCCTGTGGGCTTGCTAATTCATTAGCCAGTTTCTCTGCAGCTTCTGACCACAGATCACAGAGCCATGCAGGAAATGTTTAAGTCTGCTGCACACATTCACCATCCTGTCCTTTCCCACAGCAAGGATTCTGCTCCAAGAGCTCTGAATTCTAGGAGAAAGTCTGCTGGGGTGTGCTGCAAACCTAAGCAATGGTTTTGTTTGCTGCTGGGCTCCCAGGAAGTTTAGATTTAGAAACAACTCTTGGATAATTTATTTATAGATTTTTAGGTAACCAACTCCAATTTAAGTATTTTCCCAAAGCCCCACAGCTGGCTGAATGCACAAGCAAAGCACAGAGCAATCAGATTTATCCTGAATACCTTGTCTGCCTCTGGGCCAAAGATGCTCTTCATGTCCTGTGGAAAATGAGTATTTTATGAACTGGCTTTTCTCAAATATTAAAATGAATATTATATGTGTTATGTTAGAAAGTTATGCTGTATTATTTTTAAAGTAGTAGTGTGTTAAATATAGTTTAGGTTATAACATAATGTTAAAATAGAAACTGTGCTATGTAGGATACTGTTTCTAAGAAAGGGATGAGGTACTCACACCAGACAGCAGCCACAGGACACCTGAATCTTTCAGAGAAAGAGAATTTATTGCTCCATTATCAGGAGAAACGAACTTCTTCCTGCCTCACTCAGCCCTGCAGACGCCGTCAGGATTCAGAGGAAGAAGCTGACCCTGCCCAGACAGAATCCTGTGTGTGAATGGAATTGATGCACCATGGATGAGGTGTATGAATATGCAACAGGCTGTGGCTTTTAAGGGTTAATCCTCTGTTAACGTGGGGCCTTTTTCAGGCTTATTTTGCCCAGAAAGAGGAACCTGGACTGTCTGTAACTTTTTGTTCTTATTGTCTCATATTGTCCTAATCCAAACTGTCCAAAATTTTTATTACTCTAATTATATTACTATTTTTATAACCATTTTATTACTATTAAACTTTTAAAATTTTAAAAACAAGTGACTGGCATTTTTCACACGCCCCCTGCTCCACTTGTGAGTTCCCCTGCCCCTTCCCCTGCCTGAATGCAAAGCAGATCCACTGGGAGGGTCCAGCCCTCCTCCCTCAGCAGGAAGGAGGAGAGGAGAGCCCTGCTGGAGGAAATGCCTCCAACAAATGAAATCACACCGTGCTAAATAAAACCAGCTCCATTATCAGCTCTGCTTTCCACCTGCAATTACTGTACATTTCAGCTGAATATTTTTTCCTGGCAATCGAAACAGTTTCATTACAGCTTAAATATGTGACAAGGAAGCTGAGTGCAGACTTGTGAAAAGCAATTATTTTGGACACTGATTACTTCCCATGCAGGCAGCCAGTGCTGCAACTGCAGAGAGCTGGGGAAGACCCCAGTGATGGGTGAGGGACTGCAGGGTCTGGAGCAGTTAATTAATGTTTTGGGGTGAGCAGGGAGGGGGAAACTGCACACACCCAGCTTAACATTCAAATTAATTAACATGAAATAACTTAATATGTTTAGTTTAAATGCAATTAATTTACAGGGAAAAAAAAAAAAAAAGCCAGCCTAGAGACAGCTGGTGCATCTGGTGCAACAGTCAGAGCAACATCAAGTTCCCATAGCAACATATTTGTAAGAAACAAGACAAACATACTTGGGATGGTGTGGTTTTGGTTTTAGCCCATCTGAGTGATGAGGACTGCACCAACAGGGCTCAAAATATGGAGATAAAAACTTAAGGACAGCTATGAAGACTCTTTTTCTTTCTCTAAGCTGAGAGGGCATTGCAGTGGGATCTGAACTAAATCTGGAAATGCTGGTGCTGATGTGGGGAACTGCAAAAAGAACTGCACTGCATCAGCACTGGGACCAGTGTCACAGCCCCTGTGGGCTCTGCACAGCTCTGCCACAGCAGATCCTGGCATCCTCCCCTGCAGACAGAGGGAACTGCATTTATGGCTGCTCCAAGGCAGCTCTGCTGTTGTGAGTCGAGGTTTGATGGTCCTTAATTACTTCATTAATTAGAAAGAGCCAAAAAGACCCCCCAAACCTGTCAGTCAGCACTGTAATTGTATTTTTTTAACCAGTGAGTCATATCTAATGATGTTTCAAAAAGATGGAGGAATCCTGGCATACCTGAGCTCACATATAATTATTTTCTGAAGAGGCAGGTGTCACAAACCCCCTGGCAGGTGCTGTGTTCTCTGTGTCAGGGCTCAGGCTGGGCACGGAGCCCCACAAGCCTCGAACACCCTGTCCAGTTTGAGCAGGAGGTGAAAGTCCAAGGGCAGATCACAGAGACCCAGGAGGTCCATGGGCTACCTGAGCCACTGCCCAGTGGGAGTTTGTTCTTCTCTGACACGAGCTTAAAGCCAGTTCAACTCAAAACTGGAACAAAAAAATCCTTAATTTAAGTGGCAAACTTGGCTTGTACTTCCAACTGGTTTCAGCCAAACAGAGATAAATTGATGCTCTGCCCTTTCTCGGAGATAAATTGATGCTTGAACACCCTGTCCAGTTTGAGCAGGAGGTGAAAGACCAAGGGCAGATCACAGAGATCCAGGAGGTCCGTGGGCTACCTGAGCCACTGCCCAGTGGGAGTTTGTTCTTCCCTGACATGAGCTTAAAGCCAGTTCAACTCAGATCTGGAAAAAAAAAATCCTTAAGTGGCAAATTTGGCTTGTACTTCCAACTGGTTTCAGCCAAACAGAGATAAATTGATCCTGCCCTTTCTCAGGGGTGTGAGACAGTGACTTTCTTCCCCTTTCAATGCCATTAAGTGGATGTGACATTCAGTCAAGATCTTATTGACAAGTGAATATTCCCCACGCAATCACCAGTCGTGGCCACTCAGCTGCTGCACTGATCAGGGATAATGACAAAGGGAGCTGCTCAACCACTCCACGTGCATTTAGCTCCTGGATAAAACCACTGTGCACCTCCTACATTCCAGCTGTGTCATAAATCTGCTCCTTTCCTTCTCCTCCTTGAAAAAAGCACCGATACTCCCTCAAAATCAGATTTTAGAGGAAATTTCCATCCTTGTGCTGCACTCGCTCATTAATTATTTACCAAGACCTTCAAAACACAGCAGCATTGATTGCAAATTTGTAATTAAGGCTGACTTGTATTTTTCACTTAGAGCAAATGTTCATATCCTTTGTGTCCCCCCCATCTCATGGCACCAATCCTCTGAGTATTGTAAGATTTTACTGGAATATTCAACAATTAGTTCAATTTGTGGGTGCTGCCTTGAGCAGTGCCTGTTCCTTGGCTGCCTGGTTGCAGGAATGGATCAACACAGACTCCAATATCAATGTTTTACTGAGCAAAGCACAGCTGATTTGAAGCTGGGATTGTTTCCTCTAATGGCTGTGATTATCTGCTGTGCAGAGCCTTCTCTACCCCATCGTTGTTCTCTAGGGATGATACCACAGAAAGATAAAAGGCCAGAGGGTAATTATACAACTTTTCATTTCCACTGATCTCTAAGCATTGAGTAAAACACAAAAATGCCTCCTACACACACCAGCCAGCTTCAGCACTAAAGATTTACCTGGCAAATAGAGAAAGGATTGAGGGTTTAGAAATAAATTTACCTGGTAAATAGAGACAACACTGAGGTTTTTTTTCAAGGACTAAAATTAGAAAACCTCTTTTTATCATCTGAAATATTTTCCTTTTGCAGCCAGCTTGTTAACTTGGCTGTAGAGGGACCTGATAAATGATAGAAGTCCCTCCAGGAGTGCAGATACTTGTGCTGGAGCAGCAGCAGTACAGAAAAACCTGGAAATAAAACCAGCATTGAGATGGCCATGTTTGCACATGGAATCATTTAGGTTGGAAAAGACCTCCAAGATCATCCAGTCTGTGAAAAATACGTATTTTATGATTGGCTTTTCATAAATATTAAAATGAATATTATATGTGTTATGTTAGAAAGTTATGCTGTATTATTTTTTTAAGTAGTAGTGTGTTAAATATAGTTTAGGTTATAACATAAGGTTAAAATAGAAACTATGCTGTGTAAGATACTTTTTTAAAGAAAGGACTCATACCAGACAGCAGCCACAGGACACCTAAATCTTTCAGAGAAAGAGAATTTATTGCCCCATTATCAGAAGAAACGAACTTCTTCCTGCCTCACTCAGCCCTGCAGACGCCGTCAGGATTCAGAGGCAGAAGCTGACCCTGCCCAGACAGAATCCTGTGTGTGAATGGAATTGATGCGCCATGGATGAGGTGTGTGAACATGCAACAGGCTGTTGCTTTTAAGGGTTAATCCTCTGTGCACGTGGGGCCTTTTTCGGGCTTATTTTGCCCAGAAAGAGGAACCTGGACTGTCTGTAACTTTTTGTTCTTATTGTCTCATATTGTCCTAATCCAAACTGTCCAAAAATTTTATTACTCTAATTATATTACTATTTTTATAACCATTTTGTTACTATTAAACTTTTAAAATTTTAAAAACAAGTGACTGGCATTTTTCACAAGTGCCTGCCCTGCCAGGTCCACCCCTGACCCTGCCCCTTCCAGGGGTTGTGACTCCACCACTTCCCTGGGGCTGTCCAAGCCTGGACCCCTCTCAGTGCAGAAATTTCCCCAGGGTCCAACTTGAACCTGCCCTGGCACAACCTGAGGCTGTTTCCTCTCACCTGTTCCCTGCAGGAAGAGCCTGAGCCCACCTGGCTCCACCCTCCTGCCAGGGATTTGGAGAGCAGGAAGGTCCCCACCCCGAGTCTGCTTTTCTCCAGACGTATTTCCCCAGCCTGCAGATAAAACTTGCTAATTTCCAAGCTAAAAATCTTTATTTCTGACTTCATCCTGACTTTCAAATCAGAAAGAAAGGCACAAACACTCCAAGCTCCTCGGCCAAGGATGGTGTTTGGGATTTTTTCCCTGTTTCATCCATCACACTGGTTACAGAGTCCAAACTCTCTCACCCACAGCTGCACAGTCACTGTTGTGCCAACAGAAAAAAAAAAAAGCAGCTTCTGTTGGCAAACCTGGTAGATCAGAGCTGGGTCAAAGCTGCCTCTGGAATAAGGAGGGGCCTTTTTCCCAGGCTGGTTTGTGATTTCTTCCCCTCAAGAAGCCGACACAGCAATTGCCAGGGCAGCTGTGGGGGAGAGGGGGATGTGAGCCCGGGCACACACAGAGATCCCAGCCCACCCCTCCTGTCCTGGACTGCAAGGCCGTGTGTATTCTATTGCCATCTGCCAGAGGTGGGGCAGTGATCTTCTGTCAGTTGGCCAGTTTTCTTTATCTCTTCCACACCCAATCCTCCCTCCAGAGGATTTATAAATTTATAAAAACTACAGCATCCCACTGGGAGATGTGAGCCCAGGGGGAGGAGCCAGGCATTCCTACCTGGATAGAATCTGAGGTTCTGGAACACCAGCACAGCTTCTCCACTGGATTTCCCAGAGGAGCAGCAGCTGCCTCTTCCCCTGGACCTTCAGAGGCAGACTGCACCCTTCTCCAGGATCCCTGCTCCAGCAGAACCACCCCTGGCACTGCAGGAGGGCTGAGCCACAATTCCAATGGCACTGCTGCCAGCACCCTGACCCACAGGGTGCCAGGCTGTGTTCTGGCTCTGCCAGTGCTGGTTTGGTTTACTGCATTGTTTATTTTATCCTTTTACTTTCTTCCCTATTAAAGAACTGTTATTCCTGCTCCCATATCTTTGCCTGAGAGCCCTTTAATTTAAAATTTATAGCAATTCAGAGGGAGGGGGTTTACATTTTCCATTTCAGGGGAGGCTCCTGCCTTCCTCAGCACACACATGGCTTTCCAAACCAAGACACTTCCTCACAGCCCCAGCAGAGCCCTGCCTGCTGCCCCAGGGTGGCCTCAGCCTCTCCTGCCTCAGTCACACAGGTGTTACTCACAGACTGCCCTCACCTGCTCCTCTGCAACTCTCAGTGACTAAACAGCCCCTAAAACAAAGTGCTCTTAGAGGAGGGAAGGGAAAAATCCCAGAGAGAATATTCTACCTTCCCAAAGGAACAAAACTCAATCAGATTTGCAACAAGGAATTGTAAGAGTTGAAATTTTTATAGAATGGTTCTATTACTGGGATTCCTGCAGGGGACAATCAATGGAAGACTGTTGCTCTTGTGTGATGACATTACCATGTGGAGAAATTGTTCCTGGGTATGAAGAGGATTTCCTCTGATGAGCTTCTGAGCAGAGCACTGGGCATCTGTGTCTTTGACAAGGAAAGGACAAACAGAGTTATCTACAATACTGCATGGCTGATTTTTGTCACCTGGTGTCTCGTTTGTTCCCTTCTAAATCCAGGGCAGGAGCACATTTGTGAAGTCTCTCCAGGAGGACCAGCAGCTTGGATTGAAGAGTGCTTGTTTTTGATTGGAAAATAAAGCACAGATTTATTCCAGACTGTTCTGCTCCACACTTTAAAAACAATGTCTGTTACAAGGTTATGACTTTCATCAAACCCAATATGTTTCTATTAGTGACACGCAGAACTAGGGAAAAAAAGCTAAATTAGAAGTCAACATATTGGGTCAGATAAAAAAATTAAATTTCAAACCAGCAAAATTCCAGTTTATCAGCTGGAAAAATACACATCTGCATTTTTTGCTTGCTCACAACACTTAGATTCCTTTTTTCCTCCTGGAACAACTAGAAATATTGAAAATGCTGGGTTGGATATTCTCTTTCATTCATGGGCCTCTCTCAAACTTGATCAACAAATTTAAATTCAGTATTAATGAGCATCAGCTTCTTCCCTCCTTAGGCAACAGCAGGGAAGAGGAGAGTGAAAAAATAAATGATAGCAACCATGAAATACTGATTTTTAAAGAAAAAAAATGAGACATCCAGTTGTTTATTGATTTTTCTTGAGTTTATATGAAATAATCAAATTAATTAAGCCCCTCAAAAAATCTGGAAGCCAAATGTGTGTCTGGGGGGAAGGTGCCCAAGAGCATAAACCCCTTGTTCAGTATCACCTCTCCCTCACCTGGGGAGGTCCAGGTGCTACAAATGAAGCAGAAATTTCCAGAAGCATTAGCCTTAACAGTTCTCAGCACCTGTGAACACAACACCCAAGAAATAGACACAACTCACTGCTCTCAGAAAAGAAAAAGATCATCTCCAATTTTCCTGGCTCTGTTCTTTAAAACATGAGGTTTAGCAGTGCTTAGAACTCTCTGTGCTGCAAATCATGTCGGAAATGATCCCACAACTGCTGACTCTGGTAACATCACCCTCACCTTCCTCCTCACGTGCCCTGTGCTGACAGATGGATTCAGATCCCCACCAGCAAATCCCATTTGAATTTCCAATCAGATGCAGTGACAAAGTTCCTGCAGTTTTACTGTGGAGCATTCAAGCAGCTCTAATAGTATGTGTGCTTTAGACATTTTTAGGGAGAAAGATGCAGTGGAAAGAATGAAATTTAATATTTTGCTGTAGCTCTGAGCTGGATGCTTTAAAGGGCTCCAAAATGTCAAAGGCTTTGTCTTGTCTGATAGTAGGAAAAAGTCTTTTAAATAAAGTCTTGGACTACCCAGCTCCACCCAAAACAGGGGAAAATGAGTTTGTACTGAACTAGTCTTCAGAAGTGACAAGGCTCAGAGCTGTCTGGTCAGAAAGTTTTACCACCACATATTGCAGTGCCAGCCTTGGATGGGAGGCAGGAGCATGGCAAAGGATGAGCAGCATCTGCTGGGCTGGGGGAGCTGGGAAAAGCAGGATGTGCTGAGCTGGGAGTGCCTCTCCACCCACGGCTGAGCAGTTTTACCCCCAGCCTCTGAATATTTATGGCTCCAAGTGCAGCTGTGCTGGAGCCACCTTGTCTGCACACTCTCATCCTAAAACCCCTCAGGATTTCACCTCCTGGCTTTTATTCATGCTTCAAAGGGGAGATGCCACTCAAAATGCAAGTTGGTTTGTATTAAACACCTGAGCAGTGTGAAACAGGTGTGGTGCAGCACTGCTGACCCTGCACTGAACCTCAGGGCTCAGTGGACCCTCAGCCCCCGAGAATTCAGTGAGTTCCAGGAGGTCTGGGGGAGCTGTCAGTGGGGGTTTCTCACAGATTGAGCAGCTATTAGTGAATTATTGCAGCAGCACAGGAAAGGATGGAGAGGCACATCCCAAATAACAGCACCCAGATGGCAATTCCACACGGAAATAAAGAGTGTTTGTTCCCAGCACAGGTTACATCTCCAAACATCCTGCACTCAGAGCATTGCTGCAAAAGCAAGAGTGGAAATCTCTGAGGAGAAGAGCAAAACCTGATTTCACATGTCATTCAACAAACACCATCTCTGCTGCCTTCCCTGGCACCCCAGTGCTGGTGTTCCCATAACAACAGAGGAGATGCTCCACTGACCCTGCTGCTCACAGACAGCCTGAGCAGCCAAGGGGATCCAGAGCTGCTGAAATGCTTCCAGAACATTCAAGGACCAGATCCTTACCCAGAAATGCAGTCTCAGTCTTGAAATACTCCTGCAATAGCACCCATCTTCATCCAATATCCATTGAAGGGGTTTTGATGGAGATGAAAACAAAAGGAGATAAAAGCCTAACAAAAAATTTGGGTCCAAAGCTGAAGAAATAAAAAATCCAGGCTGAAAAATAACCAAACTAAACCCCTCTTTTTTTAGCCCCTAATTTCCCCAGAATCATGGGGTGTTTTACATATGGAATTCAATCAAGAACTTTCACAACTCTCTACATAATTTTCAGTATGGAATAATAACAATGAACCCAGTGAAGCTTCAAGCACTGGACAGAGAAACATAAATCATGGCATACAGGATGAGCAGCAGCTCTGAGGTATCAGTGGTAAAACAATACAGGACATTTGTAAAACAAATACAAACAAGAAAACCTATTTATTAAGTTAATTGGAAATTCAGCAAGGAATTTGCCCAGAGAAACTTGCTCTTCCATAAAGAATTGAGATTTCTTCCAAGGGCTGATGCATGTGCCTTGGCAAAAGGACTGTCCAAACTGGTCATGTGCCCACAGGCTGTGGAGTTAAATATGGATAAGTTTACTTAATTATTCATCCATTTATTAACCATGACAGCCCCAGAAAAGAAGACAAACACCTTTCCTCCAACACATTACTCTCCACTGTAAAACAACAGCCCTGGAAACTCTCTCCTCATCACAGGCCTATTTCTGCTCATTAAAGGAAATTATGGCACCAGGCTGATACTTGAAAACAATTTCACAGAAACAGACCCTGAGGGCAACACCTTACAGTGGACACCCCTCTTTCCATGCAGGAAAACAGAAGGAAGGAGACATTTATCAGCCCAGCAACCCCCCCAGCACTCAGGGACTCCAGGGACTGAGGTTGTTCCAAGAGGGATTTCCAGGAAATGCCAATCCTGCACTTTCTCTGCAGTCTGTCACCAGGGCAGGGTCCCACCGTGTTGTGGTCCTCCCCCAGGGGAATGTGGCACCTTATCACAGGGACCTTTCAGCTGCCTGAACTCTGTCTGACAGGCTCTTCTTGGCCCAGGAGCCAAGGCAGGGCTGTCACAGCATGGGGACAGGACTGGACAGGTCGAGTAAACCACTGAGCCACAAAAAAAATCATCCCTGAGATGATCCTTGGTCTGCCAAAGGTTTAGACTTGTAAAGGGGGAAAAAATGGTGGCAATAAGCAGAAAATGGAACAAGGAGCTTATTTCCTAATAAGAAATGTCATAACTTATTCTCAGGCTCTTTGTGGAGAGAGGTGAGCCTGGACAGGGGTGCCTGTGCATGTAACAAAAATCCCAAGAGGTCAGAGAGGCACAGCTGATCCCAGCTCTGCTCTCAGGCTGAGCCCAGCTGATCCCACTGAGAGATCCCTGGATGATTTCCAGGGGCCTGCAGGGACAGCACAAGGGGTGTCACATTCACATTCTCTGGAAAAATCCCTTCACCCAGGATTTTTCTCCTGGGAAGCTGAGAGGCCTCAGAGAAAAGGAAAACAATATTATCTCATTTGCTTCTCCTGTGTTTTGCTGCTTTGGAATGTGTTTGGAGATTGTTCACCCTCAGGTGATTGTTCCATTGCATTCTGCTGGGAGTTGTTTTCACTCTTTGGCCAATCAGGGCCAGGCTGTGTCAGGACTCTGGAAAGAGTCAGGAGTTATCATTGTTATCTTTTTAGCCTTCTGTAAGTATCCTTTGTGTATTCTTTTTTATAATATAGTATAGTATTCTTTAATATAATCTAGTATCATAAAGTAATAAATTATCCTTCTGGGAACGTGGAGTCAGATCCATCATTCCTGCCTTTGTCAGGGCAGCCCTGCAAATACAACACAAGGGGGAATGGCTTCAGACTGCCAGGGGGCTGGGTTGGATTGGATATTGGGAAGGAATCCATCCCCATGAGGGTGGGCAGGCCCTGGCACAGGTGCCCAGAGCAGCTCTGGCTGCCCCTGGATCCCTGGCAGTGTCCAAGGCTGGGCTTGGAGCACCCTGGGATGGTGGAAGGGGTGGCACAGGAAGGTCTTTAAGGTCCCTTCCAACCCAAGGCAGGCTGTGAATGAAAGGCAGACCCCTCTGGGAAGGGAATTCCCTCCTGTCTTTGGAGCTGCTTACTGCAGCTCCTCACTGGCCCAGACCCAAAGGCTCCTCACACACACAGGTCACATTCTCCCTGTGTCTGGAAACTGACACAGTGCCTCTGTACCTTCCAAAAATGGGGGAAAACCTTCATTCCTCAGGTGTGCCATGTATAAAAGGGAATAAACAATTAACTCTTCAACAAGAGCACTGCAATATTTATTAATGCCTCATGGTGGTTGAGCTACTAAATAATATAAGAGTTACCAAGAGCAATTCCCCTACAGGATTTACCACCAAATTGTAAGAGTAATTGCTCACCAGAACTTTATTTAGCAAAACCTCTCCTCTGGCAAGAACCTCCATGCACAGCTTGCCCTACCCTTCATTCCCAGAACTATTTTGGGGTGAATTGTTGCTGACCTGAGTGGCTCCATGTTCTCTTGGGGTGCTGCAAGCAGCACCAAGCAGGAATTTCATTTTCCTTGCACTTGCTCCTGGCACAAAGACTTTTGTCACTGCCTTGGCCACACTGTCCTGGCAAAAATCCCAAACATGCAGCAGCCAAAATCCTGCAGTAAGCACAGTGTGGGTGCTCCAGGCTGGTCTGGGGTTATCTACTCTGACATGAAGCTGAATTAAATCAAATTGATGCAGCCCAGAAGAATTCTCAAGGTTGCCTGGGACATCAAATAAAACTTTTACACATGGCACAGCTACAGAGAAACTGACTGATGAATTTGGACTGATTGCCAGGAGCACAGGAGGCCCTTGATGTGACTCTTGTAAGAGCTAGTTTCCCAAAATACTTTTTATTTCTTTAAAATGCCTTTTTTTTTTTTTTTTAATATAAATAGGCAGATTGCAGAGCTATGGCTGAGAGAAGAATCCTTTTTCTCTTTGGATTTCACTATTAACTTTGGGAAGCTTCAATTCATAAAACTAAGAACATTTCTCACAGCAGAAGACACCATAAAGACAAAAGCTCTGGTTTCCAAGTTTTTACTTCCTTTTTTCAAGTTTTTATTTCCTTTTTTTTATCCCCCTGCAGGTGAGATCACCAGTACACCACCCTCACACAGCTGAACATTTCTTGGGCTCAAATTGTCTGGACAAATTTGATTTACATCTAATCTGGCCTATTTGATAAACCAAATGCTGCTGCTTGTAATCATCAAATCTCATTAAATCAGCCCAAATGACCCTGAAATGAACCCGAATCTGTGCAGATTAGCTGACCTGCACCAGCTATCATCTATCTCATGGAAGCTGATTGCAGCCCAGGATCTGCCCCAGGCAGCTTTGGGATGTCAGGAGCTGCCAGTGAGGAGCTGGGCTGAGAGATCAGGTGGGTGAGGAGAGATGGAGGGAGGAAAGGAGGGATGGAGGGAGGAAAAGGAGGGATGGAGGGATGGAGGGATGGAGGGAGGAAAAGGAGGGAGGAAAGGAGGGATGGAGGGAGGAAAAGGAGGGAGGAAAGGAGGGATGGAGGGAGGAAAAGGAGAGGGGAAAAGCAGAGATGGGGGGAGGAAAGGAGGGAGGAAAAGGAGAGATGGAGGGAGGAAAGGAGGGATGGAGAGAGGAAAGGAGGGAGGAAAAGGAGGGAAGAAAGGGGAGATGGAAGGAGGAAAAGGAGGGAGGAAAAGGAGGGATGGAGGGAGGAAAAGGAGGGATGGAAGGAGGGATGGAAGGAGGGACAGAGGGATGAAAGGAGGAAAGGGAGGATGGAGGGAGAGATGAAAGAAGGAATGCAGGGATGGACAGAGGGGTGAAAGGAGAGGTAGAGGGGTGAAAGGAGGGATGGAGGGATCACCTGAAGCCCAGAGGAGCCTCCCTCAATACCCCAGGGGAGGGAGAGGCACCAGCCCCCCGGGCTGGCCCTGCCTGCCCCGGGGTTTGCCAGCACAGACACTGGAACTCCAGGAACTCCAGGAGCATTTGAGTCAGGCTGGCTGGGAGCTGGGCTTTGCAGCGTGCTCTGCCTCCCTCTCCTGGTCTGTTCCCAGGAACTCCATAAATCAAGCGAGGCGAGCAGCCCCAGCCCTGGTGGGATGGATGTTTGTGTGCTTGAGGTGCCCAACCCTGCAGGTGGAGAGTGGGGCCCTGGGAACCATCCCCAGCTCCAGACCCACCCTTGCCATGGCCCAACAGCAGGAAAGAGAAACAGGGCAGCCAAAACACCCCAGATCTGTGGGATTTACATTCTCTGAACCTGGGAGAAGCAGTGAGAGAAGCAGAGAAAAGAATGGTCAAAACAATTCTTATCATTTGCTGTGCCTGTGTTTGTGCCACAGTAGAATGCAATGTGGAGATTGTTTACCCACAGTGATGGGGTTTTGCTTCCTTGGCTGTCAGGGCCAGGTGTGTGTGTGTGTGTGTCAGGACAGTCAGGAGATTCTGGGCAGTTGAGTGCATTTAAGTGCTTGGCAGACTCCATTTAAATGTAATGTAATATAATATAAAATAATGTAGTATAATAAAGTAATTCATTTGTCACTGTCATGGTTTCTGGAAAAATCCCTTCACCCAGGATTTTGCTCCTAGGAAGCTGAGAAGCCTCAGAGAAAAAGGAAAACAATAATAATTATCTGATTTGCTTCTCCTGTGTTGTGCTGCTTTGGAATGTGTTTGGAGATTGTTTATCCAACAGGTGAATGTTTCATTGGATTTATGTTTTGACTTAATGGCCAGTCAGGGCCAAGCTGTGTCAGGGCTCTGGAAAGAGTCACAATTTTTTCATTATTATCTTTTCAGCCTTCTGTAAGTGTCCTTTCTGGATTCTTTAGTATAGTCTAGTATAGTAATCTTTAATATAATATAGTATCTTAAAACAATAAATCAGCCTTCTGAGAACGTGGAGTCAGATCCATCATTCCTTCCTCTGTCTGGGAACCCCACAAATACAATATTAATTAACTTTCTGATACCAATAGAGTCAGCTACATCATCTTCTCCCCCTCATTGGGGCACCCTAATTTACAGTAGGAATCCCCCTGCAGATCACAGGTATCAGAGCCCACCACTTCTACTCAGCCTTTCTTAAAGAAATGATCACAGCCCCACTGTCCCATGAATAATTTCATTTTTGTTATAAAATACCCTCCCCCAGGGAAAGGAGGGTGGGGAGGCATCTGAGCCACCATTCCCTAACTCAATCAATATGAATGGAAGCAGCAAACCTCAAGTGGAATATTACCCAGCTCAGTGAGGGTTAAGCATAACAAAAACTCTCCAAAAAAGCAGAGAAAACACAACTTTCCTGGAGTGCAAACAGCACTGGGCATTCCCAGGTAACTTTTTTCCCAAAAAGCTGAAAGGGAAGGGAAAAAAATACAAAAAGCATCGAAACACTCTGTTCTACTCCCAAGGCAAAGCAGCAGCCCCAGCCTGGTTTTGGGTTTATGTGGATAAATGTGTGATTCATGCCTGGCAATAGTCGTAGCTGGAATACAGTAAAATGCTAAGATCAAGAGGATAATTAGCATTAGATGTAATTAGATGCACACAGTTGGATTCTAGGGGAGCTAATTTGTATTTTAAACTTTCTTGTGTGCCTTTTGCCATCAAAGCTGGAGTTAATGGTGACTGTATTTCCACCCCCTACGTGGAGAATATAAAAATATTAAATGATAGAAAGACCCTCACAAAACACTGGCATGAATCCCATCCATCTCTGATTCCAATGAATATCAAATTTTAACTAAAATGCTGAACTTCACAGGGGGAAAAAATTCTCACTTCTGAAATGCCTTCTCTGGGATTCCTACATGTGTATAACAAATCTTCACAGGAGTTAATCCCTTTTAAACAACTGTGAATGTTAAATTACCCTTCTAATTCATCCACAGTTTGGCTTGAAGATAAAAGCTTTGTTTTTATCTGCAAAAGCAGCATTTTGCTGTTTACAGGAAACAAATCCCACCTTATCACTTTGGGTAGCTGGCACTTATCATTTAATGAGTTTTCTGTACTTAACACATTATTTACTAGAACCCTGCATTTTGAGAAGGGGGAAACAAGAAAATCTCCTCTTTCCATTAAGAAATGGGATTAAGAAAAGGAGGATATTCAGAAAAAGAATAAAGATTTTTCCTACTTTTGTTTTTTAAAGCAACCAATTCAGCTGGGGCTGCCACCCCCATCCTGACAAACCCACAGGAATTTGTGATGGATCATTATTTTCCAGGGCAGGGTGTTATTGGCATCTCCAGCACACAGCAAGCTGATGGATAAGCTGGTGGAAAACAAACTGCTCTCAGGTCTGCAACAGGCCACTGGAAACATGCTCCCCAAGCTGAAGGGATTTAAAAAGGAAAAGAAAAATTAAAAAAAAAAAAAAAGTGGGGGGAAAAAAGGGGGTGGAAAGGAAAAAGAAATTATTTCTTGGAGAATAGTTGTGCTCTCTCTCAGAATACATTTTGAGAAACACTTTTTTTTTATTATTGCCACAATTTTTTAACTTGAAACCAGGTGTTTAATGGGGAGTGAGGATCCAGGCAGGAGCAGTTTTCCCTCAGCACAGCAGGAGACACCAGGCAGCAGCCACCGGGGGTCAGCACCACAGCACAAAGAATTTATCTTACAAACAGCAGCTTTCCTAGAAAACCACAGTTATTCAGGCTGTGAGAATTGGCCACAGCTTGCACAGGCTGGTGTCCAAGAGTGGGCTGGAATATTTAGTGAGAACTTCAGCAGCCATGGACAGAGCTGGTTTTGGAGAGTCCTTTGCCATCATTATCTGTCTGTGGCTGAAAAACAGAGGAAGAAGCTCCAACCTTTCACAATCTTAAAAATTACATCTTGATTTAACCTGTTTGACTCCTAACTGGAGTCTTCCCAGACTTTTCAGAAGCTGGGAAACCTGGACCAACAGACTGAATTTCTGTTCTCAGAGCTGTGGGGTGCCATGGCCAGGTCACTCTCGATGTTTCCAGTACATTCCAGGGAAGTGAGGCACCTCTGCTCCACCCCTGACCCACCAGGCTCCCAGTCCAGGCAGGAAAAATCAAACTCCTTTTTAAAGCCTGCATAAGCACCTCTGTGAGAGAGCCTGAGCTGCTCAAACAAGGGGCAGGGGCTGTTTCTATCCAGGCTGAGAGATGCTGCAGGGAGAATGAACCTTCCTTTTGCTCAAACTCCGAGCATCAGATGCCTTTTGCTTTGCCAAACCTCAACAGACGCACTCTGAATTCCCTGGAATTTAATTTATTTGGGTTTTTTTAACCCTTTAGTGAGGGCAGCACTTCCAGCCCCTTTGTGAGTGCCAGTGGGTACCAAGGACACAGCATGCAACCAACCACAGCTGCACTGCTCAGGTGGTTGGGCAAGCTGGAACGGAAGGAATCGTGGAAATAGAAATAAATTGAATTCCCTGGTGCTTGCTCTGCCCACAGGAGGCAGCACAGCCTCCTGCCACAGCTGCAGAGCAGGGGGTGACTTGGATCTTCGACCCAGCTGGGCTCTGGCTGCTGTGCTGGGAGCCCTCACAGAGGGATGGAGCCCTACAGGATGGTGCTGCAAAAATGCAGCATTCCTGACCTGCCAAAATGAATCTTTCCTGACCTGCAAAAATGCAACGTTCCTAACCTGCAAAAATGCAACATTCCTGACCTGCAAAAATGCAACGTTCCTGACCCTCAAAAATGCAATATTCCTGACCTGCAAAAATGCAACATTCCTAACCTGCAAAAATGCAATATTCCTGACCTGCAAAAATGCAACGTTCCTAACCTGCAAAAATGCAATATTCCTGACCTGCAAAAAAGCAGCATTCCTGACCTGCAAAAATGCAATATTCCTGACCTGCAAAAATGCAGCATTCCTGACCTGCAAAAATGTAACGATCCTGACCTGCAAAAATGCAACATTCCTGACCTGCAAAAATGCAATGTTCCTAACCTGCAAAAATGCAACGTTCCTGACCCTCAAAAATGCAACATTCCTAACCTGCAAAAAAGCAACATTCCTAACCTGCAAAAATGCAATATTCCTGACCTGCAAAAATGCACTGTTCCTAACCGGCAAAAACGCAACATTCCTGACCTGCAAAAAAGCAACATTCCTGACCTGCAAAAATGCAATATTCCTAACCTGCAAAAATGCAATTTTCCTAACCTGCAAAAATGCAGCATTCCTGACCTGCAAAAATGCAACGTTCCTGGCATGCAAAAAGGCAACATTCCTGGCATGCAAAAAGGCAACATTCCTAACCTGCAAAAATGCAACATTCCTAACCTGCAACCCATCTGCCACAGCCCTCAGGACACTGCAGGGCCTTTCTCTTCTGCAGAATGAACCCCATCCATCTCTCCCTCCCCTCCCTGTTTTCTCTTTTCCAGAGCTTTGATGGCTCCACATTTCCATTCCAGAACTAATGGAATCAAACATATTTCCAACACTAGCATGGTTTTCCCATGTTCAAATTTCATGGAATGTGTTTCATTCCAAGCCAAGATAACATATGGATATTTTGAGGGTATCACATCCCAGCTCTTGAGGAATGTTTCATTTTGGAAGGGCTCACATGGTTTTTATTCCATCATTACATCCACTGCATTCACCAGGAGGAGAAAGCACAAAGGCAGGAACCTCAGCCTTGTTCAGCTGATTTACCAGTTAAACTCATGGTGGCCTGGGTGTGTAAAACACTTTCAATATTTCATATCAGAACTTAGGAAAAATATCCATTTACATGATTCTCCAAAATCCCCACCTACCATAAAACAGGATAAAGCAGAGCAAAGACAAATTCTTTGCTTCATGGCTTTCACCCCCTTTACCATTCTAATAATGCATGGCCATTAAAATTGTCTCCAAGACCTCCAAAGAAAGAATAATAACTAATTCCTGTTTGTAGCTGCAAGTGTAATCACACACACGTTTTCAGTTCATTACTTTGGTGTCAAAAAACAAGAGGGTTGCAATTGCAGTGAGTTATTACATCCATATACTTTGCTATGAGCATTAAGTGACAAAACCAAATTAGTCCATCAGGAGGGCAGATGAACACTGCCCATAATTGAATCAGGAGTAAATCAGCTCACAAGTGCTTTGTGTACAGAGGCTGTAATAATGGGGTCTGACTATTGGGATGACAGGGAACAATTTCTATTTCATTTACACAAAAAATATTGTGGAATATTTTCTGTTTTCTGCTGTTGGTTTGGGTTTGGGTTGGTTTTTTTTCAGACACTTGGTATCTGGTCCTTGGTAGCACACAGCAGTCAGAACATTTGGGAAAAGCTTTTCCTTGTTGTTTTAAGAATAACCCCCTCCTGCTGTGCATTATATAAATAGCTGTAGGTGCATATCCATAATTCCACACTTCATAGGACATCCATGGTCCCCCTCCCTGGCTGCTCTGGGCTGGGCTGGTTTTAAACACAACAATCTCACCTCAGAGGCTGCTCTGGGCTGGGCTGGCTTTAAACACAACAATCTCACCTCCCTGGGCCCAGGACTCCCCCAGGGTGAGGGGCAGAGGAGCTGCTGGCACGGAGAGCACGGGGCCACCTCAGCTCCCAAATGCTGCTGCAGGCTGGGTCACACCCCACAGGTCCAGGGGAATGCAGCACCAGATCCACCCAGGAAATGGGGGTTCAGCTCCACTCCAAGGCCATCTTTTACCATCTCTTTAATACCCACATTCCCACATCCTCTTTTATTTGGAAATACTGCTTTTTCCTCCCCTCTTCCAAGCAGGTCCAATCCATCACCCTCAGGACACCAGCTACAGTCTGGCCATCAGAGAAACCTCTCTCTGCTGTAAGAGATTCCTGTCCTGTGTTCTCAGCCAGGCTCTGCAGGTCCCAGGAGCTTTTCCAGCCTGAAATAAACCAAAGCAGGAAATCCTCTCCGAGATAACAAAACTTCCAACCTGTTACACCCCACTCTGCTCACTGGCCTCCATGGTTCTCTCAAGCACTTCACACAGTTATATATTTATATATTTATAGGGTATTAGCTGGCCCTTGTCTGTGATGCCTCTGTCCTTCAGGGCCCAGTGAAGCTCCCCAGGCCAACAACAACAGCAAAATGTTTGTGTGATTAAAAGGAGAGCATTGTAGAGCAGTAAAAGCTACAGACAGCAAGGGGACTCCATCCACTCTTTTCCTCCTGGGAGCACAGTCCTACCTAGTGAAGTGAGAAGAGGGAGATAAATGTCACTTCTTTTTGTCCCTAATAACAGCACATTCCACTGGGTGGAGAGGAAAAACATTCCTGCTCTTCCCATTCCATTTCTGTGCCCCCCAAATCTATTCAGCTCAGGCAGGAGCACATCACCTGCCAAGGAGAATTTTTACCCATTGCTTTTCTGGGAGGAGGTAAGTGATGTTTCCTCCTGAAGCTGGAGCTGGCCCTGGAGACAATCAGGTTATCCTGTTCTCCTCTAAAACACAAAATTCCAGGGGCTTCTCAAGCAGTTTGTCTGTGATACATTTCTTGTCATGCCAGAAAACCAGGCTTGGTTTTGACAAAAGTGTCACCTTTTTCTGCACCAGCACACTCCAGGTGACTCAGCCTGGCAGTAACATGCACAGAAGGTTGGCAGGGATTTTATTCTGCACTTTCTCAGGCACCACAGTGGTGGGCACAGATTCATGTGGTTGCTTTTGAGCTGCTGAAGTCTGAGAGCACCAGCACACAAACCCAGACTACAGCTCCTCTCAGGGAACAGAAACTTCAGGAGCAGCCAGATTTAGTAAAAGGAAAATCCCTAGCCACCAAATCTGACAAAACAAGGTCAATTTCAACCGTGTAGTGCTGCAGTCAGTAATTTTCTCTTTCAGGTGTCTGCAACACAGCAGCCTTGGCTGCCTGCACTGCAGTGACAGGACAAGAGGTGATGGGTCCAAACCCCAAAGGGGATATTTGGGTTAAATATACGGAGGGAATTCTTTCCTGTA
Source organism: Haemorhous mexicanus (assembly GCF_027477595.1). Classification (NCBI taxonomy): domain Eukaryota; kingdom Metazoa; phylum Chordata; class Aves; order Passeriformes; family Fringillidae; genus Haemorhous; species Haemorhous mexicanus. Next base: position 3,870,694 of record NC_082363.1, on the reverse strand, counting down.
AAGTGTGGGCAGGCCCTGGCACAGGTGCCCAGAGCAGCTGTGGCTGACTCTGGATCCCTGGGAGTCTCCAAGGCTGGGCTGGACAGGGCTTGGAGCCGCCTGGGACAGTGGGAGGTGTCCCTGCCTTGGCAGAGGTGGGAAGAGATGGGTTTTAAGGTCCCTCCAAGCCCAACCATTCCTTGATTCTATGACCAATCATCACAAGTCAGTGATGCCTCACCTCAGCAGGTCAGTGGTTCCCCACCCAGCAGGCCCAGACTCTTTGGGATCACCAAATTAATCTCACTTCACCCACCTGACACCTGCTCCAGTTTCTTATTTTCCCAAAACTAGTTAATCTAACCCGAGGCACAGTAATTAAACCAGGCTGCTGCAACATCTCTGGCATCCACACACACCCCCTGCTCTCCTGGGAGAGCAAATGAAACAGCTTGTTACCATGAAAGATTTATCACTGACTAATGCCCGTAGGAAACCTGATGCTCCAAGGGGCAGAGAACACATTCCCAGCCCTGATCCTGTGGGAATGGATCCCAAACCAACTGATCCCAGCAAGTTTTATGCTGACTGTTTGCTGCTGCTGTCCACGGGAGGCAAGGAGAGCTGTCACTAAAGGTTTGCTCTGGGAGCTGGAGCTCACAAAGTGTTTTAATTCAGGAAACCCAGCAGCAGAAATTCATCCATCCCTGGAAGTGTCCAGGGCCTGGTAGGATGGGGCTTAGAGCAGCCTGGGAGAGAGGGGTGGAGAACTGTGGTGTTTGTGAGGGTCCTCAGGACCAGGTGAGAGATGAGAATCTGACTCCATGTTCTTAGAAGGCTGATATATTATATTACATTATATTACATTATATTACATTATATTACATTATATTACATTATATTATATTATATTATATTATATTATATTATATTATATTATATTATATTATATTATATTATATTATATTATATTATATTATATTATATTATATTATATTATATTATATTATATTATATTATATTATATTATGGCTGATTTATTATATTATGATATTATATTAAAAGAATACTATACTAAAGAAAGAGAGAGGATACAGACAGAAGGTTTAACAAGAATGCAAAACTCGTGACTGACTCCTCAGAGTCCAACACAGCTGGCTGTGATTGGTCATTGACTAAAAACAATTCACCTGAAACCAATCAAACATGCACCTGTTGGTAAACAATGCCCAAGCCACATTCCAAAGCAGCAAACACAGGAGCAGCAATCAGATAGTTATTGTCTTCATTCTTTTCCAAGGCTTCTCAGCTTCCCAGGAGAAAATCCTGGGTAAAGAGGGTTTTTCAGAAAATATCGTGGTGACACCCAGCAGCAGAAATTACTCCATCCCTGGAAGTGTCCAAGGCCAGGTGGGATGGGGCTTAGAGCAGCCTGGGAGAGAGGAAGGTGTCCCTGCCCATGGCAGGGTGGAGAACTGTGGTGTTTGTGAGGGTCCCAGGATGAGGTGAGAGATGAGAATCTGACTCCATGTCCTCAGAAGGCTGATTTATTCTATCAATCATATGTTATCAATTATGTGTTATCAATTATGTGTTATCAATTATATGCTATGTTAAGAGAATGCTATACTAAAACTATACTAAAAAAAAGGAGAAAGATACAGGCAGAAGGTTTAACAAGAATGATCATGAAAAATCTGTGACTGACTGGGAGAGTCCTGACAGCTGATGGTGATTGGTCATTGGGTAAAAACAATTCACATGGAACCAGTCAAAGATGCACCTGTTGGTAAAGGATATCCAGGCCACATTCCAAAGCAGCAGACACAGGAGCAGCAATCAGATAATTGTTGTCTTCATTCTTTTCTGAGGCTTCTCAGCTTCCCAGGAGAAAATCGGGGTAAAGAGGGTTTTTTAGAAAATACCAGGGTGACAGAGAACAAGCTGGGTTTGAAGTCCCTTCCTGCCCAAACCAGTCTGGGGTTCTGTGCCAACCCCCTCAGGGCCTGACAGGCACTGCTAAGCTCAGCTTTGGGGAGAAGGTGAAACTGCATCACCTCAGCTCTTGGGGAGAAGGTGAAACTGCATCACCTCAGCTCTTGGGGAGAAGGTGAAACTGCATCACTTCAGCTTTGGGGAGCAGGTGAAACTGCATCACCTCAGCTTTGGGGAGAAGGTGAAACTGCATCACCTCAGCTTTGGGGGAGCAGGTGAAACTGCATCACCTCAGCTCTTGGGGAGCAGGTGAAACTGCATCACCTCAGCTTTGGGGAGAAGGTGAAACTGCATCACCTCAGCTCCTGGGGAGAAGGTGAAACTGCATCACCTCAGCTCTTGGGGAGCAGGTGAAACTGCATCACCTCAGCTCTTGGGGAGAAGGTGAAACTGCATCACCTCAGCTCTTGGGGAGAAGGTGAAACTGCATCACCTCAGCTTTGGGGAGCAGGTGAAACTGCATCACCTCAGCTTTGGGGAGCAGGTGAAACTGCATCACCTCAGCTCTTGGGGAGCAGGTGAAACTGCATCACCTCAGCTTTGGGGGAGAAGGTGAAGCTGCATCAGCTCAGCTCTTGGGGAGAAGGTGAAGCTGCATCACCTCAGCTCTTGGGGAGAAGGTGAAACTGCATCAGCTCAGCTCTTGGGGAGAAGGTGAAACTGCATCACCTCAGCTTTGGGGGAGCAGGTGAAACTGCATCACCTCAGCTTTGGGGAGAAAGTGAAACTGCATCACCTCAGCTTTGGGGAGCAGGTGAAACTGCATCACCTCAGCTTTGGGGGAGAAGGTGAAACTGCATCACCTCAGCTTTGGGGGAGAAGGTGAAACTGCATCACCTCAGCTTTGGGGGAGAAGGTGAAACTGCATCACCTCTGCCTCAGCTCCAGGTAAATGGTTTGAGAGCAGATCCTGTTTGATGGCTGTTGAATTAAATAATGGAAAAATGCACGAGGGACTAAAGGGCACAAAATGGGAGAGCACAGATGGTAAGTGTTCATCTGAGCCTCAGTTTAGGAGGTCAGAGAATTCCTTCTGCAACTTATCAGGGGCTGAAATTTTCCCATTAATCACTTTTTTCAGATCTAAAACCCATCAGATCTGAACTACTTCAAGGAGCCCAGCTCCTGAGCAAACCTTCACCCAAGTCAGGGGGTACAGAGCAGGTTTTTTTTAAAATACTATTTTGTTTGTTTAAAACCACATTCAAGCACCAGATGAAGGAATTCTAGGTTGCAGATTCCAGGCTTTGTTTGCAAAACAAAATCTTTGCAAAAGATGCCAGGCCAGATGAGATTCCAGGGATTCCATGCTGCATGATAAATGTTTTGCTTAGGTAATGCCACATCAATCTCACCTCACGTTCCCCTTGAGAGGAACTGGATCAAGAGCCAGAAACTACAGATGCAGGGGGGAAAGTCAAAATCTTTGAGGCACATGACATTAATTTCCATAGAAGAACCCCTAAGAATTTTTTATCATGTCTTTAATTTTCTGCTGGGAGAGGGCAGCCAAACCAGACTCGCATCCATCTGGGGAGCAGCCAAAGTGGAATACAGAATGCATGTAATGGATAATATATCTGTAATGGAAATATAATATGGAAGAGATTCACTGCAAAATCCTAAGCTCTGGATGATTTTCAAATCACTTTCTTGTTCATTCTGGTCACATTTAGAATCAAGTTCCTTTTTTCATAACCAATGGAAAATTAACTGGCAAGATATAAAGAAAAAATATTGGGAGCCTAACAAATCAGCAGCATCTGAGAGCCAAGGAATTGATGGAAAATGGGAATTAATCTAATGGAGCAGTGAGTCAGAGAATAATGCATGGCTGTAAATCCAGAAAACTGCAATACACCAAACAAATTGCTTGGAATTTGGCCATGTATAACATAAATGGTTTCTCTACTAAGCCCAGTTCTTCCAGAGAACACTCAGCTCTCCTGGAGATCAGGTCTCACTCCATATATTCAATATTTCATGGGAGATCAGATGGGAAATACTCCTAAAATTCTTAGCAAACCCATTTTGAAAGTTTGGTAGTGACAATCATAAATCCTTCTGACATTTTTTAAAATTTTCCTTCTAAAATGAACAACTGGAGTCTTTCATTTGGGTACTAGCCACATTTATAGCACAAACCTGTGCCAGATTTGAATTTGTGCTTCAAGCAAGACCCCCCAGCACTGCCTGGCAGGCAGGAATTTCTTCTGAGAGCAGAACATTTAGGATGGGGCTGTGAAGCCAGCCTCTTTCCCAGTTACTCCTTTGGAAATCACCAGCTTGTAGCTAGGCTGGACAGGCAAAACATCCCTCACCCTGCATGGCTTGCCAAAGAAAACAGAAATCTCATTCCCTGAGTGATCCCAGGCAGGAATTACATCCCCCCTTTGGGAATTACCCTCCCTCCAGAGGTGACCACGTCCCCAGTGGCACTGACAGATCAGCCAAATTTAATTCCTGCAACAGCAAGGATTTGCTGCCTTGGGAAATGTGGTCAATAGAATTATAACATCTGTATTGTCTCACCCTTCACATGAGCCTGAAGATGGAATAAAAGTTTTTAAAACACCTCCCAGTTGCCTCATCTCTGGGTCAAAAATCCCTTAATCTGCCAGGGAAACTGGAGTTCTGTCAGGGAACTCTCAAAGCAGGAGCTCAGCCAGCTGCAGCCTTCCCATCCCCACTGCTCCCTGCACCCAGGGCAAATAAACACCCAGGTGAACACCTGGAGCACAAAGTCTTGGAGCTGTAGTAAACTGGTGAGGAAAGGGGCAACAGGATAAGATGGGAAAGCAGAAAAATAACTTTCCCTAGAGCATCCCATGTGCTGTGCCAGCAAAAGCTGCTGCAGGGGTCAAACACAGAGGGAGGACCTGTGCAAAGGGCAGGGCAGGGCTGCCAGCTCACTCACAGGCTGGTTCTGTCACTACAGAGATCTCCCCAAGCTGCCCATGAACAACCAGCCAATTGTGCAGGATCAGCTGCTCAAACCCCCAACTCCACAAGACTTTTACCAGTGGGGACAAGGTGCAGCTGGCAAGGGGAAAGCTGACTTCCAAACATTCAGCATTTGGTTTTCAGGGTAGGTTACTGCAGAGCAGCACTGGGAGAAGGGGATGTGCTGGCAGGGGAGCATCACACACCCCCTGGTTCCTCCATCAAGAGCAGAAAATGCTCCACACAACCTGAAGGACATTTTGCAAGCAGAGCCCAGCTCTTCTCACAGGTACTTTGGAGGAGAAACGTCCTTACACCACAGGCAGGAGCTATAAAAGCCACAAGATCCTTGCAGGTGGAACATCAAAGAGTGCTGTCAAGCTGTGATCTATCTCAGGCTCAGCAATTCTCCAGACACAACATCTGACATTTAATTAAGGCCAGCACCTTTTTCATTCAACACATCCCGGTGTTATTAAGGAGCCCAAATGCCACCAAGGACAATGATGTGGTACTGGGTACCCACAAATCTTTCCTGTGAGATTTGGACAGTCTGGGTCAGAACTTGGCTCCTCACAGCTCCTCAGAGGTGGCTGATGAGGGCAATCACGGGGCAGGATCAGGTTTTATGGTTTGGGAAGGCTTTGGCACTGCCCTGCTCCACATTGAGACCTTTTGTGGCCCTGTCCCAGATGTCAGCTCAGTGACACAGCACACAAGTGTGAAAAATGCATATTTTGTGATTGGCTTTTTTGCAAATATTAAAATGAATATTGTATGGGTTATGTTAGAAAGTTATGCTGTATTAATTTTCTTATATAGTATAGTTTTAGGTTATAACATAATGCTAAAATAGAAACTATGCTATGTAAGTTTTTTTTTTTTCTAAAGAAAGGACTTGCACTGGGACAGCAGCCACAGGACATTGAAGTCTTTCAGAGAAAGAGAATTTATTGCTCCATTATCAGGAGAAATGAACTTCTTCCTGCCTCACTCAGCCCTGCAGACACCATCAGGATTCAGAGGCAGAAGCTGACACTGCCCAGACAGAATCCTGTGTTTGAATGGAATTGATGCACCATGGATGAGGTGTGTGAATATGCAACAGGCTGTTGCTTTTAAGGGTTAATCCTCTGTGCATGTGGGGCCTTTTTTGGGCTTATTTTGTCCAGAAAGAGGTACCCAGACTGTCCCTAACTCTTTGTTTCTATTGTCTTGTATTGCCCTAAATCCTAATTGTCCAAATTTTTATTACTCTAATTATATTACTATTTTATAACCATTTTATTACTATTAAACTTTTAAAATTTTAAAAACAAGTGACTGGGGTTTTTCACACAGGTGAGGACCCAGAGCTGGGTGCCCCAACCCCGTGTGTGCTCCCACAGCCCCAGGGCATCCTTCCTGCCCACACTGCAAGGCCATGGACACAGACACATCCCCAGACACTGCAGCTCTGCTTTCAGGAGTGCTCAGTGTGTGTGGCCATTGCCATCAGGATAGAAAACTCAGAGGAACACTCATGAAATCCCTTTGGATGTCACTGACACCCATGGCAGCCATCCTTACACTGCATCTCACCTCCTTCCTGAGGAAACATCTAGAAAATCCTCCCAAGATGATCCACCAGTCCGTCTGGTTGACTGACTAATGTGGAATTTGAAAACCCAGAAGTCCCAGGTTTCCTTTTGGGGCATTTCCCTCTAAGAAAGGGAAAGGAAAACAAACCAAGCTAAACCTACCAGCTGTGTTTTCCCACCTTGCTCAGTTGGGACACAAGCTGCTCACCCAGAAGCAGAGCTTTCTCCCACATCTCTTCTTTGGGTAAGACCTGCCATGGTGGATCCACAGCCTTTGGACTGGTCCCAGGACATGGAGTAGGAATGTTTAATCCCAAACCCTCTTAAAGATCTGCCTGGCATTTTCTTGGAGGCAGCAGCATGATCTCAAACCTGATTAACTGAGTAACAGTCAGCTAATTAGTCACCTAATGAGTCATCCTGCCAGCTCTACCTGTGAAAGTTCAAGAGGCAGAGCACAAGTCCCACAGAGACCTGCAGGAAACTAATACACATTATTTTTAATGTCACCACAATGAACACACAACCCAAACATTATTAGTAACAGAACTGGCTGCTAGAAGAGAGAGAAAAGAGGAGAAAGGGTGGCACATTGTGCAGGAGAGATTTGCCACAATACCTGTACCAGCACAAACAGTAATAAGAAAGTACCAGTAGATCTGAGAAAAACAAGCTCTAAAAATTCAGAGCAAGTGCTGTTATGGCATCACTGCAGAAACCCAGGTTTATCCGTGGCTCCAGGTAAACAAACACATCCTTCCTCAGAGCTACCTGCCAGCAGGGATTGGAAAATAGGAGTAAACCTTGTGAAATCCTTTATCCAATCTGTTAAGCTTGGGGAAGCAGGTATGGAGGAGGGTGGGAGTGCCCAGCTCTGGGGCACCTCAGGGACTGGTGCTTCAGAGCACCTGTGAGGAGCAAGAGGCAAACATGGAAAATTTGGATTAGTCATGTCACACACCTCCTACTTAACAGCCAAAAGGCACAGACAAGAAATAACCAGGCCCAACTGCAGAGAGTTAGAAATTTAGGAAAGCACCTGGGAAAAGGAGCAGAGCTTCTGGGTGCTACAGTGACACAAACAGCCAGGGAAAGCCATGGGGAAAAAACATTTTGTCCTTCACAGAGCTGAATACCAAAGCAGATATTCACACGCTGCAGCAATTGCCCTCCAAAGCAGCAAATCAGCCTCCACTTGGAATGTCACTGTTTTGAAATGCAAAAATCACCTGACACGTTTTGCTCACACCCAAGCAGTAACTTCACCATCAGAGGCAGAGCAGCTTGTTCCAGCCCAGGTTAACCCAAACCCACAGGGCCATCCCACGCCTTGCTGTTTGTAAATATTTGGGCACAAAGATTTTGAGTGGTTTCAGGGGTATTGGAGGCCAGTGCACAAATGCAAAAGGGGTCACCCCAATCCCTTTGGAAAATACAGGTTTTAGGGAAGGACTTGGGAAACAGAGCAAGGATAGAAAGAGCAGCTTGTTCCAGCCCAGGTTATCCCAAACCCACAGGGCCATCCCACCCCTTACAGTTTGTAAATATTTGGGCACAAATCTTTTGAGTGGTTTCAGGGGTATTGGAGGCCAGTGCACAAATGCAAAAGGGGTCACCCCAATCCCTTTGGAAAATACAGGTTTTAGGGAAGGACTTGGGAAACAGAGCAAGGATAGAAAGAGCAGCTTGTTCCAGCCCAGGTTAACCCAAACCCACAGGGCCATCCCACCCTTGCTGTTTGTAAATATTTGGGCACAAATCTTTTAAGTGGTTTCAGGGGTATTGGAGGCCAGTGCTGAAGTGCAAAAGGGGTCACCCCAATCCCTTTGGAAACCACCAGATTTTAGGGAAGAACTTGGGAAACAGAGCAAGGATAGAAGGAGAAGCTTGTTCCAGCCCAGGTTAACACAAACCCCCAGTGGTTTCAGGGGTAGTGGAGGCTGGTGCTGAAGTGCAAAAGGGGTCACCCCAACCCCTTTGGAAACCACCAGATTTTAGGGAAGGACTTGGGAAACAGAGCAAGGATAGAAAGAGCAGCTTGTTCCAGCCCAGGTTATCCCAAACCCACAGGGCCATCCCACCCCTTGCTCCTATCTGTAAATATTTGGGCACAAAGCTTTTGAGTGGTTTCAGGGGTATTGGAGGCCAGTGCTGAAGTGCAAAAGGGGTCACCCCAATTCCTTTGGAAACCACCAGATTTTAGGGAAGAACTTGGGAAACAGAGCAGGAAAGGGACAGCAAGGACATTACAAACCAGGATGTAGGATGACACGGAGGTGTGCGTGCTCCCCTCTTACCTGCTTCCATCAGCTGGCACTGCTGCCCAAAAACTTGGGAGAAGGTGACAGGCCCTGCAGCAGGGCTGGAGGAGGCCGGGGGGGAGTCCATGGCTTCCCTGCAGTGCTGAGTGTTGGTCATGGAGCAGAGCCCGGAGCTCCCAGCCCTGCTGTCCCCGCAGACCCTCGGCGGCAGGAGGAGACACCCGGGGAGCAATGGCGCTGCCTCTTCCGAGGGGCCAGCCTGCTCCTTTCAAAGGACACGATCAGCACACGTTTTCAGCTGAGTGCCAGCAGTATTTTCATGGAGAAAACCAAAGGTTTGTGCCTCTCCCGGGAGGGTCTGGCGCCTCCTGGGCAGGTCTGGTGGCTTCAGGCACAAATTAGCGCCGGGCACTGAGGATCGCCCCTTCTGGGCTATCTGCCATGCTCAGAGCAAAGTCCCGAGGCTCTTTTCTTCTCCCGAACGTCCAAGCCCAGCCCTACCTTGTCCGTGAGCTCGGACACATCTCCTCGGGAGAAGGGGAATTCTCCTGTGGGGATGCGGAGCCGCCGTCCTTCCAGCCCGCCGCTGGGAGGGCACCGGAGCACCGGGGATCCTCCTCCGCAGGGCTCGGAGCCCCGGCTGCCCCTCAGGAGCCCCGGCTGCCCCTCAGGAGCTCAGGGGAGGCTTTTGGGGGAGGCTTTAGGGCAGGTTTCCAGGGCAGGTTTTCAGGGGAGGCTTCCAGCGGAGGCAGCCGCGGGCGGCACCGGCCGGGCCGGGCCGGGCTCGGGGGCTCTCGGCATCACCCCCGCCGCTCGTCCCCTCCCTCCAGCCCGCTCCCCCCTTCCCCCAGCCTCACCGGCGAGGGGGAGGAGACTGGAGCCACGTTAAATAACATCCTGTGCCCTGCTGCAGTGCCCGCCCGGCCCTCCTCCCTCTGCCCGCCTGCAGCGGCTGCTCCCGGAGCGCTCCGGAGGCGCTTGGCGGTGGGAACTCCGGCTGGGAACGACGAGCCGCCAGCCTTAACCCGCTCCTGCCCTCCTTAACCCTTTCCCCCCTGCCTTAACCCCCTCCTGCCCTCCTTAACCCCCTCCTGCCCGCCGGGATGCTCCAGGGACAGGGGAAGGGCGAGCACCGGCTGCCAAACCTGCCCGCGGTGCCCATCCCGCAGGGATGCCTGGCTGGAATTCCTTCAGTGTAAGCAGCAGGCAGGGCTGTTTCCAGGGAAAAGGGGCCAAGAGTTAACTCCCAGCAAAGTCTGACAGCGCTGATTCATCTCTGTTTGAAAAGCTCCCCCTGCCAATGCAAAGGATGCTGACTCCGGGAGCGCTGCGTGAGTCTGTGGTCCGTGAGTCATCGGAGCTTTTTTTGGGGAAGTCTGCTGGGAAGAAAGGTTCCCGCGTGGTTAGGAAAACACTCGGTGAGCCGGGTGGAAATGAGAAACTGCCAGACTGCAGCAAGCCCGGGGCAGAGAATGAGAGGCTCCTGCAGGTACGAGCAGTGCCGGGGCAGACAGGGCTGACCGCAGCCCGAGGAGGCAGAGAGGGGCCGGGAACATCTGGAAAATTCCCAGCTGAGGGAACTGAAGTCACATCTCGTGGTCTGTGCTGCAGCAGCTCCTGGGGCAGCATCGCTGCGCAGAGTGAGCACCCGGCCGGGAGCTGTCCACGAAATCCCGGCTGGATCGGTGTGTTGTATCTACTCCCTCTGGTATTACACCAATTTAAGGAACAAATATTTTGCAGTGAGGGTGGAGAAGCCCTGGCACAGGTTGCCCAGAGGAGCTGTGATGCCTGTAAACACTCAAGGTCAGGCTGGATGGGGCTCTGAGCCATCCAGGGAGGTTGGAGGTGTCCCTGCTCATGGCAGCAGGTTGGACTAGATGCCCTTTAAAGCATCCTTTAACTGGTCTAGGATTCTATGATTTATATGATTTTAGGCTCAGATTATCTTTGGCAGAATCCAAACAAACAGACCAGAGACTACTTTGCATGTTTGTTTCACTAAAGACACAGGAGCAATCTCTGCCCTCACACAAACAAGAGATTCAACCTGACCTTCCTGTCTACCACATGGAGGAAAGCAAAAATTGGGCCATTTGGTCCATATGTCTTCAATATTTATTCCTGTGGCTGCTTTCCTCCTCCCTAAGTGTGCCTGATGCTCTCCCTGACCACGTCACATGAAATCCTCCCAGAGCTGTTTGGTAACTTCTCTGCAGAACCCACTGCAGAGCTGCATCCAGCTCTAAAAGCATCATTTAGGGGAAAAAAAAAAAAATTATGCAAGAGGCTACCTGCAAATCCTTATTTCCTTAGCAAAACTTTTCCAACTTCAGGACAACAGGGATTTTAGTGTTGCAGATGAACTCACAGATGCATTTTTCCTTCTCCCCAGTTCCATTGTGCATTAGGAGAGTGCACTGAAGGTTCTAAACCACTCAAATAATCTCAGGTAACCTGTCTGCTGCAGGTGCCAAGGACTTTGTCACTGGAGGGAGGGCACTCTGGGGATAAGAGGGAGCCCAGTGGGCTCTAGACTCTAAAGGCTGTTTGCTGTTAGAGGCTGTGAGCTGTTGGATTTGCAGAGGGTTTTTGGGAGGAGCTCCTGGTGTTCCAAGCTCCCCGTGGGGCTCCATGTCCAGCCCAGCAGGGTTACACAACACGAGAGGCCATGCTCCATTCCACACCTCTGCTCACAGCTCGGCCATGCATCCAGCCAGCCCACATCCCCAAAAACCAGAAAGCAAGGAAAGCCCTCTTGTTTGGGCTGGTCTGGGAGTTGTGTCTGAGAGGAGCAGTGGATTTGTCTTTACAAAGCAGCTGTGGTGCTGCTGGGAGATAAAACCAGCACTGGGAGATAAACCATGGGAAGGATTGCACTGATTGATGAATGGAAAAAGAGATTTGCTTTATTTGATAAACAAAATGAGACATTGAGAGATAAAAGAAGCAATGGGGAAGAAAAAACCCTAAATTCTGTAAGAATTAAAAATGAAAAGGGAGGGTTGTACATTAGAGGGGAATCTTTGGGATCAGGTGTTCTGGGAAGTCTTAACCTCTCAAGTACCTCAGAAATGGGGAAAGAGAGAAGGGAAATGTGGCTGGAAATTGGGATATAAAGGAGGCTGCGTCCTCCAAATATTGGAGAGACCCCAGGAGACTGCCCCATGACCTCTGCCTTGATTGGAATAAAGTCAAAGGACTCCTCTGTCTCCTTTTGGGACAGAAACCTCTGGTGCTTGTGGATGAATTTTCCTAACATGTCCATGCTCAGCATCACCACCCTCTCTCGTGGTGACCCTGGAGCAGCTCCAGAGCAGAGGAGCTCAGCAGTGCCTTCCCTTCCCTTCCCTTCCCTTCCCTTCCCTTCCCTTCCCTTCCCTTCCCTTCCCTTCCCTTCCCTTCCCTTCCCTTCCCTTCCCTTCCCTTCCCTTCCCTTCCCTTCCCTTCCCTTCCCTTCCCTTCCCTTCCCTTCCCTTCCCTTCCCTTCCCTTCCCTTCCCTTCCCTTCCCTTCCCTTCCCTTCCCTTCCCTTCCCTTCCCTTCCCTTCCCTTCCCTTCCCTTCCCTTCCCTTCCCTTCCCTTCCCTTCCCTTCCCTTCCCTTCCCTTCCCTTCCCTTCCCTTCCCTTCCCTTCCCTTCCCTTCCCTTCCCTTCCCTTCCCTTCCCTTCCCTTCCCTTCCCTTCCCTTCCCTTCCCTTCCCTTCCCTTCCCTTCCCTTCCCTTCCCTTCCCTTCCCTTCCCTTCCCTTCCCTTCCCTTCCCTTCCCTTCCCTTCCCTTCCCTTCCCTTCCCTTCCCTTCCCTTCCCTTCCCTTCCCTTCCCTTCCCTTCCCTTCCCTTCCCTTCCCTTCCCTTCCCTTCCCTTCCCTTCCCTTCCCTTCCCTTCCCTTCCCTTCCCTTCCCTTCCCTTCCCTTCCCTTCCCTTCCCTTCCCTTCCCTTCCCTTCCCTTCCCTTCCCTTCCCTTCCCTTCCCTTCCCTTCCCTTCCCTTCCCTTCCCTTCCCTTCCCTTCCCTTCCCTTCCCTTCCCTTCCCTTCCCTTCCCTTCCCTTCCCTTCCCTTCCCTTCCCTTCCCTTCCCTTCCCTTCCCTTCCCTTCCCTTCCCTTCCCTTCCCTTCCCTTCCCTTCCCTTCCCTTCCCTTCCCTTCCCTTCCCTCTGGACACACTCCAAGGGATGCTCAGCTGAGCTCTGCACATTTTGTTCCCAAGAAATGACCCTCCCCGAGGTACAGAAATGACATTTTCCACCTGACTGCAGCTCACCTGGATTTCCCTCACAGCTGACACCTGTGCTGCTGTGCTGGGTCCCACACATCATCCAGTGCCAGATTTCCTCCTCTGGGCTTCTGTGCTTGCCACAACACCCTGGGATCTGTTCAGCATGTACAAGGTTCCTTCAGGTGCCCCCAGTTCTGCTGGGGCCACTGTGAGCTCCTTCAGCTGCAGCACAGAAAGTAACGACAAACAGAATAACACAGCACACAACCTGACTCAGAGCTTCTCTTTCTAGGGGAAAAGGAAATAAACGAGTGTCAGGAATAATGAGAATAACGTGCCCCTTGTTGAGATGCTGGAGCTGAATTTGGAGGAGCTGTGTTTGCACACAGTGAATGAAATCTGTGGACTCAGTGCCCTGGAAGTGTGGGAGGAAGGTGAAAGGAGAGGGAATTAACCCCTACCCCTCACTGAGTGGGAGCTTTTTCTGCAAAGTCCTCCACTGCTGGAGCCAGGCTTGCTCATGAGCAGGTCTACCCATGTCAGGAAAATTCACCCACAAACCCCAGAGGTTTATGTCCAAAAAGGAGACAGAGGAGTCCTGAAACTTCATTCCAACCAAGGCAGAGACCATGGGGCATTCCCCTGGGGTCTCTCCAGTTTTTGGAGGACACAGCCTCCTTTTTATCCCAATTTCCAGCCACATTTCCCTTCTCCCTTTCCCCATTTCTGAGGTACTTGAGAGGTTCAGACTCCCCAGAACACCTGATCCCAAAGATTCCCCTCTAATGTACAACCCTTCTTTTTCCTTTTTAATTCTTACGGAATTAGGGGTTTTCCCATTGTTTCTTTCATCTCTCAATGTCCAATTTCATTTATCAGCAAACCTAAAGTTTATTTGTAAAAGCAAATCTCTTTTTCCATTCATCAATCAGTGCAATCCTTCCCATGGTTTCTTTCATCTCCCAGTGCTGGTTTTATCTCCCGGCAGCCCCACAGCTGGTTTGGAAAGACAAATCCCTCATTCCTCTCACCCAGATGCAGCAACACAAGCACTTTAAAAACTCCACAGCTCAATTTCCATCAGCCAAGTGCAGGAAAAGTCCATCTACTGCACCTCTATCAGCCCTTGCCCTGGAATGACAGCTGAGAGAGCTCCCCAGGCCATTTCAGGAGGCTGTAGCTCTTCATCTGCTCCCCACTGATGACCAAAATGCAAAGGGGGCTGTAGCCCCACATTTCTCTTCACAGAGAAAAGCAAGGCACAACTCTTCCCAAGAATATTTCTGGGTTTCACATTCTCTGAACCTCAGAGAAACAAAACCCCATCACTGTGGGTAAACAATCTCCATATTGCATTCTAATTTTGCACAAACACAGGCACAGCAAATGAGACAAGAATATTCTTGGGAAGAACTGTGCCTTGCTTTTCTCTGTGAAGAGAAATGTGGGGCTACAGGGAGCTCTGTGGAGCTCCAGCCCCCAGCCCGTGCTGCAGCAGGGACAGGTCACACCAGGACAGAAGAGCCTTGGAAAATGCAGCCCAGTGGAGATCTGCTTCTCTTCCATATCCAATTATCCCACTGACCACACAACAGTGAGCCCCAGGAAAATGCATGAAAGGGAGAGAAGAAGCTCAGCTCAGCTCAGACACCACGAGGACAGACGTTCCATTGCTGTGGCACTGCTCAGCTCCAGAAATACCCTGGGTGAGAAATGGGGTCATTCACAACAATGTTCTTTGTACAAAAGGGTTTGGGAAGGGGGGAGGGCTCAGGAAAGAACATTCAGAAATTATCCTTAATGAGATGTCATCAGCTATGAATGGTAGCAGGCGAGAACTTATTTCTTGTGTCAGAAATCAGCATTTCACTGGTGCAAGGCAGAGGCTCTGGGAGGGAAAACAGCAGCTAAGGGTTTTTGCATTTTCTTCCAGCACAGCACTGTCACAAGCAGGGCTGGTGCAATCACTGGCTGGGTGCATGGGGATGTGTGGATTGATTATTCCTCCTCAGACCACAGCACTGACATCAGCTCTGGAAGGTTTCTGCAGTTCTGATGCCTGTGTCATGCGAGGCAAATGGAGTTTTGTAGAACTCACTTTGAAGAAAAGCACTTAAGGTTTGGCATCAGAGGCAGCAATTAAACACATTTCTGCCTTCCTTCAGATTACATCTCCAGCAGCTCTTGGCTGAAAGTCAATTTTGTTTGGTTGAGTTTTATTCTTTCTGAAAAAAGAAGTTTGGAAGGCACAGAAGAAAATGACCTAAGTGGTGCAGAAAGGAAATGCCCTTAAGGACTTAGGGAATATTTAGGGTAGTTTATCAAAAGTAAGGCTTTTGGATGGCTTCATTAATATATAAATGTCCTTGTAGAAAAGAAATACCAACTCTGAAAGGACTCTAATCAATTGGTGCTGGGCCCAGGGAGAAGCTGAACTCAGAATCTATCAGGACAGAGTGCTACAGGATTTCCCTTGAAGGGCAAATTAAGAAGCATTCCTGAATCAATACACCCCAGGTAAGCCTGATGGAGGAACCCAAGAAAGGAGTTCAGGGAGTCTGTCAGTTCTGTCAGTTAAACACAGCAGCTGCAGGAAAATTCCATATAAAAGAGAGTAAATACATTGTGCAGAAGGCAAGATGTGAGCCTAATAATGAGCACTGTGTTTTATGGTGCAGGTTTTCTGGTGCAATGCCTGTCCCCACACAGTCTGTTCCCCAGAGCTTCACCTGAGGAGTGCAGAGGCCCAGAGAAGCTGACTTTGGGCAGGAGATGAGCCTGGAGTTAATACCCCCACAGCCCCTGACCCTGGCACACAAGGACAAAAAGATTACCAGGAAACCAACCCTGCAAAAGGCTGCTGAAGTCAAGGTGACCCAAAACAGCCGAGCAGCACAAAAAGGGGGGGTTGCCCTGTTTGCATTAGCATCTCATAGCTAATACATCCAGAGCTGCTCTCAGCCAAATGCCCTTTCTCCTTCCAAGGCAGCTGCAAAGCCTGATAGGAACCAAATGTAGCCCAGCATGAAATTGGGCTACATGTCATCCCCTGCCCCAGCACCTGTCAGTGCCCCTCCTCTTCCTCACTGGGGAGTGGATGATGCTTGTCTGTGAGCAGCAGGGCAGAACCTGCTCTGCTGTCACTTCCAGGTGAGCTCATCCCTGTCACCATCACATTTTCTGGAAAAATCCCCTTGCCCAGGATTCTTCTCTGGGAAGCTGAGAGGCCTCAGAGAAAAAGGAAAACAATTCTTATCTCATTTCTTCTCCTGTGTTTTGCTGCTTTGGAATGTGGTTGGAGATTGTTTATCCAACAGGAGATTGTTCCATTGGTTTCATGTGAATTGTTTTTACTTAATGACCAATCAGAGCCAAGCTCTGCCAGGGCTCTGGAAAGAGTCACGAGGTTTCATTATTATCTTTTTAGCTTCTGTAAGTGTCCTTTCTGTATTCTTTAGTATAGTTTAGTAGAGCATTCTTTATATAATATAGTGTCATAAAATAATAAATCAGCCTTCTGAGAACATGGAGTCAGATTCATTCCTTCCTTCCAATGACAGGGGTCTCAAAAAATACAACACATCCCTGCACCACAGGAAATGTCCCTTGCAGCAGGAGGCTCAGCACTATTTCTGTCAGTGCCCACGGGGCTGGAGCATCCCTGGTGTGTCCCAGCACTGCAGCAGCTTCTGAGCAGTGACCTTGGCTGGGAAAGGCTCAAGGGCTGCCCTGCTCACAGCCCAGGAGGATGTTACTCAGCAGGGCTGCATGTGCAGCTCTGTTCCTGCTGCTCTCCCTGACATGAGCTCAGGCAGGGTGGATGTCTCATTCGTATTTTCTGAAAAATCCTTTTGCCCAGGATTCTTCTCCTGGGAAGCTGAGAGGCCTCAGAGAAAAGGAAAACAATTTATGTCATTTGCTTCTCCTGTGCTGTGCTCATGTGGAATGTGTTTGGAGATTGTTCACCCACAGGTGATTGTTCCCTTGGATTCATGTGAATTGTTTGAACCTAATGACCAATCAGGGTCAGGCTGTGTCAGACTCTGAAGGAGAGCCACAAGATTCATTGTCCTTCTTTGTAGCCTTCTGAAAGTATCCTTTCTGTATTCTTTAGGATAGTTTTAGTATATAATATAATGTAATGTAATGTAATGTAATGTAATGTAATGTAATACAATGTAATGTAATGTAATACAATGTAATGTAATGTAATACAATGTAATGTAATGTAATATAATGTAATTATAATATAATATAATATAATATAATATAATATAATATAATATAATATAATATAATATAATATAATATAATATAATATAATATAATATAATATAATATAATATAATATAATATAATATAAATTAGCCTTCTGAAACATGGAGTCAGATCCATCAATTCCTCCTGGGGACCCAGCAAATACCCAGATGGACTCGTGTCCTCCGTGCCCACTCCTGAGCACACACAGCTCTCTGTCCCAGCCTTGGAAGAGCATTTGCCACCAGCACTGGCACCAAGCACTGAGCACCCCCTGGCTTTGCTGCTGGGGCTTTGGGAGGGCACCCAGCCTCTGGCAGTGTCGTGTGCTCTGCCAGCACCACACACACAGAGCTGAGCAGCCTCCAGGCAGGAGCCTCAGGATGAGAAAGTGATCCTCCTTAGCTGTTTTTGGATGCAGCCTTCTCCCAAAAAAGCCACAGCTCTCATAGAAAGGAGCAATCAGTGCTGCTTCATGTGACAGCCCAGACAGGAGAATGGAGGCATGCAGCTATTTAAGGAATGTTTCTCAAGGTTCTCATGCAGGGGCAGAGTGACAGCTCAGCACAATCAGATCCCTTCAAACTCACCTGAAACTGGGTGGCATTTCCTGAGAGCCAAACAGGCTGTGACACTGCCAGAGGAGCCTGGCTGCCTGTCAGGCTGCTGCAGGCACTGGCAGGAGACAGTGACAACAGTGGCTTTTCTCTAAGGGAACAGATTTATAATGCATAAGGAACCTTCAGATTTTCTGGGGTGAAAGAGCCATTTTTAGCCCATGTGAAATTAATATTAATATACATAATTCAGCTGTTCCCAAACCTATTTCTTGGACCTGCTGTTGTTTTAAAGGATGGGATGCATGGGATTAATGCACCCCTGACTGCCCACCTCCCTCAGTGATTCCCTTACAGGGTTTTCAACTGAGGGGGCTCCATTTAGAGCAGATTTAAAGAAAGTTTTTACAACGAGGGTGGTGAGGCCCTGGCACAGGCTGTGGCACAAAGCTGTGGCTGCCCCATCCCTGGCAGTGCAGGTTGGAGGGGGCTTGGAGCACCCTGGGCTGGTGGAAGGTGTCCCTGCCCATGGCAGGGGGAGAATGGGATGAGCTTTAAGGTCCCTCCAGCCCAAACCACTTTGGGATTCTATGGAAAGAGCCAAATGGCCCTGAAGAAAGCATCAAATGTCTCAGTGTGCTGTGTATGAAACAGGGAGCACTCTAGGAGGAAAACAGCCCTGCCTGAGCATTCCCTCCCAGCTGAGCAGAGCAGCCTTGGGGTTCCACAGGGCTGACACACCTCAGCAGGAGGTTTGGACTGGGATGGAGAGGCCACACTGCAAAGGGCTCGTGGGCTGCTTCTCCAGGCATGCAGAGCTCAGGTGGAGCTGTCAGGACAATGAATCCTGTCTGTGTGCACTGAACCTGTCAGACCAAGGTGACACTCACATCTCCTTCCTCCTCTCCCACCACCCACCAGGAAAACCCCAAACCATTCCATTGTTTCAGAGCTAGAGCACAGCCAGTCTCCATTTTTAAGGCCTCCTTGGCTGAAATAACAACAAATATTTCCATAATGCAGTTTTTCACATTAATTTATTGTTGTTCTTTTTCTTTACATGGCAGACAGACAGCAGAGCTTTCAGTCCTCCAGAGCAATTCAGAGCCCCAGCACAAACCAGGTCCCACCACATCTCCACAGAGTTTATTTTCAATAAACTTCTCAGTTTCAGCACTGCCATGAGAGCCCTGCAGAGCTGCCAGTGTTGTCCTTGCAAATTCTACATGCAAAACCTGAGCTTTTTCCCCACCCTCTCCTTGAATTTTCACAAGAACTTGTGATATTGGTCAAGGGCAAAATTTCACGTTTCATCAGCAGGCACGGGGGAGGTTAAAAAATTTGCTGCAAAACTGTGAAATTGTGCCTTGGGAAAAGATGGCATACTTTTCCTGAATTCACTGTGAATGAAATCTCCTCACTGGTCCAGAGAAATGACATCATTTTGAACTGATGCTTTTTTTCTGCAAGAAAAACCATCCCCCCCGCCCCCCTCCCAGAAAAACTGCATTTTTATCTGAGGAAAAATGATGAAGTCTGGTGCAACCATGGGTCATTTCTTGTTGCTGACATGGACATTTTTCTGCTACAGCTTAGACTGTAATGGACCCTTCAAACAGACCAGTACAATATAAAGCTGTGTGCTGTGGTCTCTTGGTTGAGTCCCATGTTATAAAACTTTAAAAACAGAGCATTTACAATCAGGGACATAAAGACGTGCTCTTAAAATGGTAAATACATATTTACAGGCTTGTGTGATAAACCAGAATTTCTCTGGCAAAAACGTTCCTATATCACAGCAATGTACACACTTCTCTCCTTGAGTCTGTCAGTTTTTATAGTTGATAACACTCTAAAAAAGGCAGCAAAAATAAATTGCACAGAAGTGGCCTCTTGTAACCTCACTGGGATGCCTTAAAGGCACTGAACTGGCAGCATCCATCCAGAACTCCATACCTGATGGAACGGACTGGAAGCTGAGTGGGTCTGAGGAGAAGGGATTGTTTAAAGCAGTATTTGGGCTATTTGGCAAGAAAACTCTTCCTCAGCAACAATCCTCAAGTGAGCAGGGATCATTCATTCTCTAACTGGGATCTTTGACGAGGTGTCCTACAAAACTGCACTGGGAAAATCAATCATAATCACTCACTAATAACACTGGTGCTTTAAGCTAGAGTATATTGGGTTTATTAGCACTTTATACTCATCTTCCCAGTGATTTAGGCACTCTCCAGACACACGGAAAGAGCACTGCTGTTTGAAAGAACAGGGTTTACCATACTAAAATTACATGATGAGAGAAAGGACAAAATGTGGAGAGAAAATAAAAACAAAAAGGTAACGTGCAAAACCAAAGGGAGAGAAACTGATCAGAGAGCTGTGTGTGCACACCAGCTGCTTGGACATAGACGTAAGGCCAGCAAAATTAATTTTTTGTGCTATTTGACCAAAATTTACCAAGCTGCCTAGCAGATCTGGATGCTCCCTTCCAACTAGTTTGAATGACTAATGAGATTCTCAGTCTTCCAAGGCTGCTGTGAAAAATCCCAGCCTTTGTTTGCAATTAGTACATCTCTTTCAAGAGGAGATAACTGCTAGATAAAAACTCCAAAGGGAACAAACCCTAGAGATCCTCCCCCCCAGAAATGAGACAGGGCAGCCAGCAATGGCACAAGGATCTCAGTGGTCTCACAGTCTGGGACTGGAAGCATCACTTCCAGCATGGAAGGGGATGCAGATTTCTATGGCTCATCCAGGTCTCAGCCTTCCCCCAAACCACAATTGCACTTAGAAAGCCTCCAAGAGGGGTTTATCCAAAAAATCTGTGGTGAGATAATACAAGATCCTGAAAACCTTTTCTTTCCAACTCAAACAACACACACCTAAAACATTTTAATGGTGAACAGCGTTTCTCCTATAAAGCTTTTCTATTCATTTTGAACAATTTGATTTTCATCAAAACTATACAAAATTAACTGTATCCAGCAATTCCATACACATCTATTTTTATCTGTCATATATATATCTATATATATGAAGATATATATATAAAATTGATCTTTTCTTTGACTTTTTCAGGGTGGTGGGGAGGAATATCAGCTGGGCACTTGTTTCTTCCTAACTAACGTGTGCATACACAGATCTGTGCTGATCTGTGTGGAGTGCAAAGTCAAGGACAGGAATAAATTGACTGAAACAAGAAGGAAACACAACAGTCAACCCCTTTGGCCTCCTTAAAAAGTTCCAAACCTGGCTGCTGCACTAGCAGGGATCATGGAATCACGTGTTGGCAGAAGGAACCCTTCACCTCATGGGTGAGCGGGGCAGAAGCTCTGCCCAGACCTGGCAGAGGATGTAGCTGGGTGTGACTGAGCCCATCTGGGGGCAGGAAGGAGGTGAGAGACCTTTCTGCACTGCATTTTATCAGCTGACCTGTGTGTTTCTGGAGTTAGTCTTTACTGGCTGTCCTCAGGGATGGCCTCTGGACAGCACCCCCAAACCAAACACACCTCTAGAGACACAGACAGGTGCTCTGTTTAAAGACAAATGTTGTATTTAAGGACAAATCTGGCCTGATACTGCACAGCAACACCTGTGTTTGATACTGTCCCTAAATAAATAAATTCTGGCTCTAAACAGGCAACACAAGTTATGGCAGTTTTTAGGAAAGGGATGTTTGTCCCTTGATGGAGCTGGGCTGTCACTGCATTTCCCAGGGATCATGTGACAATGAACATGTGTCCTGATGCACTTCAAACACAACAGCACCTGCCCCTTAAAGCTGAAAGTCAAGAGACTGGGGCACCCACAGACTGACATGTG
Source organism: Haemorhous mexicanus (assembly GCF_027477595.1). Lineage (NCBI taxonomy): Eukaryota > Metazoa > Chordata > Aves > Passeriformes > Fringillidae > Haemorhous > Haemorhous mexicanus. The sequence continues at coordinate 3,849,085 of NC_082363.1, read as the reverse complement.
GACACCTCAGGACACCCTAGCACTCCCTTTTTTGTGGGATGCCCAGTTCTTTACCCGCTAGGATGGAAAGCAGAAACTAAAAGGATGCAACAGTCTTCTCAGAATTTAATTGCATAGTATGTTAAACCCTCTGTGTTCTCCCAGAAAGAGAAACTCCTCCAGACCCACCCACCCTCTGAGCAGGGGTACTTTGCCTGCAGGTGCCTGAACACTTCTCCAGGCTGCTCTCCAAGCTGGCACGTGGGCTCCATGCACGGGGAGAGATCACCCAGTCCCCAGCAGCCACAGCTCAGCACTCCCTGGAGAAGGCAGGAGCCTGCTCTGAGCTCCCTCCCTTGCAGGGAAGGCTGAGATGACAGAAGCACATCATCACTTCCAGCAGAAGATGCTACTGTCCCTGTTGTCTGCTGAGGAACCCATCTCACCTCATCTGAGCAAAGCAGGAGAGGATAATGCTTGGGGATTACTTCACCTCACCCTTTCCAGTCAGAAGTTTCTGGTACCTGAAAATGCACAGAGAGTTTAATCAGAAACAGTTTAAGGAGTCACAGTTCCATGTTCCATGGAGCTGGAAGCAGGACAAGTTATTCAGTGACCACTGCACAGCAGAGACCCCCCATGATTTAATTTTGCTTGGATTTGGACCACAACTAAATGGTCTGTGCCACAGCTGGAGATATTAATATTCATCAGCAACCATCCCCATTATTCAGGAGATAGCAAACCTCAGAATTTCACTAACTATTCCCTCAAATGTTGTTTTTTTAATGGTTTAAGAAAGAATAAACTTCAGGCTGCAGTGTCTTAACTTTGCTGGTACTCACTGTCACCTTTAGCTTTACACACATTAAGTATCCTGTTCCTGAGCTGTTCCATCAGGATAAAGGAGATTATTATCTGAAAGTTAATGGTGGGGAAATGAAGAAGCAGAAAACAGTGTCTTGTTTGAACCAACAGAAAATCAGCTCAGCCTCACCAGTGCTGGGGCTGGCTCGTTGCCCAAGCCCACCACGACAGTCACGAGATGCTGGCAGTGTGTGCAGAGCTGAGTGCTTGGCAGAGTCAGGTGAGATGTAATGTAATATGGTTTAATGTAGTACAGAATCATAGAGTATAATAGAGTATCATAAAGTAATTAATTAGCCTTCTGATAAGATGGAGTCCTCCTCATCATTTCCTCCTCCATCAGGGGCAAAAATACCATGGATGGCAGTGTGGCTGTACCTGCTTTGGTCAGACACGCCCGGGGTCTATTCCTTGAAGAAGTGGGATGAGGTGGAGCTGGATTTCTTGCTCTGCCTGCTGCTGGGGCTGTGCGAGGAGGAGGAGGGACATCTAGAGGCCATGCGGAGCCTGCAATGTGCAGAGAGGCAGAAGAGCATCAGGGACCGGGCACAAACCAAACCAGAGTCGTGCTCTAGAAAGCCATGAGAAAGGAAAACGACATTCCACGCACACTGCAAGCACCAAGAGCCACTTCTGAAGGCAGGAGGGTGTTTTTTGTCTCGTTCTGAGCTTACCCTGTGAGTTTATTTAAGCAAGAAACAGAAAATGTCAGCTGGAAGCAGTGTCCAGGCTCCCACCCCGTGTCCCAGAGCCACTGGGGACAGACAAACCCACAGCTACATCAGAAACTACAAGAGTCATGTTCCCTTCTCTCAGGACAGCCCAAATCAGGTTTTACAATACATATTTGTGGAAAATGAGTTTTGCTTTACAAGAGCCTCTACCACACCTGGTCCTTTCTCCCCAGGCCCAAGGTGGCAGAACACTCCTGTCACGAGGGACAGAACTGACACTGCAGGGCACAACTGTGCCTTTGCTGCACTCCAACTTCAAACTGAGAGCCCTAAAGTGAGAGTGAAAATCGGAGACTTTTACTGTAACATTTTCCTTTTATGCCTCAGTTGATTTCAAGAAGAAAGCCTGAGCCCATGACTGGAAGCAGGGAAGCCCAACTGCCTCTGCCCTGTTCTGGACATCCAGCTCAGTTCCAGTGGAGACCCAAGCCAAACTTCCATGCACTCAAAGATTCCCCCAAATCCCCTGTTTGTTTTTAAATCCAGCACCTTTTGCTATCATGCACAGACTTGTCTGCTTTCCCTCACACCTGTGCACCCCATGGGTAATTACATACCTTCCTTCTCAAGGCAAATTCTTCAAAATTCTGACCAAACCAAACCACTTATGTTCTTCCAAGGGAACATCTTTTGAAATATCATTTTCTTACACAGCAACACGTCTAAAAAAAGTTCAAAGCCAGGTTTTTCTCTGGGTTATTTTTAGAGTTCAATGCACACCCTTTAAAGGAGATTTCAGTTTGTCCTTCCACACAATGCAACTGCAAGTTGGACATCAAGAAGTGCAAAACTTTCCATTACAACAGAAAACCAAAACCACAGCAATTTTGAAAAGCAAGCAATTCAATTATTTTCAAATTAAAATTGGTGGTTAAAATTGCCTGCCAAAAGTTTTGTTATTGTTCTGTGTAAATCATCCACTCCAGCCTTTGTGAATTCAATCCTGGAACTTTCAGCCAGTGGGGAAGAACCAGAAATTGGTAATGGGGAGGTCAACAACACCAGATTTTTGTTGTTCCATAGAAGGACTGTTACCAAGGGAAACAGCAGAATATCCAAAATAAATTTCGTTTGTTTGGCTTCAGATTTTTACTATAACTAAAAGAGGGAAATTTTAGTTTATTTTTGTTTAGAATGTCTCCATGTAAGTAATGCTTTCTGTCAAAATATTAATTATGACTTCTTAAAGTCCTTCAATAATCAATGACATCTGTGAGCTCCTGCATGCAGTGAGGCAGGGTCTAGATCCTAGGGGAAACCTAAAGAAAAACAATGTTAAAAGGCTCAAATCCAAAGAGACCAAATATCAGGGGAAATCTGACCTAGGCTTTCAAATGCACACCCTGATCAGACATTGGGAAGAAATTTTTTTCCTGTGAGGGTGGCACAGGGTGCCCAGAGGAGCTGTGGCACCCCTGGCAGTGTCCAAGGGCAGGCTGGATGGGGCTTGGAGCAGCCTGGGGCAGTGGAAGGTGTCCCTGCCCGTGGCAAGTGGAAAGAGATGGGTTTTAAGGTCCCAGGCTATTCTGGAATTCTGTGATCCTTCACCCCTCATTTCCTCAAGCTTTAAAGCCAATAGATCATGGCTTGTTATTTGGAAGCTGAGGATTAGAGGAATGAGATAAAAAAGGATTTCTTTTCCTAATTGAGTTCCATATGGAGTCCTTAGTGCTGCCTTTCCGTGGTGCTCCACACCCACAGCCCTGTCTGCTCTGCCAAAGCCAGAGAGAGTTAAAATGGTGTTTGGCAGAATCAGGGCCCTCCTCGCTCCAGCACTCACCTGCAGTGGGTGCAGAACTCCCATTTGAAGCCTGTTTAAAGCAGAGCTGGGATGTTGGGATGATTTTGACCAACTCCTGGGTGTGCAAGGGGAGCTGGTCTCTGAGAGGAGGGGAGCTGAGATGCCCCTGCTGCATCAGGAGCTGTGACTGAAATTGCTATTTTTATCCCTGTCACTTTGCACCTGCTCTCACCATCTCAGCCCTGGGTAACTGGAGACAGGCAAAGAGAAGGAATTCTGAGCCAGCCTGTGCAGTGCTGCTGAGGGATGATCCCATGGGAAGGGCCAAGGGCTGTGCCCAGCCCCTCACACCCTGTGCACAGCCCAGACCAACAGCACAGCCCAGGCTGCCCCAGCTCTGCCAGAGCCATTGCTGGGAACAGTCCCAGCCAGACAAAAAATCATTAAAAAAAAAAAAAAAAAAAAGAAATAAGAATACATAGTCTGCTTGTAAGGAGAAAAGGCCCAGAACCCAAATGTCAGGTAGCAGAAAGGATTTGTGTGCACCAAGTTTTCTCTGCCAACTAAGGACTTTAAACCCAAGCTAAACAGTTTGGTGGATGCACCAGCTATTCCATAAATTAGAGCTAACCCAGAAGCTCCATGAGGCTGTTTTTTACAGGACCTAAAGCTCTCTCTCCCAACTGAGAGCATACCCAAACCAGAAGAGATAAATCATGGATTTGGTGAGACTCCCTGCAATAAAAAATCCACTAAATCCCAGCTCTTAAAGTTCTCCATCCTCAAATCTGAAAGTGTTCTGCAGTGTGAGTCAGTACCATGATCCCAGTTTTTCAGATCCAGAATGAGTCAGGTGGAAAGGGATTTGCCAAGGTCACTCAGAAAATCTGCAGCCTTAAAGCAGAGGACTGAACAAAGGAAGAGATTCCCACAGCACCCACATTACTGTCACAGCCTAAATTGTCTCCTGAATATTTAATTTGTCCAAACCAAGCTCCTAATTCCATACACCTTCCCAGGCTTCCCCAGCAGCCTTGCCATGAGCAGCAGACACAAACTCAAAGGCCAGGAAAAATGCCAAATCCTCACACACCCCTTCCCTGAGACATTCCCAAAATACATTTGGTATTTTTTATTCAAATTAGCTTGTCTTCTACCACACTCCTTCAATTAACATTCTCCTGGGTTGCTCGTTTAATTCTCTAGGAATGCCCTAGAAAAATAAGCCATGATATTTGTGGGCATGAAGGCTGGAGTGATCTGAGCTGGCTGCCAGTCCCACCTGGAAATTCAGTGAATAAAGTCATGGCACTATGTGGTAAAAATTCAGGTGATTCAGGTTCACATTTTTACCTCAATTAAAGTGGTTTTTTTCCCTGCAAGGATTATACTCTATAATCTAAAATAACCCCAAGGATAACCCCAATTTCAGACACACACACATTCCACAATACATTTAACAATAAGCACACCAGGAACATATTCTATCAAGTGTTTCCTACTCTTAAATGAAAGAATAGCTAAGCTGACACAAATCATTGACTGCCCAGGGAAAAAAAAATAGAAATGTGGGTGCTTAAGCCCAAATTGTTGGTTTTGCAGAATTAGGCTGAGTAATTTCACAGGCCAGAAGGGAAGCAAGAAGGTTCAGGGGGTGGGTAAATGCCATTTCTGGGCTTTCTGCTCTCAGTGAGATGAAACCCCAGTCCTGGCACCCTGGCTGCAATGGACTCCCTGGCAGCTGTACATTGCTCAATGGGAAAGCAAATACATAACACAAGGACTTGGAAAAACATAAAAACCATCACCCACCAAGGGAAAGACCTTCATTTGTCTCTTGCAGTGAAACAAAGTATTTCTCAAGACAAAAAGTTTAATGGATAGAATTTGTTGAAAGGGATGGAGAAGTCCTGACACACTGCATGGAAAATGGGGAAGCAGCAGAAAGCAACAAGGATCTTCATGTGCTGGACTGTGGATATTTAGAGAATTATGTGTGTTTATTCATGGAAGCAGGGAAAGAGCTGGAGCAGGCCAGGATTTTACCTTTCCTTCACAGAACATGAATATTATTATTATTATTGCATGAATCTAAACTGGAAAAACCTGTTCTTGAGATCCTTGGCATTCTAGACTTCCAAGAAGACACCTAACAGCACTCTCCAGCACAGTGCTTCAAAGAACTGAACCCTTTAAGGCAGCACTGCTGGCCCACAGGAGCTCACAAACTGCTTTGTTTCACACCTGCTCTGCAGTTTCAGTTTCTTCAGTGCTGGCTCAGTTCCACTCCCCGTGGATCACGAGGAACTGGGGTGGGGAACACCAAAGCAACACTGAGAACTGCTGGAAAAAATCTCACACCATACCTACAGCTCACCTGGGGGGGCTCAAAATTAATGTAGTAAAATTTACTATTTAAGTAAAATGGTGTTTAACTTTTTCAAAAGCAACCAGGGACCTAAAGTAGCCCCTTGAAAAGGAATCCAGCACTGAGATGGCTTCTGAGCTCCTCCAGAAAATCACTTGCCTTGAAGGTACTTCAAGTTGAGCTCAGAGTCTTATTCACTTAAGAAATCTTGATGTAAACCAATAAATTTAGATGAACAGTATCATGTCAGTAATTTGTCTTCCTGCCCTTTTAAAGTGGCACAGAGTATTTTGAACAATTTTGGATTAAAACCAGAAGTACTCAAATTCATCTTCTATACTGTCAGGTAACGTGATTTGATAAAAAGTTTGTATCTACTAAATGACATTCCTAACAGAATGAGAAAGCTTTCATCACACATAGGGAACACTGTAGTTTATTTTATTTAGCTTTCGAGAGAAATGGTGACACCAAAAGAGTTTCAAAGGATTGCTGAAGAAGGATGAGCCCTCAGTCCTGCTCATCTCATTACATGAAAAAGAAACCACAGAAAAGTGTTTTGATTTGAAAAGGTAGATGAGGGACATACTGAATTTGCCATAATGAACAGAGAATGCAGCTTCAAATTCCAGTGACAGAGGAGTTTGAGTGTGAAACTCTTCAAAGCAGCTCAGTGATGTAAGAATTAAGTATTCCTCATCTTCCCACCTCCTTCCACACTGCAGTGCTGAGCAGAGATCTCAGCACCTGGAGGAAACCCTACATAAATCCCCCCTGAGTCACTGGGGCTATGCACAGGCCTGTGCATGGGAATGAGCTCTGCATTCCCAGAAAAATCACTTCCATGAAAAAGTCCTTGCATTTACACAGGTATTAGAGGACACAGTCTCCAGCTACCTCAGGGAAGGTACAGGTTGGACATTAGGAAGAAATTTTTCACCCAAAGAATAAGAAAGTCCTGGGATGCTCTTCCCAGGGAGGTGGTAGAATCACCATCTCTGGATGTGTTTATAAAAAGCCTGGCCATGGCACTTGGTGCTACAGTCTGGGTGAGGAGTTAGGGCACAGGGTGGACTCGATGGTCTTGGAGGTCTCTTCCCACCTCATCACTCTGGGATTCTGGGATTGAACTCTGCTGAGCAGCACTGCCCCAACTGCAGAAGGAACCACAGACTCCCTGAGGCTGGAAAAGACCTCCAAGGCCATCGAGTCCCACCTGTGCCCCAGCCCCACCTTGTCACCCAGCCCAGAGCAGCAAGTGCCACATCCAGGTGGTCCCAGACACCTCCAGGATGGGGACTCCATGGGCAGCCTCTGGACAGTCTGAGGCCACCTCCTCTTGTCCTGTCCCTCGTTCCCTGGGAGCAGAGCCCACCCCCACCTGGCTGCACCCTCTTGTCAGGGAATTGTAGAGACAGACTGTCCCCCCTGAGTGTCCCCCCTGAGACCCTTTCCTCCAGGCTGAGCCCCCCAGCTCCCTGAGTGGAGGCAGGCTTTGCTCAAACAGGCCCAGATGAGAGATTGTTACTCTTATTTTTGGACTGACACAGGGCATTGAGTGGTGCAAGTCTCAGTTTTGCTGCTCACCTGCTGTGTGCCAGACCACCCTGAATGACTGAGCTCTGCATTTCAGAGAAATGGAACATCACCTGCTGAATAACCAAAGCCATTTCTCACAACCCTCTGGCAGTTTCTGGGAGTTCTGTCATCCAAACCATGACTCAGAGACCCTGTTCAGCTCATGAAACATAAAAGTCTTAAAAAATTAAACAGAGATATATATACACAAACAAAGTGCATGCTGCTGATGACATTGTTTCAGAAACCACTCGAGCTGTGAATCAATTAGGAAAATGAAGCAGCTACCTATCTTAAAAAAAAAAAAAAGCCTCCCTTCAACTGGATGCTGGCTGAAGCTTCCCTTGAGTTTCAGTTTTACTGCCTTGTATCTGAAAAAACCAGAAATTAGAATTTCAGTACACTTTTCCCAATGAATGCTCTCTAAAACCATTTCTAAAGACGTACTAAGAGAAGTAAAGGTGCAGCAAAATGAGAATGGAAAGTGATGAAGTGTGTGGGGAGCAGCACCCAGAGGTGACTCGAGGGCTTCCTCTGTGCCCAGGAAGAGGGTCAGAGGCAGGCAGTGGCTGGAGATGGGTGCAGAGGCAGCACAGGACTCCTGGCCCTGTGCTCTTCTCTCAGTAACCTGGTGTCAGACAGGGGATGCCTTACACCCCTCCCCACTCCAACCATCTACCTGCATTTCAAACCTCTAACTGGTGCTAGACTGTAACTGATGGGCACAAAGCAGCACCAACTCCTCCTGCAGCCTGTTACCTAGTATTCAGTTCATTCAAAAATACTATAAGACATTTTTACTCAAATTAAAAAAAAGATCCCAAACAAAGCTTGGGAAATATCAGCAACTCGTTCATACCCATGGAAAAAAGACCCCTCTTTAATAACATTCAATTTCCACTCTCTCATTTGATGTGTACAATGCACTATTAACTGTACACTTATACCATGCCTTATTTAAGAGTATTTTATTTGCACCTTGCTGTGAAATAGATATTCCTCACCATTCTGCTCTTGCAAAGTATTGGAAGGTGCATCCTTTTTTCCACTAGGAAGCTACTAATTTTTAGTTAATTAAATAGAGGTAGAAGTTCACCCCTTTCTCATCACAAACTTACCACAAAAGCTCAGCTCCAACCCAGCATGTGCTTGTTCAAAATCTATTGTTTAGCTCCTTTTCATCATGAGCAGAACTCCATCACCACGTGACTCACGAGATCACATTCAGTAAATAAAAGCCAGAATTGGTATGTAAGGTGCTCCAAGTTCTCTTTTTAAGGTCATTCACAAGCCATTTGTCTGTCTCTAGCAATTCAGCTCCTTGGCTAAACCCAACTCCAGTGAAAACCTGGAGCTGAGCCCTCATGTTGGAAATGAAGTCACAGTAAATGAAGTGAATGCTATTCCTATTTGCATTCAATATTGAACACTTCGACATCAAACTCTACGACATCTCCCCAAAGAACATCATCAGGAACCAAACTAGAGTTTTAAATAACAGCCTTGCAACACAAAATGCTGACAAAGCAGAGAAGCAGAACCACCTCAGGCTGAATCCCCCTGGGCAGCTCCCACCAGGGCTGAGGAGCTTGCAGGGCAGGAGGGGCCTGGCTCTGACACCTAGCACTGAACACAGCTCAGCCAGCTGCTGCCACAAGGTGCTTCCCATGCCTTCCAGCAAACTGGAAACTGGAAAACAGAAAAAGGTAAACACAACCTGTCAGATCTCCCTCTCCACAACAACTCCAGCACTGCTGGTTTTATTAAACCAACGCTCATTTGATCTCACCCAACGTGTCACTTGGGCTCTGTAAACAGGACAAGTTAAATTGTTTTCATTGCCTGTCTGGATGCATTTCAAGACGTGTCAGCACTCTGTGGGCTCTGTTACAGCTTTATTGTTGCTTCAGATCAGACAGAGGCAGCTATAAAAGCCAGAGAAATTCAATTATGCAGATGAGATGCAATAGCAATAGTAACTATGAAAGCTGCACATTTCTCTTTGGGATGAGTCACCTGTTTAGGGCTGAAACTCTTTGATGATCATCTCTCATTTGGAGATCTCCATCACCCAGCATTTCCCTGATCAGCAGGTGAACACAGCTGAACATCTCAGTGTGGCACATCCTGGGGACCCAACAGGATTTAACATCACAGCAGAGAAACCACACATAAAATGGCAAGAGGATTTCTGCCATATTCAAGAATGAGGCTGCTTTACTCACCATCAGTTCACTGCTAGCCATGGCCAATAAATCCTTACAAGGTGACTGAAACACCCAGACTGCAGCAAGAGCAAACACCAAGTGATATTTCCTTTGTCAGTAAAGATTGGAAACAATGAATCAAGCTTATGTCCCATCCTCTGCAATCTCAAGACTGAGTTTTCACTTTTAATCATGTTTCCTTTTTCTTATAAAGCCTCCATATTCAACACTGGGTATGTAAAACAATGTTTTCCCCAGGGTAAATATAGTAAAACCTAATCAAGAGTGAAAACCTTCACTGTGGCTTCCTCCCAGCTCCTTGGTGTAACTGCTGCTGGAAGCAGACCAAGGATTCACCTCTTCCACTGTGGTGCAAATCCCAAACTGCAGAGAGTGCAAAACCACTCCACGAGCAATGCTGGAACCTCTGCATCATTCCACCAGACCTTCCCCCATCAGTTAAAATTCAGGGAAAATGTTGTTATAGACAGAACACAGTCAAGGAATGCCACCCCACATGAAAAAATGAACTGGGACTTCTTCCCAAAAAGTCTTACTCAGACAGCAGCATTCACCTGAACAGACAACTACATAAAATAACAACTTACTGCTGGCTTAGTTGGAGCATGGGAAGGAACTGCCTGCTGCAGGGCTGTTTAGCCTCAGCAATGTTACATTATCCCACCCCACTGCCACACTAACACGGACACAGATGCTTCCAGCTCCACTGCAAGAGGCAGAACACACATCTTGGAGGGAATACAACATTCCAAAATTCCCTAGAGCCAAAAAAACCTTGGCATGTGTTTTTCTTATTGAACTATTTACAAGTTTAAAGCATATAAACCCAGAAAATTATAATATCAGTAAACCAGAAAACTATAGTATCAGAAGTTGAAATAGTGTATGTAATTTTCATTTAAATAATTTAAATGTATTAGCTGTGTCCACAATTAAAACCTAAAATCCTCAAGCTGAGTCAGAAGTGGCCAACTGGTATAAATTCATGTCACTGAACCAGGGGGACACACCTGAAGGATACCAGCACATTTAACTCCTCCTAGATGAACTTGTTTTATCTTTCTTATCTTTACCTTTCTTTAATCTTTCTTGGCACATCTGCTTTCCACACAAGAGGCAAGTTTCCCCCAAGTTTTTAAGAAGTTCACTTTATTGGTTTTAGGAATGGGTCATGGTATTTCCATCTGGTTGGTCACTAAGTGCTTGTAACACCAGGGGCTGGCACTCAGAGCACAGGATGGACAGACAGCACGTGCAGGAGGAAAATCCCTCTTCAGTTCTTACCTGCATTTCCAGCCCTCCAGCAAGGCTACAGCATTCAAAAGCAAGGACAACCCCACTTTTATGTCAAATTGCAATTTTTAATGTTTTCATTAGAATAATCTTTATATCACTCTCCAATAGAAGAAACAATATACCTAACAGCAAACTTTAATACAGGAACATGCTCCAAGATTAACAACCCAAAATGAAAACAAAATGAAATTAATGTAAAATGTAAATCACATATAGTACAATTGAAGTGTCCAAAACAATTTAAATAATTTTAAATATTTTATTTTCTTAAACTTGCTACAAATGCTTTATACAATATTTCAACATAAAGTCCCCATAACAGAAATGTAACAAAATGGGAATGATAGTGAAAGTGAAAGTGGCACAAATTCACCAAACAAGTATTAAAACTACAAATTTTAAAGAGGTAGATTACTTTTTAAGAACAAAAAATAAAAGGGGTGTCTGAATAAAGAAACTAGTCACTTTCCATCCATTCTGTCATTAATTGTGAAAGTTCTGTGAACACGTGACAAACAGGATCTCCATAAAAAGCTGTTATGAACAACAGACCAATTCATTGTCTTAGAGGTGTACAGCCTTTTAGAATAATTATATATTTCATTTTCAAAATATGCAGGTCTGTAGCCCTGCTCTAGCCTTCTTATCCATAAAAAGATACACTGCATCCATTATATATCTGGTGTTTAGAAATTCATCACTGCTATATAAAGTTTTATTTGCAAGTGTAAATAAGAACTTGGAAAATCCATAAAACATCCAAATCAGGCTTTTTTTTCCACTGTATTCTGGACATGAAAGACTCAGAAAGTGAGGAGGAAGTGGGAAGGTAATTCTGCCCTGCTGGGTTGGCCTCTACTGCCTCGTTTAGACAAAAGGCTTTGAGAGACCCAGAACATGACAAGACCACTGGGAGTGCAGCAGCTGTGGGCCCTGACTCTACACTGATTTCTGGACAGGCTGAAGGGACTGCTCTGCCAAGCACAGAACTGAACTGCCCAACACCATCCACCAAACCAAGAGGAAAAGATTGGGTTCAGTTCATCCCACTGCTCCTCCTGACATTTCCTGTGGGGTTCCATTTGTGCTTAACAGCACCCCTGGCTTTCATCTGAATCATCCCACGGGTGTCAAGCACCAAGTCAGAAAATCCAGGCCTGACACTGAGCATGAGCAAGAAGCCTGCAGGCAACTTCATGGCTGTGACTCAGCTTCTGTGAGTTTCACAGGCTTGGATTTCACATCCCTTGGTGTAGTGCTTATCCTAAGATGAGCATGCAACAGCTCTACCATGGCATTAAGGGATTTTTTTTGTATTGTTTTGTTTTTACAGGAGATTCCTAGAAAATTGAAATTTAAAAAAAAACCAACAAAACAAAAAACAAATATAAAGGACAAAACAATTTGTGAAGAAGTATGTTTATACAGAAACACTGAAAGGTGAAAAACAAATTGGCAGACAAATATACATGAAGCAAGTCTTGAAAAAATTTTAGGATTTCCTGGAAAAAAAAAGAAAAATCAAAACCCAACAGTGCCTACACAGAATCAAAGTTAAACTGTGCTGACATTAGTGTATGAAGGCAGAAAAAATCTTCATACTGTAGAGCTGATATAAAAAGAATTTGAGTAGACAATCTAGATTTATGGAAGTTACTTCAGAAACAAAAAGAATTCCCTGGTGTAACCATTTGTTACACTGATAAGGACTCCAAGCAGCCAAAGTAAACCAAGGGTGTTGAGCCAGCCAAGGAAACCTTGCCCCAGGTCAATTGTTATTTCCCCAAATCCTACAGAACAATTCCCATCTGCACCCATTCCAAGCACTTGGTTATTCTGCCTAAGGTCAAATGATTCATTTGGATGGAAAGAGGTGGTGTTTTGGCTTCTTATTCTACTGATCTGTTCTGGCATCATTTAAATACAGTTTCACACAAAACTAAGAGAGCAGCTGATGAGAATTAACATGAAGATGTTTATGTCCCAAGGGAACAGGCCTGGTAGACATTTCTTGTTCCTAAAAGGCATTTTTACACCACTAGTCTCCAAATTCCAATAACATTTTTCTCCTTCAACATATCCTAATTTGGGTATGGATTATTTTGTGTCAAATTCCCCTCCAGCACTTGGGAATAATTCTGCTATACTGAACACCTTTACTTTCCAAAGCATTTCCTCACTCTTTGCACCTCGGAGATCCTCACTGTCAGACACACAAGCTGTGAACAGTTTGGATTTTGACAATGAACAGATCCTGCTCTACTTGTTCTGACAGAGGCTGCCAGTTCCTCCCCCTCTTTCGACCAAAAAACCCTACCCTTGGCCCTAAATCTGGTGTTAATCACAGCCAGCCGCTGCAATTACCAACCCCAAAAGAACTCTTAATTACCAGTGAGCTTTGTGAAAGTTCCTCAGCAAATCAGACTCCTGTTTCCAAGAAAAGCAGGGCAGGAGCAAGGTAACAAAGGTTATAAACACTGTGCAAAATATCAAAATATACTATTGATTTGAGAGACTACATGAAGACGTAAATCGGGACTCAGGCACGTAGATTAAGATTTTTTATTTATTTATTGAAGGATTACCCTTTCTTGTGATTAAAATGCTTCTTCTCAAAAAGAAATAGAACTTTAATTATAAAGTTTTATAGTGAAACATAAAAAGCATGATACTTCTAACAAATTTACATGTTCATGTAACTTTTCTTACATGTCTATTTCCCTTATATTAAGTCTTTTATGATCTCAGTCCGTATGCACATACATTTTTGAAGTATTTGGTCATGGTTTGTTTCTTTCATATATCTATATATATGCAGAGAATGCTTTTTATTACAAACCAAAGCAAGTTATTTTAGTGAGTAAAGAATGCAGTCATGTTTTTTAACTTAGTGAACCACCATAAATAAATCTAGAATGCTTCTGGGCTACCTTAGATGTCAGATACCAAATACAAGGTCAGTGTCTCCAATAACATTGAGTTTAATGACATGAAGTTTATTTGCACTCAGGTATTGACATTTTTTTTTCCAGAGTTTTCAATTCAGTTTATAATTAAAGACATTCTCTATACAAACCGTGTATAATTTCATGACATGACAAAATGCATCAAGTATGTACATCATACCCAGCATCAGTAAGCTGCTCATCCATGTTTTAGGAAATGCAACTTCTTTTTTTATTTAAGCATGAGAAACTCAAAAAAAAAAAAAAAAAAAAAAAAAGACAAAAAAAAAAAAGAAAAAAAAGACCAGCAAGCAAAACAACAAGCAATGTGTTCCTGGGTTGTTTCAACTTCAAATTAAATGCTTACCTGAAATCTTTCAGTTCTTGCTTTGTACTGCTTTCATCTCTTTTGCTTTCTGCTGCTTCTGCATTTGCTGCCTGCTGCAGACTCCGTGTGATTGGTCCTCCAATCCTCTCTCTAGATTTTACACTGAACCTGTCTGCCTTTTTCTTACTTGCCACAGCAGACTTACTTGGCAAAACAGCTTTATTATTCCTTTGTATTCTGACGTGCAATTTCCGGGAGGCTTTGCTGGAGATTCCAGAGGAATTGTTCTTAGAAACCACCTTAGTTTTTTTCCCATCAACATGGGACATTTTAGACACTCTTACAGGACTAGAGTTCCTCAAGGATGAAGATGAATTTGGCTTTTTAGATCGCATGGAAGGTACAAATTTAACGTTTTGTTTGGATTTGAAGGAGGCAGAGGGGAGCTGGAGCTGTGCAGGTCCTGAGGTTCGTGCTCTGGTCTTGCCCAGATGAGGCTGAGTGCTCTGCATTTTGATTTCTGCATCCGCTGTTCGCCTGCGCTGGTTGCTGCCTTTGTCACTGCTTGCAGGTGAAGAAGCTGCACTTTTTTTGGAAGAATTCTTTTTGGAGGAGGGAGAGATGGGTTTTTTGGGGCAGCTGTATGAGGCGTGTTTGTTCAAACTGCCAATGTAAGTGAACTCTCTGTTACAGTAGGGGCAGATGTGAGAGTCTGTCTCAGATGGGTTACTTTTCAGTTCTGCCTTCTGCTGGGCAGATTTCTTTTTTTGCAGGATAGCTTTCTGTACGAGCTGGTTTTTCTTTTTCAATGCACTTATTTTTAGTTTATTGGAGGACATTTTGCTAATCTCCACATTGAAATTGAGTCTTTTAGGCTGACCCATTCGTCTGAAGGCATTCTTCCCAGGCCCAGCAATGACCACCATGCCATTCTTAGGCTGCACTGTCTGTTTGAGGGGGACTGGATTTTTTTTAGGTGTGTATCTCTTTTTATCACTAGCAGATGCACAGGCCAGTATGTGTTTGTGTAGCTCAGGCATGTTATCAACACTTTTTCCACATTTTGTGCATCGAATGGCAGTAGTAAAAGTCTGTGGGATATTATGGGTTGTGAAGTTTGTTGCAGTAACTCCAATCCCCATAGGATTACGATGGTGATACTGGAACGGAGGTGGTTTAAAGCTTGGGTAGTGTTGATTGAGGCCCATACGGACATCTGGATCTTTAGATTTCACTCCAGAAGCCATTATTTTTATAGTTGTATAAAGCTCTTCAGAAGAATCATTTAGATCTTCATCTTCCTCCTCTTTTGAAGGTTCCAAAGAATCTTCTGGCAGGTTCTGCATGTGCTCTGCGTTCGCCTTACTGGGGTCAGTAAAATTCTGGGGTCTCAAAGTCCCACTTTCAAACTCATGATGTGTGCACTCTTTGTCTGGATGGAGATCCCGTTGATGCTGTTGCAAATTGCACAAAAAAGCAAATTCCTTTTTACACACTGAACAAACAAAGATATTCCCTACTCCATGAAGCAGAAAGCGATGTTCTGACAAGTCTGTTTTATCCCTAAAAAGCTGTACACAGAATTCACATTTGAAGGGCCATTCTTCAGCATGAATGGATAAATGCTTCGTTAGGTCTTTAATGGAAAGAAAAGGTGATTCGCAGACATTGCACACAAAGCTCTTGTTGAAGGTTTCCTGCACTACTCCTGATTCACCTGAAGTGTGAGGCTCTTCTCTCGCTTTCTGCTGCTCGCTTTCAGCTTCTTCCTGTTTTATTATTGGGAGAGAACTTTCAAGGTTATCAGCAGAGGAAACAACAGAAGAAACTACAGAAAGAGGAGGTGGAGATGGAGACGATGAGGAGGAAGAAGATGAGAAAGAGGAGGAAGAGGAGGAGGAAGATGAGGAAGACAGTGTCGGGGGGCCAGGTGAAGCAGCAGAAATAAGAGGCTCAACAGAAGGGACAGGGGATGGCGAAGGAGAAACTGTAGGTGAAAGAACTGGTAGTGGGGACTGGGCAGTAGTGTTGGACAGTGGCGAGGGACAGGAGGAAGTGTTAGTGGCACTGGCAGAGACCTCTGGAATGGGTAAGGGCATGGTTGGGAGCAGGGGGGGAGGTGACGTGGCCACGGTTAACACGGGCAGGCAGGGCGGTGGGGAGGGGGGGTTGGTGGGTGTTAACAACGGGGGCAGCTGGCACCCAGCAGGTGCAGCAGGCTGCACAGGTGGCACAGGGGAAGCAGAGGAGCTGAGGGGCTGAGTGTCAGTGGCAGAGGCTGCCGAGGGAGCGGGATCGGCGTCGGGCTCGGCCGGAGGCTGCGGGGCCGTGCCGGGGCTGGCGGCGCCGTCCGGGCCCGGCTGCTCCGGGGCTGCGTCCGTCCCGTTGTACTCGTTCAGCAGAACCTTCTGCAGCATGCAGGTGGTGGGTTTCTTCTTCTTAACACCACTGCACGTTGGATGTGTGGAGTTTTCTTTGCATTCCCTAATTTCAGCATCGCTGCAAGGCTTCTTATGCACACTTAGATCTAAAACAGACTCCCAGGGAACCTGAGTCTTGCTTTTGACATCAGACCTTTGTTTCATACCGCTGGATAAATCCAGGGGCTGCTGGTTGCACACATTGCCAAAAGTTGGAGCTGCTGTCCAGTCTTTTGATATTTTATATTCTTCAAAGCAATGAGGGCTCAAAGTCTCTTTGTCCTCCCTTCCAGTCAAGCTCCAAGCAGGTGAGTTGCTGTGGCTTTCTAACTTTGGCATTTTTGAACTCCTAATATTGTCATTCCACACAGCTTTTCCCTCACCTGATTTGACAAAGTCTCGAAGCACTGGACTGTGCTGTGGAGAGCTGGGAGGAGAGCTGGTCCTTCTTTTAAATCTGCTGGATACTGGAGGCAAAACAGACGATGATGTAACAGAAGGTCCTATTTTAGGGATTTCACTTGATGGAGTTATCTTCTTATTGTCCTGTGTCTGAAGAAGCTGCTTTAATTTTGATGACAAATAAACCCCTTTTTCTTTATGAAAAGGTAAGCTTTCTGTTGAAATGCTAAGAGGAAGATTTAAAGAACTAGTAGGAGTTATAGGTTCTGGGTCTATTTCAGTTTTTATTTTTGGTACAAGAGGAGGGCTGGCAGTTCTTCTCTTTTTGGATTCACTGCTCCCACTGCTAGAGGGTTCCTTAGGAGGTTCATTCACATGTGTTTGTGTAACCTTTAAATTTGTGGAAATTTCCACTGTGACCGGACTGATTATACAATTCAATCCATACAAGTCTGCAGAGTTGGACTCCATCTGAATCACATCACAATTGCTAGTGCTGCTGTTGGACTGAATTTTACCATCAATGTAGTAATTTAAATTCTCAGAGATATTGCTGGATATATCCATAAGATAGACATCATCTCCTTCACCTTCCTCCTCCATTTCTGTGCTCGCTATGTACACACTCTGGACTGCTGGGGCTGGCTCGGTTGGGAGAGGTGGCTCTTCAGTAAAGAACCCTTTTCTCCTGACACCTTTGGGAATAAGATGACGCTCGTGAACCCTACGCTGATGCCTCCTCATGTTGGTGTGAGTACCAAAAACCTTCTTGCAGTATTTGCACGGATGCAATTCTTTGGGCTCCTTATTCTCCTCAGCAAACGCGGAGTTTGACATTTCCTGGGAAACCTTCTCCGAATCCAAGACAACAGCATCTTGCACAAGACTGGAAACATTCAGGTCATCTTTAAGACCATCATCCACAATCACTTGGTTATCAGCAACATTATCCAGGTGTTGTGAGGACGTCAGTGTGAGGAATGGTTTCCTTTTGGGCCCGGCCTCGTGGCGTCGCTCGTGCCTGCGCCGGTTGATCTGAGTGCCGAAGGCTTTCCCGCAGTAGCGGCACTTGAACGCGTGGCTCAGGGTGGAGATGTGGATGTGCATGTGGCGCTCAAGTCCTTGCTTTGTTGTAAACTTCCTCTCACAATGCTGGCAAGGAAACATGAATGTTTCCTGAACATCACCGTTGGATTCCCCCTCTGCTTTTGGAATTTTCACCACGAGTTTTTTCTTTGGAGAGCTTTCTGGAGATTCCTCTGACGTACTCTTTTGTTCTTCCATGGAGTCCAACTTTTCTTCACATATCAAAGGCATTTCAGCATTTTCTTTAGGCATATTGGTATCTTCTATCTCCTCTTCATCTTCCTCTTCTTCATCCTCCTCCTCATCATCATCTAAATCATCTGATGCACAGTTTATTGCTTCTCCTTGTTTGTCTTCAGTTACCACTTGTGTTTCGTTGGTGGGACTGGGGATCATCAGCTTTGGAAGCACATCTTGATTTACCATCTCCTGAATCACAGCTGTTTGCTCCAGAGACAGCACAGCAGAAACAGAAGGCGTTTCATCTTCCTCTTTGTGACCTGGAACACAAGGGTGCAATAAAGAAAAGCATGAGATATTTTTAGCAAACACTTCAGGATATGCTACACCTTTCTTGTCATTTTTTTCTTCTAGCACAACATATCCAACATCCCTGACCCAAGACAGTATCACCACTTCTCATTTATTTACTCATGTGGATGGAAGTTTTCCTGCATGCAATCCTACCTGTCTGTTCTCAGGGATATCCATTGCTGAAGAAAAGAAGGCCACATTGGCTGGGGCTCTGAGCAACCTTGTCTAGTGAGAGGTGTCCCTGCCCATGGCAGGGGGTTGGAAGAAGATAAGCTTTAAGGCCCCTTCCAACCCAAAATGCTCTGTGATTCTGCAATGATTCTAGAAAAACTCCTTTGCTGCCAATCCCCACAATGCTGCCTAAGTGGGTACATTATAGGGCAAAAATCCTTCTCCATTCCTTAGCAGGGCCATAAGACACCTGAACAGTGGTGCACGTGTTGTGCAAGCAGAAGGGACAACAGAGGGAAGGAATGGAAGAGTTATGGGTCAAAAGAATTAATAGTGTCTTTTTTCCCCCTTGGTACTGACTTTGTTAATTAGCAATAAATAATGACCATGAAACTAAGTTCCAAAGACACCAGAATAAGGATTTTGCTCTGCTATTGTCTTCTAAGGAGTTTGGGTTGATGTCTCAGTTTTGCAGCACATTAGTTTTTCCTGTGGTCACAGTTGTACATTTAATGACATGCTTCTGACAGCCAAGTTCCTAACTAGTAAAACAACTGGGGTAAACAATATAAACATGTTCACTTTGCTACAGTAAGATAACCTGCTAATGAACTAAACATGACAAGCATCCTTTGATTCAAAAAGATGAACAGAAGGAAAAAATAAGACACTTGAGAACTCACCTTCTTTAGAATCCCTCATATCTGCAGAAGTAGAATCCAAATCAGTCTTTTTCTGTTTTGTATCTGCTGCCTTCTTTCCCTTGTTTTTACCTTCCTGAGTCTTCTTCTTTCCTAGTGGGAAAAAAGCATTTATTATTCCTGCTTAACAATTTTTATTTGTCATATATGAGTGGCAGATTTAAACCCTCAGCTTTGGAGTATAACAAACTCCTGTAGAGACCCCTGCTTTCCTGAGAAATACAAATGACTGATTAGAACAGACAGCATTTAGATAAAAACCTTCAGACACTGAAATACTTTCCTCACTTTCAAAGCAAGAACAAACTGCCTGTCCAGGGTTAAGCAGCTCACATCTTGCAGTTACCCAATGCCTTAATATGGCCACTAAATTCCTGTATCTCACAGAATTACATGGAAAATAGAAAATCTCTTCATATACTGTTAATCCTAATGTTAATTGGAAGACCTTACAAAATAGAAACCCACTGAGGTTTATTCTAGTTGTATAAACATTCTGAATGATGAGAAGAGTTATGATAAAAACAATGAAGTAATGCCATCATGAGAAGAGTGAAAGCAGCATGAGCCTGACAAACAGGGCAAAGGCAGTACAACCAAACGAGATGGAACTGGGTAACAGAAAACACTGAAGGTATTTTGATGGGTCCTGACACAAACACCACTTTCAAGTTTTCACTTTCTGTTAACACAATGAAGAAGCAGCATGTATTAGCAGAGGATGATGAACACAAAAGGGTATTATATGCAAAGAGCTGACCAGTACTGTAAGATGTAAACACACTGAAAACTTCATTTTCCACTCCACTACGAAGTACTGCTAATTTCTGCCATTAAGGTTATAGATTCAGGCCTAAAACATACAGAAATTATGATGTGGGGTGTGTAATAACAAATGAAAGTTTATAGTTTTTCCTTCACTTCACTGCAGACTGTACTCTCCACACAGAATACAGAAAACACCACTGAAACTCCACAGTTCTACACACAACTCTTGGGAAGAACTGGCCAGAAGCAGCAACCCAAACTCCTCCTGTGCCCCCTCTAACACACAAAATGCTACTTTATACCACACTGCCCACTGCCCCTGATCAGAAATGTCCATCACAGCCCTAAAGCCATTTCCTAGCTAGAAGCACATTTTTCCACATCACAATCCTGTCAAACTCCTCCTTTTTACCCCTTGAAAATATTTTTCACATCCTGAGCCAAGAAACTGAAATGCCTTTAAAAAAAAATGCTCCTCTGTTCCAGGAAGCTCCAAGTACACATAACCCCCCAGGAGAACAGCTCAGACAGCCTCAGCTTTAAAAGGAAACACTTGTTTTGATTTGAACAAACTAAATAATTATCTATATTTCCTCTCAAGGAGCTCAGATTTCATAGGCCATCCCCAAATTCCAATGTGTTTCAGTTTTATGTTTATAATAAACCTTTTTTAAATTTCTTATCTAATTTAAAAGATTTTAGTCTTACAACCTGACAATAGTCACTCAGACTGAATTTCTGTCACCTTTGGACAACACACACACATCCCCCCCAAAGTGAACTAGCAATTTTCTCTGAATATCCTCAATTATTGTCATGATGCCCATGTCTGACCTGCCATAAAGGACTGATCCTGCATTGTTTGAACAACACAACATCTGATTCTGCTTTCATACCAAACACCTGTGACTGTCAGAAGATTTAGCACATCCTTGGGGGTTCACATAGGCATGAGGAAGTTAAAGCACACTTTCCTTACATGAAAAGCTACTAAAAGTCCAATTTGAACACCTTTTTTTTATTATTAGCACCTCTAATGTTCATAATTACAACCAAGATCTGAGTATGAAGGATATCAAAGAAGTTTCCAGAAGTCTCTCTCAAGTCACTTGAAATTTTCTGGGAAGGTTCAGTAACACAATCCAACAGTTCCACTTCTGGGGAAAAAGTGGAAATGTAAGATTTCAACACATTCCTAGGAATCAAACATGCATCACAATACACCTTATGAGTGATGGAACAAATCATACATCATTCCAGAAACCCTAAGAACTCAAATTTTTTGCAGACCACTTATCATCTGAAGACCACTATCAGTATCTTGACCTAAAACCAACAAAATTCCTGATTAATCTCTCTTGACAGGTGAGACTGGAAACAAGAACTAAAAGGTTGGTGCACAGGCCCCTCTCACCTACCAAACCTGGCCCGTGCTCAGACACTTTCCCCCCCAGAGTTCAGTGTCCAATGTACTGCAGATGAAGTCACAGGGCAATTCTGTATCTAACCCTACAGCAGCCCTGAATTTCAGCATAACAACAGGTTACTGTCAGAGTCTTCAAACCAAGACCAAATGAATTCTTTTTTCTAACTTTACTGACAATATACTGTGCTCTTCCAAGGGTGAGGTAAAGTATGAAAAGGCACCAACACAAATCCCAAGTGCTAAGGCATGCAGATATGTTTCAAAGTGTAATCCAGTTAGAAAATATAAAATTTATAGTACCTCAAATCCAATGATAATCTGAGAAATCACTACAAGAACAGGATTTTTACACAAAATCAAGGTACTTGTGTCACATACCTTATGCTACTGATGGAAAGCAGACCATTTGCAAGTTCTGCCAGTCCTAAAAAGAGATGCAACTTGCTCATGATGTAACCTGTTCCATGATACAGCTGGAGATGTTTCAAGTTCTTGGCCTTTGAGCACTGATGCATTTGAAGAGAGGATTCACCCAGCACCCAACTTGCCCTTTCTCTGAACAGTGAACAAACTTCTTGTGCACACACAACATTTCAGATGTGTCAGATCAATTTCTGACACAAATCAATGAGAGACTCCAAACCATTGCAGATGGCTTTAGTTTGTTCATCTTCTAGATTGCAGCTTTCTTTGACAAGGTTCAAAGAATTGAACCATGCACTGAAACATGACAATGACTGTCCCAGATGCACAATTCCATGGTCCTGACCATTCAACAGCATGTGCCCAGCAAGAGAATTTAAGAACAGAGTAATGGGTGATACTTCACTGTTATGCTCTCCCAACTTTCATATATCTGGAGTTCAGAACCTTTTGAAGACATTTAACAGCTGCTGACAGACTTTCTCTCATGAGTTCTCAAACTGCTTTTAAAATCCATAAAAACCTGAAAGATTTGCATCATTTTCTTCCTGCAGATTTCCAATCAAAACACAACCTACTGCTCATATAAAGGGTATCAACGAGGAGTCCAAGGCCCATCCCTTGGTTTTCTTATTGTTTCAGAGGTCAGGAATGAGCTGAAGCCTGCAGGAGGGGGGGAAATGCCTCTGAACACAGAACCTGGTGGAAGCCTGAGTATAAGTACACACGTGCACTTACCATCAGGTTCCTGAAGGGTCCTACATGGCTGCTACGGCCAGCTGGATCCTCCACTTGGTCTAAACAAGAAAGATACAGGAATGAAACACAGGGAAAGTGAAATGGAAACAATGACAAAAGAATAAATGAAGGGCAGGACTTAATATGTGTGCATGTGCTTTAGAAGAATTGTAAAAGGAAGATGCAAAGGAAAATGAATGAAATAAACAGATGGAAAGTAGGAACTTGTCTGTAGTGATGAAGATCAAAAGAGGAATTCACCAATTTGCAATTCGTCTTGCAACTGTCAATAGGGTTCCTTTTTCTCTCCTCTCCACTTCTGCTGCAAGATAGCTCAGCCTTCACACCTTTACCAGCCCTTTTTTACACTGTAACAGGCACAGGAGAACTCATGCTACTGCCAATGGCCAGGTCATCAGTGATCCCACTAATTTTGGAGCAGTTCAGATAACAACAGACTAACAGTGTAAGAGAGAAGTAATCCTTATTTGCCCATACATCATTCTATTGATAAAACCAAGACACCTCTGAAGAGCCTACAGTTAGCTGGGCTCAGACTTCTGTTGTTAACCAAACTACTAATGGGACTATTAAACCACAGAGTTATTTCTGGTGGGATGAAACAAGCCTACTCAGAAGCTGGGAGGGAAGACATTTAACACAGTCTTTCCATACACTTGGAGCTGAACTCTATAATTAAATATTGCTCAACTGTACAAGATGCCATTGTCTTTAATAACCTTTAACTGCAGCACCAAACATGTTCACAGTTCAGATCATAAAGTAAGAAGGACATTCACACCTGAGCTCAAACACTGCTTCAACCTCTTACAGAAATACAGAATGTGGACATTTGTCTCCCCAAAATTCTTAGGTCAAAAAAGGAAAAGAATAATTGGTATGAACTGAAATGACTATTACTTCTTTGAGATCTGTACCCAACAACTAACTAAAGCCCAGTAACACACCCAGACCTTACCCCATGAGTGCTCTGTTGAAAAGTACCCCAGACACCTGCCCAAATCTCAGACCTACCCCAGAAACCTGCCCAAATCTCAGACCTACCCCAGACACCTGCCCAAATCTCAAAGCTACCCCAGAAACCTGCCCAAATCTCAAACCTACCCCAGACACCTGCCCAAATCTCAAACCTGCCCCAGACACCTGCCCAAATCTCAGACCTGCCCCAGAAACCTGCCCAAATGTCAAACCTACCCCAGAAACCTGCCCAAATGTGAAACCTGCCCCAGAAACCTGCCCAAATCTCAAAGCTACCCCAGAAACCTGCCCAAATCTCAGAACTACCCCAGAAACCTGCCCAAATCTCAAACCTGCCCCAGACACCTGCCCAAATCTCAAACCTACCCCAGACACCTGCCCAAATCTCAAACCTGCCCCAGACACCTGCCCAAATCTCAGACCTACCCCAGAAACCTGCCCAAATGTCAAACCTGCCCCAGAAACCTGCCCAAATCTCAAACCTGCCCCAGAAACCTGCCCAAATCTCAAACCTACCCCAGACACCTGCCCAAATCTCAAACCTACCCCAGACACCTGCCCAAATCTCAAGTCTCCTGGAAAACAGTGGAGAAGCTCCCTCAGAGACCCCCTAAAGTATTCTCAGGGGACAGACAAGGAGAGCACTTGGCAAGGCTGTGGTGAAGGGAAAAGACAAAATGGAACATTACAGTGACAATGCCACCCAGTTTCATGTGTGAATCACAGTGTAATAACATAAACTCACTGGTTAACCCTTTGGAACTGGCTGAGATTAAAGCCTGCATCAATCCCATGCAATAGCTGCTACTATTCTATAAAACAACTTCTAATTATTTTATCCTATTAAAAAAAAAAAAATCAGTACTTTGGCATTAGAAAGAATGGAATAAAGATTAAGTGAATATTCAAGATAAAACATTCTATTGGAAAATTCAGCAGGAAACAACTGCACTATTATTTCCATATTCTTTTGATTAATGAATTTTAACATACTTTTAACAACTTGAAATTTAATTTGAGAAACAGCTTGCTGTGCACCAGAATTCATCTGTTCTTGTATCCAGAATGCTGCCTGATGTCATGTTTTTCAAAATAAATTCCTTAAGCCTTCAGACATCAGTAAAATTCTGAGTAGCTGTTTGTTCTGCAGACAGGCCAGAACACATGAATGACTTTTTCACACACAGAATGCTACATCCAAAAGAACAACACAACTTGCTTCAAAAAATTAAATCCAAGTTGCATTGGCTGGAGGTGCTCAACAAAATGCAAAAACCTCTTGCAGTGACTTCTTAGAACCCTGTCCAACTGTGAATGGCACAGCACAGGGGTGTTAAAGACCTTACATATTTAATAAGTTGAAATTATTAAACAGTAAGGTAACTAGGCACCAAAATACACTGTTTAATTCAAAATGTTCAGTATTAAGATGTAAATACTAATGTGTTCTTTAAATATATTTCTCTGTTTGCATTTATGACTCTTTGTTTTGCTTTTTGTTTTTTGGTTTGTTGTTTTTTTTTTTTTTTTTTTTAGTTCTTTCATTATTCACAAATTCTTTCATTATTCTCCACCAGCACTTGCTCACAAAGCAAAGACAAATCAAAAACCACCTGGCTAAATAAAGGGCAACACTGCTGTGTGTTAAGGGCTGCTCTGAGCCACTGAGACTGCCAAGAACTCCCAACATTTAGATTTAGAGAAAGCTTGTAAGCACAACATGTCTGATATATCTATATCTATATCTATAAAATGAATGTTTATGAGGATTATTCATATAATCAGGGGGATTACAGAAATTTGCCAGAAACATGACCTCAAACTCACAAAGTTATGCAAATATTTTATTCCAATATCTAAGCCAAGAGCCACATTTCAGGGGAGACAGCCCAGGGTCCCTGCTGCCCATGCAGCACCTCAGCCTCACAGCCCCAGCACCTGGCTCAGTGTCTCACTCACAGCACCCACCAGCTCCTAGATTCTGCTAATTAAATATTTTTTAAATTGCTGTCCAAAGGTTTAAGTGATCTAGGATAGCTGAGGTTCAAAATGTCACACTGCAAATTACTGGAGAAAAAGGAAGCAAGAGTAAAAATAGTAAAAAACCTAGTATTAGGCTAAGAATAAAAAGATTGCAACCTTGAAAGAAAAAGCCTCAACAATTCTATTTTATTTAAACAAACATTGCTTAAATGTTGTAACATCAATTTCTTCCCCAGTTTTACTGGTAATACAACAATATATCAAAGCTCCTTTTAAGTGCCTGCAGTTAAGCACAGCTCTGAAAGGATTCCAGCAAGCTTAGCTGAGGAACTCCAAGCAGCTCTGAACAGACACACTCATTACCTGGGGAGGGAGGGAGGGAGGGAATGGCTTTGGAACCCAAAAGCTCCCAACTTAAAATGAGACAACACATGAAACTGCTGCCTACCAAGTGCTCTGGAGAAAAACAGCCTTGTACTGGCAACAAAACAGGCTCCAAAACCAAACACAAGTTTCCCAAGAGCCCACGGCTCAGAAATTCCAATGCTGCCACAGAACACCTTTGGTGATAAAATTTTTGAGTAATTTTTCCCCACAATTCACAAAAAGCTTTTCATTTTTATTTCTCTGTCAGTGTAAGACAGATACCCTGTACTAGGAGCATTTCCCACTTTGGCTACAGATCATCCCAAGCACTGGTGGGTACATACACATGAAAACCTCCATTTTTCAGTACTGAACCTTGCAAAAATGGAAAATTTTAGAGGCAAAGTCAGCACATCCAGCAAGTTTAAGGGTGAAATTCAAGCCACAAATCAAATTTTTAAACACCTCATTAAAAGGGATGTCAATGAAATGTAAATGGCTCCACACACAATATCATTAAGAGGCCTGTTTCAACAATGCTGTCAGGTAGGTATGAAAACCTGCAAGAAAAAGCAAAATGTAAAAGCTTTTATTACCCTGTTTTCTTCAATCTGTCATCACTGAAGTATTTGGTGGAGTGTACTTCTTGCAACACCATAATAAAGTGATCAGATATAACTACTTTGTGTAGACATAACTTGTATTGTTAAGCAAATGAAACACTAAAATTGACACGAGCTGTTTCACACTGCACAAAAACAACCACAACAGAATTTTAACCTCCAACTCCTGAGAACCACAAGAATATTTCAGAGCTGCAGAAGATCATGGTTCTGCACTGTCAATCTGTTCAGACCTAATGCATCAAATAATATTAAAGCTGGAGAGGAAGAATACATACAGCTATACAGTACAGAAAAAGTGGCAAAGTCTTGTGAATTATCTACAGATTATGGGCAAATGCAGTGAGCAAAGGTTTCTCTGTAATTTTTTCCAGCAGAACTTGCATCTCCTCTTCCATAAAAAGACACTTTCAAGCTTACCCAGTAGGAGCAGGAGAAAGAGGAAGCCAAACTTCACAGCAATTCTATTAATACCAAACTGCCTGTTGTATAATGCTACCCCCATTAAGCATCACTTCACTCCCAAAGAGCACATTTTAACCACTGCATTTTCCAACCACAGTATAAAAGGGGTGATGAACACCTTGGGAAGGTTTTTCAGGACACCTGAAGACAGAGGTACATGCCCCAAACTGTGCATGGAACTATTTGTACCAAGCACTAAATACACTTCTTGCAGGAAAGAAACTGAGCCATGCACTGACAGAGACTGTTAACGTGACATTTGCATAACAGATGAACTTGTTGCCATGGAAAGCATAAGAAAATTCTGAGCTGGGCTATTTAAAACACCAATTTCTGCAAATGTTTGGCAAAGTCTCCACTTTAATGATAGCACTGAAGATCATGTTACTGCCTCACCACAAACTTCTGGAATGATGGTAGTCAGTACAAGAAATGTGAGGATGATACCACAGGTGTGCCATGCCCAGAGAAGAAATGACCCAACAGTTTGTAAGAAGCAGAAGGGAATATATTGCCATGATACAGAGTTTGTGAGACTAGAAAATTCAACACTGTTCACAAATTCCAGATAAACAGATGTTTAAAAACTGGTGAAAAATTCTGAGTGGGAAGGCTGTGTTAAATGTGTGGGATTGCACCAATCCCTACAAGCTGAACTATGAGCTATCTCCAGTCTTCTTCAGACAAGTTAGCTTGTGTAAATTAAATTATGTACCATAACTCTGTAGCAGACAAGAGACAAAACCAGTTTATACTGTCTGTCAGAGTATGTCATCCACTCTTGCAGCATCTCATTCCAATCCCCAACATGTTCTGCCTTCTGACTAACCTGAGTGCACATCCCAGGAAGTCTAAAGTTTATAGACTGCAAACTTTTAATGACTTAAGCAGCACAGAATGTCACCCAACAATTACAAGGCATGGCAAACAAAGGTTTAATTCCAGGCAATTTTAACTCACACAAGAGCTGTGATGGAACAATTAAGTATAAATAATTAAATGCAGAGCTTTAATCCTAAGCAAGATTTGGAAATGTTATTTCTGCCCTTATGCCAGTATTTCTAAAACAGTAGAAAGGGGACTCAAAAATGGGCCCAGACTTGCTCAAGACATTCTCAATCACTCCAGTTCCTGCCTCCCACCCTCCCTAACCACACAGCCTCCCCCCATTCACTACAAATTCCTAGCAAGCTGCTCCATGGCTGCCACAGCTCCCACAGCCAGCCCAGGACAGAAAACACCATGAACATTCTTCTCTGTACTTCTTTCCATGAGCTTTTGTTTTGCTAAGTATTAAGACAAAAGCAGCAGCAAAAGAAATGTCAGCTGGCACACACACTTTCCAGAAATAACTGTTCTCTATATTTAGCCAGTTTTTATTTAAAATCCAGTTAGAAATAGAGCACCCAAATTGTGTATTTATACATAGAATGTCTAAATTTAAATCTCTGCTTTAACCAATCAAAGCTTTTATCTAAACCCAGAAAATGTTGCTTCCAGTCATTAGAGCTTGCTCCAAAATGTTTGTGAAATGCAGTTACTCTCAGATAATTAGAAACACCACCTATACTGACAGCAGTATTCAAAGGTAATGCAAATGAAAGCCCTCACACCACTACTTGTACCAGCAAGTTTCAAATGAGCACTGCTGGATCAGTCTACCTTCATCTGTGATAAAAAACCCAAATATTTGTCATGGCCCTATTTGGATCACTGAACATTTGAGAGGATTACATCAAAAATATCTGTGGTTTTAGCTAAGTTATCTCCAAAAGTAACTACTTAGGCCTTTACCTGCCACTTTATTCTGCTCTTTGACAAACTAGGTATGTTCCAAATCCAGCAGCAGTCACACAAATACGTGACATTGAAAAAAAAAGAATAGAAAAAAAGGACTTTTGAGACCACTGCAGACCCAAAAGCCCTTCTCACACAGCTGATCAAGGTGGTGCCTTGCTATCCAGAGCATTTTCCCTCTATGCTACACATGAAAAGCTGTCACTGCATGGAAAACCAAACCCAAACCACTGATCCAAATGTTTGCCTGAAGAGGGGTGCTGGCTTTGCCTGGAAAACACAGCTGTACAAAGCTACAATCCCCAGGAACAGGGCTGCCTTTGTGTCTACCAGGAGCCCAAGGATTACTGCAACAAGAGTCCCCAGCCCTGAGGAAACAGGAGCAAAGCCTCTCACAGACAGTGCTACCCCATGCTAAAGCTCCCATGGATAAAATTAAACTCCTCACAACTGCACAAGTCACACTCAACATTTGCATGGACAGTCACTCGGATTTGTTCTGTAATTCATTTTATTCAAATTTGTCATGCCATTTATGGTTACCATGTCTGCAACATGGCACTTCTCAGAAATTTTTCTCCAAGTATTCCCAGTAAATTCACCCCTCTGTGTTTTACAATGTATTTCAACCACTCTTTGACATCCATTTCCAAATTTCTTTCCTTTAAACCTTATTATATTTCTTCAGTACAACCTTCTTCAGTACTGGTAGGTATGCAGTGGTTTTCCACCAGTCCCCATTAAAAAATATTACAGCATCTTCTCAACTGGGTTTTCAACCTAACAAAGAACATTAATTGTTAATAACCAGCTCCTGTCAAAACATATTTGCAGCATGAAAACTCTGCTTCTCTGTATCTGTTAAATTTGGAAAGACTCATCTCCTTCCAGCTTCAGAGTGACAAATCCAAGGTCATATGGCAGAATATCACAGCAGGTCCTTTACAGAAGCAGATAAATTAGGATAATACTATGTTGACATTACTATCCAAACTCATCATTTTAATGTACAATATAGTCACCAAAATATTTTTATCTGCTGGGAAATTGTGGAAGATTTGCTTCACTTCCTTGGTGAAACAAAGTGCTTCATTCATTTCAGCCACAGCTCACTGATACTTTCTTAGAGAAAGGCCTGTCAGCCTTCTCTGATAACAGGAGATACACTGAATTCTATTTCCAAAGGAACTGTAATCCTCCAGTTGCCCAATCAGTCCATTTCTCAAAAGGACTGTGCTGCAGGACAACAGCAGCAGTTGGTGCTCATGTTAACAAGACCAACAACAGAAGTTCTAAATTTATAATATGCCCCAAACCAGACAAGAGCAAGTTGCCATGTGCTTAATTTGTGACACCAAGCAAGGTCACAGGCTCATGAACTTATTACAGGGAACAGCAACTTCTTCCATTTTTCAAACAGTGAAAACAAATCTCAGAGCACAAATGTTCTGCTTGGTTAACTGCTACATGTGAGATGAAAAGTTTAATATGACCTAAACGGGTTAAAATCAGAAGTTTTTTGCACAGACCTGTTTATAGTACAAAACATCAACTAAAACAGACTACAGAAATAAAATGTAACATGACTTGGACAATTTAATTTGCAGGTAAGGAACCAGAAAATAAAACCAGCTCTGGTATCTGAGTGGGGAGAGCAGAGGGTGACACCCAGCAGCTCAGGATTTGAGAGCTATGAGCTAAGCTTCAGCACAAAGTCCACTTTGCTTTTGCAATCCCTGACAAGGGGCTGTAAGATCAGAAACACTGGACCTGCTGCTCTTGACCTGCAACTTGAAAGGGAACACTTTGCAGGAAAGTCAATTTTTCCCTCAACTCACTGCCACTTGGTGAGACCTACTCCTTGGGAAAAGCCCAAGGCAACTCTCCAGACCTGGCTGAGGATCCAGCCATGGCAAAGGTGGGTGTTTGAACACTCTGATCCCAATCCCCAGCTGGACAGTCAGCCATCCCTGCCCTGAGCTGCTTCACACCACAGCTCACAGGCTGCAGTTTTACTGCCACCAACAC
Source organism: Haemorhous mexicanus (assembly GCF_027477595.1). Taxonomy (NCBI): domain Eukaryota; kingdom Metazoa; phylum Chordata; class Aves; order Passeriformes; family Fringillidae; genus Haemorhous; species Haemorhous mexicanus. Next base: position 3,818,091 of record NC_082363.1, on the reverse strand, counting down.
AGTGGGAAGTTTGCACTGGGCTCAGCCCTGAATAATGGTGATGCCTGAGAAAATGTTCCCAAATTTCTATGAATCAAGTCACTTTTACAAACAGCAGGCCTTTCCCATTCAACAGGCACACTGTTTCTGATGGACTGCCAAACAAAACCAGATCTGTATCTGAGGAGACCCCAGTGAGGCACCTGACTCTCAACAAGAGTTAGAATAATGTATAGCTGACTACTCATTTCCATGGCATTTTGCAGCAATAATAATCAAGACGATGGATTTTCAGCTATTATAATACTCTCACCAGAATAATTTTATGTCAATCAGCACATTAATAACAGTGCCTCTCTGAAGTTCTGCAGCATTAATCATAGTCAATCAAAAGCTCTCACACAACTCTGATAACAAAGTGTAACAACAGAATTAACTCCTAGCAGCTGGTAAGCCCCCAAGTGCTCAGAAAGCTTCATCCTAAATAACTCTCAGGCACTGGTGATCCAAATCAATATTGTGATTTTCCAGGGGAGAAGTGTATGAAAGGCAAGTAAATACTTCTAGAAAATGGTCAGACACTGCCTAATTTCTTAGCTCCAAATGCCACTGAGTCTTGTTTCAAAATCTGGGAATAAACACAAGCAGAAAGTCAGTCTGCTGGAACATTAAAAGGCAAGTAAATACTTCTAGAAAATGGTCAGACATTGCCTAATTTCGTAGCTCCAAATGCCACTGAGTCTTGTTTCAAAAACTGGTGATAAACCCTAGCAGAAAATCAGTCTGCTGGAACATTTCCTTGAGGAACTCAACACAGCAAGTGTAGAATTCTTCAGAACAGTCATTCCTGTCAATCTGTGTAAGGCTCTTGGCAGGAATGACAAAATAAATTGACAGATTGAAAAAAATAAATAGACTCTAGTCTTACAAATGGTTTTTTTTTTTTTTTCATTCGAAAAATATACAAACCAGTTAATAAATAAAATATAAAATTTCTTTGCTATTTTGCAGGTTTGTAACACAACAAAATGTGAATCTTCAGAGAGTTGACAAACACAAGTTACCTTCTGAAGGAGACTTCAATTAAAGAAAAGAGCTCTCAGCCACTCACTTAAATAGTCTGCATGTCTTCCATGAATAAACCAGCTATCAAAATTTTGTGTGCACACTCCTGAAGTTAAGTTAAATGTGCTTGTTCACCACTGCATAATAAATTACACAGGGCATCTGCAGATAAGACCTCAGTATAAGATATTCCCTGTAAATAATGCAAATAAAATAAATGGTCAATGCAAAATTATGGTAAATTGCAATAAAAAGTTTAGTACAGCTAATGATACAATATTATTCACATTAATTCTGATTGAATGGTTTTGAAAAGATGATGCACAAAAAAAAAATCTAGAGAAAGGCAACAGAAATTATTAAGAGCTACACAAGATTCTTACTGCAAGAACTTAAAGCCTTCCCTAAATAAAAAGATGGTTCAAGCAGGAGGCAATAAAATAAGAATATTCTGAAAGTCAATAACTGACTTTACCTTGCATCCACCATAATTCCCAGAGCCTCCAATTGGGAAACAAACACTCAAGTGGGAGATTGCACAGGAGGGTCAGGAAACCACAGAAAGAGCAACAGTGGCTGGTAAAGCCTGGGCTTAATGTGAGGGAACACAAAGCAATTCAAGAAAGGATTATTCATGTGAGCAAAAGTCACCCAGATTTCCTGAGGTGGGAGGCAGTCAGTAGCTCATGGAGTTTGCTCTCTCATATTCTATAAGCAACAGGTCAACTCTAAATCACTAAATACTGAAGGAATAGAAAACATCAGTACTTGTTTGTCTCTGGAAAACAGTGCCTATTCTACTCTGCAGGAATTCACCCCTTCCTATTTTGGAACAAATCCTCCAAATCTATCTCAAAGCTCTTCCCTAAAAGAGCAATCACCAAATTTTCTCCCCATCTTCTACACAGAAGTGTTTAAACAATCCTATGAGTCAGTAGAAAATGGTCTAAGAAAGCCTTGGAAGATCCCAACACAATAAATATTTCTACAAGGAAACCAGTATTTCAATAGCAACTGAGTAACTAATTATTTTCAGGAAAATCAAAACAGTATTTACTAAGAAAGAAGGAGAATAATTTCCAAATGCAGTGGATTGTTCTTAAAAAATAGCAGTGAAATATCAAGCAGCTTTTCTTGCAGGCCCCTCCTTGCCTCAAAGCTAATCCTGATCAACTGAAAGAAAAAATTGATTAATAATAGAAAGCTGCCTGGTGCCTTATTTCACTTCCCACTGTGGATTATGTAACTGAAGACAGCATTAGCAAATTTGCTGGGAAATGTCACAACTGTGGTCTAGATATATTTTACTTTTTTAACTTGAGAAAAGCAGTCTAAGGAAGTGTGACTAAAAATGCAAAAGTATGAAAAAAATCCAGAACGCTTTAGAATCTGAGCTACCAAACAACCCAAGGATTTTCATTCTCTTAGGTAACTACATACATCTGCTTTAAGCAGAACTAAGTTAGGAGCTAGAAATACAACTTGTAACAACCATGAAGGCCAGATTGTTATTTTAAGTCAAACACAAAAACCCCACGGAGATAAAGTAACAGTGTGTGCAAGGTGCTTGTAGTACTTCCAAAGTTTATACATAGAAACAGAGTTTAAGGGGCCAACACAGGCAATTCAGGGCTGAATTTATTTTCTTACATACAGGTAATTTATTTTTTAATTCCTGAAATGAAGGCTTAGTTTCTCCCATTCCTAAAGCCATAGGCAGGAGCAAGGCTGGAATGAGTGACAGCAATTGCACTTGGCTGTCCTGAAAGCACAGAGCAGCTGTCCCAGGAACTGGGGGCACTGCTGGAGAGGTGAAGATGGGAATTTAGAGTAATACAAGTCTCCCTTTCAAAGGTCCCCATGTATGGGAGTTAAAAGAAAACTTGCACTGCTTAGAAGAGCTCAAATGCAGGAGTTACTCTCCAGACAGATGCTTCTATGAGGGACACGGTCCCTTGGCATCCCAAATGGTGCTTCTGAACTGGAGCTGTATAAACCTGGCTGCAAATCAATGTGATTTGGGGAAATCAAAGTAAATTCCATTTGAAGACTTTGTTCCAGATGATCTTGATGACTTCTTCCTCCCTTGTCTCTTCCCAGTCATTGGTTAGGAAATTTTGAAGCCTTGAGCTCTTATCAGAGTTTTTCATTAAATTTATTGGAAGTAGAGCTTAGATAACAATACAATTTCATGATATCCTTGCTACAAATGTACCTCTTACACATCCCTCTAAAAGCTACATTCCAACTCATACACAATCATTTTTCTCACAAGCTCTTTTCTGTTTAGAAACAAACTTTTAAACCTAGCCCAAGTACAAACCTAATAGATTTGTGTAACTTAAAGAACAGACAATCACAGCATCACTTGAGCATGATTTCCATTTGGGATGACATCCAGATGGCAACCCAAGGCCCACCTTTTACAAACAGGATCCATATTTATGGCACTCTCAAGTACAGCTAATTATTTGGAACTGCATGAGAATGCCTAATAAATTATTAACAAAAAAATAAAAACTGCAAGGATTTCTACTATCACAGAATTCAACCTGCTTATTTTATCCCTACATGTACATGTTCCCCAGCAGCAATTTGACACTGTTTCAGCAACAGTCACACTTTCAGACAAGAGAAAAAACACTAACTTTTAGGATGACAGTTTATTTACATGTGGGAAGCAGCAGCCTGAAGTTGCACTTTGCATTCAGCCTGATATAAACCAAGGCACAAGAATTATCTGTAACAGCCAATAACTGATCCTTAATTCACCCACCTTCCCCTCAGAGTGCCTCTGGGCCAGTGTTAAATTATTACAAGTACCCCTTTAGTTCATGCTCTGCCTGAAGCCCAGTAAGAACCATGGGAAGCAGCAACATTAGTAATAGAACCATTTAAGGTAACAAAGCTTTAGAAGATTTATTAGCAACGGTTTGAGGTTTTAAAACCACACTGAACAATCACCAGGGGCTGTCCAGGACACAGGTGACCCTGGTGCAGGTGCTCTGCCTGCACTACAATAGCAAAATATTTCAGGAGTTGACACGACTGTGGCTGAGAGGTCATTTGGTTTCACAACCCACTCCAGCTGCATTATGCAGCAATGCTTCTGGAATGAAATGGAAGATTTTCCCCCCATCAAGAGCCTGATGGCACCAGTGCAGCTCCCAGGAGCTCCTGCAGCTCTCACTGAGGAGCCCCAGGGCTGCTGGACACGAGGGGAACACAGAGAGGGCCTGAGCACCTCCAGAGACAGAAACAAGCACAGGAAAAACAAAACACTGTCTTCTTCTCTCCCCAAAAAAGGCCATTTCAGAGGTATTACTCCCAGACATGGAGCAAGACAAGCTTTCATCCTGAGTAACTTCAGTATCTTCTTCCTTCAAAACCAGACGTTTGATCTGCCACTTAATCCACAAGAGAAATGAGATTTTAGCCTTGTTTGATCACACTGTGGAGCCTGTGCAGCACCTTAAAGCAGACTACAGCCTGACAAAAACACTGAATATCTTTATGCCTGACCATCTATTGAATGGCCATCTTTTCCTTTAAAAAAATACTTCAGCTACTGAAAAGTTACTTTTTTTCAGAAAGACCAAGTCTGAAGCCAGAGACTTCATGTGCTCTTTCTACAGGAAATACTCTGTTGATGTTATTGCTCACTGCTACAAATTATTCCTGTCATATGAAAGGAAGAAACACCTGGGTGACACAATAAAAAATCCACAGTACTTCTCTCAAGGACACATGAGCCCCACTTGCAAAGTGAACCCAAGCTGTTCTCTTTTTAGTTTCCTCAGAAGGAGAATTTATGACAGATCTTGTGCTAATGCATTTGATTGAGCAAATTTCCCTACAAGCTCGGCAGGCAGCACATTAACTACAACCTGGGAGAAACAATGACAAACATTTAACAAAAAAAATTCAAAAAATGCAAAAGAAATAAAAAACCCTAATCTCAGCTATTGCTGGCCATGCACTAGCAGCTGCTGGCTGTGAACTGTGCAGTTAAGGCAGCAATAACAGCTTGGCTCTGATAAAATTCTGTGATGGTACCCAGTTCAAGTTCAGGTTTTCCTTTTGGGGGTTCCATTCCCATCCCTCTCGACTCCTTGTCATCCTACTAAATTTCTTTCTACATCCCAAATGCACCTTAGGAAGATCACATTGTTCCAATGTATGAAAACAAAAGCAATGAATGCCTTTTTCCTCCAGGATTCCTGAGCTGCTGTGCATGGTAGAAGGAAGATGTAGGAGATCTATTCCAGCTAAGGAAAGCTACAGCCAAGCCAGGCAGGAGCCATCAAACACAAACACCTGGGGACTATAAAGCAGTCTGAATGCAGAACACAAACCCAAAGCCATGCAGGAGGGAGATGGGGACCTGGAGGAAATGCCAGGTGCCACCCTAGATCCACCTAAAGGAGATTATGGGCCCTTGTGTCAGGGATCACTGGCAAACAGGGCAGCTCAAGGTCAGGGCCAGCAGCTCGGTGGGACCTCATGTCTGCCCAGCCTGGGCAGCTCCAGGCTCAGCCACAGCTCACAGCCTCAGCCTCTCTGCCTCTGCTCACTCAGGCTGACTCACAGCACAGAGCATTCCACCCTTCACTCAGAGAGGGGACTCCTCCTGCAACATGAACAGGGCACAGCAGTGAAAGCCTCCACTGACTGACTGGGTTAAACAGCCCATTTTTAATACCTGTGCAATGGGCACCTCTTCTGTCAAGGGCTCATTACACAGATGGCAGAACAAGGTGATCTGTCACACCATAAATATCTAAACTCTAACCTAAACCATCTATCTCTAAGCTACCAATCTCATATCTAACTTATGTTGAAGCATACAACCTAAGATGCATTAAAAATGCAAAAGGATATTTGTTTTACTGAATACAGAATAATCAGGGTTTTATCTAATAACCACTTGGTCTGTATCATAACCATAATACACCTCTCAAATATCAAATCATAACACACCTCTCAAATAATGTCTTGTCTAGCCAATCCTAAGGTATTGAACTGTCACTTTTCTATAAAATGTGTTCCTAAAAGACACTCATTCACAGTTGTCAGAATTTAACAATTCTTACTTGGTTATATTTTCTTCTAATATGTAAGACAACAGTGTGCAATATAGGCCAAAATAAAATTTAAAAATAACTACATGATCTGTATCATAATACACCTCCCAAATAATGTCTTGTCCAGTCATTCCTAAGGATTTAAACTGTCACTTTACTTTTCTGGAAAATGTGTTCCTAAAGGACACACTCATTCACAGTTGCTAGAATTTAACAATTCTTACTTGGTTATTTCTTCTCAATATGTGAGACAACAGTGTGCAACACAGGCCAAAATAAAATTTAAAAAAATATTGATTTGTTTAGGTCATTAATGAATTCCAATTTCATAACCCTCTAGAGGAGCTCCTCTCTACCAAATTTCTTAAATTGCTATTTAATTCAAATATTACCTTATACTGACTCCCAACTTTTCACATGCATAAAGTTAATTCACAAAAAAAAATCATTCTCCTCCTATTCCTTTGTATCATATAATCAGAACTATCTATTTTAAAATTAATTACTTTTCAATCATGTTCATCATAATTTCCTTTATTTCCCCAAACCCCTCAATCTAGGGTTAAGAAGCTTCCCCATCCAAGGATACAGCTGAATCTACAAAAGCAGGGATAGGAGTAGAAACCATTCTGGAATCCTCACTGCAGCTACTGCTACCAAATCTGCTGGAAAAAAGTGTATATTTCGTAAAAAAAGATTGCTGTGAATGGCAAATATTAGTAGATGTTGCCACAAACACTAAAATAACTGAGAGTAAATGCAAAGAAAAAAAAAAATCCAATGAAACCTGTAAAAACAGAACTAAAAAATGTCAAAATATAAAGTGAATTGCCTTATCATTTTACAGCTGAAACTTTAATCTAACAATTCAAATCAACTAAATACTAAGAATTTGGTCTTTCTGCTTCATGAGACAAGGGTATAACTCCATAAATAGATTATTCTTGGTTATGCTCAAATGCTTCATGGATATAGTGCTTGGAGTTGGTTTTTGCTGGGCTGCTTTTCAGTCAGTAATTGTGAGCCTCAGTAAGGAGCTTGTGCTTACAAAAGGGGGAAAAGATTTAATGTTCCTAATTATGAAAGCTGTAAAATCCGTAGCAGTTAAAACACAAAACCTACAAAAGAGCACAAAATCAAAAACCAGAAACCAAATGAGTTTACTAGTATATTTACCTATAACTTCATGAATGCAAATCAAACTTCTATGCCATGAAAAATTACCTCAGAAATTATTCTGTCTGGCTTTTCTGATTTATCATATAATCAAATTCCTGCAGGTTGTTTTTCTAGCCTTTCAGGTAAATCATAGGCACACAAATTCCATGGGCTAAGATAATGCAGATTTAGGAAAAAAACCATAATACAGCCTGTAATTTACCAAGTGCTGTTTATATATGTGCTAAATATGCTTTTTCATTATAAAATAAAACTCAGTGCTTGAATTTCAGTTTGTATTTCCTGAACCTATGAAATACTATTCAAAATAACTAACTGTGTTGCACTACAGTCCCCTCTTCTCAATCTCAAATAAAATACTTACACAACTGTTTTCAATATCTGACCTTGTTTCCAGTCTGAGTTCCAGTCACCTTCACTACCTGTAAGATCAGGCTCTATATTTTAAGTTTCAAAAATTATAATGATGCTTCTTAAAATATTATCTTTCTTCGGTTCATTTGTAGCCCCCAGAGAATACCAAAATGTACATACTCCCATGCAAGAGGAATTGATACATCTGTGCTGCAAATGAATATTTCCTTTTTTATATCTAGTCCCTGTAACTAAAGGCTTTGTTGTGATTTTGGCCTAAAACGTTAGTCAAAATGTCAGTTATATAAGGCCACGCGTGGAGGCACACGCACTCTAAAAAACCCTGCTGCTGAATTAGTAATGGAAAAAATAATGGATGTCTGCTCTGACATACATATTCACAGAGGGAATAATGCGTTTATACCACCCCAAACTCTGTCCCACCCTCCCTCCCCGGCCGAAGTCAGCCAGGAGCAGCCATTCCCACCGCCTGCGAAATTCCAGAACCAGCAAATCGGCCTAGAAACAACAAGAAATTAAAAACCGCAGGGAAAGAACAGCACGGGAATTCTTCACTTGGCTGGACTGACGTATCCCCAAGCCCGGGCTCAGCCTCCCCTTCCCAAAGGATCGCGGCGGCCCCGGGCTCGGCTCTGCTTCCCAAGGAGAGATTGCGACGGCCGCGGGCTCAGCCTCCTCCTCCCGGGGAGGGATCGCGGCGGCCCCGAGCTCAGCTCTCGCTTTCCCAGGGAGGGATCGGGGCAGCCCCGGGCTCAGCTCTCGCTGCCCAGGGAGGGATCGCGGCGGCCCCGAGCTCAGCTCGCTTTCCCATGGAGGGATCGGGGCAGCCCCGAGCTCAGCTCTCGCTGCCCAGGGAGGGATCGGGGCAGCCCCGAGCTCAGCTCTCGCTGCCCAGGGAGGGATCGGGGCAGCCCCGAGCTCAGCTCTCGCTGCCCAGGGAGGGATCGGGGCAGCCCCGAGCTCAGCTCTCGCTGCCCAGGGAGGGATCGGGGCAGCCCCGGGCTCAGCTCTCACTGCCCAGGGAGGGATCGCGGCGGCCCCGGGCTCAGCGCTCGCTGCCCAGGGAGGGATCGGGGCAGCCCCGGGCTCAGCTCTCACTGCCCAGGGAGGGATCGCGGCGGCCCCGGGCTCCGCTCGCTTTCCCAAGGAGGCACCGAGGCTGCGGCGAGCTCGGCCCCCGCCCCACGCGGGATCGCTGCGGTTGCCGGGGCCCCGCGGGCGGAGCGGGCCGTTCCCCCTGCCCGCGCCGCTCCCGCCGCCGCTCCCAACTTTTCCAGCCGCAACTTCCACGTTCCGCCCGCGGCGCCGCCGGCCGGGCCGCGCCGGGCCGAGCCCTCCCCACCCTCCTCTCTCGGGCCGCGGAAGGTCACGGCGGCCGCAGGCCGGGCTGCCCGGCGCGCTGGCGGCGGCGGGGCCGGTCCGTTCCGTACCTCTGCGGGCCTTCGGGGAGTGCCGGCGGCTGCGGGCGCTCGCTCGCTCCTCCTCGATCGCGGCCGCTATCGCCGGGTCGTCCTCGCCATTGTACCACACCAACAGCTCCTCTCCCGCCGCGATTGGCTGCCGGGACACAACACAGGGCGCGCGGCCAATCAGAGCGCGCGTTGTTGGCGGGGCGGGGAGCGGCCGCGGCGGCGCCCACGGCGCTGCTCCCGCCGAGCCTCGAGGGCGCCGCCCCGCGCGCCCCCTGCCGGGCGGAGGGCACAGCGCAGGGAGCGCCCCGGGCCGCGCCGGGCACGCACGGGACAGCGCCCACACACAAAACAGCCAAAAAACACCCTAAAACAACCCAAAACACCCCGAAACAACCCCAAAACAACACAAAAACACCCCGAAACACCCCAAAAACATCCCGAAACAACCCAAAACCACCCCGAAACAACCCCAAAACACCCCGAAAACTCATCAGGGACTGTAACACACACACACACACACGGAACAGCACCCAACACCCCAAACACCCAGAAACAACCCAAAACCACCCCGAAACAACCCCAAAACAACACAAAAACACCCCGAAACAACCCAAAAACACCCCGAAAACTCATCAGGGACTGTAACACACACACACACACGGAACAGCACCCAACACCCCAAACACCCACAAACAACCCAAAACCAACCCAAAACACCCCAAAACCTCACACATGCAACAGCACCCAACACCCAAATCCACCCCAAAACACCCAAAAACACCCCGAAACAACCCAAAACCAACCCCAAAAGCACCCCCCAAAACCTCATCATGGACCGTAACACACACACAGAGAACAGCACCCAACACCAAAAACTACCCCAAAAACCAACCCAAAAACACCCCAAAACAACCCAAAACTTCATAATGGACTGCAACACACACACACACACACACACACACACAGAACAGCACCGAAACACCCAAAACCAACCCAAAACAACCCCAAATCCCATCATGGACTGTAACACACACACAGGCACACACACAGAACAGCACTGAAACACCCCAAAAACACCCCCAAAACCTCCTCACCGACTGTAACACACACACAACCCTCAGAACACAAAATATCATTAAAAAAATCACCCTCAAAAAAAAAATCACAGGAAAACACAGAAAAACTCCACAAAAGTGACAAGACCAAAGACCATAAAAATACTGAAATAAAAGATAAGCCCTAAAAATGGCAAAAAATGACCAGAAAAAAAAAACGGAAAAAGTCAAAACCAGTAAAAAGACAGAATCACAAAAAAAAAAAACCCCCAAAAAAATCACAAAAAAAAAAAAAAAAAAAAGGAATGTTAACAGGTTGGAAGGGACCTGAACATCCATCCAGTGCCACCCCTGCCATGGCAGGGACACCTCCCACGGTCCCAGGTGCTCCAAGCCCTGTCCAGCCTGGCCTTGGGCACTGCCAGGGATCCAGGGGCAGCCCCAGCTGCTCTGGGCACCCTGTGCCAGGGCCTGCCCACCCTCACAGGGAAGAATCTCTTATCACCAAACCCAATTTTCCCCTCCTTCTATTTGTATCCATTGCTCTTTGGCCCATCATACAGTTCCTGACAACACAGAGGTAATATTAATACAGCTTTAGTTAATGTTACTATAGTTAATTATTAATAAGGTCCTTGTATTAATAATTCATGCATAGTTGTTGTTATTATTATTATTTTTAGCATGAACCTTCCAGCTGTAACGTCCCAAATTTTGGTTTGCCTCAAATAGTGACACTGATTTAAATCCCAGTGCTCACTGCTCTGGATATTATATATATATATATATATATATATATATATATATAGTTATATAGTTATATATAGTTTTATATATATATATACACACACACACACACACACACATATATACATATATATATACATATACTGTTAATTCTCTCCAGAGAGCAGCCATGTTGGGACAAACATACCAACCTCATACAAAGCTTTAAATAACATTAATTAATTATAATATAATAATAAGTTACTGCTCAGGCAGCCCCTACAGCTGGGATCTGGAACAAATTCTAAAGATCCAGGAAAAGAGTGTCACAGTGGAATACAGATAATTACAACATGTTTCATAAATCCACTTCACAACAAAAATCAAAGGTTTGCTTGCCCACTCCAAATTGATTATTTCTATTCTTTTTAATCAAATTTTTTAAAAATCACAGACTAAATTAGTCAAATGGGCCTCACTGCAAATGCTACTCATAGTCCCAGCACTGCCAACAAAAGAAACTATTGATCAGTTCATTTCACACACTCCTTTAAATATCAGACTCAATCTAGTAAATCCCCAAGCTGGCAGACTGAAGATTTTAACTTACTTTTTAAATCTTCCTCATTGTTTCTCCATTTCCTGAAGCATTTTACCCAAAACCAAGAAAAATTTCAATGCCTTAACTTCAATTCCCCTCTTTCAGGCTAAATGAACACGGGGCTGGTGGAGATCAAACCCTATTTTCAGTCATGGCATCAGAGCAAAGGGTGTCCTCAGATTATTATTTCCAGTCTAAAGCCAAAGGGGAATTCTGTATCAAGAAGAAAATTAGGATTTCTTTCTTCTACAGCCCATGTTTAGTGGGTCTCACAGCACATGATAAAGGTGATAATTATCATCATACCCCAGACACTGGAACAACAAGAGGTACAAGATCCCAACAACAAGGGAAGAGTAAGTTATAACACAAGCAAAGCCCATGGCTTGGCTTCCTTGAGTTCCAGAGGCCTGATAGGATAAATAGAGGCAAAATTATTTGCATGGCCTTGGAGCTGGTGAGCAGCAAGCAATGCAGCAGAGCTGTCTGATGCAAAATTATCATTTAAAAAACTACAAAGGCAGAGCCAAGATCTGGATGGGGTTTCAGGCAATGCAAACCCGGGGTGGCAATGAACATGGAATTTGTTGGCTGCATGGCTGGAGCTAACGTTCAGCTTGATGAATTTAGTTTTATTGTGACTACTCTAGAATCTAAATTAAGCCTTCTAACCTTGTACTTCTAAAATGAGATGCAGCAGCAGCTTCAAAACCAGACAGTTAAAGCTGCTCCCTCCTAGAGCAGGACTACACTGAGCAAGTGCCACTTGTACCACCACTCCTCCTCCTCGTGACACCCTCTAAACTCCTCCAAAACCCAACCTCCTCCAAACTGTTCCCTACAGATCCTTGGTGCAGCAGTGTCAGACTGGGACAGCCTGGCTAAAAAGGTATGAATTTTGGGAAGGCTCATTAGGTTAATAATTCCCAAACACTTTTTTGTGCTTTTTGTTTTAACTGCAACATTTAATTGTCCTTAATCTGAGTATTTGCTGTTCAAAAGGCTTACGGTAAGCTCAAAACTTGTTATTTTCAAGAGTAATATCCCAACAAGTTATTAACCTAAGTAACCTTAGAGGTTCTAGCACAGATTGACTAAAAATCAATTAATTGTGCACGCTCAAGCACTCTAAAGTGCCTTGTACAGACTGAGACAGGCATTTGCCTGCCCAACCTCATCAGAGTTTCTATTTTTCACCACAGACACAGCATTTTACTGGGATATTGTACTTCTGCACCTGGGTGTGGCCTCATCTCACCAAACATAACCCAAGTCTGACATTTACCTGAGTGAATCTTTCACACTCTATAACCCTGCATTTTGTTGCTCTCTCCCATGTAACAGGGAGGATCTTGAGGTATTATAAACTTGTTGGGTAAAACAGTCTTACACAAGCAAATTAATTTCATTTTAATCAGGGACAGTTTCATAGCCTAGCTTCTTCAGAATGCTTTTTGAAAGTGAGTTTTCACTGTATTTTACTTTTTCTAGAATTCACGTTTTGTCCTGTGTGCAGAACAACACTACAGAGAGAGCTCCTCCCATGAGCAGAGGCAGGAAGAGCTGAAACTGCATCAGGAGTTTAAGCTGCTCCCCTGCAATATCACAGCTCTCACCCAGGCATCCTGGGGAAAGCAGATGCAAAGCAGCTTACAAACACCCTCAGCCCTTCAGCAAAGATGAAGAGAAGATGGAAGAGAAAAACATTTGCTTGTGCTCACTCACAAATTCTATTCCATCCCATGACTATTCATTGAGAGCAGAGAACTGGGAAGTTAAAGCTCTACAGTTCTGAGGAGGTTCTGCACCAAGCAAATTTGGACTTTGTTATTTTAGCAACAAGGCTTGGAAATCATCCTGTTTAATTTACAAATTAAAAACCTACAAAAAGCTAAAGGAAACCTTGGCAAATATAATACCCCATGACTTTACTTTCAATGCTTCAAGGTAAAGCAGAACAAAATTACACACAAGCCACTTGAATTCTCCTTTAGGGGTAAATAAAACCTGTGCTGTTTATTTGTCAGCAAGTGGAACTCCCCTAAATTTATGAATTATGATAAAGATCAGGAAAGAACCATGTGTTCATATCTGGGCTGGTATGAACAGCAGGTCTGAAATGGCAGTGTAGAGATGCTAACATTATATGCAAAAGATAAGAACATTTAAGATGTTCTTTACTATATGCCTTCCTTTGTCTCAGCAGTAAGGTGTGACTGGGGTAAAATTCATCAAATTGCAAGAGACAACAGTCAAAGGAACAAAAGGATATTCCAGTGCTGAGACAAGGTATTTGTTATTCTGTCAGCAGTGCTCAGCCTCTTTTAGCAGTACAGTCATTTTCTGAAGTGCAGTATCATCCATCAAATAAACAAATTTCAAATAGGTGAATGCTGTCTCTGCCAGGACTGAAACATTTGCAGAAATTTAACATGTCAGAGTGACTCCAAAAGCACATCTATACTAATGAGCAAATGGGCAAAGGCAGAAGAAATCCAAGATAAAGTGCCTGGAGAAATCAAGGCTGGCCTCAGAGTGGTACTGGGAGCCTGTCTCTGTGAATAAACACTGCAGGAGCAGTCAGCAGTCTGGCAGGCAATACCAAACCTCTGCTTGAATGCCATTACAAAGTTCAGAAAATGTTTAGAAGGTTTCTTCAATTTAGCTTGAGTGACCTAAAATACAACATTCACCTCCTGCTGTACTGCCCATAAACTTCAGAACTGCACAGGACCAACTCACTCTTTCATTAAGTAAATACCAATTACTTACAGATACTGTTGGCCTCACAAGGAAATGGAAGGAACAGCAATGCTGCAAAAACAAAACTGCATATACCCCAAACACCCAAAAGTATTTTAAATAAAAACTAAGTCAAGCTACACACACTCATTGCTAGGAGGTCTTGACAGGGATTCAAGAAATACTTTAGAACTACAATATTCTTAGCCTCCACCATTACAGTTAAACCTTTTTTTTTCTTGATTTGGGAGATAAAATGCTCCAGGAATTACACCCTTTTCCCTGCCTTCCCCTCACTCCCTGAACAAAACCAAAATGGTATAAAACCATGAGAAATGGTTTGATGGAGCTACCCATAGATGTGTATGACAGCCAAACTTTGTCAAATGATGCAAAGACCATAAAAATAACTGATTACTGCAAAAACATCCTCAGCAGAAAAAGTCTTGGTATCTACAAAGACAGAAAAATATTTTATATACTGGGTAATTTATCGTTCTAGCTTGTATCAAATTTGGTGCTACAGCAAATCATTACCCAATAAGATAGACTTAGTGTTGAAACATCCTGTGGTTTAACAGTAAATCTAATGTCAAATGTATTGGCAGATAAGAATTTATACCAACGATGTGTAGCATTTGCAGTGCTTTAAACGTTTCATAGAACATTTCAAACTCTGTTTAATATAAATAGTGAGAAAAATGTTTTTTAATAAATCAGAATAAAAAGTGTTAACAATAAAAGACAACCAAGTGATACCTTTAAACTCTTGTAGTAAATGGTCCTGTTGATCTCCAGAGGGAAGAGGTTCTGCTCCTTCCCCGAGCGGGCCCAGTTGATGTAGCGCAGCCAGTTGCCCTTCTCTGGGTCGGTGGCATCCACACACATCCAGCCCAGGTTGGGGTAATACACCTGTGGGAAGGCAGCAGACACAGGGACACCTGCTCACACCACAGCACTAAATTGTGGGATCCTCTGAATCCTTCCCCCTCAGGTGTAGGAAAGACATTTTGTGCTGTCCTTGAGAGCCAGAGAAGGCTTCCAGAAGATAAGGAAAGCCCCGTGTCCCTCTCGAGGAAGACACCAAGGCTATCACCATGACAATGTGATGGAGGAGAGAAAGTTAAAAGATACAGACTTCAGCTGGCCCACAGAGTGACGTGGCCCCTTGTTCACCTATCGAGAACTTTGTTTCTTTCTTATGACCAATGGGCAGTCAATGTCTCCGTTAAGTGATCGTAAATATCTTGAAAAACTATAAAGGCAACATGTTGCTATAATAAATCCCTCTTAGGCACCCTTCTGATGGACTCTTGGTGCTTGTGTCACACTCTATAGTGACACTCAGGGAAATCCCCAGGGCCTTGCCTTAGGAGAACATACCATTGCCTTGGGAGAGCACGTCACTGCCTTGGGAGAGCACGTCACTGCCCCGGGAGGGCACGTCACTGCCTTGGGAGGGCACGTCACTGCCCCGGGAGGGCACGTCACTGCCCCGGGAGAGCACGTCACTGCCCCGGGAGAGCACGTCACTGCCCCGGGAGAGCACGTCACTGCCCCGGGAGAGCACGTCACCGCCTTGGGAGAGCACGTCACTGCCCCGGGAGAGCACGTCACTGCCCCGGGAGGGCACGTCACTGCCCCGGGAGGGCACGTCACTGCCCCGGGAGGGCACGTCACTGCCTTAGGAGAGCACGTCACCGCCCCGGGAGGGCACGTCACCGCCCCGGGAGGGCACGTCACCGCCCCGGGAGGGCACGTCACCGCTCCGGGAGGACACGTCACCGCCCCGGGAGGGCACGTCACCGCCCCGGGAGGGCACGTCAACGCCCCGGGAGGGCACGTCACCGCCCCGGGAGAGCACGTCACCGCCCCGGGAGGGCACGTCACCGCCCCGGGAGGGCACGTCACTGCCCCGGGAGGGCACGTCACTGCCCCGGGAGGGCACGTCACTGCCTTAGGAGAGCACGTCACTGCCCCGGGAGAACACGTCACTGCCCCGGGAGAACACGTCACTGCCACGGGAGAGCACGTCACTGCCCCGGGAGAGCACGTCACTGCCACGGGAGGGCACGTCACTGCCCCGGGAGAGGACGTCACTGCCCCGGGAGGGCACGTCACTGCCCCGGGAGGGCACGTCACTGCCCCGGGAGGGCACGTCACTGCCTTAGGAGAGCACGTCACCGCCCCGGGAGGGCACGTCACCGCCCCGGGAGGGCACGTCACCGCTCCGGGAGGACACGTCACCGCCCCGGGAGGACACGTCACCGCCCCGGGAGGGCACGTCACCGCCCCGGGAGGGCACGTCAACGCCCCGGGAGGGCACGTCACCGCCCCGGGAGGGCACGTCACCGCCCCGGGAGGGCACGTCACTGCCCCGGGAGGGCACGTCACTGCCTTAGGAGAGCACGTCACTGCCCCGGGAGAACACGTCACTGCCCCGGGAGAGCACGTCACTGCCACGGGAGGGCACGTCACTGCCTCGGGAGAGCACGTCACTGCCCCGGGAGAGCACGTCACTGCCCCGGGAGAACACGTCACTGCCTTAGGAGAGCACGTCACTGCCCCGGGAGAGCACGTCACTGCCCCGGGAGAGCACGTCACTGCCCCGGGAGAACACGTCACTGCCCTGGGACAGGACGTCACTGCCCTGGGAGGGCACGTCACCGCCCCGGGAGGGCACGTCACTGCCCCGGGAGGGCACGTCACCGCCCCGGGAGAGCACGTCACCGCCCCGGGAGAGCACGTCACTGCCCCGGGAGGGCACGTCACTGCCCCGGGAGGGCACGTCACCGCCCCGGGAGGGCACGTCACTGCCCCGGGAGAGCACGTCACCGCCCCGGGAGAGCACGTCACCGCCCCGGGAGAGCACGTCACCGCCCCGGGAGAGCACGTCACTGCCCCGGGAGGACACGTCACCGCCCCGGGAGGGCACGTCACTGCCCCGGGAGAGCACGTCACCGCCCCGGGAGAGCACGTCACCGCCCCGGGAGAGCACGTCACCGCCCCGGGAGAGCACGTCACTGCCCCGGGAGGACACGTCACCGCCCCGGGAGAACACGTCACCGCCCCGGGAGGGCACGTCACTGCCCCGGGAGGGCACGTCACTGCCCCGGGAGGGCACGTCACCGCCTCGGGAGGGCACGTCACCGCCCCGGGACAGGACGTCACTGCCCCGGGAGAGCACGTCACCGCCCCGGGAGGGCACGTCACTGCCCCGGGAGGGCACGTCACTGCCTCGGGACAGGACGTCACTGCCCCGGGAGGGCACGTCACCGCCCCGGGAGGGCACGTCACCGCCCCGGGAGGGCACGTCACCGCCCCGGGAGAACACATCAGAGTTCTCCCCACCTGGGCTGATGGAGAGGACTCAGCCATGGTGCTCTGCAGCACTACTGCCAATCTACATCAGACTGCCTCCCCCACTGGCCATTTGACAGTGCCCACCCCAATTACTCATCCCTCACTGCCCCTGCAGGCTGGTGCCCTTTGCCCACCCCTGTGCCCTCAGGTCACTGGTCACTGACCCCACTGTACTGCTGATTAAATGAAATAGAATTTTTTCAATAAAAGTGAAGTTTTAATAAATACACAACCATCTTAGTTTCTTTCTAGGTAAACAGAAAACATCTCCCTTACTTTAGCTATTCCAGCATGGATTTCATCAGCTGACTTTTGAGAGAATGTTTACCAGCACACCCAGCCCTTGCAATATGAAAGCAAAAACAGTGTCCCAGGTGAGACTGCAAAAGCTATTCTTTTGGTTAAAATGGAAGAGAAGAGCCAAAGAATGCTGTGGGAGAGCTAAACAGATATGGAATATATGTCTAAAGGTAGTTACTGATTACTTTTATATATATATATAAACCTACTGTGGTTTTATATTATTTCACTATGGGTTTTCCATAAACCAAAATACTTATTTGCTTTTCTAATTTACAGAATATTACAGTCTCACTCACAGAACACTGTTTAAAGGCCTCGTGCACTATGAGAAAGCAAATAGCTCCAACTCCTCTCCATAACACACTGTTTCTTGAAGTGATTCCTGTAGCTACAATAAAACCCACTCAGCACAGCTGTGCCAGTCATTCTGAACCAGCATTTCCCTCCCTTTTCAGACACTTGTTCTCACTTTCCCAACTGTGGCTTTTCACCAGCAGAAAAGGAAAATATGTTCTCTCCTCAGATACAGAGGCATATACTGACACACACAACTTGTATTTTTCACAATGAGCCTCTGGTGTGACAGTTCAAAACCATTAAAATTGACTGGAGATGCCAGTTTTTGAAGCCTTGTTTTTTATTCAGACGAATTTGACTAAAGAAGCAAATGGAACACTTGTGGGAAAGGTTGTTCCCCAAGCTGAGTGTCCATATACTGACTGCTCCTACACACCACCATCCTTCTACAAACCATATTTTCTAACAGTTGAGATTCTGGACTGGTTTCAGGTATCAGCATATGAGACCAACTGTTGCAGTCTCATTTTAGCTGCTTTTTTCCTAACTCTAAAGTCACTATTAAAGCAACACACAATTACTCTGGAATCTAACAAGGGTTCCCATTATCACCTGCACTGTAAACACAAACTGAAAAAATATCCACCATGAACATTCAGCATCCGGCACTGAGAAAACACAACTGCAAGGTCAATAATTTACTTGACTGATTCAATCTCAGCAAATGTTCCTGTAACAGATCAAAACTGGAGATACCTTATGCAGTGGAGTTTGTGATAGCATGAGCTCAATGCAACAAACATTATACTTGAAAATTGTATTGCTTTTCTGAAGGCTAATTTGCATTTATGGGAATGTCCTAGATCAATTCCTCTGATAGAGGTTAACTCTAAGCTCTGTGCACGTTTTTAGTGTTTCAGGGAGTTCCATTTTTGCAAGCAAGGGGACAGAAGGATGGATGACCATTATCAGTATCTTTAGCCTAAAAATCCATGTTCCAGAACATTCTATGCCACAGTTCCTCCACCCTGCCCTCCTTGACTTTTCACTTTGC
The DNA here is from genome assembly GCF_027477595.1 of Haemorhous mexicanus. Classification (NCBI taxonomy): domain Eukaryota; kingdom Metazoa; phylum Chordata; class Aves; order Passeriformes; family Fringillidae; genus Haemorhous; species Haemorhous mexicanus. Next base: position 3,798,856 of record NC_082363.1, on the reverse strand, counting down.
TAAAACCATGTCCTGTGTTGGTCTTCAGAAAGACTGAAGAAATCTTTGGAAGTGGTTATGAACTGCCTTAAAGAGACCGTAAATGGGATTCAGCTCCAGATTATGACATTTATATTTTGAAATATAAATTTATTTACATAATATCCAAGGTCTCCTGACTACCAGTGGAGCTTCCAGAGCTGTTCAGCTGCCCAGACAGCACTTGCTTCAAGGCAAGCCCAGCACAAGAAATACAGCAACACTTGAGAACTCCTACAAAAACTCCAAAAGCTGGTCTTCAAAGAGCTAAATGAGGAGTGATGTGGCTTGCTTAAGAGATTCCATATCCTCCTAATTTCCCTGATTTCATAAGCAGTTGACAGCACTCAGATGCACTCAGGGTTCAAGCCAACAAAGCAGAGATCAGCAACAAACTCTTAAGGGCAACTGTGATCCACACACAGCATGTAAGAAATACAGCAATTTCAAACAATGCCACTGGTTTCTAAAGCTTTGTCATTCAGAATAGTTGTTCCATCCAAGTGTCTATAAATAACTGTCAGTAATGGCAGTAACAGATGGCAATTACCTTATATCAAGTTTATTTCTAAAATATCTGGAAAATTAAAGGCTAAATACAAAATATTGACCTGGTGACAGGCACATTTTTCCATTTACAAGCTGTTTCTTACCTCCCACATGTACACATTGCTTTTAACTTGAGATCTTTTTTTCTTGTCACCAACAAATGGTCCAAACTTCTTGCCTTTCAAAATTGACTTTGTTGCCCAGACACCTGAGGAGACACATATCAGGAGTTAAAACTAATCTAAGCAAATCTTCTACTCAAAATCCATATTCTTAAGATCATTACATGTGTCTGTCTTGGACTGGGGGGCTGTCCACTCTTCCCAAGAGGAATTATTTCAGACAAATACACCAGACATCATCTCTACCCAGCACAGGAGGGCACCAGGCTTTCACAGCAACTCAAATTTATGTGAGCCACTGCAAAAATCTTCATTCTCTTTTCCCAGCTGCAGCACTCACCAAGCCGAGTCTTGTCAACAGCAGATGGGAAGAGCCTCACATCCTCAGGAAGGCCCCTAAGCACGTGCTCAGGAACATCATCCAAGGTCTCCACAGCAACAGGGGAGTCAGTTGTGTTCTACAAGTCAAAAAGCCAACCACCATTAACAGGCAAAAACAACTGCACAACAGGTGATCAACCCACACGAACTTCAAAACCTTCTGACTTGCAATTAAAGTGAAATCTCCCAACTCACCGTACTGAGGATAATGTCACATCTATTAGCAATCATTTATTTCCCTTTTTCAAAGAATGACTTCCAGGCATACTCAACCTAAACAGTCCCCCAAAAGCAATCTAATATATTTTCTTATCTTGCCTTACGTGACAAAGTGCCCCCTGTCAGAAAGACTAAAAAAGTAACTTTAGGAGAAAACCAAACTCAAAATTCCAGGAAGCGCATACAGTAAAAAACCTGAGAAGTTCCTTGCTCTGCTGATTGAAGTGAGCATGTTGCAGTAAATTCACCACTCCAAGAACTTGCACTGGGGATACAGCACCCACTCTGCACAGCAGCAGGATGCTCTGCCTGGAACAGGGTAAGACAATGCCCTACTTGCAAAGCTATCAGTGCTGAATGGAGGGGGTGGGGTCATGCTGCTTTTGGTGTTGAATAATCCTAAATCCAGGCAGACTCATCAATCCCAAACTTCAACATCACTTTAAGGGTGAGGAGAAGATGTGGCAGAGCTGACAAAACACCTGATAAAGGAACAGACAAGGGATACTACTGATAACCTGCCTAGAGCTGCTTGGGCACAGCTGCCTGGGGACACTTGGCTGACAGCCCAGCACTTTTTTCACCCGAGAAAAGCCCAGGCCCACGTGTGAACAGGGTCTTCTGTCACACCCCTTCTAGCAGCGTGTGGAGATCCCTCCCTGGAGTGGGGACATCCCATCTCTGAAGGCCACCCAGTGCCACCCCTGCCATGAACAGGGACACCTTCCACTGTCCCAGGCTGCTCCAAGGCCCAGTGCCCAACCTGGACACTTCCACAGCTTCTCTGGGCTCACCACCCTCACAGCCAAACCCTTCCTACAGCCAATCCAAACTCTCTGTCAGCATGAAGACATCCCCCCTGTCCTGTCACTACAGTTCTTGGTGACTGAACCATGTGCATGTCAAGTTTACTGCTCTGCAACAGAGATTAAGCAAAAAGCAGCTTTTAAAGCAAATAAAAGGATTTTAATAGCAATTATTTTAGTATCATAAATGTTACTCATATTTCCTACATCAAGTATCAGGTCAGAACTTTAGCCAGCAGCTTATAATTAATACAAAAGTTTTAAGATATTTTTACATAAAAGTTTGATAGGCAATATAAAGCTAATAAATTATTTACTGTCCAGTAAGTGATTAGCTCCATTTTATGGAGCCTCCAAGGTTCAATATTATTCTTATAATATTATTCATACTATTACTACTCCCACTTGCCATAAAACAACCTGTTCCCTATTACCCACTCAGAATTAACAAAACACTATTTCTGATAGAAATTACCAGAATTTCAAAGTTACAAGAATGCAAAGTTTTCTATAAAATCTCTCAGCATTCCAAATGAACTGTGCATGGTGAAATTTAAGCCTTTATTGAACCACATGCCCTAAAATAACTCCCTGCCCTCTGATATGAACTCTCATCATTCTGGTCAGGAACAAACACTGGTGGCAATAGCAGGAACAACTCTAATAATAATGATGTTATACCTGACCTCTGAACCCGTTTTTAGGAAGAGGTTAAACTGAGAAATTTTTCCAAACAAACTTTAATTTTTTGGAAACTATTCTGGCTTTTACCTATAGCCATAAAGCAGAGATTCAAAAGGAATTTTCACATACTGAATAGTAAACTACTGAGTAATATTCAAGAGTACTCTCTAGTGAATACTTTTGAAATACACTGAAAGGTTACTGGAATTATATTTTAAAATGTATCTCAATATGCAATCAAATTTCATTTTTTTCTCTCTAAAGCCAAACAAATAAAACTTCTCAGCCTTTGCTCCTCAGCAGCCAGTCTTTGTCAGGGTGCTGCTCTGACAATCATATTCACTACATTTGAAAATGTACCCAATTTGCTGAGTGGAGTTAAAAGAACAAGTCTTCTGCCAGTTTTAATTGCAACAATGAGGAAAATTATAAAACTGGAGTCAGAGCAAGGTTATTCTAGTGCTGCCTTCATAAACTTAACAGCTGCACAGAGAGCTCCCAGAGGGCTATTTGTAGGGGAGAAAGACCCCCAAATTGGAAACCATGGAAGGGAGAGAATGCCAGAAATCTCTTCCCATCCAAGAGTGGAGACACCAGGGATAAATACTTATTCAATAGTTGGAATAGCTGAAGTCTATTCAAAGCAGAGCAAAGCTTTATTTTGCTCTTCTAACAACCCAAAAGGAAAAATACTGATGAAAGCATTCTGATTTTCAGACATCTGTTTGCCTTGAACTGATATGCAAGAAGCCATGTCTCAGCTGAAAAAGAAACATGCTCTTCCCAGCATATCAAAGAAACCTAAAAATCTTCCCAGTACAGTACCCCAGGATTTCATCAGGGGAGAAACAAGCCTGTTTTTCCCAGTGGTTTCTAACAAGTTATATACAGAAATAGAAGAAGGTGGCTGACAAGCTCTCAGAATGATGCACTTCCAGTTCCAAGCTAAAAGCAGGATGGTTTTTTTGGCTGGGTTTCATTTGGGGGCTTGGTTTCTTTGCAGAGTGTTGGTTTTGGTTTGGTGTTTTGATGAGCAGTTAAAAATCTCAAATCTCAACCCTGCAAATAAATTTTAGCCCATCATAATAGATTCCATTGATTCAGACAGAAGTGCACAGTACTGTGACACATCTTTGATTTTCCTGGTATATTCCTTAATAGTCACACATTTTAACTGCAAATATCCCTGAACTGCTCTACCATTTAAGAAGTGTATTTGTATGGAGTAGTATACAATCAGAATTTTATTGTGCATCTACCTGCAAAAATCAGAGATTAGCAGGACATTCAGAGAACACAACACTCAGACTCATCCAACACTTGTCACATTAATGGATTTCACAAGTACAGAAAACTGGATATGGCCTTTACACAACAATACACTTCACACCTCAAATGAATGGTAATAAGCAGTCAAATTCAAAACAGTAAAATAAACAATTTAGTTCAGTCAAATCAGTGCAATCTCTTTTTATTAGCAATTTCGATGTAGCTACTTGAAACTTATTCCAGATCACAACTCGTCCCCAAGCAATGTCTGCCTACCAAAAAGAAATACTACATTTCAATCACTTTTCTACCAAGACTTAACAATCACATTTAAATTTATTTTTCTGTTTACAATATTTGCCCCTTGATAAGGATAATGCACTTGTGTATGTCCTACAGCCAACTTTTGCATTTATCTGAAGCCTTAACACAGTATTTTCCACTCCTTCCAAGGCTGCAATTTTGAATACCAAAACACCTGATGCTTATTTCACTTTTAAGCTTCTTACTCTGAAGTTCATCAGAAAATTACATTCTAGCATGTAAATCAACCAGCATGAAGTGACTTTAGGACAATTCCAAAGGATCATTTGAGGGATGAAGTGATGCCTTAAGTGAAACAATCTTTTCCTGTTTGCATTAAATCCAGAGTCCAGACACTCTGACAGTACCTTTTAACACACAAAGCAAAATTTCACACCACTTTCAGTACCACTGAACTACTGAACCGACCACAGATTAGTCTACAATGTTACAAAGAGTATTTAGGCAGAGTAGAAAAGGCACCTGCAACAAGATACTTAGGGGTGATAAAAGATTAGAGTGAAAAGGAAAGAAACCATCCTGAACAGTGCCATGAATGACAGCCAGCCAGTGAGTGTCATGTCAGGGTGGAAACAGGACTGGGATAAATGAGAAGATAAAGGAAAGGATGCCACTGAGGAGGGAGGGAAGGAGGGAGGAGATGGCAGAGAAGTTAGAAGAGGTACTTGAGGAAGGGTAGTTGTGCCAGCTAGCACAGGAAAGCAGACAGGTCTCTACCTTACCTGGCAACCCCTCTCTGCCACAATTCCACACAATTCGTGTGCTTGGAAATTTAAGATGCATTGGAAATATTTGAAATAATCATTGAAAAATTCAGAAGGAATGAGGGGAGGAAGTTTCAGAACAAGTGCAGATGTCCTTTGTTCCTGCATTCCTCAGCACTTTTAAACTAACTGCCTATGCTGTTTTCCCAGTAGAACCCAAATTCCTCCTACTCTGTCTTACTGCAGTCTGAGATAATGCTACCAACCAAACCCCATGTTTGCTTGGGGTTTTTAAAATAAATTATTCAGCTATTCTGATGAACTAATTTACATATTAGAGGAAGATCTCCTTTCAAAAGAGGACTGCCCATCCTGAGACAGCAATCTTCCAAGAAACCCAAAAACATGAACTCCAACAACAGATGGGGTTTTTTAATCTTTCTTCTCCTTACAACAAGAAGGCCATATCAAAGAATTTAAGGAAAGGTATTCCTTCACCACTTCAAGATTTCTGTGGGATAAACCACAAAACTAACAGTCTTTTCATACAAACCAAATCAACACCAGCCCACTTAGTTTCATGGTCATCAAAGTCACACCAAAAGCAGAGACAAGCAGAATGAAAGAAATTTGAGAATGAACCACTTGAGAGATGTTTGGCATCAGGCAAAAACATTCCTTATACAGACCTGGCACTACAACTTGTCAACAGTGAATGAAATGACACGAAAAAACACCACACAGCTGATGCTAAATACACACTTAATATGAATAGTCAGCCAACAATTAAAGCCATATGGGCTCCATGTGCTCTGGAAACCAAAGGTGAAAGCCAGAAAGCCCAAGGAGGACCCCAAGCTGTTGTCAGAAGTCCCTGAGGAAGGACAATCTCACCCTTTAACTGGAAGATGATACACAGTATAGCACAGCATAAACGAGATCAGCAGTCCCCATAAGAAAGATGAGGATTTTTGATACAGCACAGAAATCTGATTTAATTCTAGAAACAAATCAGGGTGTAGGAAAACAACAACAGACAGGACATGAGGGGACATGGACACACACATGGGAAGGAAGCAGTCAATAGTAACAATTACAGATTAGGATCTACAGTTCCCAGAGTTTTAACAGAATCCAAAGCTTACTGGAATGACTAATAAGGCAGGATTATTCCTCGAGCAGACAGAGCAATAGGCTGCTGCCTTCATGCCACTGAGTGCACCAAAATAAACCTTACAGGTGAAAAAAATTCAATTCTCAATAGAAATTCTGAAGCAGCAGTTAACCCTGCCCCCCAAAACAGACTATTGATGCTTAAAAGTGTGCTAATACAAAAGCCATTTCTATTTTATGTATATAATTCATATTTGTCTATAGAGATAATAAAATTATGGTTTTTCACAATACATATTTCAACACTCTGACAGAGATTATATTTTGCTTTTTACCTTTTTAATATGTACAAATATATAGAAGACTTTTCACTTTAAATCAGAGGAAAAAAACCAACAGGAAATATCTCACCAACCCATTCCATGCTGTAATTACTTATGCATATCCCTCTATGACTTCACAGATAATACACTCCAGCAAATGCTAACTGTACTCAGCCTGCTGCTGATCAAATAAGGATAATAAAAGCACACATTAGCTAAAACATTGAAGTATACAAAGCATTTTATACAACTGTGTGCTGTGGTTGTTTCTGACTCACAAAGCTTCTGTTCATGGCTGAGGTTTTCAGCAAGGTAAAAATGGCTTTCCTGCAGCGTGATGTCCTGTGGTCACACTCCCAGGCCAAAGGGGCTTGGTAAGATCAGCCAGAGAGAGGAGGACTTGTGAGAAAAATTTGAGGTAGCATGTACTTTTTGTGTACCCCTAAGTAACACAACTGAGTGTGACAGACAAACTGATGACAATTCCTGCTTGGATAAACAAATGCAGAATAAAATGCTGCACAGTTGGTGCTGATTAGAACAACACCCTCCAGCCAGGACACTTGTGACTCCACACAGCAAAGTGCTGCTCCACAAAGGAAATGTGCTTTCCCAGTCTTTCCACTTGCTTCCAGGAGAAACACTTCAGATTCCAGAAAAGTCTGACATTTCCCAATCAATCAATTTGTGGCAGATTGTTTACTGCACATTTGAAAAAGGATTTTTAAAAATGGAAGCCTTCCATTTCAAGGCACTTTTATAAGGAACTGAATTGTTACGTGCAGGTTCAGGAGGAAACAGAATTTTTTGGAGCAGTGTTCTGAGAAGAGGTGCCAGGAGTAATAACTTACCCACTGCTAAAGGGAATTCACAAAAATCTCAATTCCATGAAATAACAGACATCTCACAAGCATACACACTGTGGAATGGATAATGATGAAATTTAATGAGACCGAAGATTTTAAAGAACATTTTTTAGTGGATGATTTACTTTTCTTATTAATAATTAACTGCTCCAAGTATTTTGATAAAGTCTTATATGTCTACTCACCTGATTCATTTTGAATTCCTTTTGTGTTCTGAAAAGATACACACAACAAAGAAACTCCTGTGATTACATGAACCCTAAAAAGAAAAACAGACAACTGTAATATGTATCCATGTACAAATTTACATTGAACTGAAAGTACACAGAGCTGTGGTTCCTCTTCCTAAATTGTCTGTAGAAAAGGAGCATTTTGCTTTAGAAAAAATCTGCTCCAAGCTGCAGTTTTGTTATTACAGCTCAAATGCATCTGAATAATCTCAAGATGGATATCTAGCACTAATCTTCAAATGATGATGTAACAGATATGCTCATGTAAGATTGTTCCACTTGTTTTTTAAAATAAGTTAGTTTGCTCAAGCCTGAGTACTTTTCAGAACTTTAGAATTTTATATCAATGCATTATGGAAGGACTTAGATGGCTTTCAAACTAAAAAAATGCATGTAGAGTCTCTACTCTTCTATATTAGAAACAGCAAAATATTCCTTAAATTAAGCTGTACTGAGGTATTTTATTATGTGAATGCATTTTACATTCCTTTTTAATAAAAGCCTGAGATTTCAAAGGGGTATCTAACAAAAATTTCTAGTTCAAGTAGGCATCAAATTTGAAAACTCACAACTTGAGGGAAAACTAGTCAGAATGATGCCATATCTAAGGGTTGAGATCAACTCACTTCCTTTCTTTGTTAATGCATACAAAACAGCTCTTTTGCAAATTAGGCCCAAAACACTTTTAGACCCATTGTCATACAGAATTTTCAATAAATTACCATCCCCATTTTTGGAAGTTAACTGGTCCCTCTTCACTTAAAGCACTTTATTCAAGTCCTGCTATTTCTTCCCTCTCTTTAGTTTTCCTACTATAACAATGATCAACTGAATTTTTTTACTAAGTATTCTGCTTAAGTACTAATATTTAATTTAAAACAAGTTCAAGCAAAATCTACTCCAAATAGATTTCACATAATCCCTCTATCTTTTCACTGAAAGGAAAGGCTTTTAATGCTGTTCAAAAGTGCCAACACTGCCAAGCATCATTCAAATGTTACACTGCTTAGGAAATCTGTAAGAAAAGGAAAAACATCCCTGGGAATGATATTTCTGCTGTATACACCTCTTCCAGGATTAACTCCTTTTGTCCTGGTGTTTTCATACCATGTGGGCATTTAAACAAAGAGCTGAAACATCTGTATTTCAGTTCCAGTTTTGCAACTGATTCTGAGGGATTTAAAGTTTGCCAGCAAAGACCAGCTATGGGATAAGGAGCTCCATCTGAGCAGCTTGCACACATCCAAAGAAAAGCAGTCCTTTTGGAATGCATTATCACTAACTTCCTAACTTATTTCAGTATTGGAGTCAGCACAAACATCTGCACTTAAGCTGAGACCTGAACATCAGGGAAAAACCCCAGCAATCTTATTCATTGTTCATTGGGACAAAACCCATGCACATCATTTTATAAATGAAATCATTTGTGTAGCAGGAGAGGTGTCAAGTAATTTCCTGATATGAAACCAAACTTAATGAGACCAAAATGTCTCATTTTTATACACTGTTAGAATATTTTTATACAATTACTGACAGAAAGGCAAGAAAAGCCAGAACCTCTTATGGACACAGCCTGAGGAGCACCAGGCTGTGGCTGGCACGAGTTTGTTGTTCCTGTCTCCCCTGCTCATCTCTGCCTTTTCTCCTCCCTCTCACCAAAGATCATCATCATTCCCTCCATGAAACAGACTCAGCTGTCCACACCAACACTTGTGCCCACAAGTCTGGGAAGGAGTCTAGGAAACAGTGGTGAAGGACAGTCCTCTGACACTTTGCCCAAAACTCCAGATATACACAGACAATAAGGATTTAAAGCACTTTCTTACAGAAGCAAACACTGAACACCATCACTAGCCACACTAAACGTGGAGAATCTGAGACAAGTACATAGCAATAAAGTGATGGGTGGGCTGCAGAGTTAAAGGAAAGGCCTGTCAAGCTGAACAATTCCTCTAAGCTGAATTTTCAAACAAATTACTCAAAAAAATTTTAAAAGCAGACAAAATCTTCTTACCTTGTTTCATTTGAGGAGTAAAAATACACTTTTCTTCTTTTTCATATACTAATTCAAAAATACTTTGCTAAGCATTAATAGTTAAAAAATAATTTTTGAAACAAAAGTAATGGTATTTTTATAAATAAATATGTTTTATATATATATATATATATATATATATATATATATATATATATATATATATATATGTACATATTTTATTCAACTTTTATACAACAGGTTGTATCCTAATCTCTCAATGGTATTTCTTAGGAGATGACAACACAACTTAATAAACTGATGTAGTTAAACATCCATACAATTCAGTTTTTGCAGATTCCTAACAGACTGTACTACTCCATATTCTTGCAACTACCAATTACCAGTGGAACCACTCGAGCAGAAAACAGAATTAGGTGAGAAATTAAATCTGTAGTAAACCAAAAGCTTTTAGAAGTATTTTTAAAGCTATTAATTTAAAATACACAATTCATATTAAAGTTTTATACCTGCAGTTTGGTATTTTTTTCCCTCTTCCATATTACTTATTTTGTTAACAGTGAATTCAACTATGTGGAAAGCAAGATTAATTGTACTGGAAAATAAATAAAATTATTACTGTACAGAGTCTTGTGTGCAACCACTAGTTTTCTTTCCACCTAAAATGAAACGTTGTAAGAACAGAAGTATCTATAACAGTAAACTCGGGGTTTAACTTTTGGTACACAAAGTTCAACAAACTCAAGAAAATATAAAACAAATTCTACATCAGCTCCCAGCAGGATCAGTGAGTACCAACAAGATCTTTACTCTCATCACTGTGTTAAAAATAGGTTAGAAACGGTTGTAAAATGGTTGGTAGCTCGTTAAGCATGTACTGTTAGTTTGGTTGTTATATTGTAAAAGGGGTTAAAAGGGCAGTGATCAGAAATGCGGTACTCAAGGTACCTTAACACAGCTCGGTACCACGAGCCAGCCTGGACAGAGCTGTCATGGCCAATCAAGGCCTAAAACCTTCTTGCAAATGAAGGATCCAACCAGAAACCAATCCAAGGGACCCAGAGCAGGATCAGAAGGGGCACCTGAGCCAGGGAAGCTGTGCCGTTCCCCTGGGCCAGCGGGGCCAGCGCTGCTGAGCAGCCCCAGCGCCGGCGCTGCAGCATCCTCGGCGGGAGCGCTCCTGCCCGGCCCGGGCCCGGCTCTGGGCCTTTCTCTTATGGTAATAAATGCTGAAATCACCTCAGTACCCCTTGCTCTGGGCCTTTCTCTTATTGTAATAAATGCTGAAATCACTCCAGTACCCCTTGCTCTGGGCCTTTCTCTTATGGTAATAAATGCTGAAATCACTTCAGTACCCCTTGCTCTGGGCCTTTCTCTTATGGTAATAAATGCTGAAATCACTTCAGTACCCCTTGCTCTGGGCCTTTCCTTTATCATAATAAATGCTGAAATCACTTCAGTACCCCTTGCTTTGGGGCTTTCTCCTATGGTAATGCTGAAATCACTCCAGTACCCCTTGCTTTGGGCCTTTCCCTTATGGTAATAAATGCTGAAATCACTTCAGTACCCCTTGCTCTGGGCCTTTCTCTTATGGTAATAAATGCTGAAATCACTCCAGTACCCCTTGCTCTGGGCCTTTCTCTTATGGTAATAAATGCTGAAATCACTTCAGGACCGGGACTCTGGTCCCGTTTTTACCAACAGCCAGCAGGAACAAGCTCTGGCTCCGTGCACTAAGGAATTCCCAGCTCCACACAGCCAGGTCTTGCACAGGATTTCCCAGAAAAGCCCCCAAGAAAACCACGCTGCTCTGATGTGTCACCAGGGGAATCTGGCCTCCATTAAAGGCACAATGATGGTCTCATTAAATCAGTTTTAAAGTTAGTCAACAACTGCTTTAGTACTTTGAAAAAATCACTCAGCAGCCCTATCAAATACACATAACAAGTATTTTCATCCAACCTCTCCTTCAAACTCCACAGCAACATAACCTAACCTATTAAAGACCAGGATATTATTAATAACACTTACTACAATGAACTTCAACCATTCACTGACAGCCCTAAGAACAATAAAGGATCCATCCCAAAACTGAAGCACACACACCTGAAGCACAGCAACCTGAATTTTCAAAATTCATTCCCAGAAAACATTGCCAAGTCATATTGATTTTAAACTACTACTTACTGCTCTATCTCATGAGTACAAAAATACTACATGCTTACTCAAGACATTAAAGTATCAGGGAAACCAAGAAGAGAAAGAAGATCTACTGCACTCTTATCTTAGAGTCACAGAAAAATTTATTTTTCTGAAAGACTCTCTTTCAGGCAACAAATTATATTTTGTTCATATAAGAATATACAAGGCATTTGTATTTCAGTAAACACTGTGGTGTCCAAAAGAAAATCCTTAAAGCAAAAAGTATTTTGACATTATTTCTGAATCTGTGCTGCAGAATTTTAAATATTCCCTTAGAAAACCTGTAAGTTGTTAGGAATAAAGTCTGCAAACAAAAGCAAGTAAGTTTATTCAAAACCAGCATTGCAGATCATCCCTTTCCAACTCAATCCGACTAGTAAGCATTCCTGGGTTTTACTAAGTAGAATATCATCTGGTTTTATAAGCCATATTTATAATTTCTATATGTGAGGGTTTTTTTAATCCCAGAATCTAAAAACATTTTAAAAGAGAATGCTGCTTCCAATTCAGAGGAAGGAAAAAGCAGGCATGAGAGTATCAATCCTATTTTGGAAGCTGAAAATGGGACATGCATTACGTCACTGCTCCAGTAAAAACATGTTCATTAGAGAACCAGCAACAACTTGAAAGTCTCCCCAGCCTGTTTTCCTAATGACCAGGGTTCAGGCTGGGATACTGCACAGCTCTTGGCTTTGTTTTACTTTCTAGCTGCAGCACATGACCATTTTTTAAACATCAGGACATCTACATGTTTTCAATGCAATACTGAAATACTCTCACCCAGGAATTCTCCATGCATTAGGTGAAATAAAGCTTGCCAATATAAAAACATATAGTTCATGTTAACTTTAAAAGTTTTAAATATGCATGTGACAGGGCACCCTGTTTCTATTGACAGGCACTTAAATGCAAAGACATTTTCAGTTACTCAAGGCTGCCTGAATAAGAGCAGAGAAAAAATGGGCAGACAATGATTTTCTGAACACCAAAATCTATTACCTATTGTCCAGTAAGAAAAAAGGCTTTGCTTACTTACTGCCACATAACCAAATAAACTGCTACACCTCAGGAAGGTTTATTCAGGTAACCAAGATAATAAGCCAAGAAATCACCAGCACAACACAAACCCCAAGTTTATTAATTAAACAGCAACTAGTCAAGAGAAGTCAACAGAAAATAACAAGTCTCTAACAAGTGCAAATATGCAGAAATTCCATTCCAATCTTCAGATAAGAGTGCACTTTAATTTGACTCACAAATGCAGTAAAACCCAATGAAAATTTTCTCAGATAAGTACACTGCTGATTTACTACTCTGTGAAAAAGCTGATCTCAATCATTTCTTTTTACATCCTCCCACTTTTAACTACAGCTTGTTTTATACAGAGGCAGAGAAGAAATATTTTTCAGTTAATTTTTCAGCTTATTCTCAGTGGAGAAAAAACATACTGGTAAAAGAAATTATGTCATTTGAGGGGTTAAGTATCAGGATCATGTCTGCCCTTTCCATGAGAAGAAGTTCAACAACAAAGATATTACAGTACTTTACACAGGTTTGCCAAGGCAGGAATATATTACAGGTCATCTCTAAACCTCTTTGAATTTCTGTTTCTAACAGAGAGACACCCAGTGAGTAGCACGTCCCTTTTATACAGTGTATATCACTTGTTTATCCCTAAGGATCAAGGATTGTATGTGGAACAGTGGAATGGAGACATCACTGCACTGCAGGATGGACTTCCAGAGCCATTTCAGTTGTTACAGAAAAAGACTTTCTGCTTTACTTCTCTTCCATTCTCAAGCAAATTTTCAATAGTAAAAAATGGATGTGTTATACCAATGCACAAAAGTGCCTGAACATTCTTCCCCACCTCCCATGCTGTGGTGGTAGAAAGCTGTTCTTGGGATTCCCCTAAAACAGGCACCAACTCAGGAATCTCAAACACCACACTGATCCCGGCACTTCTAGCAAAGATATTTTATCCAAAGTGATGATTTGCCCTTTAATTAATATAACTAGGGTTTCACTGTAAGTGCCACTATTTTTATGGTCCATGCAATGGACTGTGGAGGCACTGCTGTCCCAGCAAATCCTGGGAGCCATGTCCTTGAAAACCAACAGGTACCTTCACATGGTTCTCACTGCTGTCTCTGCAAGTCCAAAAGTTCTTTTGTTTCTTAAAAGTCACTCCTTCATCTATCAGTGACACAGATCCCCATCTGAAAAGTGCCAATGCTCTCACTGATTCACCATTATGCGTTCCTGCAGTTGGAAGAGTTGGAAATCTCCACACCAAGGAAAGCAGCCCTGAATTCTTAACATGCCCATCATTTTTACTGAAATGTTGTGTCAGAAGACAACAATAACAGAATCATGGAATGGCTTGGGCTCAAAGAAATCTTAAAGCTCATCCAGTCTCACCCCCTGCTATGGGCAGGGGACCTCTTCCACTATCCCAGGTTGCTCCAAGCCCTGTCCAACCCAGCCTTGGACACTGCCAGGGATGGGGCATCAAAAGCTTCTCTGGACACACTGTGCCAGGGCCTCACCAGCCTCAAAGGGAACGATTTCTTCCCCATATCTAACCTAAACTTCCCCTCTTTCAATTTGAAACCATTACTTCTTGTAATCAGTTCCTACAGTTCCTGGCGAGGAACATAATTACATGCCATGCTGCTGTACATCTCCAGTTACCCTAGTCTATTTAGTATATTTGAATAAGCTGGAGAAGACTTTGCATCCAAACAGCATGCCCAAAGTCCAGAGCACAGACTGGGAACAACAAACTGGGGCAGCATGAGAAGCACAAGCAGCCCTGCTCTCCTCTAGAGCTGTCCACTGCTGCTCACTCAAATGTGAAATAAGAAGAATAGTTCTCTTGCCACTGAATGATCATTTAGCAGGTGCAGCCATAGCACCTTCTCTTCCTTCCTCAGCTGGAAACAAAAAGTTTTCTTTACTGCTTCACAACGGAAATTTTGCAGCTTCATATGAATTTGAAACCACTGGAAACTTCACTGAATACTTCAGCTACCTGTCCATGAGATGGTTATCAGCAAAGCTCCACAGGCTGCTCTGCCTTCAAATAAAAAATGCACTTAAGATACATCTCTTAAGCTGTTCTAAATGTCTTAGAAAAATATTTTTCATCTCACCCCAAACATTTTCCCCCACGGTACCACTGCACAATGAATTATTCTCCGACTTAAAAGAATAATTCACAGATGGCCATTTCCAGAGAGGGGAACCAATTCCGGAGTTAATTCCTTCAAGCCCTGCTCACTCAGCTTGGCAGAACGTGACCTGCAGGAGCTTTGGGCCCTGCGAAGCGCCAGAACTTCTGAAGACAGTTTGAAAGAGCAGAGTTCTCTCAGCATCGCGCTGGCAGCGGCAGGAGCCAGCCGACACTTCCGAGGCAGCATTTTCAAGATAAAAAGATTGAAAAAGCCGCCCAGGGGATGGAGCGTCCTCCTCCAACCGGCCTCCCTCGCATCCTCCACCCTCCCTTCCCCTCCCCGAGGCGCTCCCACGTCCCGGCGGGCACAGGTCCCGCACCTGCCGCCGCTGCCCTCATGCCCCCGGCCGCCGCCCCCCCGCGGACGCCGGGGCGGCTCCGCACCCGCAGCGGCCCCCGCGGGCCCCCGTCCCTGCGCCGCCGGCTCTGCCCTGCGCCCGCCCGGCCCGGCCCGGCCGCGCCCGGCGGGTCCCGCCGCCCCCCGCTCACCCGGGCCCCGCGGGCGGCGGAGCGGCCTCAGCGCCGGCACCGTCCGGGCGCCATCTTGTCTCCAGCCTCGGAAGTGACGTTCGGGGGAGGCCGCGGGCAGGGCCCGCCGCGGGACCCCCACAGCCCTTCCTGCCCTTCATCTTCATCGTCCTCATCCCCAGCAGCCCCTTCCTGCCCTTCATCTTCATCGTCCTCATCCCCAGCAGCCCCTTCCTGCCCTTCATCTTCATCGTGCTCATCGGCTTTATCGTCCTCATCCCCAGCAGCCCCTTCATGCCCTTCATTTTCATCGTCCTCATCCTCAACAGCCCCTTCTTGCCCTTCATCTTCATCGTGCTCATGAGCTTTATCGTCCTCATCCCCAACAGCCCCTTCCTGCCCTTCATCCCCCTCATCCCCAGAGCCCCTTCCTGCCCTTCATCACCTTGGTCCCCCTCAACGGCTTTATTGTCCTCATTGCCCTCAACCCCAATGATCCCTTCCTGCCCTTCACTGCCTTCATCATCCTCATCCCCCTCATTGCCTTCATCCCTAGTGCCCCCTTCCTGCCTCTCATCATCTTCATCACCCTCATTGCTCTCATCCCCAATAGCCCCTTTTGCCTTCATCCTCTACATTGCCTTCATGCCCAACATCCACAAGAGCCCCTTCATCACCTTCATTCCTCTACCCCTTTCTCCCCCTTCATCCTCTTCATCCCCAGCACTGCCTTCCTCCCCTCCATCCCCTTTATCCCCTTTCACCCCCTTCACCCTCTTTCCCCCCTTTATCCCCTCCACCCCTCAATCCCCTGAGCCCCCTCAGACCACACCACATGCCCCAGCCACCTCCATCCACCGCCCTCTGCCAGACCATCAACAGGTTCTCCAAACTCTTCCTCCCCACCTTTTTGGTTTTTTTAATGTCTTTTTAATCTTTTTCTAGTAAAGCAGCTCCACGGGTTCTCACGTGTGATTAAAAAAAAAACAAAACAAAACAAAAAACCAGCCCAACGATGTGGCTGAGGGGAAATGATTTGGGTCGCTGGGGTGATGTGGGGACTGACCCTCACAGCCCTGAGGGGCCCAGGCTGTCGCTGGTTTGGGACCCATTTGTGCTGCACATAAATTGTACTGCTCCATCTAAACCAGGTTTTTTGCTCTGCTGTTTCTGAGCAAGCACCTGAGAGGGAAAAAAACCCTCCATAATCACCTGCTGGGAGATGTCTCTATTTGTACTGCAGGACATAGCAGTGTGTCTGCCCTTAATTTCTCTCTTCCTTGAATGTTCCATTCATAATGCAGTCAAAGATATATTCCTCCCAGGCTAGGACTGTATTTTACCTGGAATTGTTAAGAATTTGCCATTTTTCCAGAGGAAAATCCCCGATTTAAATCCAAAGGACATTAATACAGTTACAGAGAAGAGAAAGTTCAGAAATGTTTTACGTTTATTTGATGATATACATCAATGAGTAACATTAAAACTGTCAGTAAGGCTGGGCACAAAAAGTACTCCTATAGCATCAGGACAGAGGAATCCCATTCTATTCCATGAAGCTGGAAGCTGCATTTCCTCAGCAAGTAGCCAAGCAAATCACCTCTCTGCCCACTCTTATTAAAACACAGCTTTTTAAAAACAATCCACCATATTACCAAGAAACAGCTACAAACTTAACCTTTCATACATCTGGAAGACACGCACTGCCAGGGAATTTGAACACCTCTGCAGTGATCTTAGGTTTGACAAGCAACAGCAGACTGAAAAATAACAGGACACAGTGATTTTTCCACCTGGAACGCTCAGGATGCATTTATATTACAAAATGTTTTGTAGGTACACCATAATCAGTTTTGAAGCCTCTAATTTTAGTAGTAAGAAAACCTCAGATAGGTTTAAATTACTTTGACTTATTAGACTAAATTAATTCTCATTTAGTTGTATTAACATTTAATTTTATAAGTAAGCTAGACTAGTTACACCTGTGTAAGTTTGGAGGTTATTTTAAGAAAAATCAAGGTTCCCATTTAACAGGTTAGAGCCCTATACCTGTTACAGAAAAATTTAAAACTTAGAACAAATTACCTACCCAACTAGCTGGAATATGAACATTTCTACCTTCAAGGTGAAGTATAAGATTTCCCAAAATTATCACAAATAACAGAAATTATAACTTTTCTCCAACTGTATGTAGAAGTCATCCTTATTTTCCCCACATTTATACTGAGAATATCTACCATCTGGTGGTGCTCCAGGGGATCTGCACTTTCAATTTACACTTTCAGTTGTCAGAGAAGCCTACAAATCTTTATTTGATTACAGTTCTTATTTTTTTGTATTCTGAAAACATCAATATTTCTGCTGTAGTGCTCTCTAAAATGATGAATAAGCTTTTCTGGTTACTTGGGACTGTGTAAGCACACAGGAGAGACAAATACTAGCAAAAACATTTTTGTAAATCTTGGGCATCTGAATTTATTCAGGGTGACTGAAAAGGTGACTTGTGGGTTAGAGAGAATTGTCTTCTTGTGTGTGAAAATCTTAGTGAGCCATGGCAGGAAAAAACCTTTCTAGAAAAGATTTTTTTAAAATCAGAAGTTCTAAAGCAGCCTTGAAAGTGGGTGGACTCCAGTGACACCAGTATGGCCAGTTTTTCTCTTGTTAAATGGGACAAGATCTCTTTTATCATTACTTTCTGTGCTGTTCTGGTTTTTCCTTAAAAACATAGAAGACAATGTGCTGCATATTATGGCTCTGGGAAAGACTGAACTGCTTGGGTTACTGGTTATTAATAGCTCTGAATTTAAGCAATATTACCATCTTTTTCTCCAAGTGTCATTTTGGAAAATAAAGAATTGAATGAACTGCTAAGATATTTTAGGAAGCTGTTCTCAAAATGTCTTGGGGAATGGGACTCTTAAGACTCAAGCATGAAGTATTCCTGTTCATTTCCCTTCCTGCTTACTTAAATGAGCCCTTCTAACCTCAAGGTCCTTCACAGTCCCCATTTCTGCTTTCTACAGCCTGCACCAGTAGCAAGTTTTGTCACAAAAATCTAATTTTTCTCAGCTTAAAGCAATGTCCAAGCTTTCACACGACTTAAATGTCTCATGGCTTGGTTGTCACTCTGATCTCTGTTGTCACTCATCTGTTATTGTTGTACAAAAGTTCCTCACCTGCTGCCCCACAAGTGCTGCTTTTCCTACAGCTGTGGAGGGCTCCCTTTTCAGGATCACTCTGTGGAACTGATCATAGCTCATAGCTGGTTAATCTTACATATTTGGGTTTTTTATCCTGCTCCAGGGGGCTTTCCCACGGCTCCCATCTGACTGACTTTAGCAAAAGGGTAACCAGGATATCTGATGGGACAGGAGAAGGGTGTTAAGTCAGTTCTGTTGATTCATTCCCTCTTGATCCCAGGTTGGGATCCCAAGGCTTTTACCCCGCTTCACACGAGAGATGGCTCCTGTCCAAAACTGCTCATTGCCCTCTCCAGAGCATGACAGCTGCTGAGTTCTTCAGTCCAGCAGGTAAATTCTGTAGGACTTGATAGAATGGGTTGGATTTTAAGGATTATCCAGTTCTACCCTGCTGCCATGGGCAGGGACACCTTCCACTAGGCCAGGCTGCTCCAAGCCCTGTCCAGCCTGGCCTTGGGGCAGTTTTAAGATGGATTTAGTAGCCATTTCCTGCATACTACTCACACTAACTGGCTAAAATTCATCTGTGTAAATTACACCAACAGTGTCACAGGGCTAAAGATACAGTCACTAAAATGTAAATTTATCAATGACATTGGATAATCTCCATTGCAAACTAGAGCAGATATTTTAGGACTGTCTCTATAAACTGATTTGAACACTACAGTATTGGGTTCAGAAAATTGATGACCATGAGTTTCATAGCTGAATTAATCACTTAAACTTATTTAATCAAGAAATACTTATATTGAGAGAATATGCTGTTCCTCCGTGGAAGGAAGAGCATGTAAGAATAATTTTCAGCTCTTGGTTGTGCTGCCTACTGGTTGTGAGTGACAAGCTGGCTCAGAGGATGAAAATATCACTGAGAAAGGAGAAAGCATCTCATTGCCTGCACTCCCTCTTCAAACTTCCAGCAGCTGCATCAACCAGAACCACTGAGGGGCTGTATAGATGGTGTAGGCAAACTATGAGTAACCAATATGTAGCTTTTGTTTTGTTGGAAACATTTTAAAAATGAAACCAGGCTTGATGAGTGGGAGGCAATACATAAGAATCTGAAGCTTTTCTGTGATGAACATACACATCTTTCCTGTAAAAATGCCATCAGTAATTCCCACCACTAGCTGGGGCTCAGGTACAGCTTACTGAGTGTGCAGTTATCCTGCATCTACATCAGCCTGCACTGAGGAGTCTTTCATTTTATTCTGCTTGTGCATTTCTTTACCCATTGTTTTTTGTCAGGTGTGAAACCTGAATTTTCATGTCTTCGTGAAACCTGAAGTCATTCTTGTGGCTCTTGCTCACTTTTCTGCATGAAATGCAAGCATGGTTTACCTTCCCAATAATTCTATTGCTACTTTCCCCTCAATCAAGCATTTGTGTTAGTAAATTAAGCATTGATCATGACAAAATGAACTAGAAGAATTCATCAGGAAAATTATTTTTAAGGAGAAGCTTCATAGTTATGAGTTCAGCATTTTTTAACTTCAGGCCTTCCAGGTTTAAATGAAGAGGTGACAGGCTTTGCCTCCCTGTGAGAGGTGATTAACAGTAATGTATGCTTACATTTTATTAATATTTTGTCCATTACAAAGACTCAGATCTTAGTTCCAGGAATAGTTTCCTCAGGCTAAGTCCAGGTCTGGATCACAGAGGGAACTTTGAACAGCAACTTAAATCAATAAATTCTTCCACTACTTTATAACAGGCAGCCTTTGCTCTACTGTAAACGTGAGCTGTGCTTTTTATGTACAACTTGCCTTTAAGGGCTGGCTTTTAGGTCAAAATCTCCTGTACCACCTATTTGTAAAGCTCTGTCTAAGTGGTGAGAAGTGGACTTTTCTCAGTTCTCTTTGTCTAAACAGTTTGTAGGGGTATAGGCAGGAAAGCAGCTCTGGGCTGTTCCTTATTTCTCAGTAAATTGCCTCAGTGTCTGATGTACAGGAGAGGACATTCCTTCAAGAAAGAAGCTGGAATGTACTACCCTGTGCTCAGTTATTGCTGCTTATTCAACTCCTGTGGGGTTTATTCCTGTGGTGGATAGGAAATGAGGAAGAGCTGACATTCCTATCTCTTTTCCCTTGAGCACACCTGCTGAACCTGCTAATTCCTTCCCTGTTTCCTGCATAGGATGAATCAAATGTCATGAGGCAAAATAACCACAGGACTCAAAGGAATGTGTTATTTGAGGATAACATGGTTCATAAAGGCAGGAAATGGAGTTGCTTCCCAGCTCAAATGAGACATACAGTACTAATTTCCTAAGACAAACATCAGTATATTTAAAATCATCATGTTAGAAGATGTTTTGTTATTCTGGAGGGAAGAAAGGAGTATTTTAATAAGGATTTAAGTTCATCCACTTGTAGACAATGACTTAACTCAGTTGCTGGTCAGTATTGCTTTCAAGTTATTACCAGTAATTGCAAGAAAAATTACTTGAAGGGCTTGTGTAGTACAATGAAATCCATGTTCCTAGAACATTGATAGCTTCCAGTTCTGCATGGGAGAAAGAAGCCCCAGGGTTCTCTGAGTAATAGGGCAGATTCTGCTTCAATAGGACCATCTTCCCCTTCAAAACCCAGCTTTTTTACATGGCTCTTACTGGACTTGTTGCTGTCTTCCATCAGCATCACTCTTACTGCCTTTCCTAGTAGAAAATAAGTTGTAACATTTTAAAGATTTTTTTTTTCCCTGATGCAAATTTATCTGAGTACTGATGTGGGTTAACATCTGAAGTAGCCTCACAGGCTGGCAAGTCCATTGGCAAGTCCAATTTTATCTCAAACTGGAAAAGTGAACAATTAAATTTTAGTGAAGACAAAGTGTTGCAGTCCTCTACTTTCCCTTCTCCTTCCATTTTCCTCTTTTTTTGTGCATGTCACCCTTTGGTTTTGGTTCTGAACTCTCAATAATCACTCATCCTTGCCAACTACCTTCTGGAGACAGAACACAGCTTTGAAAATGCATGGAATGGGCAGCACTCCTTTGCCTGCTAAGACATTTGCCAGTTAGCATTTACCAGAGTCTGAAAATCTGACTTCTCAAGCCTGGAAGAGCTGAACAAGCTCCATGCTTGAATGGGGATCTTTGTGTTGCAGCCCAACTGTTTGTTGCAGAGCAGGGGGAGCTGTGGGTTTGGTCTGATGCCTAAATCCACAAGGCCTGGACAAAGACACATGGCCAGTGTGATGCTCAGTTTATTTATCCATAAATACCTCCGTGCTGCAGCTGTGAAAAGTGTACAAAGCATTAATTCAACCTTCTCATTATGGCACCTGGTGTCACGTTACAGATCCCCTGTTCCCTTCTGCATCCATCAGGAGTTGTCAAACAAAAACAAAAAAATGCTGGGGATTTCAGTATGATTAATCCTTTAGCTTAAAAAAGCTGCCTGCAGAGGGATGGGTTTGGCCAATCTGATGTTTCAGGTGGTAAGGTAGGTGAGTACAAATAGGTGTAACAATGTCTTCTTGTTACACCTATTTGTACTCACCTATTTGTTACACCTATTTGTACTTACACCACTCTAAAAGTGGTTCAGCAGCATCAACACTGCAGAACTTCAGCTGGTGCAAGAGGAATTTATTTTAGACTGTTCCTCATTAAAAACAACCCAAGCACACTCCTGACCTGAGTGCTCTTGGAGATTCAGTGAGGTGCTTTTTTGCTCTGTATCCTTTGTTCCTGCCTTACAGAAAAGAATATTAAGGATAGTGTTACTGTAAAATGTAATGGAACTTCACTCCATGGGAACTAATATGGAGCTGTGACAGGACTAATGTTTTAATGTTTAAAGTTTCCTGGGTTGGTGACTTTTCTCTTACCTGTGTTATAACCTTTGGCAACTCACTTCATCTGGCAGTGCTTGCCATCTGCCTGTGAACAATGCATCAGTGCTTTTGATTTGAACTCTTTACAGAGGTGTTGATGTGCAGGGTGTCCTTACTCTTTAATAAAATCAGATGTGGTTAAGATAATTGCAACAGCATACTGCAGTGCTTCTAAAATAATAAGCAATTGCTGCATGTTTTAATTGATTTTTAATTATAAATTAGCACTTCTTTAATTTATAGGAGTAAGTCAATCTCCATAATTCTTCTGGTGCACACTTTTTTAGTGCTGGTTTTATTGAATTAATTCTTCTGACATTTTCTGTTCTTAGAGGAAAAACATGCCTTAAATGAACTCTGGTAAGAATTGCTGTATTGATGTCCAGAGCTATTATAAATATTAATGTATCAAGTCACTGCTTTCATAGTTACTGCTGCTGTGTATCTTCCCCACAGACACAAATGCAAGGGGACAACTATGTTTATGATACTTTTTAGTGACATCTGGCATTCTCACAGGAAGCCTGGTGCCTGCTTGTCTGTTCGGGGGAGCCACATTCATGACTCCAAGCCAAGCTGCAAAAGGGAACGTTATTGTTACTAACTCTAAAGGAATGAATATGATCAGGAGTGAGGACTTTAAGTTAAAAGCAAGTGTTGATTTATTGAGTGTTGTTCCCTGTGAATAAAAGTCAAGCTTGGCCAGCTGGTGAAAGTATGGAGCTGTTGTTGCCTCGTGTGTTCTCATGCATAGGAAGTCTCCTGACCTTGGCCTTGGTTGTACTGATCACTCATTTCAGCTCACAGAAGGGTTTGTCCTGGACCAATGTTCTGTTTGACTTCTCACAAAGCACAAAAGGTTCTGTCTTCCACAGAAATTCTACCAGAAACCTGCATAGCTTGTGTTCAACCCACATTTGAGGTCCTGAACTAGTGACAGGAAGTGGGATAACGTGACAGCTCAGTCACAGAACGCTGCAGCAGATTCATGTGAAGTACAAACCTCTGTGTGCATCTTTAGTCTGCATTTCCAAAATGTTTGTGTCATGAAATTACAGATTAATTAAATTAAGGAGTCAGTAACCCATAGATACGTAACAAATGTGCAAGATTTTAATGAATTTTCCATTGTTTCTTGAGGTTTGCTGGAAGCTGACTGGAATGTTCTGCACTTGAGATTTCTGGGCAGCAAGGTGTATGAATCATCAGAATATTGAATGTATCAGTGCAGCAGCAGTTGTTGGATTTTCAAAGAGATATCTTCTGGTTCTTTGGAGTCCTTGCTTTCTTTAGCCATAACTGAGTATCCTGGACTCCAACTGATAATCAGAAGGAAATTATTGTCATGTTTTTGTTGGTCAGATTTAATACAGCACAATATTTAGTACTGAGTCTCCAGTGCTGGAAGCCCTCAGATGTTTCAGTGGAGTGTGGGCCATTTGGTCAAGGATTGACTTTTTACCCAAGATTTAAAAAGCTTGCCTTAAACAAGGGGGGGCTATAAAGGCACAGATAAGACCAGAAAAATTAAGTAGTTGCAATATGAAGGTAAAAAGGCTTCTGGAGCAGGAACAAAGCACAGTGTCCTTGAGCAGAACACTGCCTGTTCAACTGTTCTGTCCATGATTCAGGGAAACTCAGAACTGCCCAGAAAGATTCTCTGCTATGCATTTTTCAAATGGAGGACTTGTTACTATTGGTGGCATAAGAAAGGTTTCCTCATTTTGGTACTTGCAAATTAGCAGTGTGTGAGCTAAGGCAGAAGAAACTGGTGACATCTGTGCATTCCCTTCAGTGGGTGAATAATTCATAATTCCATATGCCACACATTTGAGCAGGCATCAGAGCACCTTATGGGGTATTTCCCAGTACAGATAAGAAAATGTTAAATTGAGGCTCACAGAATTAATATGCTTTTGCTGCAAGAAGAAAAAACTGTAATTTTCCTGCTTTCATATCAATTTACACAATGATAAAGATTAAGTTTACTCCTTGGTCACAGACTGAGGGTCTCATCACATCAGCTCCAGTACTAACTAAAGACTTCTGAATTAGTTATCTCTCATACGTTTAGTTTTCAATTGTAGTTTCATTTATCAATGACAAATGAGTTGGTTGTAGACATTACATTGATAAAACAAGTAGCAAAATTAGTCAGGAAAACTGAAGGAAGTGTAAGACATTTTACTGTTTTGTTTTTTTTTTTTTTTTTTGAAGAAAACAAGAACAATGATTGTAAAATAATACAGTTTATATTATAATTTTTATTTCCAAAGCTTGCATTGATATGATAGTTCAAGGCAAATGAAATTAACAAAAAAAGCAAACACAGATAAGCTGACAAATTTAGCAATGGATGATGATATTGATTATCATGATTTTTACACCAAACACTGAAGTGCCATAGCATTTAGGAAACCTGATGCACTGCAGTCACTTGACATGCAAAGCCTTTGCTCTGAGCTCTGTACGTTCAGGTTGTGCTGCTCTAAATATGCCCCAGAAAAGCTGCAGGCTCCAAAGCTGCATCACACCTCAGTGACACATTCTGACCTGGTGTTGCACATGTCAAACAAATCAGCTGTACAGTTAGAAAATGGGACAGGCATAATGAGAAAACACAGTGTACACTAATTCAAAAGCTTCTACACGTCAGCTCTAAAGTGACCCATCAAAACTGGGTCTTTTCCAAGCACCCCTTAATTCAGGATGTGTATTTCAATTCCTGCATGTCTCTGCAACAAGAGAAGGCAGGAAATTCCTGATGCCATAGTCAGACGAGCAAGCTTTCAGTTGGTAGGTCAGTTCCAGCCAGACCTACCATATTTTGCCACAAAATAACATAAATATCAAGAGCAGAAAATCTGTATCAGCAGTGGAAAGATTTTAGCTTCCAATATCCAGTATTTTTCTACTTTGTAAATAACTGGTTCTCACTGAAGCTAATTCCTCCTTTTTGATACATCATGTGGTAGATAAACATGCCAGGGGCACTTAACCAGGCAAAACCACTTTTTGTTTTAAAAGAATACATATAAGGTAATGTGAAATAATCTTTGGTAGCATTTAAAACCCAAGCATATAATACCTGCAAATCACATTTCAGATGTACATCTCTTTACTGGAGGGGTTTTTTTACTGCAATATCTTTTCCTTCTAGTAAAATTCTGGTTAATAAAAAATCCTATGAAATATTCCATGCTCTGTGTAAGGGGGGCTGTGAGGGTGGTCCTTAGAACTGTGTGGTATCCCCATAGATCTGAAATTCCTTGACTATATTTTCCATGGATCATCTTCTCACACAAATACAGGAATAGTCTTTAGTTTGTATGAAATAAGAAGCACTTGTATTTTCCAGCATGGAATGGCATGGTTGCTTGTTTCAACTGTGTTTAGGGCCTGGAAAACAAAAAGCAGACATTTTATTGGTCATCATTACCCAAATGTAAGTCACATGGTCTTTTTTTCTTCCTTCTCTTTGTCTTTCCTATCACCTCTTTATTTCTCTTCCTAGTTCCTATTTGGCTTTCTCCTGGTGTACAGTATCTTCTCAGTTTCCTGGGGTTTTCTTACTTTCCGAGTTTGTAAAACTCTTTAGATTTGTGTGTCACCAAAAAATAAGGTAGAGATTGTTCCCCAATGTCTGGTATTTTCTGAGACCCCGTTGTTGGAAGGAATGATGAATCTGACTCCATGTTCTTAGAAGGCTAATTAATTATTTTATGATCTATTTTATATTAAAGAATACTAAACTATAAGATACTAAAGAATACAGAAAGGATACAGACAGAAGGTGACAAAGAATGATAATGAAAACTTGTGACTCCTTCCAGAGTCCTGACACAGCCTGTGTTTGGTCATTTTTAATTAAGTTAAAACAATTCACATGAAGCCAATCAAACAATCACCTGTTGGTAAACAATGTCCAAACTACATTCCAAACCAGCAAAACACAGGAGAAGCAAATCAGATAATTATTGTTTTCCTTTTTCTCTGAGGCTTCTCAGCTTCCCAGGAGAAAAATCCTGGCAAAGGGATTTTTCCAGAAAACATGACAGTGACACCCAATGTTCACATGTTATCCACTACTTCTGGAACCTGTTGTAGTCCCTAGGGAACCACTCTGTTCTCCAGAGTAATCCTGGCCCCAAGCACCTGATATTTTAACAGCATGTGCACACTGTCTGGGAAGTTCCTCTGAAGCACATGAGAGCATGCAGACACCACACCACACTGGCAGCTCTTGCTGAGTCTGTCTAAGGCACTGTAAACCAGGAAAATAGGTTGGTTTTGTCAAAACAGAAACCTTAGAAATTTCCCAAGCGATTCCTGTGACCCTGCTCAGAGGAAGATGCTTGAAGAAAAAGCCTGATGAGCAATTTACTTACGAGTACCTGCCTGACATCTTCCTTACAACTGCAATTATTATTCCTGCAAGGATTCCAACTGCAACAATGATTCCAATAATTATTCCAAGCAGTGCAATTGTTCCCAGACCACCTGAAAGAAGAAATTGGGAATGTTAGTATGTATCTCATGGAGACCATTGATAAGAGGCTACTGATAAACCTGGTGCTGTTCTGCTGTATCTCTCTTCTTGGGGAAATTTCTTACTGTCTTGTGAATTCTAAAGTATGTTTGGATGTTCAGCAGCCTGGTATTGTATTTGGGTTCCCCCCAGACAAAGGAAGGAATGATGGATCTGACTCCATGTTCTCACAAGGCTAATTTATTATTTTATGGTACTATATTATATTAAAGAATGCTATACTAAACTATACTAAAGAATACAGAAAGGACACTTACAGAAGGATAAAAGATAATAATGAAAATTCGTGACTCTTTCCAGAGCCCTGACACAGCTTGGCCCTGATTGGCCAAAAAGTAAAAATAATTCACATGAAACCAATGAAACAATCACCTGTGGGTAAACAATCTCCAAACACATTCCAAAGGAGCAAAACAGAAGAGAAGCAAATGAGATAATTATTGTTTTCCTTTTCTCAGAGGCTTCTCAGCTTCCCAGGAGAAAAATCCTGGGCATAGGGATTTTTCCAGAGAATGTGAATGCCACAGCCTGGAGCCATGCCTTTGGGCTGAAGGGCTCCAGAGGGATGTGGATATGGAGACAGTGAGCAGGTGAACCAGGGAGAGCAGCTCAGGGAGCACGCTGTGCCTCCCCTGCAACTTTTACTTAATGGCACAGGAAGGGCTGCTGGAAAGGGATTGCCTGGCAGTTACAGTTCTCCCTTGTCTTTACAAGCAAATTTTGTCTTTAATACCTTCATCAGTTTTCTCTGGTTCCCCACTCTGTTCACCTGTAAAGCCAGAAAGACAAAAATTACTCCCTCTGCTGTGCACAGTGTTGCCTTCCAACTTGCAAGGCTACAGCCAAGGAAAACCTTTATCGACTTTGTCACAATGGTGTGAGCTTGTTCTTTTGATAGAAAGTGAGCAAATGAAGTTTGAAAGAGTATTTGAGATTTCCAGATATCGTTTAGTAGATGGCAGTATAGCTTTGATGTGTAAAAACAGAAAGGAAAGGGTTTTTTACCATCAACACTTTCTGTGTTTACTTCATAAACAGTAGCATTTTCACTTTCTCCATCCAGGATGAAGGAACTTTCCGTGGTCTTCAGGTCTCCAAACTGCAAAACATTTATTACATTGTGTAGTCTTGTGGGCAATGACAAAGGGGAAAGAGGGAAAAAACCCTCTCAGTACATTCAGCCTACATCTATTTAGTAACATTTAAATTTAATGTTACTTGGTCTGTCAGGTGTGGATGCATTTTTAGCTGTCACCTCTCATGCTTGCCTTGTGTACAGTGACCAAACAAACCAGGATAAGCTGATTTGTCTCCCCAGCTAGAGGATTTCTACATCAGATCTCCTGGTAGGACTACAAAAGGTGTAGAAGGCTGCAGAATTTTGCAGACCTGCCTTTTTACAGCGGGTTTTTTTAAAGTAGTTTTTGAGTTTAGTTTGACTGAAACTCTTTGAGAGATATTGGATTGGAAGAGGTGGGAAGTGGCAGTGAATAAGAAGGTAGCATAAAGGATCTTTTATTTAGCATTATATACTCACAATTGTTGGAAATTCTTCAAATTCTGTGTCATTTCTGTCTCTGAAATCAATTGTTGCACTTTCTTCTCCTTCTAGAACTGAGCTTGCTGCATAAAATTTTAGAAAATTAGTCAGGATTTTCCTTGGTAGTCACATGTTCTGGCTCCTCTGAGACATAGACTTTGTTAAACTTGACCTCTGTGTGGTGTCCTGTGTCCCTGCCCTTGCCCGCATGGGAATGGGAAATTATTTGGAAAAAGCTTGAATTCTGTTATACTCCTGCCCAAAGCAATAGGATAAAAAGCTGAAGCCATCACTTAACTCTGGTACAACCTTGAAACATACTGGTTACTAGCATTTTGTCCAAGAAGTTATTTCCCTTTTTATTAAGAAAAGTTTCTCCAAAGTGGATGTGATGATTCCAGATTTCAAGCTAAGCATTCGCTTATGTATTGGGATAGATTCCTTCTAGCATCTTCCATTTTCTAAAATAGTAAAAACTTTCAGCTCAGCCCCAGCTGCAATCTTTCTTTCTAGCCCTGCCATCAATGCCTATGGGTGCAGCTATAGTTAGGAAATATTCCTACACAAATCAGTCCTGAGGCTTTCCTAAAGTTGCAAACCTTAGTTGCCATAATTTGAATTTTTAGATAACAATGTAAGGGTTGGTTGTTTGTTTTTTTTTTTTTTTATTCTAGACCCGTAGTTCATCTGTGCTCATTGATAAAATGGATATTTAGATTTTGGCCTACACAGTGCTGGTAATTTATAAATACAGCCAGAATTCATCAGTGGGGAAGTGAGCTGGAATAAGGTAGAACAGGAAAGACAGTGGAGATAACTGGCAGTACCAAGGATGTGCTGAAAACCTGACTATCATTGAATTCCATCTTGTGCTGGTTCATTAACCTGGGACAGGCAGTGTGTGATGGTAATGTACCAGGAGAGCTCCTGGGAGTTTGTGATTCCTGGTGAGGCTGCTTGTCCTGCTGCTGCCTGGGGCACAAAGGTCCTGCTAATTCCAGAGAGCAGTGCTGAAATTTCAGCAAAGAGCTAATAGTAGATGTCCTGAGCAAGTACTTGAGGCAAAAAAAGCACTGAAAACTTCTTTCCTGGACTCAAATTTTGTATCTAACTTCTATTTTTCAAAGCAACCAGATTAGAAGAAAGACAGCTCTTGACAGTTCCTTTAAAAAATGAAAATTACTGTACCATTTGAATAGCTTAGGTATGAGAAATATTCACAGCCTCTTTGATTAAATCATAACACTTTCTACTAATGACAGTTTTTATTTTATTTCTAATTTTAAAACATTCTCATCTCCTCTGCATATGAAGTTGGACAATTTATGAATTGTTAGATTGATTCCAAATATATTTATAGAAAACTTTGCTACTTCTAAATGCACTCTACTTGTTTATAAATGATGTGGAGGCAAGTAAACAGCTTTTGTTCTGTGACTGAAACTAGAAAGGATGGGCATTTTGGTTGATAGCAGCCAAAAATGAATAAAAAAGGTAGAATCTCTTTGAATCAGCTGTGTAGACATCATTGAGAAATTGTTTTTCTTTAATTGTGAGTTCTGTTTGAATTTGGTTTATTTTTACCTGCCCCTTTTAATATAAATATGTTATTTCAAATAAAAAAGCCAATATTTAATTTTAAAACTGATAAAAAAATGTACTGGCAGCCTAGAGAAAATTTTTCAAGGAGAAGATGAATGATTTGCCATTGAGAAAAATAACCCCTGGTTTTGCTTGAAACTCTCATTTGAATTCTACTGGAAACTTGCAAATATTTTTCCTTGGCTTCCAAAACTGTTTTCTGAACGAAACTAGAAAATTTTTATCCATCTCAACCAATATAAGACTGAGAGCTTTGTCCTATTTCTAAGAGACCAAACACTGAATTAAATTTAGATTTCTAATTCCATGTTTACTGAACCAAATAGAATTTTACATTTCTGAATCCTTATAAGCCTGAATACAGATACAGTTTCTATTTAGGAACCAAAAGGGTGTGCAGGTAGTACTTTGGGCAGTAGTAGATGAAGAAACTACATTCATGTTATGCCAACATGAGGCCAAATATAGTGGCTAATTAAGCCTGAAATCACTTTATAATCCATGGACAGACTAGATCAGGGTAAATCAGAGTTCCAAATTAGATGGTAAAAATAATGGTTTGGTCATTTTGGATTGAAATACCCCAGGTATTGTTGAAGTTGCATAAAGGGGGCTGACTTTTTGATGTACATTTAGACATTCTCTAAATATCAGTGCAATTTGAGGTATAGTATTATTTTATAATCCTTCTTTTTTGCTTATTAAACAATATCTTTAAAATACAATACTGTGATGTGCAATCACAGCTATGTAAATGTTAAGTGTGAACTAAGAAATAGCAACAGAACCCAGCAGCACAAATGTGTATGGATCAGTTTACCTTGTAATCCCAGTCAGGACTGAAGAAACATCCTTTATTCTCTAGTTAAAAATAAGCAAAGATGGAGCAAAACCAATTGCTAGAGGAAAATCCCCCAGCAGAAGGTGAAATAAATGTTGTATGTTAACAACAAGCAGCTTATTGGGAGAAGCTGCTCATACTCCTGGCATGGCAGCAGCTTTCAGCCCTGAAAATTGCCTGCCAGTGAAGGCAGGAAAGGAAACCATGTCACACAGCAAAGGTGGAGAAAATCAGTGAATGTCACAAAGAAACATAAAATATTTTTTCCTTGGGTGATGCTTGTTGCAGATTCTTGGCCATGAGTGGTAAGAAAACCTCTTTCAGTGCCTTTGCCCTCTCAGTAATGTGATTGACAAAAGGAGGTGGCCCAGATTAATCTTGCCTAATTTTAGGTTCTTAATAAAGGCACCTAAATAAAGTGTCTACTTGCCCTTATCTTCTTTTATAGTCTGTAGGGAAAAAGAAATACCTCTAGAAGATAATTCAGCTCACCTGAGATTTGGGTCATCCTTGGTAGTGCTGCCTTTCCTTAATTGCAAAGGGAAACTGGAATATGGCTTCCCTGTGAACTGCCCAAGGCTCAGACTGATCTGATCTCATTTCTGTCACTCTGAAGGTCTTGACCCAGCCCTGTTCAAGCTGAAATTCTGTATCTGATGCAGAATAATCTCTGGACTCTATTTCCAGGTTCATTTTAGACTGACAGTGGAGGTGTCTGGCTGGTGGTTAGACACTACCAAAC
The DNA here is from genome assembly GCF_027477595.1 of Haemorhous mexicanus. Taxonomy (NCBI): domain Eukaryota; kingdom Metazoa; phylum Chordata; class Aves; order Passeriformes; family Fringillidae; genus Haemorhous; species Haemorhous mexicanus. The sequence goes on along the minus strand of NC_082363.1, from coordinate 3,767,037 downwards.
TATTACCCAGAGAAAGACTGGGAGGCAATTTTTATCAGTGTTCTGCATTTCTAGGAAGCAACACTGGCTGTTAGACAGCTCTTTGTCAGAGAAAGTCATAATGAAGTTGAATATTGAAATGAAATTGGGAGACACCACTGGACTTTAAGCTTCTTTCACTGTACCCAGTCCAAGGCTCAGCACCACTGCCATCAAAGGGGATGGAAATGGGACTGAAGGGGTGTGTGCTGGTGTCATTTCTGGATTTCATCTGATGTGGGCCAAATGTAGCAAGAGTCAGGGCTGAGTGGTGCTTCTGCATATGTTCTTAATATTATCTTAGAGGAGGTTGTAAATAAAAACATTGCCTCACAGTGCTGGGGCTGTCTCCAAGGAGCCTCCTCTCTTTGCAGCTATATGTTGCTGCAGATGTGAATTAATCATTGCATCCCTTTCTGCCAAAGTTCCAGCTGGGAGCCTTTCAGTTCAAAGTCCCAGCTGCTCTCAGCCTGCAGCTTCTCACACCAGGACAAAATTTGATGTCTTTAAAAGTTTAATTCTACTTTGAAAACCTCCCATGCTTAAGCATCCCATGACCCACTTAGGGGAAGCTGAGCTCACTACTTCCATGCACAGTGACAGTTTACTAGAGAAACCTCTTAGAGCTGCTCTCAAAGCACAGTGGCTGTGTTGGAAGGGAGGGGGAGTTGTTAAACTGTTGCTCATTAGCATTTCTTTTGGGTATCTATCTCCAAAACCAACAAAGATACTTCTGAAGATGAAATATGTTGTAGGATCTTGTTTCCTTCCCTGCATAAACCTAAATAAACCCAAACCCTAGTGGGTAAAGGCAGTTGTAAGCCTGTATTTTAGCTTAGTCCTTGAAATAGAATGCCCTCAAAATAGAATGTTTCCATTTCTGATAAGAGACCAGGAGATAAAAATGGCAAACTTTAAAGGATTCCCTCCAGCAAGAACTGCAATAATCCTTTGCTCATTGCCCTCTGCTTCTGCATTAAAAAAAACCCAAAAGAACCCAAAAAACCCAGCTTCAGTTATTTATAACAGCTAAAACTATTAGCTAGCAGAGAGTTTAGCATGATGGGTCACTTGGGACATATCACTTTTCTGTTGGAGATGTAACTGAGCAAACATCTGGAGCTGACTGATGATTTTCAGTATCTGCTTCCGGAATTGGTACAGACCAAGTGGTGTTGTTTGAAAGACTCTGTGTGGATGAGTGTGTTGGCCTTCCTGTTTTGACTGTACTTTATTCAGCATTTATGTCCTGATACAGGAGTTCCCTTCCTGCAGAAGTATTCTTCACTTAGAGACCTTAAATTGATTGTGAGCAAACTGAGTCTTGGTTAATTTGATTGTGAGCAAACTGAGTCTTGGTTAATTTGATTGTGAGCAAACTAGTCTTCCTGATGAGGGAATTCCCTTTCTGCAGAAGTATTCTTTATTTAGAGACCTTAATTTGATTGTGAGCAAGCTGAGTCTTAGTATCTCGTTATTGGGATTGGTTCTGTTGCAGTTCATTGAAAATTTCTATTCGTGGTGGTGGAGGTTTAACAAAAATGCATTATTTGCAAGGGATCTGCCTTTTAAATACAGCAGCTCTGTAGTTTTCAAAAGCAGTTTTGTCTGTGATTTGGCTTCATCCTCAATTGAAGAGTATTCCAGTGTCATGTCCAAAACCTACAACATTAGATTAATTGTGTCTGAGAATAAGTTTCCATTATTTTTATACTTTTGGATTTTTTTTTTTTTAATGTATACAGGTGTCTCTTTTGTTGTGAAATTGTTCAACACTGCCAAATCCAAGCCACAAAATTTTTTGTATTTTTGAAAATGCAAGGCTTTGAAGAATATAACATGGTGGATTCTGGTGTTTGAATTTTGCAGCTTGAATCTTTGGACAGTTACAATTTTCAAACTTCAGAAAAGTAGTGAAGTTTGTTAATGAGAACTGAAATTCTCATTTGTGCCTGGGGCTCCTGCAAAGTCAGATCTGCAGTATCCAGAGAGCTCAGTGTCCTTGGCCTGTTTGGGGCCACAACATTGGCATTTTCTTTCTCTGTTAATTCTTTCTGGAAGCTGGAGTAATCTGTCATGTCCTTAAAAATCCCCAGGCGTGTATTTAAGTGTCTAGACTGTTGTTCAGGAGAAAGTATGTACTGTGTAAATCCTGAAGTGCTTTCTGTAGTTTCCTCAGACAAAGACTGACAGCTCTGCTCTACATAACAAAGGAAGCTGGATGACAGAACACCAGAAACTTTGGGAAGTGTCTGCCAGTTGGGAAAATGGTCATGAAATGGTCACAAGGAAGGATTTAGCTCAGCCTAATTTAGAGTATGACTGACTTTGGGCAGGTATTCCATGTAGCATGTGATGACAATGCTTTGCTGAACTGTCAGAAACATTTCCTTTGGTCACCACACCCTGCTACAGATGGGTTTTATTGCTGGGGCTGGCTTAGCCAAAGGAACTGTCCTGGTTTAAAATCCTGGTTTAAAGCCAGAGTTTAAATCAACAGTGCCAAAGAGGCAAAGAACCACTGGCTGCTCCTCAAGTAGTTCACATGTCTTCTGAGTGTTACAGTATTCCACTGCCAGAAGAGCAAACCAGAATGAGCTTTAACTGGGCAGATACAGAGAAGCAACTGCTCTTCAAGTGCTTGGTGTGTGTAATGGCCCCCAACCAGAGCCACCAAACAAAGCCAGGAGAGGAAAAGCTGCAAACTTCCTAAGCTTTGTCTTCTGCATGGTGAAATCAGCCACAGAGCTGTGGGCATTAGGAAGGAAATGACAAACTCCATTATAGGACATTCCTTTAAAATATTCCTTGCAGAGCTAGAGATGACTCTTCCAAATTTATGCTTTTAATAATGCTGCTGTGTCAACATCTGCTTTCTTGTCTCCTAAGTACACTAACCTCAGACTTGTTATCCCATGAATATGGGATAAAATTACTTTTTTATTGAGCTTTGCTGCCCCCTGACCCTGATTCCCTGTTTGCAGTTTTATAACAGTCTAATTGTGTCCTCTGAGCAGTGAGGGAGGGAACAACAAGGTTGGACTTGTGATCAAGGTGTAAATGTCTCTTGCATCTTGCTGTAAAGTGGCAGAATCACAGAACTTCCAGTCTTTTGCTGCATGGCTGGCTAGGAAGAGGATTTGCAGCCAAGACAAAGAAAAAATACAAAACTTGGTGTAAAGGACCAGCAAACTGGGCAGATGTGCAGCACAAAGCAGACATCTGCTTAAAAATACTGGGATATGCAAATGCAAATGAAAGGGATTAAGAAATGACCTCTAATACAGTAATAAACTAATCTTTTCCCTAAATGACTTCCTTCCATGGACTCTGAGGCTACAGCTGTGTGCCTTTCACAGCTGCCTTGTACATTACTAACCCTTTGTATCTGCAAGCAGAATGTTTTGCAGGTTCCTCAACTCATTTGTATGAAATACTCATGCCAGACCCTGAACTGGAAACTCTTAGGTGGTGATTCTGTCCACCCAGTGATTTTTGACTACCTGCTTTATATTGCCATGCAGCAGGTGAGTTCCCTTCAAATGTGTTTAGTCTGACTTTATACTCCACTAACAATAGACTTGGATGAGTTTCATAGTCATGAAAACTTTTTAGTGTGGGGTTTGGAGCTCAGTGTGTCCCCATTACAGATTTAGTAGTGTCTCAAGCTCTCCTAACACATGCTTGCCTGAAATGGTGCTGGTGTCACAGCTGAATTGTGCCCTCACTGAGGATTATCCTGATGCAGTCTGTGCTGGATGCTGTAGTGTTTGTAATCAACAAGGATGGAAAAAACATGAGGAAGTCATAAAGCAACATGAGAATGTGCTCAGCATCAGCTTCTATGTCCTTTGAGAGTTTTTGGCCAAGCTTCTGAGATGGAGAGTTGGAAATCAATAGTGCATTTGTCTCTTATTTTTCCTCATTTGTTTCTCTTTAGCACATCCCAGCATACCTATACTCCCAATCCCACATCTTTTTCTGAAACTCTGTGTAACAAATTGTGCTCTGCAGAGCTCTGAGCTTTGCTGTGGGATTAATCCCCGTGGAGGGGATGGTCTGTGCACACACAGATCAGAGGGGCCCTTTGAGAGGATCTGGGAGGCAGGATCTGGCAGCATTTGGGTTCATCCTGCAGTCCCTGACCACATCCAGACAAAAAGCAAACAAACCAACAAAATAAACGTGCCACTGAGCCAGCCCCTGTGCCCGAGCTGGGCCACCAGCCACAGTGGGCATTTCTGTGGTCCTTGTGTGGCTCACCTCAAGTGACACATGGAGAAACACCACACGGTCCTGCTGGAGCCTCACAGCCTGAAAACCTTCCTGCCCTGCCTCATCATCTACCTAAATGCTCTCCAGGTTCTTTGCTGCTTTGGGGTTTTTTTGCTGCTTTTTTTTTTTTTTCCAGATAATTTACAAGTCCTTGATCTGAGGTAAATGCACAGATTCAGTAGAAACTGCTGAACTGCAGGAGCTGAGAATCTGTTTCTGGCCTCTCTGTTTCCAGTTTTAGTGTGCAGCCTGAGTTAATGAAAGGTCCACTTGTAAGCCCTTAAATATGACTCTTTTCTTTGTTTGTGAAGTTACAGATTCAAAAACGAACTGTCAGAATACAGATGTGCAAACCTCCCTGGTAATTTTAAATTTTTAAATCAGGTGATTTTTTTCCTTGCCCAGCTGAGGAGAAACTGAATTTTATTTGTTCTCTGCTGTCTTCCACAAAGATGCTGCAAAATTCAGACTTGCAGACCTACTAACTGAGATTCAGCAAGATGATTTTCTTCTTTCTGTGATAATAATTTTGGGTATTGGACATGTGGTGTTGGATTCATATGGTGAAGAGGCATATATGGGACTTGTGTAAGAGCACTCCTCATTCTTCATGCAGGATGAAAAGTTGTGCAGCACTTATTTAGTAGAAAACTGGGTCCCTTTTGAGCCAAATGTGACTATTCCATTTGCTTTTACATTTTGTTTACCACTAGCAGTTACAGAGTTTGATTTTCAAAAGGCTTTAGAGTTGTCTGATTTTATTGTTTAGTTTTGCCACTGCAATAGGGACAGAGTTTGGGTAAATCAGGACTGTTTTGAAACAATCTTTTCTTGTGGTTTTGTCAATTTTCTTTGTTATGATTTTGAAAAACAGAAAACTTTTTAGTCTTTCACAGCTGACTGTAAACTTCAATTTCCTTTCTTATGAGATAAACACTTTTAATCTGAATTATCCTGCCCTTGTTCTTACTTTCAGTCCAAACAAAATGTAACATGACCTTGTATAAACCTGCCTTGCATAAGGAAATAAAATCTAATATTTGCCTCTGGGTAAGATCAGGCACATGGACAGTTGATACAGCCCAAGTGACATGTGGTATCTTGTTAAACAATCATGTTAAATTTTGTTCATGTTATGTGACAGCCAACAGAGTAATCTCCTTCCCTGCAATGAAACAGCACCATGGAAAGGTTTGGAATCAGGAAATGTGCTGTCTCTGCCAAGCACTGGTTTGGATGCTTGCTGAGGCCAACTTCCATCTCAGCTCCTTTGGTCTGATTCTGTGTGTGAGGATTTGCCTGAGTTTTGACATGCTGAACGAGATCAGCAGGGCCAAAATGTATCTGCTAATATGATAATGATCAATAAAAATAAAAATAAATACAATAAAGAATCCTTTTGGAAATATGCTTCCTGCTGGAAACAAAGCTGCTTTTCTCAATTTGGTCTCAGTCCATAACCTGGAGTGCCCAGCCACAAGAAAAGGGTAGCTGCAGGTTTATTTATGGCCTTTTCTAGGTTAAGAGGTATCAGCTGGAGGCCTTTTTCCTCTAAAACCCTCAGGCCACACTGTGTTCCCCAGAGGTTCATGGATCTATGTAAAGCCATTCCACCAAGCCCTCTCCATCTCCCTGTCAGCCAGCAGAGACTGCTGAAGGTGCCATTGTCACTTCATGTCTCTTCTAACTTGTAACTGCTGATAATTATCAGCAAACAGCAGTGATAGACACTAAATACTCAAGACTTATTTTATCTGGAGTCTGTTTTCCTGGTGTATCCTTTGGAAATTGTCCTAAATGACTTTTTCCATGTGAGGAAAAAGTCACAAACCCTAAACTGACACAGAAAACCTGACATACTGTAAATCACATTCTTGATCCAGCTCTGGAGTTCAATGCAAACTGTACAGCTAATAAAGCAGAGGTAATATTCTTACAGTCTTATTCCTAAAGCAGGAAATATTCCTGTATTTTTTATGACTAGTAGAGTTTCTAGTGTGAGCATTGCTGGACTCCTCTCAATGCTGAGAGAAAATATGCTTAAAAACTTCTCAAAAGCTTGAAGATGAAAGACCTTTTAACCTGTAATTCTGGTATCTTAGATTGCTTAAAGTAATTCCATAAAGTAGTGGTGGTTTTGCCTCATTTCTAATGGCTTTAAACTTTGGTACTCTTAATATAGATGCTTTTTAAGAACAAGGTGGCTGGGTGAGCCTAGAAAACAACTTTTGTGACTTGCCTGATATCTGCTGATTTTAGTTTTTCTGTGAAATTTTGAAGCATAACTCCAAATTTCAGCCTCACATACAGAACACCATTAGAAGTTTCAAGCCAACATCCCCCCGCAGTGAATCTCAATTATATCTCCATTCTTTCCAGCAGGATGACACTGACTGTTATCAGGCCAAAATCAGGTCAGTTTTGCTGTTTGGGTCTAAGCCTGATGAGTAGATCCATGCTTTTGAAGAGCAGTGGGCTGAGTTTAGAGTTGTGTTCAGAGCACTGGTATGAAACTGCTGCTTGGAACGTTTTCCATGGCCATGGCAGCTGCAAACCATGCTGCCTCTTGGCCAAGCCATTCACATGAGTCAAACCCTACTCAGAAAACTGAGTTTCAAAATGGCATTCCTGGAATCAAGTACTGGTCAGGGTATTTCTGATTTACTGTTAGCAAATCAGACCCCAATCCTTTAGCTGTTGAAAGAATTTTTGTTATTAATGTCTATTTTACCTACAAGTGCATATTGTATCTTTCTTATAAAATTCAAAACACGTGACTTCCAAAATTAATCTTTTTGATACATAACACTTCAATCTGGCTTTATAATAAGTAATCAATATAATAGGTAATAATTCCCCCTGGTTTATTTTCCCTCATTGTATATATATTGCTTCTGGCTAAGTTAGACTCAGCAAAGCCCTGCATAAGCCTCAAATTCTAAGAGTCTGAAATGTCTCTAAGCCCAGAAGTTAAACTCCTGACTGAACAGATTTACAAGTCACTTTCCCAGAGCTATACCCCTGATTTAGTTAAACTAAGCCATTGCCTGCAGAGCCTGCTGTGTGTGCTGAGTGAGCCTGGAGCCATTTCCAAGGGCTGTGCGGGGAAAGCCTCCCCTGCCTGCCCCGACCCCTCTCCCTGCCGTGCACACACACAGAAAATTCCTTCCTAATGGAGTCAAACTCAGCCCTTCCAAAACTTTTACTGCTTCAATCCAGATCCCAGCTGCAGTAGATGTCCTGTTGCAGCTTAAGAATTACAAAGAAAGTTTTACAAGCAGGTCAGAGTAACTATGTAAGCCATGAGAGAGCACAGAAACTGTAAAATTACAGGAAATGACTGGGAATAACTGTAACCAAACTTTCCCCTTACCTTCTTGAGCAAGTGCTACCAAAGGCAGGCTCCCGAGGAGAAAGATGAAGAATGGAACTTTTAGAAACATATTTGATCTGCTCAGAGTCGCTTTCCAATGCTGAGATCAGACGGATCCAAATTTGAATTATTGGAGAATTATGATGATAAAAAGAAATCACTGCGAAAAAATACTTTGGTATTCCAAATATTCCTTTAGCTGCTGTAATGTGAAGAGGGGAGGTTTTCTCAGATGACAACTGAACAGTTAAAGAAAACTGAGTGGAGTCAGAACTATTTTCTTTAGCCAAGGGATGGGAGCAGCCTAAGGTGGTCCTCAATGAGCAGCCAGGCCCGCCCTCCCCACGCTGTTTGGTCAGGACCAAAGTTATGATCTCAGCTCAGATTTAAAGTTACAGGACCTGTTGTGGTTTTCAGAAGACTTTTATTTAGCAAAGGGGGAAAAGGAATTTAGGCAAAGCTAGGTGTTCATTCCCTCCCTTCTGCAAACTGTCTTTTAAAAATCCTTAAGAAACGCCACTAAGGACACATTTCTTGTTATTTCCAGCACTGAACTGATGTGTTTTTCAATTCAAAGTGAGCCCCCATGTTTACCTAAGCAAGTGTGGTACTGAATGTGCATTTAGGGATACTGAAATAGTTTTTAGGACAGGCTATTTAATTCTGCAGTAAATACTGTCTGAATTTTCCTGTGTGTCTGTGTCTCTCATCTTGTGTCCTCAAGTGACATCCTGGCTCTGCTCGACCACTTCTCTCTGCCCACAGGCTTGCTGCCCTCAGAGAGCCAATACCACCCTTCAGAGAGAGGATTTCTCCTTTTCATGTGCAGTATTAGGAGTGCAGCCCTGGAAACCCAGGGCACAGGAATATTTCTGTGTCTGCTCTGGGGTGCCCTGACCCCCAGGGCAGCTCTGACTCTGACCCTCATCCATGGAGAAAGTTTCCTAAACTCCAGAATAGACTGGAACCCACAAAAGTGTGAAATAGATTATAGAGAGCAGTGCAGGTGTGACACTGGGTGAGAAATTGAGGGTTTGGAATTTTTAGGATGTTGTGGATGGCAGCAAGGTGGAGGGCACAGGGTGTTGTCCTGGGTTTCTTCTTCATGCCTCTTCTTCCTCCTTCTCCATGGGTTTGGGTGGCATTTTGTAATTGGGCAGAAAAGTCTGCACTGCAGCTCTGTGGGATCAGTTCTTGGGTTAAAAGGGAAAATAATCCAGGTGTCAGTCCTTAAGTGGATACTCTGAAAAGCCCTTGGAACAAGAGACTGTTGGCCATTTTTGAGGTGCTTTTCCAGTGCACTGAGCCTGGTGTGGATAGTGTGCAAAACTTTAGATAAGATAACAATAAACAAGAACCTGAAGACCCAAAGAATCCAGTGGGTCTCTCTTTGCTGACACAAGACCACTCCAGGAGGGTCTCCCCTGACAGGGGAGCCCCCTGGGAGGGCCCAGCCTGAGCCCCAGAAGTTGGGGAATGGGCAGCAGGTACCTGGCACAGCCCCTACAGCAGTCTGTGCAAGACTTGCTTCTTTTTCCTTGCCTGTGTTTCTGGGCCCCAGCTTTGCAGGGCAGGAGTGGGAGGCTGGATACCCCCTCCATGTGTGAGGGACACCTCTGCCCACTGAGAATGGCTGGGCACAAACTGGGGCTGAACAGCACCTGAGGAGCAATGGCTTCTGTCAATGCTTTTCTGAATCTTGCCTCATCTTGAGCAAGGGATAATTACTGAGCTACATCTATTTAAGAGTGCAGTGAGTTTTAACCAGGGCTCACGTGTGAATTAAGTGTCCCAGTGACAGAGCTGGGTGAGGAAATGTGGGAGCTTGTCCCACAGCTTCTGCAGTGCCAGGACCAGGCTCCAGCACAGCAGCAGCAGAGATTTGCTTCCTTTCTGCCCACAGCTGTAGGATAACCTCTGCCAGAGGAGTGGGCAGACTTGTGGCAGAGATTTTGTCTTTTTCTAAACAAACACATGTGGCATTCACATTCTCTGATAAAATCCCTACACCCAGGATTTTTCTCCTGGGAAGCTGAGAGGCCTCAGAGAAAAGGAAAACAATTCTGATCTCTTTTGCTTCTCCTGTGCTGTGCTCATGTGGAATGTGTTTGGAGATTGTTTACCCACAGGTGATTGTTCCATGGATTCTGCTGTGAGTTGTTTTCACTCTTTGGCCAATCAGGGCCAAGCTGTGTCAGGGGCCTGGAAAGAGTCAGGAGTTTTCATTATTATCTTTTTAGCATTCAGTAAGTGTCCTTTCTGTATTCTTTACTGTAGTATAGCATTCTTTAATATAATATAGCATCATAAAATAATAAATGAGCCTTCTGAGAACATGGAGTCAGATCCATCATTCCTTCCTGCAATTACAATACACACACACACAATCCCCCCCAACCAACCAAACAAAAAAGAAAACCCTAAGCCATGGCTGGATTGTTTTGCTCAGGGAATGTGACTCAGAGCTGTCTTTAAAGACCCCACAACACTTGGTGCTCTAAAGGCCCAAAACAAGTCTAAACAGAAGCAGTGATGTAAAAAGTGCTGCACATGGGGAATCAAACACCTTCCATAGGGATTTTTCTTTTCTTCTGGAAGTGATATGTGCCAAAGGAATTTGTTAACTATCAATTATGGTGCTGTAATTGTGTTATTTGTGATGAAGAGGAGTGTAGGATGAGAACAGTTGGTGCCAATGCAAAGAAACAACAGGCAATGTTGGCTGATTGTCTTCAGGAAAATAGCAAAATAAATATTGCCATGTATTGCCACAAACTTTCAGTATCTTAAAATCTGGAATTAATGAATTCTTGATGACTCTGCCTCAAGTTTATTTAAAGGAACGTTTGCTTACTGGGGAAATGTTCCTTATAAGAAAGTCAAGTTTGCTAGGGGAGTGTGTCAGTTTTAATGGAACTTAGTTTGAAAAACTGCAACTTTTTTTTTTTTTTACCTTATCAGAATGGAATGTTTGGAATTCTGTATGTATCTTCAGAACAAAAAATTAATGCAGTACACTATGAAAGACAAACCAGAACACTGACTTTTAAATGTTAACATATTCTCAGCAAGAGGGATTTTTAGAATTCCATTCAATTTTCAAAACTATTCAGAAGACCTTTTGCTTTTATGATTATTCATATAAACAATTTTGTCTTATGTTTAGGAATAAGCCTTTCTAAAGGAGAAGCATTTTGAAAATTATATAAAGTCTGACTTTAAACTGTGCTGTATCCTGGGTATAGAGTTGAGCACTTGAGCTTTCAGGAACTGGAGATATCCAAGTTCCTATGGCTACTCCAACACTTTTTAATAGTTTTATTATTATTCTTCCATAAGGAATAGTTTCTTCTGTACAAGCCTATTTCTTCTGCTCCAGCCTGTTCCTGAAAGGAAAACTCCTTAGATAACTTTATTGAAGTATTTAATGAAATCATTTTCTATCATGGAATCATAGTGCAACAAAGAGCAAGAAATGTGCCCACAGGTGCAAAAGAAGTTAGAGCAAAAGCTAGAAATGTCTGAGTAATTGTCAGCTGGGGATGGAATTGTTCCTGGAGGACAGCAGGGGCAGGAACTTGCCTCCATGGGGACAGCATGTTGCTGTGCAAGGAGATTAAGGCTGGGAGACACTGCTGAGCCCTCTGATTAAAGACATCAACAAAATTGTTTCAGAGGAGCCAATATACCCTTGGGAGAGAGGATGGATCCAGGGAGATGAGGGAGCAATTTTCCTCTGAACTGTACCAGACTGAGGGGGTTTAATGGAGCTGTGGATCACTGGTTTGTAATTCTGCTAAGCCAATAGATTCTGTGCCAATAAAGGAGTTCTGTGCAGCTGTGGGGGTCCCAGCTGTGGGTTCCTCTGGGTCTGGACTGAAGGCACTGAGACAGCAGTTCATGCTCACACTCAGGTGTTTATTATTTCTTATCAGTCAAACAGTCTCACTGCTGGGAGTTCAGCAGCTTTTCATTACAAGGCACAAAATGCCCAACAATCTCTTGTTCCAAGGGCTTGTGAGACTAAACTGTCCAATTAAGAGCTGACACCTGGATTATTTTCCCTTTTAACCCAAGAACTGATCCCACAGAGCTGCAGTGCAGACTTTTCTGCCCAATTACAAAATTCCTTCCATGGAGAAGGAGGAAGAAGAGGCACGAAGAAGAAACCCAGGACAGCACCCTGTGCCCTCCACCTTGCTGCCATCCACAACATCCTAAAAATCCCAAACCCTCAATGTCTCACCCAGTGACACACCTGCACTGCTCTCTATAATCTATTTCACACTTTTGTGGGTTCCAGTCTATTCTGGAGTTTAGGAAACTTTCTCCATGAATGAGGGTCAGAGTCAGTGCTGCCCTGGGGGTCAGGGCACCCCAGAACAGACACAGAAATATTCCCAGTGCTCTGAATTTCCACATACAGGTTCTGATTTAACAATTCATCTGCATTTAAAGCATCACCAGGTCCTGTGCCTGTGTCAGAGCAGGAGTGAGCACATACCCCAGTGTGTGTTTGTGCTGCCTGCAGTGGATCTGCACAGTGCTTGCTGCTGCCATGAAATGCCACGACATGCAGGTTAGATCTACACGGGGATGTTGTAATTTGGTCTGGGTGTGCTATGACAAATCCCACAAATTGCCAGGATATGAGTGCATGGGTCATTCTTTTTTTTTTTTTTTTTTTTTTTTTGCCAGGCAGGTCTGTGTTTTCAATCGCTGTGGTTTAGGGGAGGAGGTGGAGAGGGTCTCAAGCACACTCAGCCCTTCTGTTTTCATTTCACAATCCGTTCTTTCCCTCTCATGGTACCAGAGGCTTGCAGAGCCTTGTGGGAGGCTCAGACTGTCTCTGGTTCAGTGAGAGCAAGGAATGAACCAGGGCTGGGGGAGTGGGGAAGTGGTGACTGTAACCTGCAACGTGTTCTGCCTCACAGGCAGAGCTCTTGGGGGAGGATGTTTTCCCCTGGCTCAGTCAGTGTTGCTGTAGGAACCCAGGGGTTGGACTCAATCAGATTCCCCCCATCACAAAGAGATTTGACTCCATGTAAATACCCATAAGATGGGAACATGATCATCCACACTCAGTTTAATGTCCAGTGTAGACCAAAGTTACACCCAAGGATGAATTCTCTCTAACACACACTAGGAAGAGCACACAAATGTCTCTCCACAGAGGAACAGCCCAGCCACCCCTCTGCCACCACATTTCTCTTCACAGAGAAAAGCAAGGCACAATCCTTCCCAAGAATATCTCTGGGTTTCTCATTCTCTGAACCTCAGAGAAAGGAAAAAGAATTCTTATCATTTGCTGTGCCTGTGTTTGTGCCACAGTAGAATGCAATGTGGAGATTGTTTACCCACAGTGATGGGGTTTTGTTTCCTTGGCCTATCAGGGCCAGGTGTGTGTGTGTGTGTGTGTATGTGTGTGTGTGTGTGTGTGTGTGTGTGTGTGTGTGTGTGTGTGTGTGTGTGTGTGTGTGTGTGGACACTCACTGACAGTCACGAGATTCAGAGCTGTGTGTGCAGAGGTGAGTGCTTGGCAGATTCAGTTTAGATGTAATGTAACACAGTGTAATATAATATAGAATAATAGAGTATAATAAAGTAATTAATTAGCCTTCTGATAAGATGGAGTCCTCCTCATCATTCTCTCCCCTCATTGGGGGTTCCCTGCAATACTGTACCCCTCCACAGTCCCACAAAGTCTCACAAGTGGGCAGGGGTTGTACCATGGGGACATGTTTTAATGTCCTGGCTTCTGCCTGTCTTCTTACAGAACTTTTCATGAGTGTGCATCTCCATGTGCTGCTAAAATTTCTCTTTCCATGGAACCATCTCTGTTATGTTACAGTCGTAGGTTGGGGACAGACACATGACAGACTCACTGAGGGCCATGGACAAACAGCTGGGTTTATTGTTCAGCACCCCTTTTATCAAAAGGGGTTCAAAATTCCTGCCCTTGGACAACTGATTTGTTGGGGTCCCTGCACCACCCAGCTCCTTGGCCAGTGATTTGTCTGCATTTAGGATTGAATGGGCTTGGCTGGGGTCCCCCGTTTGAGTTCAATCCCATCCTATCCTTGCTCACTCAGGGACTTGTTTGCATCTTTTCTATAATGAACTAGACTAGCTGAACTGGATTTTGTTATGGCCAGATTTATCTGTCCATCCACAGACCAGCTGTGCTGTGACACATCCATCATCACTGCACAAGTGAAATCCTAGCTTGCAACACCACCAATCCATAGAAAGCAAACACGTATTTTCCCTTCCTATTCTTTCAGTAAAAGCACTCAAATAGTGTCAATTAAGCATTCCATTTGATGACATCCTTTACAAATCTGCTCTGTAACTCAAAAAAATACTGTCTCTTTCTGTGGCCAAATTTCCTGTTTCTGTACCCTGGGGGCAGCTGTGGGCCCTGCAATATTTGGTCAGAAGTATAAAAGCTGTTTTCTGCAAGCTTTATTAATTTTCAAGCCATTTCCTGTTTTCCCTTTGCAGCCAAACCCACCCTTTTTGGCAGGTACTGAAATACAGAGACACCCAACTCAGTCTGAAGAAAACCTCAATTACTTGAGAGAGGAGGAGTCACCAGGAGATAGCTCCAATTTTTGTTATCTGCCTTCTGGGAGACAGCTTTGCTTTCCTGTGAGGTGACCTTCCAGCAGATTATGCTGTGTGGGATTGCAGACAGCTTTTGCAGAACTACAGATCCTTGCCTTCAGGAGGGGCTTTTACCTTCCCTTAGTCCCAAACTGTTGGAGTTCTAATCCATCATATCTTGTCACTGATTTGTGCAGTCCTTAAAGGTGTGTCTCGTGGTTGCATCTTTTGGGTTTGAGTCACTTTGGGTTTAGTTTCTGATTTCTGGAATGCAAGAGATGAGAACACCTGGTAGCCTCTAGCTGCTAAAATGGCAGTGCTGGAGTTTTTCATGGTGTCAGGGAATGGGAGAATGGAAGGTGCTGCTTTCCCCCTGTCTGTGTTTCAGGCAGCCTTTCCTGGCTGACAGGGGATGTGAAGTCAGACCTGTTAATAAAAAATAAAAAGTAAAATGTATCCTATAGGAAGAGATTGGTCTCAGTATTGACAAACTCAAATATGCATATTATGCAGCTTTTTTAGACAAGCAGCTGTAAATCAAACCCTGTTCCTTGACCATCTGTGCTCTGACAGTTTAATAAATGCACAGAGCTGGGAGCAGCCCAAGCTGTCAGATGAGGAGAAGAGAGACTCTGAAGGAGAAAATTGCAACAATGCTTGAGCTTGGAGTCCTCAAGCTACAACAATGATATTTGTCAGTCAGTTTTAGAGATGGGGCTGCATTTTCAGCTGATATAAATCAGTTTCACCAAAATCAATGTATGCCAGTGTTCACAAATCAGCCCTCCAATCTATGGGGCATTGAGGAAACCAAAAATATTTTAGGATCTGAGAAATGGGCACACACTGAGTCAGTGCCTCCAGGCGTACTGGAGGTGATGGAGAGAGAAATTCTGGGGCAGCCAGGTGCCCTCCCAGCCAGGAAATCTTAGATATATTGAATTGACTCTCAAAGTAAATACATTTAAAGAGAAAGAAGCAAGTCTCTACACTTTAAATAGTTTCATTTGAGATTTATGGGCAGATGTTCCTGGTGCAAGTTGCTGTTCTCCATGATGGCATTTTAGTCAGTCCTGAAAAGAACTGATCAAGATGTGCTGGGAGAGGGAAAGGGCACACAGGGCTGCACAGCAGTTTTGTGCAGAGCAAGTTGGTTCATGTAAAATGGCAAGATTTCTCTATGATATTTCCAAGTCTGTCATTTGATGTTGAAGTTTCAAAGTTGAAAATAGATTATGTTCATATTTTAAGGTTTTCCATTAGAAAAAGATTAATTCAGGCCATTTAACACAAAAGCCTGAATTATATTTATGTAAGATAACAGCATTGCCCACCTGAAGGAAAACACAGGTGTGAAGGGAGTAGGAGACATTTGGTAGATGGTCTGCAGTGCCTTCCTCACAAGGATGTGATGTTGGTTGTTTGTAAGGATCCTGGAGCAGAGCTTTGAGCTGCTTCAATGAGGCTTTCTCCAGAGACACAGAAATTCTCAGGGGACACAGTCCTGGAAAGAGAAGTTTCATGGAGTTCAACAGGTTAAGAGCAGACTGTAGGGAGTGGACATGCTCCTCAGGACACCCTGGACTTGGGATTTCTGTCAGTGAGTGCTTTATCCAGAAAAAGTCTTCTCCAAGTCTGCCAGCAGCTGCCTCTACGTGACAGACAATGGAGTGACTCAGAGTTAAATATGGAATGCCCACTCTTTGCTACTTTTAAACCTGTCACTGACCACCATGTATTTAACAAAAAATTATAAGGTTGACGTAGGTTTTCTTAGGTCAGGAGTGTTTTTTAACTAGAACAGTTATATAAGGAAAGCAACACAGCAATGGAGCCAGGAGGGGAAAACACACAGACTGTGCTCTCAGTCTCATTTATTGCAGAATGGTCCTCTGAGTTTGTTAATACTTCCAGAGGCTTCCACTGCTTTGAGAGTGAGCTTATACAGATGAAGCAAATGCCTGTCAGTAGGAATTTACATGCCCTAATTTTTTTAAATACACATGGTGATAGTGTGCTGGAAATTTAGCGAGAGACCTTGAAATCCTGACAAGGTGACTTAGATCACACCTGCTGGGAATTTCAGCAGAACCTGGGGCAGTCTCTGGACTATTTGAAGCCATGCTGTGTGCTAACAGCCAGCCAGGAGCTGTCTGGGCACCTTGCAGGTGTAGCAGGACTTGCCTGGGTTTACAGGGGGACCAAGGCACACATTGCATAAGGGCACAGCCAGCTCCTCATTAAATGACTAATTGTCTCTCTGAATGAGCTCATGAGACTTTGAGAAGAAATGCAATGCACATGGATGAATAAATAACAAATACTACCCCCCATGGAGTTCCATGAAAAAACTCCCATTTCAGCTCTGATTTGAGGGAGGAATCACGTATCAAACCGGGTGGTTTCTCTCCCTTTCTGTGCACAAAGCATGTTCCCAAGAATGAGCAGCTTTGTGGAGGAAGTGCACAAACGAACAAAGGCTGCTGGAAAGAGGAGTTGTGTTTCAAATGAGGAGGGAAGGGAGGGACAGAAAAGCAGGTTCGTGTGGGGATGAAGACTCAGGAATGTGGAGGAGGAGTGCAGGGTGGTTTTTCAGTCGGGATTTATCTGCTAACAATGGAAGGGAATGAGCAAAGAGCCCATTTCCACAGCACCTGCGGCCAGGCCACGAGAGGGAGTGAGACGTTCACAGGTCCTGGCTGGGATGAAATTCCCTCAGTGCAGGGCTGGATTCCACTGCTCCCCTAATGCCAGTGAGGAATTTGAGCCGAGAAATACACTCCAAGCTTTGAGCTGCAATATTTTTGCCACGTTTTCCAGATGCAGCATGGTTTTCCACCCCAGCTGTGTGCCCAGATGGGGATGGAAATGTGTGGTTGGGTGAGAGAAACAAGGCAGAGTGATGTGAAAAACACCAATCACTTGTTTTTAAAATTTAAAAGTTTAATAGTAATAAAATGGTTATAAAATAGCAATATAATTAGAGTAATAAAAATTTGGACAATTTGGATTAGGAAAATATGAGACAATAAAAACAAAGAGTTACAGACAGTCCGGGTACCTCTTTCTGGGCAAAATAAGCCCGAAAAAGGCCCCACGTGCACAGAGCATTAACCCTTAAAAGCAACAGCCTGTTGCATATTCATACACCTCATCCATGGTGCAGAAATTCCATTCACACACAGGATTCTGTCTGGGCAGCGTCAGCTTCTCCCTCTGAATCCTGACGGCGTCTGCAGGGCTGAGTGAGGCAGGAAGAAGTTCGTTTCTCCTGATAAGGGAGCAATAAATTCTCTTTCTCTGAAAGCTTTAGGTGTCCTGTGGCTGCTGGCTCAGTGGGAGCCCTTTCTTTAGAAAAGTATCTTACATAGCATAATTTCTTTTATGTTATAACCTAAAACTATCTTTAACACAATACTTAAGAAAATTAATACAGCATAACTTTCTAACATAACATATATGTTATGTTAGATAATATAATATTAATTTTAATATTTGTGAAAAGCCAATCATGAAATACACATTTTTCACAGTGATCTCAGCACAGAAACCAGGGCAGCACTCATGGTGACCCCAGCTCAGCTCCTGACAGACAACCACCCCAACAGGGAGCAGCAATCCTGGGGGTTTTATTAAGGAGCAGAGCACACCTCAAGTGAGAATGAATCCAAGCACTGCAATCAGGGCAGAGATCATGGGTGTTTCAGCTGCTTTGCAAAATCTGGATTCATTCACATATCCTTGCACTGACGTGTCACTGAATCATGCACTGCAATCTCCTAAAATGAAATTCTAAACCAGGGAGTTTAACTAAGGGTCTCAGCTGCCACTGCAAATGCTTTGTCTAGGAGAAATACTAGACCAAGAGCATGGCTTTACAGGCATTTCTGCCAAATGTTTATAATATTGCACTGTTTTTCTGAAAAATGAAGTCAGTAAGTATCATGGCAAGGGGGAAAAAAGCAACAGAAGACACAAAAAAATTTAATGAATCTTCAGCATAGCTAAAACAACAATCAGATTCAGAGTTTGATTTTTATCTGGACTACACTATGAATTATTTAGGTCTGGATAAAATGAAATGATGATTTGAGAGTGGGTAGTGCCAGTCTGTGAGGAGAAGGAAAAGGACCTCGAGGAAAAGGATTAAAAGGAGCTCACAAAGACAGACCTCATCTCTGCATCACCCAAACCACTGCCTGGGATCACTTTGGGTGACAGCAGCTGGTCAGTCCGGGAGACAAGGGAAAGCAGTTTCAATGCAGGACTTTCCTATCTAAGTGGTAAGTTAATTCATGCTCTAAATTAGGGGATGAATGTTTCATGCTCTGCTCTGTATTTGCAAGACCTGTCTTGCATGAACTAATCCTGGGACACAAAGGAGAAGGAGATAGCTGCACTCTTGGAGGTCTGCTCGGCACTTTAATAGCCCCAAGCCATCCACACACCATCTTCAGATGAGGCACTATTGTGTCCTTAAAAAATAAATATTTAAAAGCCAGGGCCTTTTAACATGGAAATGCTGAACGCTTTTGCAGTGAATACCATTTAACTTTAAAGCTCCATCCTGTTCCTGCTCTGAGTTATTTTCCATATGAAATGGTGAGGAAACTGAGGGCTGAGCACTCTGGTGACTCTCCCAAGGTTACACAGCAGATAGGAGTGGAAATAAACATTGCAGATTCTCCCTCCAGTGCCAATACTGTCTCGATTCTGTAAATCAGTTCATTAAATACAAGCAGTGAATTAAGAGGGTTTTTCTTTATTTGAATGTTAATAATATCTTGCTTTCACTGCAGGAAGCTGAATTAGAGGACCATGATTCATGGATTTGTAGGCGTAGGCAGCTGTACACCAAGTACAAAGAATATTAACAGTTTTAATGGCCTGCAAGCACTACAGATAATTCAATATATTTCATAGCAAATAAGATTACTCCTAAAATGGGTGACTTAGATCTAAATATCTTGTATTATAGCCCATAAATCTGAGAGCAGTTTTACCCCTTTCCCTGTTCAAAAAAAAAGGGAAACTGAGGCCCCAAGGTATTACACTCTAAGTGTAAGCTAAGGTAAAACTCTGATTTTGAGATGGATTTTTTTTACTTCAGAATGTGCCTGCATGGAGTTTGACTTGTACTTCATTGCTGTACAGAACATTTATGTTGCATAAAGCTGTGTGCACTCAAATCTTCCCAAGAGCTCCCCAGGACCCCTTTGCTCAGTGGGGGCCCTGCTTTGGCCCCTGTCCCAGCAGGGAATGATGATTGTCACAGCAGAAGGGCTCTGGGAAGGAACAATAAGGTGTCTGCTCTGAGTGACACCTGGTGCCACTCTAGTGGGGACAATATTGCAATAAACTGGATTTTCCAAGGCTAAAACAAACTAAAAATCATTAGGGCTTTCTAGAATATTTGCATTAACTAATCTTTTATTGGATTTTTTTTTTAGCATCACAAGTGACTGATTCATCTTACTCAAAAACTGGACATTAAACACTTCTTATTAACCCTGTTCCTCTGACCATCCCATGGAACAGCATGGGAAATGCTTCCTTCATGGAAAAATGTGCCCTGTAATACCTGACTGGGATAGCAGCCAGAGGAAAGCTGATCTTCTGGATAATCTGTGACTTCTTATATAATTTTGGTGAAAGGAAAGGTCCAGCCTTTAGGGACCCGAGAATAACAATACAACAAAAGTAATTTTCAATTTTTTTTTATTGAATGTGTTTTGTTAGACATTTTTGGTTTCTCTAATTTAATCTGCAGCCATTCCACATTCCCTAAAAATGTCTTTTTGCTTGTAGCACTGCCTGAGCAAATGGACAGTGCATTCCACATGTTACCACGTGGACAATATTTTTACCATATTTCTTTTTTGTGCCATTAACTTCCTGAAAAATTTACAAGAGCCTGAAGCAAACTTACTTTCTCTTCTGTGTTCCCTTCAAATTTAAGTGATTTTGCTTATTCCTTTCTTGTGAGATGGATTTATTTTTGATGCTATTAAAGAAAAAAAAAAAAAAAAATATGTAGAACCCTCTTGGGTTGTGGTGCCTGAGAACACTGCAGAGTGCCCATTAACTTCATTAATGCTCCCCAGGGAGGAACATCAGAGAAGTTAATGGTGTTTACCTGGGATTCACCATTTTTTGGTGGTGTCACTCAGCTTTAGTGTCTTTGAAATGAGGCAGAGCCCAGAGCTGTAGAAGGCAGTATTAACAGATGGATGAAGGATTTATCCAGTCATACATCACAGCCATCAAAGAGGCACAGGGCACTGAGCTACCCCTGCTTGTGGGGGTCCCAGCTGTGGGTTCCTCTGGGTCTGGACTGAAGGCACTGAGACAGCAGTTCATGCTCACACTCAGGTGTTTATTATTTCTTATCAGTGAAACAGTCTCACTGCTGGGAGTTCAGCAGCTTTTCATTACAAGGCACAAAATGCCCAACAATCTCTTGTTCCAAGGGCTTGTGAGACTAAACTGTCCAATTAAGAGCTGACACCTGGATTATTTTCCCTTTTACCCCAAGAACTGATCCCACAGAGCTGCAGTGCAGACTTTTCTGCCCAATTACAAAATGCCACCCAAACCCATGGAGAAGGAGGAAGAAGAGGCATGAAGAAGAAACCCAGGACAGCACCCTGTGCCCTCCACCTTGCTGCCATCCACAACATCCTAAAAATCCCAGACCCTCAATGTCTCACCCAGTGACACACCTGCACTGCTCTCTATCATCTATTTCACACTTTTGTGGGTTCCAGTCTCTCTTGAAGTCTGGGAAACTTTCTCCATGGATGAGGGTCAGAGTCAGTGCTGCCCTGGGGGTCAGGGCACCCCAGAGCAGACACAGAAATATTCCTGTGCCCTGGGTTTCCACAGGTACTTCCCCAGGAACACCAGGTAGGTGTGGGACAGCTCCTGGCTGCTAAGGCACCTCCACTGTCCACACCAAGGGTCCTACAGGAGCTCCAGTGTTCCAACTACTTTGTGCCACTGTTAAAAATAGGTTGGAAACTGTTGTAAAACAGTTGATCATTGTTAAGCATGTACTGTTAGTTTGGTTATTGTAAAAGTATTGAAACAGGACATCCCCCAGTGAGGGGAGAGAATGATGAGGAGGACTCCATCTTATCAGAAGGCTAATGAATTACTTTATTATACTCTATTATTCTATATTATATTACACTGTGTTACATTACATCTAAACTGAATCTGCCAAGCACTCAACTCTGCACACACAGCTCTGAATCTCGTGACTGTCCTGACACACACACACACACACACACACACACACACACACACACACACACACACACACACACACCTGGCCCTGATAGCCAAGGAAACAAAACCCATCACTGTGGGGAAACAATCTCCACATTGCATTCTACTGTGGCACAAACACAGGCACAGCAAATGATAAGAATTCTTTTTCCTTTCTCTGAGGTTCAGAGAATGTGAAACCCAGAAATATTTTTGGGAAGAATTGTGCCTTGCTTTTCTCTGTGAAGAGAAATGTGGTGACAGTAGAAGGGGTTAAAAGGGAGGTGATAAGAAATTCTGTACTCAAATTTACACCTCAGTAAAATGCACACCAAGAAAAATGAGCCAGCGCCAATCAAGTGCCTAAAACCTTCTTGCAAATGAAGGATCCAACCAGAAACCAATCCAAGGGACCCAGAACAGGATCAGAAGGGGCACCTGAGCCAGGGAAGCTGTGCCGTTCCCCTGGGCCAGCGGGGCCAGCGCTGCTGAGCAGCCCCAGCGCCGGCGCTGCAGCATCCTCGGCGGGAGCGCTCCTGCCCGGCCCGGGCCCTGCTCTGGGCCTTTCTCTTATCGTAATAAATGCTGAAATCACCTCAGTACCCCTTGCTCTGGGCCTTTCTCTTATGGTAATAAATGCTGAAATCACTTCAGTACCCCTTGCTCTGGGCCTTTCTCTTATGGTAATAAATGCTGAAATCACCTCAGTACCCCTTGCTCTGGGCCTTTCCCTTATGGTAATAAATGCTGAAATCACTCCAGTACCCCTTGCTCTGGGCCTTTCTCTTATTGTAATAAATGCTGAAATCCCTTCAGTACCCCTTGATTTGGGCCTTTCCCTTATTGTAATAAATGCTGAAATCACTTCAGTACCCCTTGCTCTGGACCTTTCTCTTATGGTAATAAATGCTGAAATCACTCCAGTACCCCTTGCTCTGGGCCTTTCTCTTATGGTAATAAATGCTGAAATCCCTTCAGTACCAGGAGTCTGGTCCCATTTTTACACCACTGTAGTTCCACCTCAGAGGCTGCAAGCCCTGTGTTGGAGCAGCTCGCACCACTGCGAGCGGGACTGCAGTAAAATTTGGGAGGTTATTTTTTAAATCGCTGAGTACCAGAGAAGTCCCCCCAGTGTGTTGCCAGTCAGTGAGTGGTGTCTGAGGCAATTATGAAAGTGCTCAGTGCAATAATTAGCGTTGGTTTGTGGAAAGCAGCTCCAGAGGCAGCACGGAGGGCTCCGCGTGGCTGCTCGGGCCCCACTGCGCTCGCTGACGAGATCCCACCTGACATCTCAGCCAGCTTATTAACAGGGCCAGGGAGATGTCACAAGGCATCAAGTCAAAGTCTGCTGCCTCCCCTGAGGGACACTCAACTTCTGCACAGACAGAGAAACTTTTAAGAGGATGGAAGGGTGTGGATGCCACGGGACAGAGAGAGAAACGGCGAGCCTTTCTCACAGCGGCTTGTGAGAATTTTCAGGGAGTAGTAAGGATGTGATAACTTTTTAAGTATAAACAATCTGCAGGTGGTGTTTTCCTGCTTTGTCTCACTGTTCTTCTCAAGGACGGTGTATGAGAAATGTTGTGCAAACCCAGGGCACAGGAATATTTCTGTGTCTGCTCTGGGGTGCCCTGACCCCCAGGGCAGCACTGACTCTGACCCTCATCCATGGAGAAAGTTTCCCAGACTTCAGGATAGACTGGAACCCACAAAAGTGTGAAATAGATTATAGAGAGCAGTGCAGGTGTGTCACTGGGTGAGACATTGAGGGTTTGGGATTTTTAGGATGTTGTGGATGGCAGCAAGGTGGAGGGCACAGGGTGCTGTCCTGGGTTTCTTCTTCATGCTTCTTCTTCCTCCTTCTCCATGGGTTTGGGTGGCATTTTGTAATTGGGCAGAAAAGTCTGCACTGCAGCTCTGTGGGATCAGTTCTTGGGTTAAAAGGGAAAATAATCCAGGTGTCAGCTCTTAATTGGACAGTTTAGTCTCACAAGCCCTTGTACCAAGAGATTGTTGGGCATTTTGTGCCTTGTAATGAAAAGCTGCTGAACTCCCAGCAGTGAGGCTGTTTCACTGATAAGAAATAATAAACACCTGAGTGTGAACATGAACTGCTGTCTCAGTGCCTTCAGTCCAGACCCAGAGACACCCACAGCTGGGACCCCCACAAAAGGTGTTTTTGTTAAGGAGCCAATCAAACAGAATCTACCGTGTCACTTTATATAAACCACACAGTTCTGTTGAATAAAGCCTTCTTTACTCTTTCTACAGTCCTGCCTCCTGCCTGTTCCTGTGTCATTCTTGGCCCAAGAGTGACAGGAAGATCCCTTTAGAGTGAAGTGACCAAGGGGGATCCCCTCCCATGAACAGGACTGTGGACGGCTCAGTTGTACATACAGCCCTATAGATATGGTATAAACCTTCCATATGTAACCATAACGAGGTTTTGGCATCTTGAAGACATTTTTTTGCACACAGTAAAGTGCAGGGAGTGTTGTCAACATTTGCTTTATACTTCAAAGGTAGAAAGAAGTCCTTTGCACCACAGGATTTCATCCCATTGGTTCAAGGATCTCTGTCTCTGTTTTCTTTGGGTCTCTTCTTCTTGTAGGACAAAAGAACCTGGGAATTCTTGACTTTAGAGTGGGAATTTGATTTATTCCATATGGGACTACAAAGGGTGACAGATCTGTCCACAGAAGCAGCTCTGAAGTTCAAGTGTGAGGGCCCATGGCCACATACACACAAACACACACTTGCACACCCTCATCCTGCCACTTCCATTGGAACATGGAGCAAAATCTCATGTTCCTCATCTTGCCTGGAGTTGTGCCTTTGTATTCCAGAACGCTCTCTGGTTCCAGTGCAGAGATGGATGCATTTCTTGTGCAGTAATTTTTTTGCATAAATCTGGTTGTCCAGAATTAACCTGTAAAATATGGATTTGTGCACTTCTGGGAAGGGTGTACACAATTTAATGAGTGTGAGATACACTTTACAGGGCAGTTTTCAAGTCCTATTTTGTAAGTAGACTGATCTTCTAAGAACACAATTATATTTTTTATAAAGTGTTTTTATGGTAAAGGGCAGCAGAGAAGGGTGTAATAATTATTTCCATTATTTCTGCCTCTCAGCTGATGCTTGCAATTCCCACTGACACAAACTTGCTTTCTGCATATTGAAATCCATGGAGTGCAGGCAGCAACCATCAATAAGGGAGAAGAAGAGAAGGGAGAGCTAATGACTGTCTTGGGGTTGTTTTCTCTGCATTACAACAAAGATTTAGAAGACCCAGCCTGTTTTTAACTCCTGTTGTGAGTAGCTTGTACCACATACAACTTTAATAAATACAGAAGACATTTCACAGAATGTCTTTGTGAAGTTTCCTTACCAGAGCAGACTGAGGAGGCATTAAAAGACCTTCATCTCCAATTAAATCAGTGCCTTTGTAAATGGAACTTTTCTTGCTGGGTGTATTTTTGGTGTTAATTTGCATAAAATCCTCTCAAGTGCACCACCATTTTGGCTAAAAATTCAGCCCATCAATGTTGCAGTGTTAATCAGAGATTAATTTGAGTTCTTTTTTGGTTTGTCTTGGGGCTCTTTTAGTTGTTGAGGGGTTGGTTTGTGTTTTTGGGCATTTTGTGGTTTTTTACAGTCTCTGGTGTACCATGCAAACCTGATGATGTGGAAGGGCTTTATACTCAGACAGTTTTCATGTGGGGTTTTTATAAACATTAGTCAACTGCTTTGATTGCTGTAAATCCATTTGCTGCTCCTTAGAACAGAGCAAACTCTCCAAAAGATTTTCTAGGGGGCACAGAGGACAAATTAAACCTATACACTTCCTCCTGAGAAAATTCACTGATTTAAATTAAACCTATGCACTTTTCCCTGAGAAAATTCAAATTTGGTTTGCAGATATTTCAAGATCATTTCTGGTTTTCCTTCCTTACAGCAAAGGAGGAAGCCTCCTTCCCCTGGAACATTCTCCTTTGTGGTGCTCTGCCCTCTGCTCCCCTCTGGGGGTGCTCAGCAGTTGTTCCCTCCAGCAGGGCTGGGGAGAAGGAGCACAAGGAAAGCAATTCCCAAGAGTTTTTACTTTCCTGTCTTTTGAAGTAAATAGACCATGCTCATAATGGCAATCATGGGTTAAAAAATCCAGTCTATTAAACCTTGCATCAGAGCTGGATTAAGGGCTGTGGTGTCTTGGGGCACTGAGAATTTGCTCCAACTTCCTTCTCTCTTCAGCTTCACTGAAAGGTGAGAGGTTGGAAAAGGTGCAGGTGGAAACAAGTTTCAGATGTGAACATTGTGTTCAGCTCCAGCTGCTGCTTTAAAGCCTCTGACTTTCATAACTTTTCCTCAAGAAATCCTGTGTTGGATTTCTTACAGAATTTTTATTATAAAAACTCTTGAGCTTTGGAAGATCTTGGATCTCTGATCTCCGTGAGGTTTTCCAGATCTTGATAGACCCACTGGTAAATCTGACCAAATAAATATAACCTCAAAGGTCTTTTCCAACCAAGAGAATTCTGTGATTCTGTGATTTGAGGGGAATCCTGATTGGGGGAGCCTGGAAGGCAGAATCCCAGATAAATCAGCTGACAGACAAAATCTCATCAATGTGGGATCCCACCTTTGTGGAAGAAGAATATTTGGGGGTTTTGTTGGGCACCAATTCCCAGTAGGGAAGTTGGTGTTTTTTCAAACCTGTATGAACTAAAATGTAGTCTTAGAAGTATGAAACCTTTCATTTCCTTGCATACATCAGTAGCAGTGGATAAACATGAGCATATCTCTTTCAGGATTTTAGGACTTTTAATTGCCTTTAATTTGCTTAAAGCTCTGGTAATTCTGGACCAGTTCATAAACTACATGGAGGGCAAGCAGACTACACTGCAGCAGCTGGGTACAAATTCATTCCTGAGGGGGAAAGGGAATGCAATTCCCACTCCTCCATCTCTTGTGGCTGCATTTAGTGACTGTAAATGCTTTGCAGTGAGGGAGTGACCACGTCTGTGTGAGACAGGCTGCCTGGAGAGATGATGGAAGCCTTTTGATGGGTTTGGGCTGGTCTCATTTGGCTGCTGAACTGCAGTGTCTGAAGCTTTCAAATCCAATCATTGCTGCTGCCACGCTGATGAGTTTTGATGCAGTTTCCCTCCCAGCAGTGCAGCAGCAGCAGCAGAGAGGGCCTGGGCAGGTGTAACACAAAGCTTCAGCTCACAGTTTCTGTCATCTCATAAATGTTAAGACTTTTGCTTTTTCAGTCCTTTTTAGATGTAAGATCAGAGAGAAAACTGCCCAGAGGCATCCCTTGGCTGCATTCAGAAAACTGCCCAGGCAGAGCAGGGGGAAAATTTTTCTCAAAAAAAAAAAAAAAAAACAACAAAAAAAACAACAAAACCACAGAAGCCAAAATAGTAAAGAGCTGAATAAGAATGTGATTTCTGTTCAGAGATGCTGCTTAGCCCTTGGTTTCAGTGCTTGCTGAATTGATGAAGATACTGTTGGTCACTGAGGCCCAAGCAGTGGTGCCCAGGACACTTTGTGCTGTCTGATAATGAGGAGGAAAACCCTTTGCCATCATTTCAGAGCAGGGGGACATTTTTCTCAAGAGAAAAAAACCACAACACTGAAGCCAAAATGGTAAAGAGCTGAATAAAAATAGGATTTCTGTTCAGAGGTGCTGCTGAGCCCTTGGTTTCAGGGCTTGCTGAACTGTTTGAGATAGTGTTGGTCACTCAGGCCCACCTTGATAAAGAGGAGGAAATGAATCCCTTTGCCATCCCCCTGTGCACCTGGTACTGCAGCCTGGCTGTGACATGTGCCCTAACTCAATGAAGCATAAGCCTGGAATAATAACTTCCTTCATGGAAAAAAATGCTCAATTAGCTGCTCGAAATTGTGCATGGGGATGGGCAGCTTTCAGTGCAAGGCTCTTTAAGGAAGGATTTACTGGCTGAGACCTGAATCCTGCACAGGGATTGCTCTTTCCTTTTAACTCCTTTATTTACTGATCTTCTAAGAACACAATTATATTTTTTATAAAGTGTTTTTATGGTAAAGGGCAACAGAGAAGGGTGTAATAATTATTTCCATTATTTCTGCCTCTCAGCTGATGCTTGCAATTCCCACTGACACAAACTTGCTTTCTGCATATTGAAATCCATGGAGTGCAGGCAGCAGCAATCAATAAGGGAGAAGAAGAGAAGGGAGAGCTAATGACTGTCTTGGGGTTGTTTTCTCTGCATTACAACAAAGATTTAGAGGATCCAGCCTGTTTTTAACTCCTGTTGTGAATAGCTTGTACCACATATAACTTTAAAAAATAAATACAGCCACAGAAGACGTTTCACAGAATGTCTTTGTGAAATTCCCTTACCAAAGCAGACTAAAAGACCTTCAGAAAATTTTAAAAATAAAAATTAATTAGCTCAATTTATTTGGGGAAGTTTTGAGCACTTTTAAGAGGAGCACTGGAAATGGAAGCTCTGTCAGGAGCAAATGTTTTTTCTTTTTGTTCCTTTCAGTACTGCAGGCACACTGAGGATCCAGGACCAGTGTGCCTTGTCACTGCCTTTATTGTCAAGGTTTCTCCTGGTAGTATCCCGAATAAAAAAATCAAAGAATGGAAATCCATATCTCTGTTTTTAGCCCAAAGCCTGCCCACTGTTGTGGTGATCCAGCTCCTGCTACTGGGAGGTGTGGAGAGAGACTGATTTTCCTTCTTTGCTCTCCACAGAGGGATTCAAACCAAAATCCTCTGCAGTTAGAACTGGAATTGTTACCCTGATGTACAAGCATGTTTTCAAAACCCCTCTGTCCCTTTGGGGGAGCCTGGAAGGCAGAATCCCAGATAAATCAGCTGACAGACAAAAATCTCATCAATGTGGGATCCCACTTTTGTGGAAGAAGAATATTTGGGGGTTTTGTTGGGCACCAATTCCCAGTTGGGAAGTTGGTGTTTTTTCAAACCTGTATGAACTAAAATGTAGTCTTAGAAGCATGAAAGAAGCTGGAAAAGCTGTGGGGCCTTTGCTTGGGAGCTCTGAAGAGGCACAGATTATAAAAACCCTTTATTCCTGAGACTACTCACTGGTGCAATCTTGTGTTTTACCACAGTTAAGTCCAGAAGAACACTCCCTGATTTATGTCTTTTAGTTTTGATTGGAGTTTCTTTAATAGGAAGAGGAAGAAAGGAATGTGAGAGACAGATAAACTGTAGGAATATGGTGAAACTTGTGAACAGCTCCCCAGAGGGGAGCAGAGACAGACAAACTGTAGGAATAGGGTGAAACTTGTGAACAGCTCCCCAGAGGGGAGCAGAGCAGTTGTGGCTGCCCAGTTCTGAGGGCACAAGAGGGTGCTGTGCACTCAGCACATCCCAGCCCAACCCCAGGGTACTGCCACTGACTGATGCAAATAAACCATTTCTAAAAGTAAAACTTTGATATTTTTTGGGCAGAAAGCTTTGCTTTCTTCCTGCTAGTCCAAACTGTGCAAAATGTCTGGCAAGTGAACAAAGCTTCACAAAGATTCAAAAGAATTTCTGTGCTGCCAGGGAAACAGCTGAGAAACAGAAATCAGCAGAAGCTAAGGAGACAAAGCTAAACAGGAAATGTTGCACAGAGAAAGATGGGTCAGGAGGAAAGGCTCTGAAATCAAAGCATGGAATGGCAGCACTGCAGCTGGGCTTGGACAGCAGCAGATCAGAGCTGTCCCACAGTGCCACAGAGAATCTGTGTCCCTGCTGCTGGGGGAGCAGGGCTGATGCCTCACAAACCTGTGGGACACCTATCCCAAATATCCAGAGCTGACAGTGACCCCTCATCTCCTGCCAGGCCCTCCCCAGGGATCTCAGCCAGGAGAACTCCCCGGGCTCTGTGCAGAACACTCTGGAAGGGTGGGCTTGGATGCTACTGTGATATTCATGAAAAATCCCTTCACCAGGATTTTTCTCCTGAGAAGCCTCAGAAAAGAAATAAAACCAATAATTACCTGCTGCTTTAGAAGGTGGTAAGTGATTGTTTGACTGGCTCCATGTGAACTGTTTAATTTAATGACCAATCACCATCAGCTGTGTCAGACTCTGAGGAGTCAGTCAGGAGCTTTCATCATTCTTGTCAAGCCTTCTGGTGTAATCCTTTCTATTCTTTTAGGATAGTTTTAGTATAGATAATTAATAGAATAGGATATAATAGAATAGGATATGATATGATTAATATAATAGGATATGATATAATATAATATATAATAGGATAAGATGGAAATTAATATAATATAATATAATATAATATAATATAATATAATATAATAGGAGAGGAAATATAATATAATATATGATATGATATGATATAATATAATACTATATAATATAATACGATATAATACTATATAATATAATACTATATAATATAATATAATACAATACTATATAATATAATACAATACAATACAATACAATACAATATAATATAATATAATATAATATAATATAATATAATATAATATAATATAATATAATATAATATAATATAATAGGAGAGGATATGATTAATATAATATAATATAATATAATATAATATAATATAATATAATATAATATAATATAATATAATATAATATAATATAATATAATATAATCAGCCTTCTAAGAACATGGAGTCCAATTCATCTCTTCCCCCATCCTGGGGGCAGCAGCCAGCACACTTGGATCCAGGGGTGCCAGAGAGGGATGCAGGTGAGCAGCTGAGCAAAAGGAAGGGCTGTTCTCTACAGAAAGGAGGGGCAGTTTCAGCAAGAGCTGGTGGATTTCTTAGGGAAGCTAGGAGTCCTTTTCCACCCCTGCCACTAGCTTGTTCTTGGAACTTTCACAAATTCTGCCTTATTGTCTGTAGTCTCCCATCTGTGGAGGCTGAGGCATCTTGGAAATGAAAATGTCACATCCTGATTCTGTGCTTGATAGGAAAAGGGGGGGTCTGCAGGGGAGGAGCCACGGAGACCCTGAAATCCTGTGAACAAACACCTGCTCTTAATAGAGAGCTGAACCTATCCTTGTAAAACTGCATTGCCAAAGACATCAAAGCACTTCTGCTTTCCTGTGTTAGAAACACCTTTAGCTCTGACCTAGAGCCTTGTTAAATCAGGGACAGAAAACCAGGAGACTGCAGCAGGAGCAATTGTTTGCAATATAAAAAGAACCAGTTCTGCATGAGAAATACCAGTTGCAGTTATTTGTTGATGCCAATTCAATGAATCCTGACCCCCCCCCCCAAGAGTTATTTTGCATATTTGGGTTTTTCTAATTGGAGGCAGCCTCTCAAACTGCCACTTCCTCTGTAATTTATAGGTAGATACTTCAAATAATCACCTCAGGAATTGATTTGGGTTTTACCCTGGTGGTTTGTAGAGGCAGCTGGGCCCATTTCTTTCTGGGTGGTGTTTTCAAAGTAATTTAAGACATGAAAGGCACCTGGAGCAGGATGTGTCCTCATGGGAGGGATCCAGAGGCTGTTTCAAGGTGGTTTAGCTAAAGACCCGTGAATTAGAAACGAGGTGTGTTGCAACATGTAAGAGAGGTGCTCAGAGGCATAAACCTTGGCGTGCTCATTTCCCTAGAGCAGCAAAGGGAGATGCTGAGCTTGGAAGGGACCTCTGGAAATCAACTTGTCCAGTGCCCTGCTCAAGCAGAGTCAGAGCAAGTCTGCCCAGGGCTGTCCCCAGCTGGGGTTTGTGGTGGCATTCAGCCTGTGTGGGGAGCCTGGCCACCCTCATGGGCAGAGAAGTGTTTCCTTGTGTTCAGTCTGTGCCCATTTCACCTTTTTCTGTCAGTGGTGCTGCTGAGAACAGTGTGGCTCCCTCTTTGTTCCCTCCCAGCTGTTCAGTGCTTTAGGTACACAGCAAAGGAGAGGTGAGGGATGCTGCTCTCAGTGTTTGAGTTCAGGCACAGGGATCTTGGAGGAAAGGCTGGCTGAGAAGGAAATTTTTATCCCCTATTCTGCATGAAAAATACTCAGAATCCAGTTATAAAATATGACCTAAAATTGAAATTCCTGGCCTCTCTTTGACCTGAGAATGAGCTTGCCAAAGGTGTTTGACATTGTGCTCCCCACACCCACCCAAATACCACCTGCCTCTAGAAAAATCTCTCACCACAGCACACAGGTGTGACCCAGACTCTCTGCTTACACTCCCTGCATCAAGAGGGAGGGATGGAGTTAAAGGCTGAGTGTGTAGCTGGCTGAGGACTTGCCTTTGTGGGAGTGGGTTTGAGGATGGCAGGAGAACACAGATGCCTCTCTGCAAAATCATTTCTGCTGTCCCACAGGACAGGCAGACTGTCAAATATTTCAACCCACTGAAAATGAAGAAAACCAGTTCAATTTTAACCAGCTAAAGATTTGATCCACAATTTGCACTTTCATGTGGCCCACAGACATTACTGCTGCTGTAGTAGAAAGTAGATTTTTGGGTCATTAAAACAGGAAGGAAAAGCCCCTCACTTTGGAGACCTTGTTGCTGCTGTGGGTTATTCTTCTTGGTTAAAAGACACTGAGTCATATTTAGATAATGTGAACAGGCTTGCTCTGACAGCTGAGGAACCCAGAAACAGCACAAAGCAGAGCTCCTTGTCTTTGGGCTGCCCCCTTCTGCTCCCCATTTCACAAATAAAAGGGAAACCTGTCCTCAGTTTCTTCCAGACTTCATTTTCTCTCTGGTAAATATATTTTCTACAATAAGTGACCTCAGCAGGCATCCAGGACACTGCCTGACCCTCTCTTGATGCTGTTCACCTTGAACAGCTCCTGCTGAGAAACACAGTGAGTGATCTCATCGGGGATTTTTACCTGAGGGGCTTTTTAAGCAGAAGCTGTTGCTGTCCGAGTCACAGGATCAGGTGTGATTTCCCCTTTGCTGGAATAGACAGCAAATATTCAAACAGGCTCCGGGCTTTTTTTAGCTCACAAAAGCAAGGGAGTCCTTTGAAAGATCCTCCGTGTGCCCAATCATCTCTTTCCTCACCCTGTACAGCATCATAATATCCTGACAGTGTAAATCCTCACATTTGCCTCCCTCCCTCCCTCCTCCCTCCCCCTCCAGGCTGCTGCCATCGGATCTGTGATGATATGTGATCTCCTGGATACAATCAGACACACACACAAGTACCAGCACTCCTGTGCAGCCCAGCAAAATGTCTTTCTCCTGAAGTGGTGCTCATCACAGCCTCCAGATCCCTGACGATGTTGCCATGCTTCCCTTCCTGCCTCCTGCCTCTTGCTGCCTTTGCCTGCCTGCTTTTCCTGCCTGGGGCTCGTCTCTGCCCTGCTGTCTGTAGCTGTATGGACTACCACACCATAGACTGCCGGGACCAGGGGCTCCCAAGCGTTCCCAACCCCTTCCCCTTGGATGTACGGAAACTTCTGATCGCTGATAACAACATCCAGGCAATACCAGCTGACTTCTTCATATTTTATGGAGATCTAGTCTATTTGGACTTCAGGAATAACTCCCTCACCTCTTTAGAAGAGGGCACTTTCAGCAGTTCTACCAAACTGGTGTACCTAGACTTAAGCTACAATAATTTGACACAGCTGGACGCTGGGATATTCAGATCAGCAGAGAAACTGATCAAACTGAGCCTTGGAAACAACAACCTGGTGGATGTGGACGAGGCTGCTTTTGAGAACCTGGACCAGCTCCAAGTGTTAGAATTGAATGACAATAACTTGCAGAGCCTGAACGTGGCAGCCCTGGAAGCTCTGCCCTCCCTGAGGACCATCCGCTTGGAGGGCAACCCCTGGGTGTGTGACTGTGACTTTGCCAACCTCTTCAGCTGGATCCAGGACAATGCATCCAAGCTGCAGAAAGGTAAAGCTCCGTGCCTCTCCGTGTGTCTGTGTGTGCCTGGAGGGGCAGGATGGCTCCTGCTCCCATTGTCTGCGTGCCTGCACTTTGCTCAGGCTGTCACTGCATGCTTCCAACAAAACAGCCCCTTCAGTTCACGTTGGCTTCTTTTAGCAGCTGGTCCTCCTCCCACTTAGGAAATAAAATTTAAAAATTAAGCCTCAATGATTTTGATTTACAGACTAAACTTGCACAGGCAGTGAAAGAGGCTTTTCAAATCCATTCAGCCCAGAGCTGGTTCTCTTCCAGACTTCATTTTCTCTCTGGTAAATACATTTTCTACAATAAGCCCTTTCAGCAGCTAAATGTTCTGTGCCAGCTCCTTAGGAAAACTGTTTTTCCTCTCATTTTGCTGATCAGTTATGAAGCTGCTACAAAAGAGTTAAATCCCCATTTTATGCAACTGTGATCATCAGCCCCTTCCTGGAAGTGTTTAGTTGTGATGCTCTGTGTTTGAAATGCTTCAGCATCTCAATTTGGGCTCTTTTCATTAAAAAAACACTTCCAATGTGAGAAATAAATTGAGGTGGCTTTAGAACCCCTCCAAAATGCAAGATATATAATCCTGGTGTTTGAGCCAGTCATTTTTAGAAAGGCACAGGGGGAAAAATAAAAGTGTTAAGACTGCCATGTCTAGGGAATGCAGACTCTTACTCCTCATGTCCCAGCAGACCCCAGAGCCTCTCCTAACCCAGCTCTAGCAGGAGATCATCTCACAGCTCATGTCTCCCAGCCAGCACCAGGGCATCCACTCCTGCCACGGAGCAGCACCAGCTGCTCCCAAAGGCAGATTGCTGGGAGCAGGAAACTTTGGGAGGGCACACAGGGGACACTTTCCACAAGCCCAGTTTGCTCCCAGCCCCATCCAACCAAGCCTGGAACCCTTCCAGGGATGGGGCAGCCACTGCTGCTCTGGGCACCCTGTGCCAGGGCCTGCCCACCCTCACAGGTGTCAGGAGAATTCACCCACAAGCACCAGAGGTTTCTGTCCCAAAAGGAGACAGAGGAGTCCTTTGGCTTCTTTCCAATCAAGGCAGAGGCCATGTGGCATTCCCCTGGGGTCTCTCCAGTTTTTGGAGGACACAGCCTCCTTTTTATCCCAATTTCCAGCCACATTTCCCTTCTCTCTTTCCCCATCTCTGAGGTACTTGAGAGGTTCAGACTCCCCAGAACACCTGATCCCAGAGATTTCCCTCTAATGTACAACCCTCCCTTTTCATTTTTAATTCTTATGGAATTTTAGGGTTTTTCTTCCCCAAAATTGTTTCTTTCAGCTTGCAATGTCCAATTTCATTTATCAGCAAACCTAAAGTTTATTTGTAAAAGCAAATCTCTTTTTCCATTCATCAATCAGTGCAATCCTTCCCATGGTTTCTTTTCTCTCCCAGTGCTGGTTTTATCTCCCAGCAGCCCCACAGCTGGTTTGGAAAGACAAATCCACTGCTCCTCTCACAGGGAAGGATTTTTCCCCATATCCCATCTGAACCTACTCCCTGTCAGTTGGAAGCTGTTCTGTCTCCTGGCACTCCAGGCTCAGTTATCCAGGTTCTTCCCATGCTTGTGAAAGTACATACTTACATCAAGGACACACTGATACTTAAGTATACCTGTACTTATGCCACCTTAAAATTTAATATCCTACACTAACAACACAACCAACTAACCAAAAAATGCAATTAAAAAAGTACCCAACAACCATAAAAATTCTAAACAAACAAATCCCAAGATTTAACCCTTTTCTAAAAACAATAAAAGCTTTACAAAACAGTAATCCTCCTTAATTTAAACAAAGAAAACAAACATAAAAGAGACGAAAATAAACAAATATAATAAAAATCTTAACAAATAAAAAATATAAAAAATAAATCCTAAATGACAAAAAATAACCTTTAACTAAACTTTTCTTACATAACCATAAACAAAACCATGTTTCCTATAACACAAAAACTACATTTAAAAAAAACCCCAATAACTTAAAACAAAAACTACAATAATTTATATATTATATAAAAATATGATAGATGTATATGATATTTGTATATCATATACATATATCATACAATATATTATATTTATCATACCATATATGATATTTGTTTATCATATACATATATCATACAATATATTATATTTATCACACAATATATGATATTTGTATATGATATTTGTACATAATATACATTTTGTATACATGATATTTGTATATATGATATTTGTATATTATCATACAATATATGATATTTGTATATAAAAATAACATAAAACCAACAAATAAAAAATTAATACCCTCTATCTTCAATAATGTCCCATGCTTGTGACCTTGGGGAGCATCTTTCTAGTACACTCAACTGCTACCCTGAATATTTCTAGCTGCAGGTCAGCTGTTCTAAGGAAGAAGAGATTTGAGGAAAAAGTGTTTGGTTTTTTTCCCTCTCTGTGTCAGTGAAACTTTGATCTGA
The DNA here is from genome assembly GCF_027477595.1 of Haemorhous mexicanus. Taxonomy (NCBI): domain Eukaryota; kingdom Metazoa; phylum Chordata; class Aves; order Passeriformes; family Fringillidae; genus Haemorhous; species Haemorhous mexicanus. The sequence continues at coordinate 3,731,127 of NC_082363.1, read as the reverse complement.
GTTCTTTCTAACCCAAACCTGTTATCCCAGCTCTCCTGATGCTTTAGCTGAAGTTTGCCCAGTGTGAATCCAGTGTTTGCCTGTCTCTAGTGTTCCCCAGCAGTTCACTTTCTCCAGGCTTTTACTGAACTTCCAGGCTCTTCCCCTTGATCCTGACTGGGATCCTGATCTGTTCAGGTTGAGTCTGTCCTGCCTCTTCCCCTGCTGCCCCCTCAGTGTTTTAAAGTGTACCTGAATTTATGTCAGGCCATCTCAAGGGAGGGAGCTTTCCTGCAGCACTCCCAGTTTCCCAGGGTCTCCCCAGCTCAGAGATGCTCTCCCACAGCATTTCCCTCACCCACAGTTGTGTTTTGGCCAAATAGCTGAAAAATAATTTATCCAGATCTTCCAAACTTTAACTAGGCCTTGATTTGGGAAGGAGCAGATGTTGAAGTGGTTGATTTGGTCAGAGCTGTCCTGCAAGGATTTGGATTGCTGCCTGGAGTGAGCACCCTGCTCTCTGCACAGCCAGCCACGCCAGGGAGAGACTGCAGGGCTGCAGAAATGCACCAGGGCTCCTTGTGAGCTGCTGCCACAAAACCACTGCTGAGTTTGGCAGGGTCCCCAGGACGAGGTGACAGATGAGAGTCTGACTCCATGTTCTTAGAAGGTTGATATCATATCAAATAAATCATATCATATCAATCATATCATATTTATTGTATTATATTAAAGAATGCTATACTAAAACTATACTAAATCATGCAGAAAGGATACAGACAGAGGCTTAACAAGAATGATAATAACTCATGACTGACTCCTCAGAGTCTGACACAGGTGATGGGGATTGGTCACTAAGTAAAAACAATTCACCTGAAACCAATCAAGCATGCACCTGTTGGTAAACGGTCTCCAGACCACATTCCAAAGCAGCAAACACAGGAGCAGCAATCAGATAATTACTGTTTTCATTCTCTTCTGAGGCTTCTCAGCTTCCCAGGAGAAAAAATCCTGGCAAAGAGATTTTTCAGAAAATATGACAGTGACAACTGTCTCCTTTAATACAGCCCCAAAACATTCTTCACAAAGGTGGCTGCAAAACCAACCCCAAAAAGGAAAGACTGTCTCAATGACTTTTTGAAATACATGGCCACAGCTGCATGCCTTGCAAAACAACTTTTGGAAAGTCAGAGTTAAATTATTTTAACTGCAAAATTCCACTTTAACTACAAAACTACATTTACCATACCATTAAAATGTTAATACAGCACTGCTAATCAATAGAACATAATGCATACAGTAAATATCTGCCATGTAATATGCCCTTTTCACAGAATGAAGCTAAAGCAGTAGAATGTGCCTGTCTGAGGCAGTCCCTGAGCAGCTGCACTGATCCCCAAGCCCAGGCCCTGCCCCACCTCCCACTGCAGGGAGCTCACAGCCCAAGCTGCCCTTGGCTTCTACAAAAGAAACACCAAGTTGATTTAAAAAGGGGAGTTCTGTCTCTGTGAACTGAAATCTGGATAATTGATCCTGAAGCCCTGTCCCTCTGTAATTAAGGTTTCTGGAGGACTCAGTGACAGGAACAAAAGCTGTGCTTCAGCTCATTAGTCTGGCAGGAGGCTCCTCTTTCCTCCTGGCACAGGACCAGAAATAGCTGGTGAAGTTCTACCTTCTGCTGACCTGCCTGCCCAGCTGGAAAAGGCTGGAGAGGCTCTGCCCAGCTGAGCTGCCTCTGCTCACCCAGCCTGTTGCTTCACACAAACAGCTGGGCTTTCAATGATTTTACAGATTTCAGCATTTATTCATCTAGCCTAAATTTGAAATAAAGGCTTAACTGGCATTAGGTGAATACCATCCCCAGATGATACCTTCATCCTGGTAAATTTGCAGGCAGAATTAAATTTATTTAATTAATTAAAATAATTAAATTTAATAATTAAATTCTGCAGGCAGAATTTTAAATTTATTAAAAAACAGCACTAAAATTTCCTGATTAAACCTAGCACTTTAAAACAGCAAACACATTTTTTTTACCATGCAGAGAAATTAAATCCAGCATTTTCTTCATGCTGCAACACAAAACTCCAATTTCCCCCTTTGATTTGGTTAGTAATTGATTGAAAACAAATTAGTCAGCATAGTACAATTGAAGGCAAAGGAACTGTGAAGAGCAGTGGAATGGTGATAAGGGGAAAAAATAGAAAAGTTCTTTTCCCTGGAGAAGACAAAGTGTTTGCTGTTGGTCACAATGGTTAAGTCCAAGACTTACAAAGATTTTCTGTAGAAGGATGTTTGGTTGTGCAGGCATTTCTTACACCTGAATGGCTTATGGTGGCAAATGGTACACATTGAAGCCCTCACATCAGAGGAGAATGGATATTAAGGATTTGGGATTTTTATTTTTTTTAAAAGAGGAGTTGCTGTAAGATCTTTATCCCTACAAAGACAGGTATGAAAACTTTCAGGGAAGGTTTTACTCCATGGGGCCATGAAAAGTCATAGAACAAAAAAATACCTTGAAAGAACAAATGCCTAAGTTGGTCTACAAAAATACACTCAGCACCTTCTCACATTGGCCAGGCTTTCTTCTGCTTTCAGAGCTTGTTGTTCATCACATTTATCTTGGCTAATTTCTTTTTTCCCCTCATCTTTAGTCTTGTCCTTTTAGCAATACTCTTTGAAACTCAGGGCTCAGCCAGCAAAAGATTGTCACTGGTGCAAATGACAGAGCAGAGGGTTATGAACCTTCCATTCCAGTGTTTAAGCACAAAGGGCTTTGATGGAATAAATTTTTGCTGAAACTCCTTGTTTAAAATTAGAGCAAAAGGCATTTCTTGAACCTCTCTGAGGATCCCATTGGGAGGAAGGGACTGGAATCAGATAAATGCCTGAGACAAAGCAATACAAGTAATCTGCAATGGCCACACTGAAGGGCTCTGTTGACATTTCTGTTGCTGATTTTTATTTTCTGTGAACATGCTTTGGGCAGCTGTGACCTTGTTTGCTAATGACTGAAGTATTTTTAATACACTTTTAATTAGAGCTTAAGTGCTCCTTGGAGTGTAACTCTAGTGTCTCCTTTCTGTCATCTTGCCCTCATTTTGCTTTTTACTTCCTTTCTTCCCCTTATGTTCAGGAAGTTGTATACAGTCTCTGGGATTAATTAATTTATTTGTTTAGTTATTTAAGTTCCCCCCTACCCATTGCAAGAATTAAAAATTTTGCTGCTCTCTATACAAACAGTATTAAACAGACTTTTAGCAAAGGTTTAGACTGAGCATTTTTATGGGTACCCTTTGCACATTTGTATTTCCAGGAAGATTTGAAAAACTTGTTCAGAAGTGGCCAGAGACAGAATTCCAAATAGATTTGTGCTGTGAGTAATAAAAGAGATGTTCTGAATGTCTGAAATTGAAGTGGCCAACGCTGAGGTGAGGACTGGTGCTCAGGGCCCATCTGACCAACCCTTGCTCCATTTTGGAAAGCTCTGGGTGGGGGCTACACAATTCTAAGATATCCCAAGAGGGTTTTAGTGTCAGTACTGCCACAGATGCTGTTTAGCTGCCTGAAAGGCTTCTGTAGTTTTCATTCCTCTTTGGAATGGATGGAGAAGTAAATTCTGGTGAAGTGGCAAATTTCCAGATAAAGCAAAGGAACAGGGGAGAAGGATGGCAGGGAGAGGAGGTAGGAAAAACAAACCCAAGAGCAGGTGACAGTGAGGCTGTAAGCAGGAAATTCAGACTGAATTCAGTTCTAAAAGAGAGATTCAGAAGTGAGTCAGTGTAGTGAGAACCATAAAAAATAATCACTGAGGTGGGACAGGACCCCTCAGGCCATCGAGTCCAACCTGTGACCCATCCCCACCTTGTCCCCAGCCCTGAGTGCCACCTCCTGCCCTTCCTGGGACACCTCCAGGGATGGGCACTCCAACCCTCCCTGGGCAGCCCCTGCCAGTGCCTGAGCCCCCTTTCCATGGGCAAATTCCTGCTGTGCCCACCCTGAGCTGCCCTGGCCCAGCCTGAGGCCGTTCCCTCTGCTCCTGTCCCTGTTCCTGGGAGCAGAGCCCGACCTGGGGCTGTCCCCTCCTGGCAGGAGTTTCCAGAGCCACAAGGGCCCCCTGAGCCTCCTTTGCTCCAGGCTGAGCCCCCCCAGCTGCCCCTCACAGGAGTTACCCTCCAGACCCTTCTAGACCCAGGAGAAAGCAGTGATTTTTCCAAGCTTGTTCAGGCATTCTGTGCCATGAGGTTGCCATCTCTTGCTTCTTGGCTCTTTCTGTGATCCCATTCCAATCTGAGACCTATTGCATAACTTATTCTATAAATTAAACAATCTCTCATTCCACTAATCCAGGCCTTTAATGAGTTTACAGAAAATATTAAATCTTTTCTTCAAAACAAAACAACATAGTGACACAGGAGGACAGGTTTTGCTTAACATTTGACCCAACAGCCAGGAAAACTGAGAGTTTTACAAATCCTCTTGACTTACCAGTCTTTATTAGCACTAATTTGTTCATCTGCAGTGGAGAGAAGGCTCCTTGGCTCCATGTACCAATTTAGAAGCTGAGTGAGCTGAGCTGGGGAGGACAGGCTGTTCTGTCCATTGCAGCCATCAGCTCTCCCCCAGCATCATGCACATGCTCCCACTCCACCAGGACAGAACACAGGCTCTGTGTGTCTGCAAAGGAATCCAAAGCCCTAAGACATTTCACACATTCAGCAGCTTTTATCCCTCTCAAGCAGAAACTCCTCACAGAAATTATATTCCTTAACAAGCACATCAAATCTGTTTCTATATATACACATATATAAATATATAATTTGATCTCCCAGACATTTTCAGTAAAATGATCTGACTGCCACTGGCTTTTCACTCTGTTTCTTCCATCCTAAGGTTATTTGCAGTGCTTCCATCCTTCACAGGTTTGAAGAAGTGAGGACAGCATTTGCAGAGGTGAACACCTGATGTTGAACTTTGTATTCAGACATTCAGAAAAACTACTAAGTACCCTCCAAAGCTGTTCTGCAAATCTTTAGGGCACTTGGCCATAAAAGTTTTATTTAGGGGCCTAAATCTAGGCTTCAAGTTTTTTAAGCTTTACTGTTCTGATGGCTCAAGGCTATTTTCAATGAAATCTCATCTCACTTCAGAGGCAGTGCCTCTCTCATGGCTTATTAATACATTTGTGACAGTGCATAGGGAGACTAAGGCAAACCATAGCTGGGAGCAAAATACCACACAAGAAACAACACACCACACTGAAACATTTCAAATCTGTGTCAACTACATTCAGCCACACCAGGGAACAGCTAAATTCCACCCAAGAGGGCAAATACCAATTCTGAAATAAAAAGCCTGTTGTAGTGCTCTCACATTTACTGTATCCATGGCAGTGAACACGTGTGCATGCAGCTCATTCAAACATTTCTGGTCTCAGATATTTCTGTGGATGTATCTCCACACATCCCAGTGCATGTCCCAGTGTGCCTTTGCATTCTCTCACCCTGCTGTCTATTGCTGAATGGTGGGAAGCTCTTTGTCCTGGCACCTGCCTTTGGTGAACTCTAAAAGACCCCACAAGAACTGAAACTTCTTTTTTTCTTTTTTTTTTTTCCCTTTTTTTTTTTTTTTAACACAGCATCCAAAATTGCAGCTGGGCAATCTCTGCCTGCTAACAGACACACCACAACACTGAAAGGATAATGAATTCCAGAAGTTCTCCAGTCTAAAATATATTTAGCATAGGGATTAGAAATAAGCAGAGACAGACACAAGGAGTCCTTCAAAACAGGGTCAAGTGGAGAAAGTGATGCCCTTGGTGCTTTGTCCTTAGCTGGAGGAGAAGGAGCCCAAGCTCACAGTGCAGTAGGGCAGCAGGGAAATATATCCAGAGAATCTATCCAGGGAAACCCCTGGCACAGGCAGGGCCAGTGCACTCCATTGTGGGATTTGCAGGGGTCCCCTGATGAAGGGAGGAATGATGAATCTGACTCCATGCTCTTAGAAGGAATATTATATTATATTATATTATATTATATTATATTATATTATATTATATTATATTATATTATATTATATTATATTATATTATATTATATTATATTATATTATATTATATTATATTATATTATATTATATTATATTATATTATATTATATTATATTATATTATATTATATTATATTATATTATATTATATTATATTATATTATATTATATTATATTATATTATATTATATTATATTATATTATATTATATTACATTACATTATATTACATTATATTGAAAGTATACAGACAGAAGGCTAAAATTTACTAAAAAACTTGTGACTCCCTGCAGAGTCTGACACTGCTGGGCCACAATTGGCCAATAAGTAAAAACAATTCACATGAAACCAATCAAACAATCACCTGTTGGTAAACAATCTCCATCCACATTCCACATGAGCAAAACACAGGAGAAGCAATGAGATAATATTGTTTTCCCTTTTCTCTGAGGCTTCTCAGCTTCCCAGGAGAAGAATCCTGGGCAAGGGGATTTTTCCAGAGAATATGACAGTGACACTCCATGGTTTAAAAACTCCTGAGCACCAGAACCTGGGAGAAAGGTGGCTGGATTCTGGCTGCAAAGTCCAGCAGGGTTCAGATGAAACAGGGTCTCTGGGTTTTTGTGGGGGCTTTGAGATGGTGAGATCAGTCCAGTTAGAACTTTGGGGCATTACAGCCTTGTTTGTCTCTTTTCAGTAATTCACAAGGAAATTGTTCATTATTTCCATGCAGACTGGTTTTGGGCTGCTTCCATTTTCTAGGAGGTTCAGTTATACAGGCAAAGATCTCAGCTGGGCATAGTCCTGAACAGAAACAAAGTGGGTTTTAGGATCTAGCAGCAGCCTAATTGCCTTGATTTATTGGCAGGGTTTAAGTTCTGGACTTGGTAGAGCTGCCCTCCTCTCATATAAGGTGTTCAAAGTCACATTGTTCTGAAACCTATTTGGGAATTTCATTGAAATAACTCTACCTGCATCACTTCTTTATGAACACACTTCTTCTTTCCTTCTTTTTAAAAGCCCATCTCTCCTTTTAACACAGTGGTTCTGGAATTCCAGCATTTTCACACTTCCCATGTTACTAAGGCAATCTCTTCCTCAGGGCACATACCTGTATTTTCATTTTTACTTTCCCAGAGCTGAGACAGGCCTGTGCAGAACCCAGCACCTGAGCCTTGCCTGGCCCTCCAAAGCAGTCAGCACCAGGGCAATGCATCTGCTCCTCTTGATGCCACAGCAGGAGGATCCAGGGTGTGTGACATTGTCCTTGGGACAGCTGGAGTCATCACAGATAATGGGATGGCCCTGACCAAAATAACCCAGGCTGGGTATTTATAGCACACTCACACTTGTTATTTCATTTACAGTCTTGTTTGGTATGAAGAAGCAGCTCCTTGAATATGTTGTGGGAGCAATGAGGCAGATATATATAACTGTCATCAAGGGCTCTCTTGCTGCAGCCCAGCACCAAATACCAAGCTGCTTTGAGATGCCCTTTACAAGAATCCTGGCTGGTCTTTTAAAAGAATAAATTCTACAGAATAAATAAAATTTTTAAAAAATACAGGAAACCCCCACAAAGAAACTATAAAAATTAATACCATTGAAGCAGAAGTGTGAGAAAGCAGAGCTCTGAGGTTAAATGGCATCTCCTGTCCTCTAGAGGTTGTGTGTGGGGACAGGGATTTAATTGAGCCAATCTAGATGAACAGAGACACACAAAGGGAAAACCCACGCCCCATAACTGACACTGATCCCCTTCTAGAAACCATTCTTGAGCTCATTGCTCATGCAGAGGGTGTTTAATGCCCTGGGAAGAACAAAGATGGATCCACTGCTGGCACCAGTGGGACAGGACACGTGGGGTGCAGAGCAGCAGTTCTCAGGACTCCTGTGTCACAAGAACAACCTAAATGGGAATGGTGCAAAGCCAGGGCTGCAGGGAAGGAAGCAGATGAAATGGGTTTGTCCATTCCTCACCTTTAGCAGGTGTGTGACCTGCAGTGATGGTATTGTCAGGTGAAGAGTTGGAAGCTCTGGTGCAACAACCACTGCATCAGCTTTGGAAGGAGAAATTCCTTGTGCCACCAGAGACAGAACTGCTGCTCTTGCTGTTGGCTGCTCCAAATGAACAGCCTGTTCCAAATTCTCTTTGGAGTCCAAAGAAAAGCTTCTGTTTGGCTGTGCTGGGTTTTTCAGAGTGTCACGACTCAGCAAAGACAAACACCCACCCAACAGGACTGACCAACAATCCCTTCCCTCGCTGCCCTGTGCTTCACCCAGCTCTGCAGCCTGCCCTGGCTGCTCCAGCACAGCTTTAGGGGCTGCCCTGGGAGTGGACAGAGCCCTCTCCAGTCTGTTGGAAGAGGAGGTGCATGCAGAGCGTGGCTGAAGCTGCAGGCAGGGAGCCAGCGAGCCCCTGCCCTGGTCTGTGGGGCTGTATTTCATCTACTGGCATCTGAGATTCCAAAAACTAACAATTCTCTAAAAACTTGAGGCCACAGAAGCCTGTTGGGCTGTCGCTGAATAAAGCAAGTAGCAAATCCCCATCTTGTCTATTTGGTTTGAGAACATGACCTAGATTCCAGTACCCATGGCTACATGGAGAGGAGCATCTTTATTTCTCCTTACTGTATAATGAGCCTCAAAATCCTTGCAGTACATTGATTCTCATAACAAGAAATACCCTCTGAGTGCCTGGGTGTGCTGCAGGTCCTGTGCTGTTTGCATTCTGTGTGCTGTGATGTAAAGGGAAAGCAGCAGGGAAATGGGAACAGAGCTCACAGTGCCCAGGGCAGCTTGGATCCAGGGCAGAGCTGCAGGGAGTGAAGGAGTGAGCTCCTGTCCATGCCTGGCATCCTGGGCAAATGTTACCCTGGGAAGTTTCCTCTCAAGCCAAGGGCTGCAGTAAGTACAACTGCTCAGCACAAGAGTTTTCTATTGGAGCCTTCTTTGCTCTCTTTATTTTTTAATATATTCTTTTTTTGCTTCCACCCTTATCCAGATCTGATATTCCATCCCATCACTCCAGCACAGAGGTATTTTAAATGCTGCCAGTTGAGAATTTCTTTTGCAGCTGGACAGAAATTTTAAAAGGTAGAGTTGCTTATGGTCACCTGTGCCCTCTTTCTTTTGAGGAGCTTGACTCAGACACTCTGAAAGCAGCAGTTCTCAGGAGGTCTCAACCTGTGTAAGATTGATTTCTTTTACAGAAACACCATTGTACAAAAAAACCTTGTTTTTTCTTGTGCTTGCTACAACTGAAATGGAACTTGTGTAGGTGCTGTATTCACTTGGTGCAGGTTTTCCTGCCAAAATGCTGCAGTGATCTTCTCATACTAGCAAGGAATTTCCTCTTCAAATGAATTTGCAGTGTGTAGCACTCATGCAACTGCTTTGATTAATGTCAGGATTATATTTATTTACCAAAAAAAATCTTTGCTTTTTAACATCTGATTTAAAAGACAAAGGTATTGAAATTCCAGCCTATAACTTTTCACTCATTTCTCATGGTTCTGAATAGGAAATTATATTCCTCTGTCCCCCATTTTGCTGACTCTGATTAGTGCTTGGAGCTGCTACTTCCAAGTCTTACTGAAGTGAAAATGTGATTTGTTGGCCACTCTCAGTTGTTTCAGTAGGAAGGTTTGCAGGGCAGGCTGGGGAAGGCAGGTTTGTATCTCCTCAGTCTCTGTGTGCTCAGGTGCTCCAGGGTGTCAGCTTGTGCAGAACACATGAACATTGCAGGGTCACTGTGAAAAACACCATACACTTGTTTTTTTTTTTAATTTTAAAGATTTAATAGTAATAAAATAGTTATAAAAATAGTAGTACAATTAGAGTAATAATAATTTAGACAATTTAAATTAAGACAATATGAGACAATAAAAACAGAGTTACAGATGTCCGGGTACCTTTTTCTGGGCAGCACAAGCCCGAAAAAGGACACCCGTTAACAGGGGATTAACCCTTAAAAACAACAGCCTGTTGCATATTCATACACCTCATGCATGGTGCATCAATTCCATTCAAACACAGGATTCAGCCTGGTCATCATTAACTTCTTCCTCCCAATCCTAACAGCGCCCTCGAGGCAGGAAGAAGTTCCTTCCTTCTGATAAGGGAGCAATAAATTCTTCTACTCTGAAAGATTTAGGTGTCCTGTGGCTGCTATCACCCTGCAAGTCTTTTCTTTAAAAAAAGTATCCTACATAGCATAGTTTCTATTTTAACAATTTTTATAACCTAAAACTATACTTAACACACTACTGAAGAGAATTAATACAGTGTTACTTTCTAACACAACCCATATAATATTCACTTTAATATTTGTGAAAAGCCAATCATAAAATAGGCATTTTTCACAGTCACATTTCCAGAAGTCTGGAAATCAAAGGATTTGATCCATCCAGAGGATGTTTGAAACCATGCAGCTGCTTTCTCCTCCAGGTCAGTTCTGATGACAGGAGGTTTCACGGATCTCCAGAGCAAGTTGTGTGAAGTAAAGGCAGAGCAACCCCAAAGGTGGGGAGAAAGTGATGCATCTGACTCCATCCATATCAGAGGGCTAATTAATTACTTTTTTATACTATATTATTCTATATTATATTACACTACATCTAAATTGAATCTGCCAAGCACTCAACTCTGCACACACTGCCCAGAATCTCCTGACTGTCAGTGACAGTCCCAACACACACCTGGAACCAACTGGTCACTGAATCAAAACCTCACACCAGAATCCAATTAACAATTCCCTTCAGGTAAACAATCTTCCACGATGCATTCCACTTGTGCACAAACACAGGAGCAGCAATTGAGATAAGAATTGTTTTTTTCTGTCTCTGAGGCTCAGAGAATACAAACCCTAGAAATATTCTTGGGAAATTGTTGTGCCTTGCTTTTCTCTGTGAAGAGGAGCACCAATTGAGATAAGAATTGGTTTGTTTTTTTTTCTCTGAGGTTCAGAGAACGTGAAACCCAGAAATACCCTTGGGAAATTGTGCCTTGCTTGTCTCTGTGAAGGGAAGTGCAGCCACAGTTGTGCTTGTTCCCCATCTGCTGTGCACGGCCAGTGCTCAGGAACACCAAAACCAAACCAGCCTGGATTTGGGCAGCAGTGTGCCTGCAGCAACCACTGAGCCTGGGCCAGGCTGGTGCTGGCACTGCTGGGCAGCTCTCAGCACGTTCCCAGGCAGAGCAGCAGGAGAAAGAGGGAAATAAAATGAATGGAGGAAAGCCACAGAACTTCAGGCAGACACGACAGACACAGGATGGCTTTTAGGGACCAAAATTTAAGACAGTCGTCATGACAAGGTCAAGTAGGTCAGGGTGATAATTGGTTCCACAGTGGAATTAACTAAAACTCCTTCTCAAATCAACACAACAGCTGGGCTGGATCCAGACAATCAGGCAGGGCAGCACCACCAACCCTGCAGCCTGGGCTGAACATAGAACACCACATGCCACAGCCATGCAGCACAGGAAAGCTGTGATTCACAAAGGCAGGGGGAATCTTATGGTGTTTAAAGTGACACCATGGCCTGTGGGATGGAAATGCCACGTTCTGTGGGCATGCAGCAAGGCAGAGCCCAAAGCAGAGAGAACTGGGATCACAGGGAGAGAAGAGGATCAAGTAACTCAGCAGCAGATCTCGTGTCCTTAACAATTCCTGCATTTCCCCTTCACATTCATGCCCTTAATAGTGAGACAAAAGCTGCCTTGCCAGCAGCCCTACAGACTTAATTCACTGCATTCTAGCCCAGGAAATCTGTCCCCTGATGTTTCCCCATGGAGAGGGAGCTGGGCATATGCAGGGAACTGTGTGCTTTTACCATCCAGGACCCAACTCTATTCTCACCACTTCTTAAATCTGGGGGGTTTTGCTCTCACTACAAAGAGCTCAGCTCTTGGCATTCTCCAGCAATGCAGGGAGGAACAATATCTGTCAGTCTGCAGGGCCTCAGGGCAGCCAGAGAGAAAGGGAGGAAGCAGGTCACAGACAAACAAGCATCCATTAAACCCAAACTCTTGTTTGACCAGAAAAAAAAAACCCAACAACTCTTTTCCATGTAGTTTGGAACTACAAGGAAAAAAGTCATGTAGAAGGGTGTGAAAGGAACATCCCTCTTACCCTGTTTTGGAGTCAGAGTTTGTGTTCAGAGGGAGTAGCTGGCAATTGCCTTCACATCTCCAGGTTTAGATGCATCTAAATTTCAGCATTCACTTCTTTAATTCCTCCAAACCATGGTCCTAGATCACACCTGATCCCTGGAAGGCTGCAGATGAAATAACTTAATTTCCAGGAGCTGCTCAAAGGGGCTGTGTGATGGCTTTTGGATAGTGACAGGTTTTGTTCCATTTTCCCCTGAATATTGTACAATTTCATAAACCTGGAATTAACCCTAAAACTTCTCTTCAGCCATTCAATCTCTGACCCAGAACAACAGAAGAATTCATCCACATTCTGCTGATTTGTTTCCCTTTCTTCTTCCTTGCAGGTCTCCATGAAATCCAGTGCTCCCTGCCCGTGGAGAACAGAAGGATCTTTCTGAACGAGTTATCTGAGGTCAGCTTCAGTGAATGCAAATTCAGTTTGTCGTTGACAGACCTTTTCATCATCATCTTCTCTGGAGTGGCCGTGTCCATTGCTGCCATCCTCTCCAGCTTCTTCCTGGCCACCCTGGTGCACTGCTTCCAAAGGTGTGCTCCCAGCAAGGATGATGATGAAGATGAAGATGACTGTGAGGACTGAACTCAGTCACAATCCTTAATTTTCCTTGGTTTATCAGTTACCAGATCATCAGCCAAAGTCTGTGAGGAAAAGAAGCAGAGTGAAAGCTTTAAACACGACCTGACTCACAGAGTGGAAGGATCCCTTCTGCTGGTCACAGGCAGGAATGGCAGAGCTGGCACTGTCACCTCCTCTGGCACACGTGCCCTGCTGCAATCAGACCAGGTTCCTTTCCATGGTCCTTAACCAAACACTGCATTTAAGCCTGAAGATTGAAGGAAAAAGGGGGGGAAAGCCAAAAAAAAGTTCCAATGTTTTAAAAGATGAGTTTCCAGATTGTCCTGATGAAATGCAGATTTTCATAAGTGCTTGAAGCTTGTTCTGGATACACTTTGAAAATGACTGGATGAATGGAGCAGTTTCAGGTTGAAAATACAGAAGCAATTCAAAATAGTATCCTTCCTAGATCTAAGTACTGGGAGATTCTACTAAAACTCACACAAAATGCAATTAAAATGATTCCTAGAATTGTAGAAAGCATCAGAGGAAGGCTGGCATGTTCCCCCTACAAAAGTTCTCCAGAAACATTCACCCTCCATTTAATGACAGCAATTGCAGGCACCATTCAGCAAAAAAATAAATTATTTCTGTAAGTGAATATGATTCTGGATCTGAGTCATCCACTGCAGATGCCTGGCACTTCTTTGGTCATGGCACAAATACTAAATTTAACATCCTTTTGCATTTTTAGATGCAGTGAAGTAAAGGATTTCCCTCCCCAGTAGCTGTTGCAGCATCCAGTCCATTTAGCTATTTTAAAGCACTAAGGGCTATATTCTGCTCCTGGTTATGCTGGAATAACCCAAATGAGATGAACACCACGATCCAAATTGGCAACTGTAGAAACAAAAGTGAAATCTGGCCCAACATATTCCTGACTGTATTATAGATTTGTCAAAACTTGAGCTCTTCTATATGATGGTAGATATTTTTGTTAAAATTTAAAAAGACATTTATTACAAGAGATTTTTGGAATAGTGCTGGACAGCTTTTTAGGATAAGTATATTTTTAAAATATTTGAAATGGAAATATTTTTTTAAAGCTCTGTGTATTTAAATTGTTATCTAGATTAGCTGTGAGGGCTTAAAGTACTGAACATAATAATCAGCAAGCTGAGGACTGTATGCTATTATAAAGTAATTAGAGCTGATAAAAAGTAGCATTTGTTTCACTACTGTAAATGCCATTATTTCTTTTGAGAAGCACTCTTTGTTCAAATTCTGCCTTGCTCAGTAGGAGGGAGTCACCCTGCGGGGTCCATCAGCACTCCCGGGGATCCCCCCAGCAGGGATCAGCTGGAAAACCTTCCCTGAACCGCAGTCTGTCTGTCTGTCTGTCTGTCTGTCTGTCCGTGCCTCAGCTCCAGGACCGACAGCCTGACCACCGCAGCAGCTCCGATCCCTCGGAAGAGATCGGGGCAGCAGGGGGAGAGCCCTGCCCCGGGGCTGTGCCTGGGATGGGCCCTGTCCGTCTGTCCTGGGATCGGCCCTGTCCGTCTGTCCTGGGGGCTGTGCCTGGGATCAGCCCTGTCCGTCTGTCCTGGGATCAGCCCTGTCTGTCTGTCCTGGGATCAGCCCTGTCCGTCTGTCCTGGGGGCTGTCCCTGGGATCGGCCCTGTCCGTCTGTCCTGGGGGCTGTGCCTGGGATCAGCCCTGTCCGTCTGTCCTGGGGATCGGCCCTGTCCGTCTGTCCTGGGGATCGGCCCTGTCCGTCTGTCTGGGGATCGGCCCTGTCCGTCTGTCCCTGGGATCAGCCCTCTCCGTCTGTCCTGGGGATCGGCCCTGTCCGTCTGTCTGGGGATCGGCCCTGTCCGTCTGTCCTGGGGATCAGCCCTGTCCGTCTGTCCTGGGGATCTGCCCTGTCCTGGGATCTGTCCTGGGGCTGTCCCTGGGATCGGCCCTGTCCGTCTGTCCCTGGGATCGGCCCTGTCCGTCTGTCCTGGGATCAGCCCTGTCTGTCTGTCCTAGGGGCTGTCCTGAGATCAGTCCTGTCCTGGGATCTGTCCTGTCCATCTGTCTCTGGGATCAGCCCTGTCCTGGGATCTGTCCTGGGGCTGTCCCTGGGATCTGCCCTGTCCGTCTGTCCCTGGGGATCGGCCCTGTCCGTCTGTCCTGAGGATCTGCCCTGTCCATCTGTCCCTGGGATCTGCCCTGTCCGTCTGTCCTAGGGATCGGCCCTGTCCGTCTGTCCTGGGGGCTGTCCCTGGGATCGGCCCTGTCCGTCTGTCCTGGGATCGGCCCTGTCCGTCTGTCCTGGGATCGGCCCTGTCCGTCTGTCCTGGGGGCTGTCCCTGGGATCTGTCCTGTCCATGTGTCCCTGGGATCAGCCCTGTCCGTCTGTCCCTGGGATCAGCCCTGTCCGTCTGTCCCTGGGATCTGCCCTGTCCGTCCGTCCTGGGGCAGTGGGGCTGCCCTGGCAGCTCCTCCCGTGGCTGCCGGGGCTGCTCTGGGTGTGCAGCACGCTGGGTCACAGCCAGGAGAGGGTTTCAGTTTGTTCAGTGCACTCTTCTTCCCTTGTTAGGATTGTTACTTCTGAGAAAACACCGAGACAGAATTGAGCAGGACGGTGAGAGGCTATTCTGTATCAATACTGTCTTACTCTAGTACAATTCCTTCAAGAAAATCGAAATTACATGATTTTCACTGTGTAGTGCCATGATTATTCACAACACAAATATATTTATAATTTCAACCCGGGTTTTGATGTTTGTTTATATGTGGGAATGAAAAAGGACAAAACCTGTGCCTGATTCACCTTTTCTAGGGGAGGCTTTGAGGGTGGTTGGAAACACAGGTTGCCCAGTGCAGCTCCTCACCACCTGCCTTTCCCACACACACAGATCTGTTACCAACAGTTTTATATTTAGAGCCGTGCAAATTGTTCAGTCATGGAATAGGAAACTGGGTCACACTTGTAATGGACTCAAAACTCACAACCCCTCAGCAAAATGATTTGTCCTTCCCAACCTCCCAGGGAGTCCCCCGTGGATGTTTCAGCAAACATCTGCCCTGCCTGGCCATGAATTCTTGGCTCTGTGTCAGGAAGGCTCAGCCACTTGCAGAGGTAAATCAAACTCAGCTATTTTGGCTCTGCTCTCACTTGCAGGTTCACCCTGCTGTGGTGCCTCAGAAGGAAATGTAAATTTGTTTATAGTTTGTAGCTTTTTGTTGAACTCCACATAAAGCCCTGCGAGCTCTGGTGCTGTTTGGGACGTAGAGCAGCGAGGAGCACACCAGGCTGACACCCACACAGCAGCCCAAGCTGCAGAGCAAGGCTTGGCAGAGCTTTATTTGGGAAGCTGCTATTCTGGATACTCCATCACACCAAAGAGATTTTGCAGTGTAGGGGATTTTTTTTCTGGATCAGAAACTTTAATGATATTTTTAAATTCTGTTTTTCCCTGTAAGTAATGTACATTTCAGAACTATTGAACAGCTCCAGTTAGTAACATTGATTCATTGTAAGCACTAGCCAACTATTAATATTGATTTTGGACAACTCTAATTGCAAGTAAGTGAGACAGAACTTGGATTTAGTTCTAACTGTGAATTTTTCTAATTTTACAGAATCTTGAGAGCAAAACACTCTCCTGTTGGAAAATTGCCAGAACTAGTGATCACCATAATGATCCCCTGCAACACCTTGAAAGCCAGTTTGATCATCAGTAGGGAGTGGCCTGAGGGCTGCACTGCACTTGCAGTTTTAGCTCCACAAAGGTGTAATGTGACAATGTTCACAGGGGTCCCAGGGTGAGGGAAGAGATGAGAAAGTTGACTACATGTTCAGAAGGCTGATTTATTATTTTATGATATATATTATATTAAAAACTATACTAAAAGAATAGAAGAAAGGATTTCAGCAGAAGGCTGGCTAAGAATAGAAAAGGAATGAATAACAAAGGTTTGTCTCTGACCAAGACAGTCTGGACAGCTGGACTGGGATTGGCCATTAATTAGAAACAACCAGGTGAGACCAATCACAGATCCACCTGCTGCATCCCACAGCAGCAGATAAGAATTGTTTGCATTTTTTTCCTGAGGCCTCTCAGCAACTCAGGAGAAAAATCCTAAGGAAAGGATTTTTCATAGAACACATTGGTGTTCTATGAAAATATGAAAATGTTCTATTTTTCATAGAACACGTTGGTGACAGTGTAACACAGAGCTACTCCCTATTGTATTTGCAGGGTGCCCTGGTGAAGGCAGGAATGAAGCACCTGACTCCATGTTCTCAGAAGGCCAATCTATTATTTTATTATACTATGATATATTATAGAATGCTATACTATACTAAAGAATACAGAAAGGATACTTACAGAAGGATAAAAAGACAATAATGAAAACTCCTGACTCTTTCCAGAGCCCTGACACAGCTTGGCCCTGATTGGCCAGAGAGTGAAAACAACTCCCAGCAGAATGCAATGGAACAATCACCTGTGGGTGAACAATCTCCAAACACATTCCACATGTGAGCACAGCACAGGAGAAGCAAATGAGATCAGAATTGTTTTCCTTTTCTCTGAGGCTTCTCATCTTCCCAGGAGAAAAATCCTGGGCAAAGGGATTTTTCCAGAGAATGGGAATGGCACAAATCCCCTCTCCAGTTTTGGGGCATGGGGAGTGCTCCTGGGCAGGGATGTTTCCGTGGCTGGGATGTGGTGAGGCTGCACTCCCTGCTGGGGCTGCAGTGACCCACATTAGGATCACAGGAGTTACAGTGGTGCCAAGTGACAGCTGAATTTAGCTCCCCTCCCCTCCAGCAGCACGGCCTGTAGGTGATTAGAAACTGTGCAAAGCTCTCCATTTACAATTTCCCTTCTGAAATAGCTTCACTTTCCTGGTGCTCTCTCTCACTGTCAGAAGCCAGCAGACATTTTACCTGCTTCAAGGGGAAGGAAAGATGCTCTGCATGACCCAAATACAGCATTGCAGGCTCCAGGAGCCAGGAAGCAGCTGCCACGTTGCCTGCAGACATGTCTCCTTGATGAAATGCTAGAGCTTGGTATGTGTGAGGATCCAAAACCTGTGCAAAAAAGCAAATCTGCATGATGTCATTGAGACAGGCTGACTTTTGGAAGTGTGCACACAGGTTTTAAAAATCCCTATTCCAAAAAAAAAATTAAAATAAAGATCACCTAAAGCAGCTGTCCCAACCCAGCAGTTCATGCCCAGCCAGCCACCACCTTTCTGAGGCAGCTCCTGCTCAGACATGAGCACCCCTGGGTCAGGTTTTACAGCAGCACAAAAATGCACTGGGATTTGTCAAAGGGGTGGCTCTGGAAGCTCCCACAGAGGACCACAGTGCTTGCCTACCTCAGACAAGGAGTAGAGAGGGAGCCACTGCACACTGACAGCTAAAATTCAGCCTGGCACATGGAGAAGTGGCAAATGGGCTTGTCCTTCAGCTGTGGGAAGAAGATAGTGACCATCTTCATAAGGAAAATGAAAGTTCTAGAAGTTGTTTCACTGATTTCTCCTATGGCAATTCCTAAATGTCATTATCTTTACTGATCTCAGGAGCTTAGTAAAAGGTGACAGGAGAATGTTAGAAACACACAGACATTTTTGAAATGTATCATGCATAGAAAATGTAGAAATAATATAGAAATGTATCACGTACAGAAATACATTGTCATGTATTTCTTTCCCACTTGAGGTAGGAAATCCTCAAAATCCCATTCTGAATCATGTTTCTGAGAGTGGTATCATGTTGTGAGTGCAAATTGTACCCATCTTAAAAAAACAAGTTCTCTTTGAAACAAAAACTGGAAGAAAAAGCAGTTTAGGGATTTTTCAGTCCAGAATGTTTTTTTTTAACAATCAAATTAATATAAACCAATTAATTTTAACAATCAAATTAATATAAATGTAGGGTTATAAATGAAAGCAGAAAGTGTTTGAACCAAAAATTCAATAACATTACACTGCATGGCAGGGAAGTGACTACAGACCTAATATTCAATTTTTACTATTCCTTGAGGGAACAGAAGTCATCAGGCTGAGAAGCTGGTTATTGTTTTTGAGGAAAGTATCCCAGGCAGGCTGATTCCTTCAGGTTTGGGGTCTGGGATGCAGATTATCCACCACAGAGCACTGGGGGCTGAGGGACTGTGAGTGCATCAAAGTAGGCAACTGCTTTCTCTTTGACCTGAGTTTGTTGTGGCAAAAGAAATTGCAGTTGGCTTCAATCCTGATTTCACTGTTAAAAAGATTTTGGATCCCATCTGTAAAGAGTGGTGCAGCTCCATCCCCTTCACTGCTGCTCTGCCCTGGTTCACCTGGTGGGGAACGTGCCTGGGCAGGGGGAGCTCTGCAGGCCTGGGTGGGGAGTTCATTCTCCACATTCTCACACAAAAAGAAGGAAAATGACTGTGTGGCTCTTCTGAGTGCGTGGGAGTTACCTGGGTTCGTGGTGTCTGCACCTGGGGGTGAATCCTCATTTATGTGGATGGGAGGCAGCGTTTTTAGAGACTGCAGAAGCCAGACAGCTTTTCCAGCTGTGCTCTGGATCCAGGGCTCTCTGCCCTGTGAAAGAACCAGAACAGCTCCCCAGACCTGGACTGCAGCCCTGTGTGGCACAGAAGGTGTCACTGTGTGTAATCATGTCCATTGCTGGCCTAGTTTGGTGATGGATTTATAATGAACATCTCTAACCTCAGCCCAGCCCAGCCATCTGCTCTGGGAAGCAAGCTGGCACTCCAGAGCCATTTTCTGCTTCAAGGTGTCTCCTTGTAGCCCTGCAGAACAAACAGTGAGTCATCTCCTCCCACCAGGCTCCTGCAGGACTGTAACCCAGCTCAGTGAGGGAAGTGCCTCGTGCTGCTGGCTCCAGAGCTGTGACTGAGCACAGGCACCAAACCCGAGCATTGCTGCTTCCACTGAGTCACAGAGGGGTGGCACAGGGATCTCCTGAGGGATGTGGATACAGGGAAGCCTGGGGCCCACACCTACAGACAACAGGGACAGCCCAGCACTTACCCAACCTCCCCAAGCCTTCCCTTGCAGTTCCTGGTGAAATTCTCCCCCTGCCTGTTCTGTGTCTCCATCATCTTAAACTCCTGAGACTTCATTCTTCAACTTCCATGGCAACTGTCCATTTTTCTGTTTAACAGGATGGCTCAGAAAGGGAAAGGGGCAGTGAGGGCACTCACTTCATTAATGGAAATCATTTTTGGGTTATGGAATTGCTCTGCACCTGCCTTCTGTTAGCAAAAAGGAGCCTGTGTCAAGTCTCCAGGATTTTGGTCTGCCTTCTATTGCAGCACTAGAAAATTAGGGACATCCAATCTTAAATGGAAAAGTTTAAGAAGCTTTGTCTCATGAAGTGACGTGTGAGACTTGTGTGTCTTTAATTCCATGTTCTTTACCAGATGATCCCCCCTGCTGCAACCTCCAAACCAAGCGATTTAAAATGGATCAGATATTAAAGCTTTCAGATCAGATTGTAAAAGAAATGAAATGCTATCAGGACTGTAATAGCAACAGCTGCTGGGTCTGCCAGCTGGGCTGTAAACTTAATCACCCCAGCAAATCCCACTGCCCACAGTCCTGCACTTGTTTTCTCTGCCTTCCTGCCCTCTCTCCAAGTCCAGACCTCACAGAGAGATGGACAGAGGGATGGACAGAGGGATGGACAGAGGGATGGACAGAGGGATGGACACTGCACAGAGGGATGGACAGAGGGATGGACAGAGGGATGGACACTGCACAGAGGGATGGACAGAGGGATGGACACTGCACAGAGGGATGGACAGAGGGATGGACAGAGGGATGGACACTGCACAGAGGGATGGACAGAGGGATGGACAGATGGATGGACACTGCACAGAGAGATGGACAGAGGGATGGACACTGCACAGAGGGATGGTCCCTGCACAGGGAGATGAACACCCCACAGAGGGATGAACACCCCACAGAGGGATGCACACCACACATGGGGATGCACACCACACAGAGGGATGCTCCCCACACAGAGAGATGAACACTCCACAGAGGGATGCTCCCTGCACAGAGGGATGCTCCCTGCACAGGGGGATGCTCCCTGCACAGGGGGATGCTCCCTGCACAGGGGGATGCTCCCCACAGGTCACAGACAGAGCTGGGCAGGGAGGGATCTCTCCCTCCGGGCTGCCAGCCCAGCACAGACCCTGCCCTGAGCCTGGAATGTGCCTCCTGACGGCCCAAAAGCAGGAAGGAGCAGGAGCTCAGGCTTTAACCTCTGCAGAAGCCTTTGTCTCCTGCAGCAGCCCGAGGGGGAAGGAGCAGAGCCTGCCCTGCCCGGTGGGGTTTGGGGAGCCTGGTGCTGCAGGTGCTGAGGAGCCCACAGGCAGAGATCCTGCCTGCTCAGCTGCTGCTTGTCCTCAGAAAAAAGGAGCTCCTGTATCACAGTGGATTGAATATGAACTGTGTCAAATGCAGTTCATGAATGCTGGCACCTTGGAGCAGAACTTGTCCCTGCTCACTCTGAGCTCAGCACTGGGGCTCACAGCACTGCCAGGTACCAGCCAGGTCACCAGTGAAACAAATTATTCCCAGCTGAGCCACCTCAGAAAACAACTTGTGGTTTCAAAATGTCACATTTCTCTCTGACCTTAGCTCTGCATAAAGTTTAGCCAAAGAATTCAATGTGATTTCCTTTGACATGAAATTGAGTTTTTTGGCTGATCAAAGTTTATGTGCCTCTCAGTTGTTAAAAGAGAACTATTTTCAGTGAAACTGAAAAGACCATTTCTCTGATTTGTGCAGCAGCTGCCCAATGAGGAGCTGATGATTTATTCAGGTCTGGGCTCTCACTGCCAGCAGTGCAGGTAACACAGTGAGCAGCCACAGACACAGCAGTTAACCTCTCTATTTTGTGTTTAACCACCTGTAAAATGGATATGAACCTACTTACCTGCCTGACACAGCTGGACAGAGGCTTAATTTTTAATTAAGCTCTGGTGAAACACTTGGAGCTCATTGTATAAAAAATGCACCAAGAAGCAAAATGGTTTTATTAGGGTATTAATGCTTGTATAGCTCATATGATGCTCCAAGAGTGATAAACAGTGAATTATACCAACGCTCTAGAAATAACATTAAAAAGAAAAGAAAGTATCAAGAAGCAAAAGGGATGTGCTGGGATGGAGAACAGACTTTGTGACAGTCTAGGGTTCCTTCATCCCTATTAATTATACATGTGGAGCAACTTGTTAATGCATTTCTAAAGGCATGCTGACACAGGCCCAGCCCTCTCTCCTGGCCACAGGCTTTTGAATAAATTTAACCCCAGGAGCAGAAGAGCTGGACAATGCAGCTAAAGGCATTTCTATAACAACCAAAGTGGACCAGAGGTGACACACCAGATTTCCTGGCTCTGAGAGGGGCAGTAATGAAACACCTGGGTGAGAGCTGGGTATGAATAATTTCTGTACAGAGCCCTGGAGTTACATTTCAGGCTGATTG
Organism: Haemorhous mexicanus; assembly: GCF_027477595.1. Lineage (NCBI taxonomy): Eukaryota > Metazoa > Chordata > Aves > Passeriformes > Fringillidae > Haemorhous > Haemorhous mexicanus. Next base: position 3,708,862 of record NC_082363.1, on the reverse strand, counting down.
TCCATGGAAAATGACCAGGTATTATTCTCCATGTTATTTCTCTACCCCTCTATGCCCCCCAACACTTCCAAAAATACTGATAAAAATACAAATTTTAACTAAGAAAGTCTTTCAGAAGCTATGTTAATGGTAAAATATAACTGCATGTATTTAACAGCCAACAGAAATGGAAACAAACAATTAATTCTATTTCAACAGATTGCCTAGTATATGCTGCAGTATTCAAATCTTCTTTAATATTTTTAAGCAAATTTGACACTCTGTGTGTTTTGCAGGCACAATCCCACCCAGCCCCCCCAAAATTGCCATTAATTACCTGTAATTACTGCTCATTTCTGCAGCAGTGAAGGGGCAGTGCCTGACATGCAGCTCTGCTCTGGGAAGTGACTGCTGCTGTAGTTTTAGGAGGTTTCCTTGTCACAGAATCATGGAATGATTGGGGCTGGTGGGGCCCTAAAGGCTCATTTCATCCCACCCTGCCATGGCAGGGACACTCCCACCATCCCAGGGTGCTCCCAGCCCTGTCCAGCCTGGCCCTGGGCACTGCCAGGGATGGGCGAGGGCATGGCTTCCTCCCCATGACATCTCAGAACCTCAGACCTCACCTGAGCTCTTTCCAAAACATCAGGGAACAGCCTGGCACTTCCAGGGACCAAACTGGGATGATTTTTCACTCTGTAAATAACTAAGGTAATAATAATAAACAATAAGGCCTGTAAATAATAAGGTACACCTTGATGGGCCATGCAGCTGCTCCAGGAGATGAAATCATTAGCTGACACAGTCTTTATTGTCTCTTTTTCAGAGCCACTTAGGAAATTAGAGCTTTCCAGATAAAAGCCTGGAGAGGTTGAAATTAAACAAAAAGTGTTACCCATTACTGAATGAGACATCCCCAGTGAGTGTCAGAACCATGACATGAATGAGATCATTTCAAATTGCTGATTCAGTCACAGGCAAGTCCCCCCAAAGCAGCAGTGCCTCAGACAATCTAAAAAAATCAATTTTTAAAGCAACCAAAAGACTTAAGCAAACACTTTCTAAGGTAATGACACATCCTGAGGAACAGGACCTGAATGTGCTGAGCACCTGGAAAATGCTAAAAACTGGAGGCACCCAAACCCCTTTGGTTTGTTTCAAGATCCTAAATCTTAAGTTTAACATTACCTGAAGGCCAGATCTCGTGTACAATATGAGTCCCTGTGGAGAAAAGTGTTTAAAAACAACCAGGGACACGAGACCATTACCCATGGAGTGGCTTTGGATTGTGTTGGTTTAGTGAATCCTTTTTGCTCTTCCTTTCCCTCCCCATGCTCTGCAGAAATATCTTGAACTGCTGTGGGGATTGAAGCTTTATCCACCAAGGCAGATCCTCCTCAGGCCCATCCATCTCATCCAGAGTCTGAGCAATCCTGCAGTTTTAAACTGGTTGTTTATGCTTATTGCTAGAATTTATGGAATGACCAGACTAATATTTTTTCTCTCTTTAATCAATAAAAATTGGCTTCTGGACAATCTTGAAGCTCCATCACATGAATAAGGAACACATGTCACTGTAAAAATTCACTCATGTTTCTATCACACAAGTTGCTTTGGTCAATCTAAGCTGCAATAATATTTTTTTTCACTGATTCACTGGCACAACCATGGAAATGACTGAAAGGTTTGCTGAGTGTGTGACTTCACAGGAGAAAGTTTTCAGAAGAGCAGTTTGAGCTGTGTGAGTACAGGTGAGAATCCCTTTCAAAGAATGTTACCTGTTGTTTCATTAAATAAAGATCTGCTTGGGAATTCCAAACCTCTAATGAGGTTTAAGAGGAAAAGCTTAAGAAACTACTTACAAAAACATCAGTGAAATGGCAAAAAACCAATGGAAATATACTTTTAAAATCTGAATAATCAGCCAAGCTCTGCTGAGAGCCTGTGGGCACTGGGAACAATGTCTGTCTTGTGGTGTTGCAATCAGTACTTGCCACATTCTGCAGAATGAGAGAAAACAGGAGCAGAGATTTCAGGCAAACTGGAAAAAAATTTTTCACAGATTTTCAGGCAAACTAGAAAAAAAAAATTCAGAGATCTCAGGCAATCTGAAAAAACCCAACTACTGTACCCAGCCAACATTACTGATTTTCAAGGAGGTACCCAGACCACAGACAGGAGCTCTCTGCTCCCCTCTTCAGCCAGGAGTTAATGCTGTGGACTTTAAGGAGTTAATTTTCTCCTCCTCTTCCCTTTCTCCCCTCTCCCTGTGTCCTGAGTGGCTCCGGGCTGGCTCAGCACTGGCTCCCATCTGAAGGGCACAGACACTCGGGGAGGTTCACATGACACCACTGCCAGCAGCATGAGAAACCTATTTCTGACAGTGTGGCAAATTGCTATTATGAAATCCCAGCCCTTTGATTGCAGAGTGACTTTCAGAGGGGATCACACTCAGCAAGGTTGAGAAGGGCTCAGTGTTTACTGCAGTAATGCTGACTTACTGGAAAACAATACCAAGAGCTCTTTAAATAAATGAAAAAAAAGTTGGGAGATTCCCAATTCAGAAAACATTTGGCTGAGTGTATCCAGCCAGGCATTATGTCTCTCTAAAATGAAAGGGAAAAAACGGTCAGCAGGAATTCTTAGGTTGGTTTTTCCCTCGTTGATGGATGACTCAGTGAAATGTGTTTGCTAGAGGTTCACTCAAAGGGGATCATGAACTTGAGCTTGTCCTTCCCCTCCAGCAGGTCCCAGGTGCTCTGGCTCCCCATTCCAGCCAAAGGGCAGGATCTCTCTACACTGCCCAGATTAAAAGGACCACAAGATTCAAACAAAAAAAGCCAAGACAGAAGCAGAAGTGGGAGGAGAAACAGGCAGTCTCTGGGCTCAGAAAGAGTGGAATTTGCCAAGAAAAGAACATCTGCAAAACACAAAACACCACTGACCCACCTGCTGAGTGATCATCAGCCCCCAAGGGGTGTTCCAACGTGGAGATAAACCCTGCCCCAAACACCTTCCTCTAAAACTTCCTTGTGGGGGGACTCAAGCAAGGAAGTCAAAAAGAGCAGGCATAAAGGGCCCCATTTACAGCAGCAATTTTATCACACCTGTGGACAGCAAGGTGTTTTCACAGTGAAATACGTCTTATTCCATTATCTACTAAATAAATATGATTATTACTTTGTTTTTCTAGACTTTGATAATAAAATTATTGGTTATGGTAACACAGGTAAAGCTCTAATTGGTTTTCTTGGTTTTATTAATTATAATACCAGCAGCTGCCTCTGTTAAAGCCAACACTGTTGCCCTGGCAGGTAAAATTAGGTGTGTGGCAAATTCAGATTTTCCTCTTTCTCCTCCTCCCTTCTTCCTGCCTAACTGAGGAACAACTTCAACATTGGTTGAAAAACATCTGCTTGCTGTAGGTGGGTACAAAATCCAAAAGCCCCTCAAGTTCAGGCAGAAGCCCTTTGGTTTGTGTGAGGTTTCTGAACAGCAAAAGTAAAAAAGCCCCCAAACAGCTGCAATTTCCTCAGCACATTTTTAAGCTAGAGCAGAACATGTTAATCAATAGATCAATATTTTAAAAATTCCCTTTCCTAATTATCTCCATTTTCTTGGCCAGGTAGAGCATCCACATGATTTTATTTTGGGATCCACACACAATACAGTTCCAGAATCCTTTGGGCACTCCTCCCAGATGAGTTTGGGAGCTGATCCCTTTGGTTATTAAGGGCAGACCTGCAGGTTTCTCTGTATTCTGCCTCCCCTGTGGTGTGAATATATTTGGGTGATGATGCAAACAGCTGCCACAAGCAGGTGCCTGGAGCCTGTCACAGTTTAAGCTGCCTGACCAAATGTCTGGGGGTGGATGTGGAGCATCCTTTATAGAAGGATGGAAAAATAGCCTTTATAGTCTTTCTATAAAGGCTATTTTTCCAAGGCATGTGTTTCTGGAACTGGTTTCCCAGGTGGCACAAGTGTCCAAATAACCTCTGCAAACATGGATTTTGCACTTTGCTGTAAGGCCCAGAGGCAATTGTCTCTATAATCCAGCTCCTGGTGGCAAAAGCTTTCTTGTTGCCCTAAATGGACAGATAGGTGTGCACCCTGAATGGATAGTGACTGCCTCTCCCTGTCTGTGAAAGGGGAAGAAATGACAAGCTGGGGATCTTTTTGCATCTCTAGCAGATTTGGATAAATGTGACTTTTACTCCCCTGGGGTGAGGGTGTCACCTGTGAGCTTTGGAGGGCGAGGTGCTGATGCTCAAGTGGGAAATGCTGCTCTGCTGGGTGGGAGCTGGCAAGGAGGGCACTGCTCCTGCTTCCAGAGCCCAGGCATGAGGCTGGGGGAGCTGAGAGCCAGCCTGGAGGCACAGAAACCCTCTAATTGCAGCTGCTGGGTCTGTGGCTCCTGCTGCAACACCCCCCAAAAGGGCTGAGCACTGTGCTCTGCAGCAGGGTTGTTTAGAAATGGAGACTTGAAAGGGTTTTTTTGTAGAAAACTCCTTAAAAGTCACTGTGTTCCTGATGCTGAGCTCGTGTCAGTGACTCTCTGGACAGCCACCCCTTTTGGGGATCCTTAAACACAGCTGGTAACTTTGGGTAAAACTTCTTGTGGTGATTCACAGGAAGGAGGAGAGGAGGGCACAGGGAGCATCCAGCCCTCAACCAAGGGCCTCTCCCTCTGAAACCAAAGGAGAAACTCTGGGTGGTGCTACACAGAGATCTGCACCAAGATCTGCTGATGGCAGGTCTTGGTTTGAGGTGGGGATGGCAGAATTGGGCAGAGGGGGATTTAATCTACAAAGGAAAAGTGGGGTGACAGGGGAGTCTGCTCCCCAAAATTCAAAATTTTGAAGTACAAGTGGAGAAGTGAATAGAAGAAAAGACTTCTTGGGTATCATCATGGTCTAAAAATAGAATTTTCTTTATCTGCAGGAGCTCCAGAGTGGTAACAGCCTGACCATAAGTTTTACAGCCAGTTGAAAGATTTCCACTGTTTTCCATTTACTTTGAACCATAATGTATGCAATTCATCTCATGATTTAGAATTCCTGATTTTCCCCTGGAAATAACCCTGCTGTGTTATGTATTTTATGATGCCATTTCCAGCAGAGTATAAAGAAAATGACAAATGCTGGTTGCAGAGGAAATCTTTGCTCAGGTATTTCAGCTTAGTCATACCCTGGCTGATCCTCCAGTAAATCTGCATGTCAATATTTATCTTATATAGGCCATCTGCTGTACTCCTGACACAGGAATTCCAAAGGATATGGGAAAAATAAAGACATAATTTCTGCAGAATTCTAAAAGAAGACAGTAATTATCAACAGTGGGTCTCCTTAAAATAAGCCTGGAAGTTTGCTATGACTCAATGTGTTTTAAGGAAAGAAAAATGTTATTTTAACGATGAAGCCAGCAAATTCTACCCTCTAGATTCCACAGCAGTAATCTCTGTAAAACCCATGATTTAAAAGCTGCTATTTCTCACCATCTGAAGCTAAGTACACTTTTTTATTCTAACAAATCTGAATAAAATTAGAGCACTCTGCATAAATTCTCCCTGCCTCTGCGCCTGCTGTCTTAGCTCGAGGCAGAAGCAGATGCCTGTGATTTCCAAGACTGTCAAACCAGCACCATAAGCCAAAGTTACAGTCACCTTAAGAAACCACAAAAATTTATTCCAGCCTGGTAATAAGCTGCTCCATTATTTCAGCTTTTTGGTGCCAGTGTTCTGCTTTTAAAAGGCCATCTGAAACCTCACAGGCATTTTTGACATTTTCCCATTAACAGGGTTGATATTTGGGGAATTGAGACCGCTTTGTGTTCAGATTTAAACTTTTAATACCTTGGATCTGTCACTGGTTCACTGGGAGATGCTATTTTTATTTTCTTCATGATCAAACAATTCTTAAAAAAAAAAAAAAAAAAACCTCCCCCCACCCCAGGAAAAAAAAAAAAAAAAAAACCAAAAAAACCTAACCCCAAACCCCACATTGCTCATTTAATATTAACTGGAACATATTTTTCCCTGTAGCAGTTTGGTGATTATGAATTTCAATGCCACCAATGCCACAGAGGTGGCACTGCAAATAGTGCCTATAAATAGAAAATAAGCCTTTTCTGTGAGATGCCCAGCCAGAGCAAAGGCTCATTAATCAGGGAACAGGTAGAGCTCCAGAGCCCAGCCTGACTCTCCTCATGGAAACACAGGCTGACAGAGCTGTCTGAATGATCAACCACAGCACTTTGCTCTGTGCACAGGGAGAAAGTTTAGTCAAGTGTTTAAAATATGGAAATAAGAGTGAAAATGCCTGTGCTGTTTCTGCTGCTGACTGGCTGCAGGCACATCCCCTCCCTGGGATTTAATCACTGGCAAAGGACCACCCCCCACATGAGGACTGAGGGCAACACTGCTTGGATTGAGCAAAAACAGTAAAAAAATCTCACCATGGAGTGTGGAAGGTGGAAGTGGCCAGTGTGTGAATCACAGGGATTTGTGTGACAATTTAACAGCTGATGTTAAAATACAGCAGGTCATTTTGGGCTGGCTGCATCCTTGGGTTGGTTTCCATGTATCCTGCAGTGAGGGCATTGAGTATGGCCAGAAAAAATTGATTAATGGAGGGCAGTGAGTCCTCCTGTTCCCTTGTCTGTCAGCCATGGACCAGGGAACATTGGGGGGTGCCACACAGGGATCTGCCACCAAAGTCTAATCAAGACAGCTCTTGGTTTCCAGGTGGAGACTGGCTAATTGTGTGATTTAATCTGTGAAGAAATGGGCTGCTTTTGTGCTGGTTGCATAAAATCAAGCCCAGTTTACTCCTGAACCTGCTTTGACCTCATTTCTACTCTTAATAAAAATAGTAACAATGGCACCCTTCACCCCCAGGGATTTCAAAACATTGGGAAGCTGCATCCTCTGAGCAGAGATGTGGCAGGAAGGAATATGTAGGAATATGTTTGAAGGAATATGTAGAAGGAATATGTAGGTATATGTTTGAAGGAATATGTAGAAATTCCTTCTCCTTAGGAGGGGGACTCCTTTCCCTGACATCAGAGGGGGCTCTGGCCCACTGGGGCCTCTGCAGAGCCTGAGCTGAGCCAGGGGGGCACTGGGCAGGGCCAGGGGCATGGGCACTGTCAGAGCCCAGGATCAGGAGCACTAAAGCAGATCCAATTCTGCCACCTGCTGCTCCTCTCCACCCCTACAGCACCCCTGGGGTCACTCTGGACCTGTTGGAACCCAGGACATTCCTCTGGAGAAGCTGGAATCCCTCTGGCTGCCCTGGAGGACTTAAAACCCTGGCAGGGGTCTCAGAGACCTTGGCACAGAGCCCAAGACCCCTGTGCCTTTGATTTTAGCCCTTGGAAAAAATTACCAACTTTTGTGTGAGGATTTACAAGCCACAAGGGTTTGAGTAGAATGACAGGGAATTTGTCACAGGGTGGAAAAGTAGAATTTTGGGGATTTAGAATGGGGGTTCAAGAGGCAAGATGGAGGAATCTGGGCATGTCCTGTCCTCCTTCTTCTTCTTCTTCTTCTTCTTCTTCTTCTTGTCCTCCATCTTCTGCTGTGATGGTGGCACTTCTGGATTGGTTTAGAGCAGAGACAGACTGTCTAACACAGGTGATAGGGATTGGGAAATCATTGTAAATAAAGCACAGGTAGTTCTTAGTATAAAAAGCCAACACCAGCCCAAGGGCAGGGACTGTGCCACAACCCGACCTGCTGGACAGATCTCAGCAGGTTGGAGAAAGAATGGAATAGATAAGAGAAAATAAACAACCTTGAAAAGCAGAACTGACAAATCTCGACTTCTTCTTCAGTCGCGGGGCTGGGAAAAAAGAGACTTTAACACCTCGGGAGCCATTTCAACCATAGAAACCTGAGATGGACCCAGCCCTGCTCTGCTCTAACCTGGCTGGGGTTTTACTGAGGTTTACCAGAGGGGTTGTTGTATCTAAGCCTGAAAAAACACCTGGGGGGCTCAGTTAAGTGCTTTGCTTTCAGTGTTTATGTTAACAGCAGGAATGCAAACAGTCCCTGCAGCACGGAGTGGTAAAGGTGATGAAGAACGTCCACACCTGCCTCACAACAACAAACCCTGGGATTGTGCTAAGTGCACACTTTAAAGGAAAATTACTAATAATACAAAGGATGGAGACTGGGCTGTGCAGGGAGAGCACTGACGTAACCAAAGGTGCTTTCAAAGCTCAAGCATTTGAGGGGACAGAGGAAAAATGCAGGAGGTTTGTCTGTACAAACCAGTGGGGGCTCCCAGCCTCCCTCTGGACATCCCCAAGTGAGAAGGGTAAATCAGAAAGCTGACTCTGGGGCAGTTATCAGACACCAGTATGTGCAAAGCCGTGGCTTCTTTATCACTGTAGGCACTCAGAACTGCTTTACTTTTAGCTTTGAAAATCCAAGATTTTCTCCTTATGTGCGCCAGGCTGAGGCACTCAAGCAGCTAAGACAGTGTCTGGCCCTTAAAATGCTTCTCCATGAGCACTTCCCTGTTGGTTGTGAGTGCTCCCCACCTTGAGGTGAGCTGTGAGGACAAGGCTTTCACCTTCCTTGGCAGCAGAACCTCCAAGTGCTGACATCAAGGATGTTCAGGTTGCCACAAGAGATTGAAGTTGTTTGGGACTTAAAGGAGACTGAGGCTCCTTCTTTCATGGACCCTGAACCTCCTCTCAGGCCAACCACTGTCAAGGACAAGGATTCCCATCAGGTCAATGATCACTTTATATTTAGTGCTAACCAAATTTAGTGTCAAATCTGCTGTGAAAATTTACAGCTTGCAATATTTACCTGACAGGCATCCAGCCCCTCCTGTCCAAATACACAGTTCCTTAAATTAGACACAAAATGTGTCATGAGACAGCAGCCTAAATTACATATTTACAGCACTGGAGCAGGTAAGTACATATTTACACAGCCAGTCCTGGGTTCTTGCTTTAAAGTCACCTGGCCTGTTCAGGGTGGTTTTTAAGTGCTGATGGAATATTGAAGAGCTGGGAGGTTTGGGAGCTCTCTGGCCAGGGGCTCTCTGTGTGTTTACAGCAAGTTCTGCTCAATGAGCCCAGCTTCCCCCTGAAAACTGGGAGCAGCATTTCGGGGATCTAGTTCTTGGATTCAGTCCTCAGGGGTTCTTGCAATAGAAAGAATAAGAGTAAGTGACAAAAAAAAGCAACTCCCTCCAAAATGGCTGTGCCCAGGGGGAGGAGCCAAGCATTCCTACCTGGATACAAGCTGAGGTTTGGAGTGCCACAGCAGCCTTGCCCACTGCATTCCCAGAGGAGCAGCTTTCTTCTGCCCTGCATTCCCAGAGGGAGAGCAGGCCCATCTCCAGCAGCCCTGGAGCTCCAGAGGAAAACTCCCCCCTTGTGCAGGATCCCTGCTCAGGAGGGCTGCAGCCACCATGGAATGTGACTGCTGCCAGGGTCAGGTCCTATTCTGACTCTGCCAGAGGGTTTGGGTGGTTTTTTGTTTGTTCTATTGCATTTGTATTTTTAATTTTCCTAGTAAACAACTGTTATTCCTATTCCCATATCTTTGCCTGAGATAATTTCAAAATTATAATAATTGGGAGGGAGGGGGTTTACATTTTCCATTTCAAGAGAGGCTACTGCCCTCCTTAGCAGACACCTGTCTTTCCAAACCAAAACACTTGTTTACACAGCTCATGCAGGTTGACACTCGTCTCCTTCGAGGCAAGAAATTTGCTGCCTTTGAGAGATGTGCATCAATTCCTGCCACCATGCTCCCTCTTTAATGTCACAGACATTCAAACACGAGGCTGATCTCCTGCAACCAAGATTGTCTGGAACATTTTCATAACAGAGCTGTATCCAAACATCTATTTGCTCCACAAAAATTGAAGAGCCTTGTGGCAGTGATCCCTGGGGTCCCAGGATGAGGGAAGACACAAGAAAGTTGACTCCGTGTTCAGAAGGCTGATTTATTATTTTATGATATATAATATATTAAAAACTATACTAAAAGAACAGAAGAAAGGATTTCAGCAGAAGGCTGGCTAAGAATAGAAAAGGAATGAATAACAAAGGTTTGTCTCTGACCGAGACAGTCTGGACAGCTGGGCTGGGATTGGCCATTAATTAGAAACAACCAGATGAGACCAATCCCAGATCCACCTGCTGCATCCCACAGCAGCAGATAAAAATTGTTTACATTTTGTTCCTGAGGCCTCTCAGCAACTCAGGAGGAAAAATGCTAAGGAAAGGATTTTTCATAGAACACGTCAGTGACAGAGCCTGGTGCTCCCTTGCTTTCGAGACATGAGTGACCACAAGACCCTGAGACTAAAAAAAATTTCTCAAAACAAGCTTGGATAAATCTGACACATTCTCAAAACATCACCCTTTGCATATTATAATTATTCTCAGGAGCAGTGTTTTTTGTATGTTAACAAATTAATTACAACATCAGAATGGGCCAGGATAAACTTGATCATTTACTTGTCTTAGAGAAACATATTCAAGTTCCAAACTTGATCCATATTTCAGAGGTCTCCAAGTCCAAGAGGTTTTATCCCCAGGTCTATGTGTCAAATTGTCTCTTTTCTTTATAAGGTCATGCTACTTTCTTCATTAATAACTTCTCTTCCTGAAAAATGAACATATTACAGCAGAGCCCAGAAGTTCTGCTGTACATTTTCATGACTTGGCTGAATTTTTTATTTACCAATAAATGGATTTCTGAGTTATTGCAGACTTGCAATGATGAAATTTCACATTTTCTCACCTCTTTTCTGTGGCGGCCGTGAACATCTTAATTCTTTCAGATTTCTGTGTTCTTGAAGCAGAGGCAAAATAACCTCTGTTTCAGTGGGTTTATTGTGAATAAAAGTCCTTGTAATTTCTGAAGATTAAAGTGAGTTGGGACATGTTGTGTTAGACACAACAAGGGTATTTATTATTTAGGGAACCTCTAGGACAGCATTCTTGTCCCTGATCAAAGACCACTCTTTCCCTCAGCAAGAATGAGTGTCCCTAAGCAATTATTTCATGCTTACCTCTGCCAATGGGCACAAACCAGACATGCAGGCCCAGAACCTGGGATTGTGACCCATTCACAATGGTCAGAAAGGAAATAGAAAGGAGATATTCTTGCTGCAGCCATGTGTTTGCAGCATTGCTTTCAGCTATGGCTCAGGGGGTTTGGGGGGATTTGTCTGGAATAATTTAGGTCAGCTATATTTTGTAGAGAAAATAAAAAAGGGGAAAACCTTAATTATCAAAGATATTCTGTCTGAAATTTTGTTGTGTGGAGTATTTGAGATAAAGATACATTCAGGTTTTGTTGTTTTGGGCTGGGTGGTGTTTGGTTCCACCATCACTGAGCTCAGGCCTGGACTCATTCTGCCAGGAGTTCAGCTGGAGCTGGGCTCACCACAAAGCTGGCTGGGCACCTGTGAGGAAGGTCTAAATTTGCAGGTGGAAACAGCTGATCAGTTAAACAGATCAAAGGGGATATTTTGGTGCTGGGTATCCCTAATCCCATCTGACCTGTCTGGTGGAGCAGGGCATGCTCCTGTTTAAGAAGCTCTGCACCACAACACATTTCACCAGGTTACCTTGGGCTCCCCTAAGGTGTTCTGGTTGTACATTTAATTCTAAATGGCTCAATAAAAACAGATTAGACTTGTGGCTGGGGAGCTCTCAGATTTTGGAATTAATGTTTTCATACAAATTTCACAGGTGGTTCTTGTGCTTCTCAGTAATTCCCTGTACATCAAGCCAGTAATTTTTTCCATATATGAGCTTTGCTTTTAAAAGCACAGTAGATGATAAACATAAATGTTTCATTTGTTATAAATATTTAATAATTATGAATAATTGATGAGCAGATTTTAAAGCAAACTGATTAGAGTTGTGTGGAATTAAGGCTACCTTTGTATAATTTTCTAAGCTGTATTCCAGATATTGTCTGGGCTCGGCTGGGCTATAGAGATGCAGGCCTGATTGGTACTGTCACAAAAAGTATCAGCAGATGGGAACAAACAGAAAAATACACTTTTAATAGCTGTATTGGCGATAAAAAAAATATGGAGGACTTCATTGTGGATACCAACTTTCATTCCATTGTAATTCATTCTTTATGGATTATCTTAGAGATGTTTTTTCAAGAGAATGTGTTTAATAGCACAGCACTAATAGCTAACTGTGATTCAGTGACTTTCACCTATTTTGCTTTCGATTTTTTTCTAATTGCCTTTGATGTCCCTGGGGCTTTGAAGCCTAAAAAAACCCCATATAATGCTTATCCAATTACCAGGGTTCTTGCATCTCTGAAAGATTTCATCAAGGACGCTGCTTTCTGGCTCCTGCATTCAGCTCAGGGGCTGTCCCCAGCTGATTTTGGGTGTCTCACAGAGCCACAGCCCCTTTGCCAATAGGTGCCACTGTTGCTCTGCAGGTCTGAGTCGTCAGTGTCCTTCACTTGAAAACTCAACCTTGAAAGCACAAATCTAAATCACAGCGACTCAAATGTTTCAGAGGTAAAACTCAATCCAGACCATGGCCAGGGGCTTGTCCTTGCCAAGACTGTGCTGTATGCTTTTTCTGTTCCTAAAAATAATTATAATATTGCTAATCTTGAGCAAAGATGAATTGCATTGAATTAATGCCAGAAATATTGAATGTAAGCCTTTAACTTGCTGCAGGTTTATTGCTGAGCCTCCGACCAGGAGCAGCTGAACTTTGCAGATCTCTGCTCTGGGCCAAATGGGATTTAAATGCAGAAGTTGCATCTTGGAGCAATAAGAATTTGGACTTGTTACCAGCACTTCCTGCATGGGGGCAAAGTCTCAGGGTGGCCTATCCAGCAGTGGAAAGGGCTCCCAGGGCTGTTTCCTCCAGGTTTGCAATCTGGTAATGCAAGGTCAGCTAATGCAGTTTGCTTTGCAGCTTATCTGCCATTAAGTGCTTTCCCTGTGTAAAGCCAAGGGTAATCAAGGTCTGCCTGCCTCCTGCATGGGGAGGAACCTTGCTTCACCTTGTCCTTGGACATGCAGCTGTTTCCTACGTTTGCTTTATTCTTAGATGTTTCAGACATACTGTGGAATAACACAAGGCTCTTTTCTCCTCTTTCTTCAAAGAAACACATAGCAAGCTGTGTAAAAATAATAATTAAAAAAATAAAACAAGAGGGCAAAACAATTAAGAGTTTTATGTCCTTTCAAGTTCCATCCCACTTGTTTTGTGTTTTGGCTTGGTTGTTTTTTATACTGCAACTATTTATTGACTAAAAACCAAGAGATGAAAAATTTGTTTTCAGTGATTTAATATCTCCTGAAATAGCCACCTGCAGGTCAGGATGTAACCCAGCAACTTGTTCTAACTGGTCTAAAGCTGTGTGCCTGTCTAACCTAATTCTCACTCCTGCATGGAGCAGCTCCCACAAGCAACAAGCTTTATTAAGCAGTGCTTAAGATCACCCTAAGCAGTTTACACAGGGGCATCCCCAGCTTCTCTGGCTCTCACCAGCTGCCCAACAGTTTGCAGACATTCTGCCCCTCTTCAAAGTCCAGGATTCTACAACATCTTGGGGAAGAAATCCCTGGTTGGGAGGTCATGAGTTTTGGTTGGTTGTGTCAGCTGACAAGTGGCAAAAGCAGAAATTGTTGGGATTTCACAGGAAATGGGGCAGACACTGGACATCACTCAGCTTCCTTCTAGTGCAGTTTTTCATCAGGTCTTCAAGATGGCCATGGAGAGTGGGTTTTTCTGAGACAAGATTAAATGTTAGAAATGATATAATTAAATGTTTGGTCTGGGTGTTTTTACTCTACAGTTGTCACAGGGAATGTTTGTACTGTTTTGACAGCAGATTAAGGACAAAATGGATCTTTTTGTTCTCAGGACATATGTGTCCACCCTCTGGCTGGAAGAGGAAATCACTGTTAGACACTGACAGATGAGTCATGTTATCAGTCAGGAGTCCTGATTCTTCAGAGCCTCTCTGGTAGATATTTGAAAAGTTACCACAGGTAACCTTTTACTTAAAAATTCAGAAAGATAATAATACTCCATGAATTCTCCTGCTAGTTGTATCCCACAGTTCTCCTTGTTTTCAGCTGATACTGGATAGGGGACAGAAATCTGTTCATTGACACTCTCCTTCACTGCTTCCTGTGGTGAATAAGGATTGTGGTGTATGAATAACACTTGCACTTTATTAATCCAAAAAATAAGGTACTGACAGGGTAAGAAAGTAGCCAAAAGTCACCACAAGATCCATTTCCAGAATTTAAACAGAAGGAGGTTCCTATCTCTAAATCTATATATTGACCAGTGCACCATGTTCCATTCCATTGAATTAACAATGCCAAGAACTACCAAGAATGGGGAAATCTGATTTCCGAGGAATCCAGGCCAGCTTGCACTCCAGCTGCAGAGGGGAGGCAGCACAGGTTGTAGCTGTGCCCATTGCAGTTCTCAGCACACTCTGCCACTAAATTTTGGCTTCTTGCTTCCTGGTGATGGATGAAAAGTGCTGCAGTGGCAGGCCCTGAGATGAGAGGCACATGATGCTGCTGTGCACAGCATTCAGATGGCTCAGTGTGGTTTGAGTCTGCATTTTTGCCACTGATATCACAAACCTTTGTCAGTCATTGTGTTACTTATCATTTAATCCCTGAAAATAAAGTCATTTGCATTTCAAGTGAATTCCCACTTAAGCAACTGCATCTGTATGTCATGAGATCTGATCAATCTGATTTCAACACTTGCATCATGGATTTGCAGACACATTTAAGAAGGCTGAAAATGAAAAGCTGATTGCTTTGTGCTGCTTAAGGGTTTTGTGCAGCTGCATTGCATATCCAACCTTCCAGCTGCCTGTCTAAAGAGAATGATAACAATACTTGGGGGTGGAGAGGACCTTGTTGGAAGGGACATTCTAGCAGATGATACTTGTGGGGAAAGTATTGTAAAAGATCTGGGCCTTATTCAAGTGCAGTTTGTTTATATGAATTGGAGGTGTGCTGATTAAATTAATCCTATTTTACCAGCAAGCTGCTATTAGAACCCAGGGAATGCCCTGAAGCCTCAATACCCAGTCCCAGGTGGGAGTAACACACTGATTTTTTTCATGTGCCCTGGTCACCCCCAAGGCACAGACTGGGAAACATCCAGGGAGTCCCAGGCAGCACGTGCTGGGTGCCTGCCTGGGGAAGGATTCCCACTGGAATCCAACCCTTGAATGGCCACAGAGCTGCAGTGCCTTCCTTTACACATACAGTTGTTTAAGGATATATAAAATAGGATTTAAGTATTAGTGACAGATCATCGCTGCCTGAAATGTACAGGCACCACAGCCCCACACTGGAATTTTCTGTTCCTTACCCCAAATTTCCCCATCATGGTTCTCCTTAGTGTTTGGTCTGTGAGCTGGCAAGCAGGTGAGGCTGTTCTGTATGAGATGCTGCTGAGTTTATGTATGTGAGAGATAACACTCAGAATTGCTGAGGCAGCCCAGCAATCACAGCAGCTCTGTCCCAGTGCTCCTTTCTTCATCTACACAAGCGCTTTTTTGGAAAGTCTGTGTTCTTTGCTGATAAAAGTCAACTGGTAGAATCAGCCAAAATTTTGGATTGGTTCTGTAGTGCAAATAAAAGATACTCTATTGCACTTGAAAATTATCTGTGCTTGGTTAATTTGGTTAGATATCTTCACCTGCCATGGGAACTAGCATCTGAAAAGGATGAATGAGCCATTTACCCCTCTCTCTTTGTTCTATTTCTGCTGCTGCAGATTGCAACACAGTCTGGCATTTGGTTCCAGGAAAAAAAAATCTAAAGGAAGCAATTTTAGCAGAGTCAGGAGGATCTGCTTGAACACCTCTAATATTGAACCTAACTGGCATGTTTTGACAAAGTTAAAAGTCTAATGACAAAATTTTGCTGAGCCCCTTAAGCGAGGCATGAAATCTATTGAGCAGCTCTGCTAGAGAAGATGCTCATATTTCTACAAGCAAATGAGACCAATATCCAGATTATTAAAGATCCTCCAAGTATTAATAAGTATTAAATTCTGGAAAGATTAGTGAAGTCTCTCTTGCATGATGTTGAAAAATATTATTGTCTATATTGATGTATAGTTGTGTTTAAGTGGTACAGCATCCTCAGGTGACTGCCCTAAGTGCCATTTTTAATTGGCCAATATCATATCCAGTGTGAACCTCTCTATGCATCCTGTGCTTGGCATTGCTTCTGCCCTGGCTTAAGGAGAGGAAAGGCAGACCATAAACAGAATAAACTAATACAGGCCAAAAAAGATGCTTATCCTTCTCCCTCTTATCACTCTTGTGAGCTGAGGCTGGACTCCAGCTGACAGCTACAGCCCTGTACAGGTTCTGACCTGCTCTGTTCCTGCCCTCACCTTCCTGACCTTCCTCTTCTTTCTCTCCTGATCTTTCCTCTGTCCTCTTCTCCAGTCAGTTTCCAACGAGAGCTACAGTAGAGTATTTGGGCCCGATTTTCCACCAATCCTGCCCATCTTTTTGTGATGCAATCATATTTGTTTGTGTCCCTGCTTGATGGAACTGTCCTTCAAGTTATGTGGGTGAAACATTACCCAGTAGTGCTAAAACTGGGGCAGAAAGGGGCTCCAGTCCTGCCTGTGTGCTGGGAAACATGGTGATGCTGGCCATGGAACCATTTGTTTGTTGTGCCCACGGTGACAGAGACCACGCTTGAGACAGCATCATATTTCCTAATTATCATCATGTTTATTATTTTATTGTCAGTGGCTCATAACCCACTAACGTCAGCTGGGTTTTATTCTCACACCACACACACCTCCTAACACACAGCTTCTCTTCACACAGATGTTTTTTATTTTTAAACAACTGGAGCAAACCAGGATGCCCATTCAAAGAACTGTGCTTTACTAGCAGAGCTAAAGATAAGGGCTTGCAGCATGGTACAAGCTTGTATGAGGTTTGCATATTCCATGTTCCAACTAACAGCTGGAATGAGGTTCTGATGAGCCTTGTTTATCATTGTTAATGGCTGCTCCTGATTCACTACCCATAACCTGATATTAAATATCCTAAAAAGATATTTTCCTAGGTTGAGGCATGAATAGACTCATGGAATCTAAGGTGTTTACTATAAGCTTTTTAAGAAGTTAACAACCCTGTCCAATCCCCTTTTCCCAGACGGAAATGAGAAGCCACAATAATCATACAGGCTGATGATCCCATGGAATCCATCCTCAAGGTGGTACCAGGTCACTCGAACCCCGTTGTCCTCCAGCCTCTTCTTGTACAACAAGCCATCGTCCCGCAGCACGTCGTACTCGCAGGTCAGGATGAAAGATTCTGGCAGCTGGTGAACAACAGAGTCTTCAGCCAGCAGTGGGCACAGGTTGGGTTCACAGAATCTCTTCACTGTCTCATAAACTTCAGCTATAAAATCAGTGGGCCTAAGCGGCTTCACACCTCTGACCTTAAATTCCTCAGGGATGTTGTCTGGACTCACCCACTTCCTATACTTCAGCCTCATGTCTGGAGGGATGTGAGAGCCCTCCAAGACCTCTTGCATGTGCAGTGCATCCCCATTGAGGTACAGCAAAGCAAAGAAAGCAGCTCGTTCCCGGAAGAGCAGAGGGACTCCCCGATTCTGTTGGTAGGATGGTAAATTGAAGTCCAGGGCCTGAAGGCCTGGGTAGATGAGGATCTGAGCACGGAGCCTGGGGAGGTCTGACCTGCCTGCCAGGGTCTGGCTCACAGCAGCTGCCAGGTTGCCCCCAGCACTGTCCCCACAGACAGTGACCCGGGCAGGATCCACGCCGTAGTGCTGCAGGTGCTGCAGGAAGTGCTGGCTGGCGCTCAGACAGTCTTCGTAGGCAGCGGGGTACTTGTGCTCAGGGGCCAGACGGTACCTGCGACACAGAGACAAGAAGAAGGAAATGTCAGTAGCAATAACCAGGAAATGGTCTCATATGCTGTTCTTCAGCTCTATCATTTTGGGGTGGCCTGGCTCTAGGTTAGGATCTTCAGTGCCTCCAAACAGCTGCTCCTCCATTTGGGACTGCAGATCAACTGTAAATGGTGAGTTCAGTCACAAGGGCTCACTGAAGTAGGATTGTCTCTGATTAATGATTTGAACAAGGAATTGAACAGTTCTTAGTGATGGTGAAAACTCCCTCTGCACTTCTGACAAGATTTAATAATTTTGTGCCTCTGCTTCCTATGTGTAAAATAGAAGGATTTCAGAGTGATTTTCTCTTTTCCCATAGTCCCCAATTGCTTGGAGCATCTTATTACATGTCCATATGTTCAGCACAAGGAAGACTTTTTTCACCTAAGTTTTTAATTGGCTTTTATAGACTTACTTAGTGTGCCAAATATTTCCATTTGTATCTTTTCGGAGTATCTCTGGGCATGAATAGTTAAGGGCTGCGAAATCTTCTTTATCACTATTTTTCTCTTTATGAACTTGACTGAATCCCATAGAAATTCCTGTGCCAAAAAAGAACATCTCCAACACCAGCACAGCTCTGCTGTGGTCCCACAGCAACAATAATCTCCCAACTACAGAAGTGGGTAGTGTTCACTTACTGCACAGACACAACTACTGAGTCACTCTCCCTGGAGAGGTAGCGACACACCTTTTCATAGGTATCTGCAAAAGAAATATTGTTGTCAGTGCTTCACTACTGCCCTCAGCTTTGAGACAGCCTAAGAAATGTCTGTTCCAAACAGGTTTCAGACTTGATCTCAAATCACACGCTGAAACCACATCTTATTTCCACCTTCTAAAAAGATGAGAATATTCTTTCTACACCACACAGTTCCTCCAGGAAGTATCTTACCAAGGCTTCCAAATACCCAGCCTCCTCCATGGAAGAAGAGGATGCCTCTCCTTGGCCCATCCGAGGTAGCTTTAGGCTGATAAACCCTCACAGGTACTTCATTAAACTGCAGATCCTGGATAAAGAGCTTTGGATCCAACCCCAGTTTCCGCCCCTGTCGCACGTATCGGCCAAAAGTGATTTGGCTGCAAAGCCCAGTCTTCTCCAAAATCCTTCCCTGTTAAAGGTAAAAGACATTAAGGCATCTTTAAAAGTCTGGAGTTAGCCAGGGTATAAAAATTCTGCATTGTACTTACATCAAACTGACGTGAAGGAAATTTTAAAGAAATACAGAACTCTGATTTGGAAATGAAACCATTTTCCCAAGTTCTCACATCCTGCAGTCTGTAGAAAAATTTACTTGCACTACTCCAATCCAATGTCCTTGTAATGTCACAACAGAAATTTTATAAAGATCAGCCAAAGTGGCTGTCTTGGAGTACATATTTTAATCATCAGCATTGTCCTGCACATATTTGTGGTCATTCTTGTTTCATTTATACTTGATAACAACAACGAAATGCCTTATTTAGAAACAGTTCTTCATTGCTGAAACTAATATTCATGAATTAGACCATAAAACTCAGTGAATTTGCCGAGCTGTATTGTGCAAGTTAGTTACTGCTTTTTATTCACACAACAGAGCTACTGAGCAAAATGAAGTTCCTTCCTTTCCCAATGCTCTTGCAAGCTAGAATATAAGTGAAATAATAAGTGAAAAAAGAAGCTGGGAACCAAACAGTTACCAGTGACTGGCTGAACAAGATCCCTGTTTTTAATGCCCAGTGAGGCTGTCTTGTCACCCGCTAGTGGGGTTCAGGATTGCTGGGCAGCTTTGTCAGTAAATTTAATTTAAAGAGGATGTAAATGGTTTAAGAATCTGCGTGGAGGAAAACAAAGTCTGTGTGATAGCAGGGATGATGTTTGTGGCTAAAGAAATGACTAAACGAAAGATTTTAAGAAAATCAAAGACAGCAAGTAAGAGATGCAGAGCCGAGGAGGGCTCTAATGCCGTTTATGCAACGCTGCCAAAGAGAGTCCAGGGATTAAGTAAAGCAGCCCTAACCGGATTGTGTGCCATAAATGTCAGAAGCGGCAGGAGCAGCTGAAGGCTGCAGCTCGTTTTGTGCAAGGTGAGGGCAGTTATCACGCAAAACACCAGCCCAGCCCCGAATTCGAGGCTGCCATCATCCGCTCGCAGTCTCCGCTAACCCGCCCCAGGCGCGGCTCTGAACCGGGAACGCGGTTTGCCCGCGACATGGGCAGTGCTCCCCGCGGCAGCCGGACCGGGGGGGCCCGGGACAGCAGCCTCGACCGGGGGGTGCTCGGGACAGCATCCTCGATCAGGGGTGCTCGGGACAGCATTTTCGACCGGGGGATGCTCGGGGCGGTGTTTGGGCCGGCGGCGCCCGGGGCAGCATCCTCGACCGCGGGGATCGAGGGCAGCGCCCGGATCGCGGGTGTCCTTGCAGCGTCCGGATCGGGGAATACCCCGGGGCAGAATAGGTGGGCTCCCCGTATTCCCTCCTTATGATGCGGCACCGCCAGCATCCCACGGGGACAGCGGGGACACGCGGATCCTGCCCCGGTTCCCCGTGTTTGTGCAACCACTGCCGCCCCCAGCCCGCGGGTCGCCCCGACGCCCCCTCGCCCCCCGCACCGCCACTCACCAGCGCGGCGGTGCCGAGCAGCAGGGTGAGCACCAGGCGCAGCTTGGCCGGCTGGTTCACCCCGGGCGGGATGTCGTAGCTGGGCAGGCCGAGCAGCACCGCGGCCGCCGCCAGCGCCGCCAGGGGCAGGAGCAGCAGCAGCAGCGCGGGCAGCAGCGCCATGGCCCGGCCGCGGCCCTGCGGGGCTCCCCCGGCAGCGCTCGGCAGAGCCGCGGCCCCGTCACGGGCCGAGTGCGGCCGCTCCGCAAAGCCGGCGCAGGGGTCATGGTGCGGGCGGCCGGGGGGAGCCGCGCGGAGCGGCCGGAGGCGCCGGCCGGGTAATCTCGGTTCAAGGAGGCCCGGCGTGACCTGTGCGCGGTACCGGGGAACGGACGCGCCCGGCGCCGCCTCCCGCCGCCCCGGGCTGGCACGGCCCCCGCGGCCCCGGCCGCAGCTCCGCGGTGCTCTGCCGGCGGGAGGTGAGAGCACGGGCTGGCTCAGTAAGGGCTGCCCTTGCGCAGGGAAACCTAAGAAAAGTCAGCATTTGTTTTTGTAAATAGTTCTGTTTTTCTCAGCACTGTAGGATTTTTTCCTTTTTTTTCCTGAGGATTTCCTTAGGACGAGGAGCAATGGGTATATACTAAACCGCAAGTTTCACTTCAGCATGCGGAAGAACTTCTTTACATTGAGGGTGACGGAGCACTGGGACAGTGCCCACGGAGGGTGTGGAGTTTCCTTCTCTGGATTCGTTCGAAGCGCACCTGGAGGTGTTCCTGCATCACCTGCTACAGGTGACCCTGCCTTGGGGAATTGCACTGGATGATCGCCAGAGATCATTCCCAACCTTAGCAATTCTGTGATTTTAATGTCCTCAGTCTGGCTGTTCTGAGTGTGCTCACTGCTGTTCTTCCTTGCTTTCATCAGCAGGGTGTAATGAAGCATCATGTCAGGGAAAACACTGTCTCACCCTGTAAATAAAGCTCAAGCCAAGGAGAAAGCACAAATTGACAGATTCCAGCAGAGAATAACTGTACAGATTCTGCAAAAGTTAATACTGGGGGACAGCCTTTGGAAGAATATGAAAACATTTTCCTTGATATTCTCTCTTTAAGCTGTACCTTCCAGTAAACACAGACCAAGAGCCCAGTTCACTGATCCTTCCTGCCTTTCTAAATCCTGATGTCAGCATTTCTTCTCAACACTATATCCTACCCTCTGTGGGCATAGTGGAAACTTTGCAAAATTTAAAAGCACTTTGTAGAACTAAAATTATTTCGAAATCAGAGCAGCCCTTACTTGCCTCCAGCTAGGTGTGCCCCATCAGCTCTGGCCTTGCACTGCTACCTTTGCAGCCATGGAATATTTGCTCAATCTCCTCACTGAGATCTTGATCTCTGCCTATTTGTCCAGAGTTTTCCCTCCCTCACTATCTACCCAGCTTATACTTTTTAGATAAATTAAGTCATGCTTTGGAGCTTATCAAATGGACATCACAAATAAACTGGCTGTAGTAAGCAACATTTAATCCAAATCATTCCACATAGATTATTTGTATAGAAGTAAATAATTTAGTAATTGAAGACAAGGAATTAATCAGATGCCAATTTGAAAAAAAACAGCGCACAGAAAAATTGTACTCTCAAAAGATTGAAGCGTCAGAAGTCTCACAAGGAAAAGATCTGTGTTAAGTTGAAGTTCATGGGTCTTAGAAATAGTCATTTACACATCAAAAGGTGTCACATTCTTGCAGAGCAGCACTACCTGAAGTTCGAAAGCCTAAGCAGTCATTAGTGGGAGAAGCATAATGAAGGAGAGTTCTTTTTACAGGCCTTTTATAAATTCAACAACCCTGTCCAATCCCTTTTTCCCAGATGGAAATGACAAACCATAATAATCAAACAGGTTTACGATCCCATGGAATCCATCCTCAAGGTGGTACCAGGTCACTCGAACCCCGTTGTCCTCCAGCCTCTTCTTGTACAACAAGCCATCGTCCCGCAGCACGTCGTACTCACAGGTCAGGATGAAAGATTCTGGCAGCTGCTGGATGATTGTGTCTTCAGCCAGCAGTGGGCACAGCGTGGGCTCACGGAGTCTTTTCACTTTCTCAAAAACTTCAGGCTTGAATTCACAGGGCTTGTGTGGTTTGTAGCCTCTGACCTTAAATTCCTCAGGGATGTTGTCTGGACTCACCCACTTCCTATACTTCAGCCTCATGTCTGGAGGAATATGGGAACCTTCCAAGACCTCTTCCAGATCTGATGTGTCCCCTTGTACGTACTGCAAAGAATAGTAAACTGCACGTTCCCGGAAGAGCAGAGGGACTCCCCGATTCTGTTGGTAGGATGGTAAATTGAAGTCCAGGGCCTGAAGGCCTGGGTAGATGAGGATCTGAGCACGGAGCCTGGGGAGGTCTGACCTGCCTGCCAGGGTCTGGCTCACAGCAGCTGCCAGGTTGCCCCCAGCACTGTCCCCGCAGACAGTGACCCGGGCAGGATCCACGCCGTAGTGCTGCAGGTGCTGCAGGAAGTGCTGGCTGGCGCTCAGACAGTCTTCGTAGGCAGCGGGGTACTTGTGCTCAGGGGCCAGACGGTACCTGGGACACAGAGACAGCAAAAGTTGTACAGACTGATTTTATGAAAAATCCTTTAGCTAAGATCTTTTCTCCTAAGAAGCTGAGAAGCCTCAGAAACGAAATGTAAACAATAATTATCTGCTGCTGTGGAATGCACCAGGTGCATCTTTGATTGCTCTCATCTAGTTGTTTTTACTTAATGGTCAATCACAGTCCAGCTGTCTCAGACTCTCTGGTCAGTCAGTCTCAAGATTTTATTATCATTCCATTTCCTTCCTTGCTAGCCTTCTGATGAAATCCTTTCTTCTATTATTTTAGTATAGTTGTTGTATATCATTTTCCTTTAATACAATATATCAAAAAATAATAAATCAGCCTTCTGAAACATGGAGTCAAGATTCTCATCTCAACCTTTGTCCTGAGACCCCTGCAAACACCACCACACAAAAGTAACAGAAGGAAATGTCCTAAGTGTAAATACAAAATTTCTACAGCATCCTGGTTCTCCCTGTCTTGGACTAATTTTTCCCTCAGGAAGAAAAACTCATGAAGGTATTTTTATCTACTAAACAGGTGTTTGTCCAATGAGTAATCACAGAGAAGTGAGAGCCATAGAATGGGGCTGCAAGAACTTAGCATGGTTGGGATATTCCAAGAGCCACCCTGATCACAAATTAAGTGATGTAACTTCATTTTTCTCTTCTAGTGTAGACTGCTTCTGGTTTGTGGATTAACTAATTTAATCTATCTGCACCTCACTGTTACTGAGGAGATTTCATTTTTGTAATTATTTTTTCTTTATTTAAATAACTGGGAGAGTTCTATTTTTCAGTACTACTGGTATTAGTAGTACTAATTAGTAGTATTATTACTTATTAGCATTTGAGTCTCACTATTAGAAAGCTCCTTGAAGTTCACAAGGTAATTACACCTATTTAAATGGTTCAGTGAATCGTCACCTTCCAAGTCAGTTTATTAGTCATTTCTCAACACATTGGAACTCTCTTCTGGAAAGCATTCCTTGCTTTTTTGTGATGCCAACATAGCTCTGTGTTGGGACACACATGGACCTTACTGTGGGCTGTGTCTGCACTGCTAGCTGATGGAGCAGGGAGAGAAATGAAAAACAAACAGCCCCCCTGAAATTCTGCCTGGACACCTGGGATCCTGGGAAAATCATAGAAAATGCTGAGTTGGAAGGGACACTTGAGGATCCTGGTGTCCAGGTCCTGAAGAGGAGCATTCCCACCAGCTGCACATCCCTGCAGTGCTGAGAGGCAGCAAGAGGCAAAAAGGCTTCTCTGGGGCAGCTGGCTGTAACTCACCCCACGGACACCACCAGCGAGCCGCTTTCCTTGGCAATGTACTGGCAGATCCTCTCGTGGGAATCTGAAACACATCAAAGGATGTTTTACTGCCCACAAATGGTCCAGCTCCCCTCATCCCTCTCCCCCTGCTGCCGCCTCCCTTTGCAGCTCTGGATGGGAAAGCCCAGCCAGACTTCAGTCTTCCAGTGGCTGGAGGTTATATAACTTTTCTAATTAATCTTTAAATATTGTTTTAATTAATCATAACCAGTACATTAATTATAAGCAGTGTGCTAGTCTTAAATCACTTTTAGGCAGCATGTAGCTAACTTTCTTTACACAGACTATTATTGTTGGCTTGATTGGGAAAATCACTGAAACTTTTAAAAGTTTTGCCAAACTAACCTGATATGCTTCAAAGAACAAGGCCTGGGAGAGGGTGTGAATTGTTGAAATTGGATACAAGAAGGGCAGAATTTATGAACTACAAGGACATTTTGTAGAAACCAGAATATAAAGAAGCAGCTAACAAAAGTATGCTGGAAAGTCCCTACCAGAGGAAAAATTCACTAAGAAGACTAAAGAGGATAGAATACCAATTAATGAAAGAGAGAATTAAGTAATTGTCCTAGGCTGCCGTTATGATGCTTGTATCCCCATTCGTGTGTTCTGCTTATGCTGGATATTATGTTCTGTGCCTTCACGACTGGCTCTGAAGAGCGAACGTTTTGGTTTTGTTATCAGCCTGCTCTCCCACGGCTGGCAGGACACACAGACGGGGCAGTACATAGTGCTGCTTTTTGCTTCTGCTCATTAGTTAGTTTAGCTAAGCAGTCCGAATTTTTTCCTGGACTGTTTTTCCTTCCTCACCCCCCTTTTTTTTTTTTAAATAAACAGGTTCTTTCCACTTCATTCCGAGGAATCTTTCCCGAACCAGTTGCGGGGAGGGGCCCCCTTTTGGAGGTTTTCTCCCAAATTTGCCCTAAACCAGGACGTAATTTAGAAAAAACGGGCATCAATTTCTTTGCTTGCTAAGAGTATACAAACAGGTGAAAAACTTCTGCATCAGCGTCTGTGTGGAGGCCGGAATTCTATCGGCCACAAACACACGGTGTACGCTAAAGCAACGCCTGGCTAAGAGGGACAGTGCCGGCGGGCTGTGGCGGCGGCAGAGCCGGGCCGGGGCCGTACCGAGGCTGCAGAAGATCCAGCCGCCGCCGTGGAACAGCAGCACGGCGGGCCGCGGCCGCGCGGAGGGCCCGCGGGGCCGGTACAGCCGCACGGGCACCCCCCCGAGCCGCGCCTCCTCCTGCTGCACCCCCGGGGCCGGGTCCGGCCTCCGCCCGGAGAACACCAGGCGCTTGATGGCCAGGCTGCTGCACAGCTCCATCTTCTCAAAAATCCTGCCCTGTTGGGAGAGAGGGAGGACAGCCGGGGTGAGATGAGGGGAGACCGCACACGGACTGCCCTGAGGGGGCAGCCGGTGAGGGGGAAGCAGGAGAAGGGAGAGCGGTGTGAGGGGCAGCCGGTGAGGGGCACCGGGAGAAGGGAGAGCGGTGTGAGGGGCAGCCGGTGAGGGGCACCAGGAGAAGGGAGAACCGTGTGAGGAGCAGCTGGTGAGGGGGAAGCAGGAGAAGGGAGAGCGGCGTGAGGGGCAGCCGGTGAGGGGCACCGGGAGAAGGGAGAACCGTGTGAGGAGCAGCCGGTGAGGGGCACCGGGAGAAGGGAGAACCGTGTGAGGAGCAGCTGGTGAGGGGCACCGGGAGAAGGGCAATTGGAGAGCGGCAACTGGTGAGGGGCAACTGGTGAGGGGGAAGCTGGAGAAGGGAGCTGGTGAGGGGCACTCACTGAAGGGACACCTGGTGAGGGGAATTGGTGATGGGGCTCCTGGAAAGTGAAGGGAATTGGTGATGGAGCTCCTGGAGAGTGACGGGAATTGGTGACAGGGCTCCGGGAGAGTGATGAGCTGCTGGTGAAGGGGCTCCTGGTGAGGGGGAAGCCGGAGAAGGGAGAACCTTGTGAGGGTCAGCTGGTGAGGGGTAGCTGGTGTGGGGGCACAGAAGGGCAGCTGGTGAGGACACTCATTGAAGGGACACCTGGTGAAGGGAATTAGTGACGGGGTTCCTGGAGAGTGACGGGTGGTTGGTGAAGGTGCTCCTGGTGAGGGAGGCCTTGCCAGTGCTCCCAGCTGTCTCTCATCCCTCTAAGGTTTCTGGGGTTTCTGTTTTTGTCTCCTGTGAAAGCATCCAGTCTCCCATTACTGCTACTTCCACTACCCAGCCTCCCATGTTACTGGAAAGCCCCAAGAATGGCCTAAAATCATCATGTGTGCCTAGCTAAAGTGGAAATCAAAGCAATCTCACTTTTTATAAATATTTAATTTTAAATTTAATTAGGGAAGCTCAGCTGATAAAGCTTGGGCTCTAATGGTTGACTTAATCCTTATGTAATAGGGAAAATCTGACTGAGGTCTAACAGAAATGATTTTCCAAACACTGTCCTCTCAAGTCAGCCCCCAGAAGAGAAAAGCCATCATTTAAGCCTTGATAGAGCTGGCAGGATTCTGGTATCTACACGTAGAACAAGATTAACACCTAACAACATTTCTCACAGAAGTTGCAGCAGAGTTACTCACCAGAGTAGATGTAACAATCAAAGCAGCAACAATAAGTCGAAGTTTTCCGGGATTGCTCACTCCAGGAGGGATGCTGCAATTGGCAAACTCAGTTTGAATTGTTCTTATGATTGCTGATATGAATGAAGCAACAAAAACCACCAGCAGTATCACTGGCACTAGATAAAAAAATGCCATTTCACGTATCCAGAGGTGATGTGTCTTCACACCTATCTGTGAGTTGGCTTTTTCAGGTAACAGCAAGGCCTGGAGCAGTCCCAGTTGCAAGAGATCTCTCAGGTGTTGCTCACTTTAAAGTCCTTGGAAATGTTGTGCAACGTGCCAGCAGCTATCACACTGGAGAAGAGTCAATGTGTTTAATTTCCTGTTTATCTTTATGGTAATTGTGGGACTGATAAAGGGTCTGGTATTAAATATGGAATTATTGGATTGTGGATGATAGCAGTGAGTGCTCAGAGACTGCAGCTGATTCCTGAATGAAGTTCTAGTCCATGACAGAGAGCCAGCGAATATGGAGATTAAAATATCCCTTGCAGCTGATCTGCAGCCAGGACATTCACTTCCTGCATTGTGGGCATGCTTTACATGGTTTGGCATACATACCTTTAACAGGGACTTTTAGAAAAGAAATGGGAAGAAGGGAGGGGTGGGGGGCAAAAGGTAAGTAACAGGCTCTGCAAAAGTAAATGCATCACTCCTATTTTGTTGTTAGATTAACTGTGGCTTGAAGCAACCTTGGCTAGACTAAGGTGGACTTGGCTTTGGAATGAGATGAGCTTTAATGTTCCTTCCAGCCCAAACCATTCTGATTTTAGGATTCTTTTCAAGCACAAGTTTTTCAGCATACACATATGTTTGATAAACACAAGAAAACACTTAAAGCATCTTCCCCATTGTAATTTAAACAAAGCTGCCAACAGAGTATTTCTGCTGGGAACAGTTATATTTCTAAAAGTCAAGTTAGCTAATGTGACTTCATTTTTTTGAGTGTAAAGTACTGGTTAGTACAAACAGTACTTTAGCAAACAGACATCTTCTTCAAATTTGGACTCTTAAAGTCAGGTGCTACATGTAGCAGAGAGTACAGGCTGTGCATTATAGCACTGAAGTGTCAGTGTCTTTCTCCTTTGCCAAAACACACACTTCTAGGAAAAATGAAATCATTGATTGTAATTGAATAAAACAGGTCAGACCAGATGTTGGCTTAAAATTTTACTGCATCTTTTATATCTTCTGAGAGAGCAGCACTTGTACTGGAGAAGTGTCTAGTCCAAACAAATGATTAAAATAGGGAGACTGCACTTCAGACAGCACTAGAAGAAACTGTTCTTGAAGTTTCTTTTATGGTGATCACACTGGCATAAATGCTTATTAACAAATTGTCCTATATGAACTTCTTATATGGAATTTAGAAGCATGAAAGACCACAGAAATTTGGCAGTTCTTACAGAAACAAAGAAAAATGTTGCTATAAGCTTCTTAGAAAATTCACAATGCTGTCAAGGCCCCTTTTTCCAGATGGAAATGACAACCAGTTACTATTAAACAGGTTTAGGATCCCATGGAATCCATCCTCAAGGTGGTACCAGGTCACTCGAACCCCGTTGTCCTCCAGCCTCTTCTTGTACAACAAGCCATCGTCCCGCAGCACGTCGTACTCGCAGGTCAGGATGAAAGATTCTGGCAGCTGCTGGATGATTGTGTCTTCAGCCAGCAGTGGGCACAGCGTGGGCTCACAGAATCTCTTCAGTGTCTCAAAAACTTCAGTTGTGCAGTCAAGTAGCACACGTGGTTTGTAGCCTCTGACCTTAAATTCCTCAGGGATGTTGTCTGGACTCACCCACTTTTGATATTTTAGTTTAATATCTGGAGGAATATGGGAACCTTCCAAGACCTCTTCCAGTTTTGCTGCGTTTCCATTTAGATACTGCAGCATGTAGAAAGCAGCTCGTTCCCGGAAGAGCAGAGGGACTCCCCGATTCTGTTGGTAGGATGGTAAATTGAAGTCCAGGGCCTGAAGGCCTGGGTAGATGAGGATCTGAGCACGGAGTCTGGGGAGGTCTGACCTGCCTGCCAGGGTCTGGCTCACAGCAGCTGCCAGGTTGCCCCCAGCACTGTCCCCACAGACAGTGACCCGGGCAGGATCCACGCCGTAGTGCTGCAGGTGCTGCAGGAAGTGCTGGCTGGCGCTCAGACAGTCTTCGTAGGCAGCGGGGTACTTGTGCTCAGGGGCCAGACGGTACCTGCGACACAGAGACAAGTGTAACAGAAGGAAATGTCAGTTTTAAATGTATTGCTAAAGTCCTGGTTCCTGCAACCAGGAACACCCTGATTTCTGCAGAGTTTTAATTGTCTCCATAGGATTACCATCAATAAGATTAGGTGGTGCAGATTATTTTGTTGTGATATCATCTGTTTATGGTGTCTCTTAGGTCTTTAACAACACTGGAATACTCAGCTGCTAACTAAATGTAGGTTTTATTGACAATAATTTAGTTACTTTTGCTTCAGTTTTTCATGGGTTGGACACAAATGACTTCTAGCTTGTATCTTTGTTACGTAAATTATGTTACAAATCCCTGTAATCTGAACTATTCTGCCAGTCTTTTGATAATGTATTAGCTTGTCATTCACAATGTGCTTCTCTTAAGTATCAAGCAGGCTTTCCTTGAATAAGTGTTAAGGAGATCACATAGCTCACAATCTATTTACAATCAGTTTTGAGTTTGGAACTTGAAAATATTCATTCAAAACTTCATTTTCCAGCTAGATATCCCAAAGTGTAATTTGTGATGTAATCAGACAGTGAAAACAGCCCAAATGAGTCTTCAGTGTCTCCAAGCAACAGCAAATGAAGTTGTAAATCACATACTTGAGAAATCCCACAGACACATTTATCTGAGGAAGATTCTTGCTGTGACTGAGAGGACAGGAGGTGATATTTACACTATAGGAAATAATCTCTCAGAATCAGCATGAGCAAAGACTCACCCCACAGATACAACCACAGATTCACTCTCTCTGGCAATGAAGCGGCACAGCTCTTCATGGGTCTCTGAAAGAGATTTGGTGGGGTTTGGGTTTAGGTTGGGCTGCATTTTATCTCCAGAGAAGAGATGTTATCTATTGGAGAAATCAAAGAATTGCAAGAAGGAAATGCTCTCTACTTTTCCCTGCTGCTTCCTACAAAGCTCCTCAGTTCTTTTGTACCTCCTCATCTTCCTATTTCAGTATTTTTTTCCCCTTATTTCATTGTCCTGTAAGAAAAATCACGCAATCCACGGCAGATGCCTTCTTCTGGCAGCAAGAATTACGAGATTGAACCTGTGGTTATATTCAAAGTTTGCAACTGCTACAGATCAAGAAACAACCAACTTTATTTTTTATGAAACATGTATTTCTTTAACTGAAATATTTCTGGTAGATATCTTACCAAGACTTCCAAATACCCATCCTCCTCCATGAAAAAACACAACTCCTCTCCTTTGGCTGGCAGATGGAGCCTTAGGCTGGTAAATCCTTACAGGCACTTTCTCAAACCACAGGTCCTTGATGAAGAGCTTTGGGTCCGCCCCCAGAGTTTTTCTTCCTTGTATGTACCGCACAAAGCTCACCTGAGTGCAGATGCCAAAGTTTTCCAAAATCTTTCCCTGTTCAAAGGCAAAGAGAACAGAGAGCTCACTCAAGAGACCCTGTGTTTTCCAAAGGAAAGGAACTGTGTGGACAGTAAACTCACAGTGCCTAAGTCATGGGGTTTTAGGGCAGTAATGAACTAATGGAATAGTTGTACAGGTATAGGAGAAAACTGAACAGCAGCATCAGGAGGGGTTATAGAGTTACATGAACAAAGAACAGAACCCCAAACAATGCAACATTAACAGACTGGTGAGATAGAATCCTCTGCTTCCTCAGCAGGTCCTTTACCTAGCTTTGAAAGCAAGTTTGGTTTTCACTGGTTATTCTATCCTTCCCCCCCAGATGATGTGGAAACATAGCAAATATGATCATTCTGGTGCTGATTTTCATGGTACAGACACTTGCCCAAAGTAGAGTTGACTAAGTTAAGAATATATTTGATAATTGCTTTTTGATCCATTTCCTAGGTCGCACTGATGTGTGTCATGCACTGACAAGAAGATCCTGACATATTCAGTAGGAATGAACTTCTCTTCATTCTCTGTGCTATAGGGATATTCATGCCAGATACCAGACAATTAATACAAATCAGACCTAGTGCTCCAACGTAACTTTGCATAAATAAAAGGCATATCTTCTGTTTTGAAATGCATTGTTCAGCCATGCCAGTCTGTACTTTGGTCCTTAGGAATATTTGGACCAAGTTCATATTACTCAAGATTCTGTTATGAATATATCTTATTAGCCAGCCACATTTGCATGGATTGTCAGTAGTGTCATAACTCCCAAAATATTTATCTACAAAAGGCCTTTTTTTTTCAGCGATTACAGATATTTATAATATTCTCCATGCCTGATCTTGAGGAAAGATTTCTTGAAGAAACCAAGACATTTTGCAAGGTAGTGATTTTAATTTTTCACAGAAACTAGTCTTAGTGTCTCCAGTTGTATGATAAAATGATTTCTTCTTTTGTATTTGCTGTTTTCCAAGCAGGAATGGAACAATACCAAGGATATTTTAACTTTTACATTCAACTTGTTTGTTTTCTTTCACCCTGTGTTGCTTACATTGCAGCATACAATGCTGGTTTATGGTGGGCAGTGGATTGATGATTAAAAGAGAACTGGCTTTTCCAGCTGTTTAAGTGATGTAATCTCTTTCTAATTACAACTTCTGTGCAGCCAAAGCATGAGAATACATATATCTAGAATTCTTTACTATGGTTGACCATAATCTATTTCTGACAGAATATTTCTGACAGATTTTTTTTCTCTTTGTTTTCCATTTTAAATTTTAAATAGCTTGTATCTCTTTGCAGATATTCCATTAAATTAATTTAGTAAATATATGCACAACCTCTGTTACCTCCTGTCTAATGCCATGTCTCATCAGAGCATCTCTACACCTATCATTACATAGAAATACCTGTGATTCAGTGAGCTCCTCTGTCAGCAGAGCTCACCAGATGCTGAGTGCTGCTCTTGGAGACTGATTACCTTCCCACACATTTCCAAGCTGCTTCACCTGGAGAAGATGGGCTGGTCAGAGCCCCTCATTCCCATCAGGCAATCCTGCTTAGTTGCTGCAGGAGTTATATAAATGTGCTTTGGGGAGA
This sequence comes from Haemorhous mexicanus, assembly GCF_027477595.1. Classification (NCBI taxonomy): domain Eukaryota; kingdom Metazoa; phylum Chordata; class Aves; order Passeriformes; family Fringillidae; genus Haemorhous; species Haemorhous mexicanus. The sequence goes on along the minus strand of NC_082363.1, from coordinate 3,676,577 downwards.
AGAATTCCTTCAGCTCCTCTTGGACAACGTTACCTAATTTTGTCACATGTGTGACAGAAACTTGTCCTTCCCAAGGCCAGTTCTGAAATGTTCAGCTTCTCACTTCATATTCACAATAAATACAGAATTCTCATCCCCATGCCCACAAAAAGCTTGGAAGCACGGGCCAGAGACATGTGGTATAGTCTGAGCCAAGAATGGAAATACAAATGATCCAACGTGGATAAACATTATAAATCAAATGATTGCTAGGTCAGCTCAAGTCAGGGCAGAAGCACAGTCAGACTTTTACACACTTGTGTTAAGGCAGCATTTAGGTACCGCCTAAGATAGAGCTGGGCAGGACTGGGTTAGAGGAGTGCAGTCTCAGAAGTCTGGCAAAAGTTTCTTTGGCAACACTCAGCTCAATAAAACATGCAGCATGACAGCAATGCCCTGCTTTGCTCTCTGGAACCTAATTCCATGCAGGCTTCTAGCACAGTAGTAAGTTTAAAATCTACAGGTTGTCTGTTCTTCCCCCCAAAATCACACCACGTTCACTTACCACCACGGCTGTGCATATTAAAATTATATGAATGATTCTGAGCTTTGCAGGCTGAGTCACTCCAGGAGGAATTTCTGAGTTGGAGAAATCAAAATTAATTGCCCCTATGACCAACAATATAAATGAAGCAAGAAAACCAACTAAGAATAACACCAGCACTGTGAGTACAACTGCCATGTTGCTGAACTGCAGTGATCTGACATGTCTTTGATTTGACTTTCCAATATATATTTGTCTTGTTACTTCCTGATTCTTTGTTAATCTTCCTGTTCTTTGTTTGCTCCAGTAAAAACCTTTCTCCCCCCTTTCACAAATACATTAGCAGGTATCTTTCCCTCTCCCACTTTCTTTACCCCCATTCCTGTTATCTTACACAAGATAACAGGAATGGGGGGAAAGAAGGTCAAAGTCCTTGATTTGTCAGTAGATCTATGCCAGCAGCATTTTGGAATTTTTGCAAGAAACCAGTGCTTAGCTGGGAGAAGGGTGTTAGGAATGACCTGCATTACTATCAAACTAGTTGGAGGTGGAAAATGGACAGAGGGCATTTGTGTGCTTTGAGTTTGTGGCACTATAAAACACCTATCTGGAGAATTTCCTCAGGAGTGGGAACCTGCATGAGATGATTGTCACTCAGAAGGGCCAAAGGGATTGTCAGCAGTGCTCTTTGGAAAGGTGCATTAGAAAATTCTGTCATTACCCAGCTCAGTTCTTTTTAGTATTTGTGCTCTCTTCTAACAGAAGAACATGCTTTAAAAAAGCCACAGGAGGTTGACTTTAGATTCATGATTAGGTGACCGTGTTGCAGGTAACTTTCAGTAACTCTACGTGCAACAAATACAGCTGAGAATGACTTAAGATAGCCAGTGATTAAAGAGTTCTGAATCAAGCTGCTTTATCTTGTTCTTGCTGAGGAGTAGGATTGTGCTAATGTAGAGAAGGTGTACTTTAAATGATGCAAATCAATTAATTGTGAATCTAAGTCTGCAGCTCTTCAAACAGCTAGGATGTCAGAACATTTAAATTGCAAATTCATGGGGAAAGAGAAGAGGTAAAAAAATCTAACTTTATTAGGTAGCAATGTGGGGGATTGGGGTTTTTTTTTATTTGTTGTTGTTGTTGTAAAGTCAAATTATAAGTGATGGGGGGAAAGTACCATGTCATTTTAGTTACAAAACTTTATAAAAATTTAATTTCATATTGTTTCTCTAGTGGGAAGTTGAGTGTTTTTAATAGGGCACATGGTCTTCATAAAATATTCTGAAGTAGAAGGAAATCTTGTTTCAAAAATCAGCAGAAGCCCAGATTTGAAAAAAACCAGTCCATCAGTGGTGTTTGTGGACTTTCAGTTTGTATTGTGTTTTCACAGTTGTGTGGTTATATCTAATTGTTTGGTAGGTTAATTACTGACCACAGCACAGCTGTGACCAGGTAAAAGCAGCAGGATTGTGGTCTCTGCCTGCCTGTGTTGTTTTGTTCTCTCACCATGGGAGGGGCATTTCTCTTGGGTTCATCAGTCAGTATGTGTTTAGCAAATGTAACTCTCACTCTTATAACAGGAATATTTGCAGTGCTAGTTTTTTATTTTGTTGTTGTTGAAAGCATCACAGAATCACCATAGCATTACAGTGATAATATAGATAAAATTGTGCTTCTCTGCCTTCTTTACATGATTTTCAGATTTTTTTCAACACAGCAGAACAGGTAGTCTTGAGCATAAGATAATCTTGAAAGAAAAATGGGTTATGGAAAAGTCTCACCTCTGCACTTCTCTGACATCCACACACTCATTGAAGTTCAGAGATTCCAGTTTGAGAATGAAGTTTCAAAATGAAACATCATTTCTCAGATCCCAAACAAAATCAAACTCATGCTAGTGCCAATTTAGGATTTCTGCTCTGAACAGGAGCCTTCCTTTTGACTTCCCATTTTCTGGAGCAGTGTAGTTTTTGTAGAGACTAAACCTGGAAATTAAATTCATGGCTGCAATTTCAGTGTCTGCTGTAAGACTTCATAGTAGCTGAGTTCTCCATCTGATACCATCAACACCTCCTGTCTGTCAAAGGGCCAAAGCTGACCTTAGTTGTTGTCTTCAGCATTTCTGAGCTGTTGAAGTATCTTCATGGAGATTCTTGTCTCTTGCCTTCAGTGTGTGCCAGCCATGCAAAGATTCTGGAATTGCTGTAGTTTTAGTGAAACAGGATGTTCTAGGTGCCTTGCCTTTTCACTTCAGTCTTATTGGTGTGTTTTTACAAGAATATTTTCTAGAATGGTGGCACTTCAAATAATCTTAACATTTGTTTGGGAGTCACTACAGAAGCAGAAATCAGAAACTAAAAAATGCAGTCAAAATCCAAATGATAAATCAAAGGTGTTTATTACCCTTGCCAAGTATAAATTCATAGACACTGCCTGACTTTTGTCTTTCTTCTGAAAAATACTTCTATAAACCATTTATATAATTCACAATACTGTCCATTATCTTATTTCCAGATAAAAAGGAAAAAATCCCATAGCCAAAAAAGGCTAAAATTCCATGGAAGGCATTCTCACAGTGATACCAGGTCACTTGAACACCATTTTCCTCTAGTCTCTTCTTGTATAACAGACCATCATCCCTCAACACATCAAACTCACAGGTTGCAATGTAGGACTCAGGGAGCTGGCAAATAATGGAATCTTCAGCTAACAGAGGGGAAAATGTCATTTCTAAAATTTCTTTGACAGCTTCATGGACTTCAGGTTTATATGATGCAGGTTTTGGTGGTACATAGCCTCTAACCTTAAATTCATCAGGAATGAGGTCAGCACTTATCCATTTTTTATACTGGTGTCTCATACAATCAGGAACATGGCAGTTTTGTAGAACATCTTTCCAATATGTGGGTTTTTTGTTAAGGTAACGAAAACAGAAGTAGATGATCATCTTCCGGGTCAACATGGGGACAAAAGCATTCTGCTGGTAGGAGGGCAATTGGAAATCCAGCCCCTGGAGTCCTGGGTAAAGCAGGACCTGAGCACGTACTTTTGGCAGATCTCTATGATTCAGCAGGATTTGGCAAATAACCGTAGCAAAATTAGCTCCACAGCTGTCACCACTAATGATGATGAGACCAGGATCCACGTGATACTCTTCTAAATTCCTCATGAAGTATAAGGTGGCATTGAGACAGTCAAAATATTGCCCTGGGTAGGAATGTTCAGGAGCCAGACGGTACCTGAAATGTTCAAGTGTCAGTGGAGTTACAAACATTCAGTTTGTGTTGTTTGCAGTTGCTGTGGTAGTTAGGCAGACTTTTTTTCTTAATTTTAAAGATGATATTTGGGTTTAACTAATATAGATTGGAAGGCCAAACTAATGATGCAACAGCTCTTTTAGAATACCTTGCCTATAAACACATTTCTAAATGAAATGAAAGGTTTAAGTGAAAAATAGGGATGTGATCTGAAAGAGTAAATATTTTCAGCATATTTTTCAGAAGAGTTTCAAGTGAGAGCTGTATTCCCATAAATATTTCTATGGCAAAATAGCACTTACCCAACAGACACAACCACTGAGTTGCATTTTTTCGCCATATAGCGGCATACTCTTTCAAAGGCTCCTAGAGAGAAAGTTTAGCAGAAATGATGATTTGAAAATCAAGTATATTTTGAAATGAAAATACAGATCCCTGAACATGTGCTACATGGAAGGCACTGCAAGATGAGACTGATAAGGAACCTGTGCTATGGAATGTGGTCTTTACACATTTATACTTTTTCTGTTGGCCAGTGGCTCTCAGGGCATCACACAAGCATGTGAGGATTGTGATACTGGGGAAACCCAGAAATCTGTCTGGTATGGTCTCACATCTTACTTGGTGGTCAACAAAAGGTGTCTAAGGAGAGTGTAAGCTGAGGATAAACAGGAATAAGGCGCATACAGGAATTTGAGGCTCAGGGTGCTCCTTTGAGACAGAAGCTATCTTTATACCTAAGGCCCTTGATTAGCATTTCTTTTGTGAATTACCCAAACCACTTGTTAAGCTCATGATTTTAACCTTAACCATAACAGCTTTGTGCAGAGAGGAGCTCTCTCACTTGCTTACAAAGGTGTGAAGAGCCATTTCTAGTTGCTCCTTTTGTACCTGGCATTCACTGCTTCCACATGGTGGAATTCTTGTACTGTAAGAAATGGTGGATAAATCCTTCCCTGTTTAACTTCTCTTGCTTCTCATGATTTTATAGTCACTTAGTGTACCTGTCTTTATGCACCTTTTGCAGCCTGAAGAGTCATAGTTCATTCACATATTCTCTGCCCAGAAGCATTTTTCTCACCTAGGCATCCTCTCCAAGTCTTTCCAGAACTGCTTTATCATTTTTGAGGAGGGGGAAGCAGAGCTATAAGCACTCTGCTGTATTTAGATACACCATGGATTTATTGCAGTGGCATTAATTATAATTGCTAGCATCTTGTTTGCTTTTTGACTGCTACTGTGCACTATGTCAACAATTTCAGGTAACTTCCTACCATATCCCAAGAGCTCCTTCCTGCTCCAGCTTGGAGTCCATTGTTTCATTTATAAGGTCAGAATGCTCTGTTCATCTGTTTGACTTCTCTACATGCCATTTCTCCTGTCATTTTATTGTCTGATCCTCTGCTGTCATAAAGACGTTCTGCAGTTTTTCAGCCATCCCCCTCAGAGGATTTAATACCACATCACCTTGCACCATCTTTTCTGTTTGAATAAATTGAATCAATAAATTGATTTGCATTGCTCCCAGTACAGATCTCCTTATGGGAATCTCACAGGAACTTCCCCATAACCCATCTTTTTTCTGTCTTTCAGTCAGCTCTAATCCAAATGAAAGACCTTCCCTCTTGTGTCATGGGTGTGTAGCCTCTTTAGGAGACTCTTCTGGAAATCAAAGTGGGTTTTAGCAACTCAGTCTCCTTTATTCATGTATTTGCTGACTTAAAAAACTTAAATTGATGAAACTGATAAAGAGTGGGTTTCGATTAGATATTAGGAAGAAATTCTTCCCTGTGAGGGTTGTGAAGCCCTGACCCAGGATGCCCAGAGCAGCTGTGGCTGCCTTGTCCCTGGAAATGTTCAAGGCCAGGTAGGACAGGGCTTGGAGCAACCTGGAATAGCAGAAGGTGTCCCTGTCCATGGTGGGGACTTGGAATGAAAATGAGACTTAAGTTCCCTTCCACCCAAACTATTCAACAATTCTAGGATTTGTGAAGTATGACATCCCTCTGAGGAATAAGCCATAGTTATCTGTCCACTGATTTTTTCAGTGTGGCATCTGCTAATTTGCTGGTTGCAGACTTCAGACTTCCTAGGCTGGAGATTCCCAAAGGCCTTCTGAAAGCCTGTCATCATGTTGTTTTCCTGTCATCAAACACCAAAAGGAATTGAAGCCAAAGGTCAGGTCCCACTCTCTGTGTACAGGTATGGCTGTTACATCAAGCCATGCCACGTGAACAGGGTCTCACTGTGCAACTTGTGGTGTGTTTTTTCCTTCCAGTGAGAGGAATTCCCCTGTCACTTAGATCACAGAGTGCCTGCCCTCCCTGGAATCCTCACTGCCACCCAGACTAGCCCTAGACAAGAGCCTGGCACTCCCCCCAGGCTCCTGTGCCCTGAGTGCAGCAGGGAGGGTTATCTGTGCCCCAGTGCAGAGGGGAACCCATGGCACAGGAGTAATGTCATGATTCCTGCACGGGGCTGAAGGATGCCAGGAAATTCAGCCCAGTATAGTGCAGATCTACCTTTTGAAACAGTAAAGGATTCAAACCCCTCAAATTGCACTGCCTGACCCCTGGAATGAAGTTCAGATTTCCATGTTAGGGGCCTTGGCTTGCAGAGAAGGCACTCGGAGCCTTAGCTGCTCAGAAGATCCTGAGCACTCAGGGAGCTGAACTCCCAGCTGCTGAGACAAGGGTTGTCTCCCTTTCTGGAAAAGAAATCAAGTACCCTCTGCCAGAATCAAACTTCCCCAAATTGCTCCTTTGTTATTTATATTTTCCTTCCTTTGGATTCCTTGTTTGTATGAATGGGAATTTATTTACAGATTTTTTAAAATGTATTTAAATCCTTCCTTGGCTCCATATTATATCTTTTCTGTAAGATAGGGTAGTCTTAGTAGAGCAGCATCCCTCACTGAGAGCTGAGAGCAGTGTGAGGGATTTCTGGATCACAGATCTCTTGCCCAAAGGAGGCAGAGATGGGACTCCCTTTAACACGAGACTGTTCATTCCACAAATGCTTTCCAGTTTGCACTGAGCAAAGACTGATGACACAAGGAAGGACAGGGCAGACATTGACTGACACATGCCTGAAGGCAAAAATGTAAAGGTTTGGATTTGACTTGAAAAATAAAACTTGCCCATTTCTTACTAATGCTCCCAAATGTGCCAGCGCCTCCATGAAAATACAGAATTCCTCTTCTTTTGCCAGCGGGGGGCCTTTTGGGCTGATAAATCCTCAAGGGTACCTCATCTACTGTGAGGTCTTTGATAAGCAGCTTGGAATCTCTCCATGGAGGTATCCCATCGAGCACTGCTCGCAGTATGGTTAAATCACTGCAGATCCCCAGCTTCTCCAAAATCTTTCCCTGTTGACAAGAAAGAATTTGGAAGAAGAGGAGTAATGTTGGCTTGTTTCTGAACAGACAGCATTATTCTATGTACATGCAGTTCAATATGTACAGGATACATCTAGGTATTTGTTTTAAATTTTCATATGAAACAGTTTCCCAGCATAAAGGGGCTGCAGTTTGACTGAAAAAATCTAAAGAAGCTTTTAAGATTAGTCATATTAATTTTATGAGTTAATTTACCGTGTTTTGGATTCATATATCAATGCTTACAGGTTTCAGGAGCATAAATTGCTTTTTTCTTTTTTTTTTCCCCCTTAAGTAACACATTTTCCTCCTGCTCCCAAATATCCTACCCAAGCAAAAGTGAAATCCCCAGGTTAAGAAATTTAACTTACCATGACCATGGTTGTGATCATCAAGGAGTAGAAAAAACGAAGCTTTAGAGGTTGCTCAATTCCAGGTGGCAGTTCTAAGTTGAAAAAATCATATAATACAACCCCCCAGAACAGTGCTGGTATTAAAACAGGAGAAATAAAAAACATTCCTATAATTGCTAAAGTTGTATAAATGGATGCCATTTCACTTCAAAACAGGAGTGAATGCTATAAAACTGGGTTAAGCCCTGTTTTCAAGTGCATCTAAGGTGTCTTCACAGAAGACTGAGTGCTCGGTTCATATGCAGAAATTAAATGTTTATTAATGTTGCAATGCAATGTAATGCAATTTTCTCCACCCTTCTTTTGCTAATGATACTATTCACAACACTTGTATGCCTCATTTATACCCTTTACAAAAGGTGGGATTCAAACTGTCTGGAAGTGATTACTCCTATGAGCTTTTCACTAACAAGGAGAAATAGCTATTCAGAGGGGCCTTGATTTGAAGATGGTCTTTTTGGTTTGTAGTGGATTCATTCTGGATGGATATTTCTGTTGCAGTGTTAAATTTTAGTGATGTGGGGCTACTTGCATTTGTCATCAAAGCATATATACACTTCTTTGAGAAGAAAAATACTCAAATCCACAAATTTTTATAAACTCTGTTTCATAGGGGAGTACACTGACACATCTGTGCTCTAATTTTTGTTTAAATAAGAGTATATTTGCTCTGTGTTTAAAATCAGTGCAAGCCTGAATATACACTTAAGTCTCTCCAGACACTTGAGGGCATGTTTGTAGGTTGAAGCCACTGTTGCTGCTGGTAAAAGCTTTTTAGCAAATAACCCTCAGAGTTTCATATTCACTGTAATTCTTGCTTGCAGTTCAGTGTAGAGGCATTATGAATACATCTGTATTGGTGAGGGATTGGTAACAGTTGGTGGCAGTTGTTTGGTGAAGTAATTTTTCTGGTTTTTGTTACGTTTTCTACATGATTTAAAATTTACAGTTGCCAAACATTTTGTGCCTTGGCTTTTAAAGTGGAATTCCAGTCTGAAAACTGAATTAATCGTTAGTTTCATTAGCACAGTATTTAAATGAAAGCAATGCTGACAGCTGATTTGCACAACATTGGCTTGTGAAGGTAAGGATGTGTGGGACGGAGCAATCTCATAAATTTGTGCCAGGGTTTGTGAAATAGGGAGATCATTGGAGCCTTTTCTGGGCTGATTGGCTGATTTGGAGCCTTTCCCTTCCACAGAGCACAAATTTAGGATACCAGTAGTTAAAATGCTAGACTGCAGAGTACTGAAGCCAAACCCAGATGCCCATGGCCGGTGCTCAGCTTGTCCTAAGCTCACAGATGTTCTCCACAGGGCTCTTCAGCACAGCTGGGGCAGCCCAGTGGTGTTTGTGGTTATTAGTTGTAGAAATGTTTCCCTGTAGTGTGATATTATAGCACAGCCTGTGGGGATTTGGCTTTGTTTTGCCATATATTCCTGTAAGAACAGCACAGTTTAACTAAGTGCTGATTTCTTATGTCTGTGCCATCAGTCAAGATAAATTCCCACATGGATATCAGCTCTGAATCTTGTATTTCAGCATTCTTGAGGATTTCTTATATTTAAATCCTCAGAGGAGGCAATTTCTGTGCTTTCTAAAGAACCTTTAATCAAGAATAAAAAATTCTTAAAGGTACTTAGTACTTCAGTGGCAGTAAATGAAACTTTTAAAGGTGACCAAAGGCAATTAAACACCTGCTATTTATGTGATCAGATGATGAAAGCCTTATACCAAAGAGCACATGTCTGTCTGCTGTTACCTCTATGAGCTCTTGCTGACACTGTTTTGACACAAGACTTCTTCTATTCAGTGAGTCAGTAATTAATCAGCTTTAATCAAAACCAAAACATCTCACACATGCCTCCTCTGTTTTGAAACCTTGATGGACTGATTGAGTAGGAGGAAAATTTCTTTACTGTCTTTTTGTTTAAAAAGAAATTTACAAAGGGACATTTAGGAGTTTTTTGTTCATTTGCTTTTTGTTGTTAGGCCCTGGCAGTTATCTATAGAATCTGTTGTAAAGTCATGACAGTCTGAACAAAAATCTTTCAGTTCTGCATTACAGCCTTTCTGTTGCTAAAGAAATGTTGGTGAATCAATGTTTTAAAATATTATCCTAATGTTTTAATCTCTTAGTATGTTATACTGTTAGAGTACACTCAGCATGTGAACTTAGAGCATGTTGTAGCTCTGTGCTGTTTGCACCTCCAGTCCTTGTCCTGTTAACTCAATGTCCAAGTTTTTCCAGAATCAAGTAAATCCCATGATCCGAGAGCTGCTTGGTCCTTCTGGGGATGTTGATGTTGACAATTGTGTGATGATGCTTGGTGCCTTATATTTTCATATTTCATCTATTTCCAGTCTGGCCAGCCATTTCTGTACCCAGAGGATGGGTAGGAATATCTGTGGTCAGTATCAGATTCTCAAGTTGTTACAAAACAGTCAGTGAGGTTTTCAGGTTTTTTTTCCCAGTTGTTTTTGAGGTGGTAAATTTCAAAAGAATGTTTTTATTTCATTTGAATCCACTGCATGAAATGAGTACCTTGTGTCTTCTCAAACAAAAAGGCTTCTTCTCTATCTGGCAGTAGAGAAGCAGTTCTTTAAATGGTGCCTGTTTGATGTGTTTTGCTATAGCCATATTTTTGTTCTTCAGCAAACTCATCTCCAAACCCTAATTTCCACAAAGTCTTTACCTATTGATGAGAACAAGCTTGCACTACCTAAAGGTTGATGAGATTCCACTAAACCAGAGAAAATGAACACAGTGTGGAGTTTGACATTGCAATGAGAATTATGAGCCTCATGTGGTTCTTTATTGTTAGAAAACAGCTACTCAGAGCTCACAAAATGATTATTTGTTGAACTTGGTGTTGCTGGAGTTTAATTGGTTAATGTAGTGTGTGATGAGTACAGAATTGACAAATTTAGTTGGGTAAATGCTTCCCAGTTTCTCATCAGCAAGCCTCCATTCTAAAATTCGTTCTCTTGTTGATTTTTCAGCGTATTTCTCATAGCTACAGTAATGATGGGAAGGGGAAGTACAATAATGATACCTACCCAAAGAAATGTGGTCTTTGCAGGTTTTCCCAAGACTCAGCTTTGTGGATTTCCTAAAGCTTCACACATAGCTTTGTAGGCTGAGAATGTGTAAAACTCATCAACTTCCCCTTAATTATTAGTGGAAGAGGCAGGAGCTGACAAACCCAACACTGTGCAAGGCAAGAGCACTCGGGAGAGGTGGTGCCAATGAATTCTGTGACTGTCCTGAGTTGTTGGTTTTCTTGTGAAGTCTCTCTAAAACATTACAACACCTTTCACTTGTGATTGCAGGCAGTTTCCACCACTGCTAACCTGGAGTCAGTTGACTATTGCAGAGTTTCTCTGTGTAACACAGGAAATCCTATGATGAGTAACTAAAGCATTGGAAAGGAGTCAGCTGTGATGACTAAGGTATTGATTCTAGCAGGTATAGCCAGGAAGCAGAAAACAGGAAAAAATAACATATTACAAAGAAAATTTAAACCCAGAAATAATAGCTTCTGTTAGAGTTCTTTATTTTTTAATATTCATTTCAAAGTGAAACACTCTGGTAAATATAATTTGCCTTGCTTTTTAAAATTATTCTTATTTTCTCTAGGTAATTTAGCAGAACAGTTAGAATCTGTAGAGTACTTTAACTGACTTTGTTTTTACTACTTCGAGCATGGAAGGAACTTGCCATACTTCAGTTCACATTTCTTCCTTTCACATCCTGTAAACAACTGACTGAAGGCACCTCAGAGCTTTTCATACCTGTAAGCCTGAGTCTTCTGATCTGTGAGATGGATTGAATATGCCCTTCACAGTGACAGTAAGAAGCATTAAGAAATTACAGCTTAGTACATGCTGTACCATACTGGTTTTTAAAGGTGCTGTGTATTTGCTTCATCTGCCTCTGCATTTAGGCTGCCTCCTACCTACTTTTCAGCGTCCTCCCTTCTTGTTATCTCCATCTCCCCACCCAAATAAGTAGCTAGTTCCTGTATGCTTTGCTCTTACAACAGAAAGCCACCTTGCACTTGGCATAAATCTTTATTTTAGCCCTTTCTTTCTTCCTTTTCTTCTTTGAAGTCTGTCCCTTCCAAATGATTCCTAGGCTAAACAGCTGCTAACAAATTCTGGAGTAAAAAGCTGTACTGTATTTAAAAACAAACAAACAAACAATAAAAGAATTTTATGTATTAGCATTCAGCGATGGAAATTCAGATCTTGTGTTGTGCAGTTCAGAGCAGGTACATTTTTGAAATGCTTATTCAGCTGGAGGGTTTTGTAGAGCAGCACTGGGAAATGTGGATGGATTGTTGGGTGTCTGTGTCTCTGTTGCTGTGCAGTTCTGTTCCTTAGAGTATGGATTCCAAAAAGCTGCTCTGGAACATCCACTTGGGATTCCATGGCAGGTCATCACATCAAAATCAATCTTATTAAATCAGAAGTTGCTTGAATGTAAATATAACAACTTCAACTGCACTTCTTTTCCCATGGCCAGGTTTGTCTGAGTCTCAGTGTTCCAGATATTCAGGTTAGCAGTGTCTGCACTCTCACAGGAATCAGCAAACACAGTGAATAACTGAGACAAGGAGGACAGCAATAAAAACAGCCAGAGTTTGCAGGATTCTGCCAGAGCAGTACAGAGAATGGGTATCATAGGCAGAGAATAGTGTTAAATAACACAACTTCTAAGTAATAGAGCTACTAAATTTGGAATGTTTTCTAATTTCCTGTTTATTTTTAAAATGCTGTGGTATGTGCATTGTTACTAGTGTGGTATAAAGAGGTGATGTGAAGGCAGCAAAGCAGAGGATAACTGAAGCTGTAAATTTCTGTAATACAGCACTCCAAACTTGATTGGTTAGAACAGGTAATCTAAAGTTGTTATGGCTTCATATGTGCTCTGTTAGTCAACAGAAAGCTTTAGGCTTTGAAGGCATAAGAACAAGTTGAGTAAAATATTGAAATCAAAGCACAGTTTGACCTTTGGCAGTGTGTTTCAGGTACTCACATCGTGTGCCCAGAGCACCAAGAGGTTTTCCAGGTTATTACAGACTCAGCTGGTGCTGACATCTGGTGATGGAATGATGCAGGGCAGTTTGCTTTCCCTTCCTTCATGTCCTTCAGCATCTTTCTGTCACACAGAGCAGCTCAAAGAGTGTCAGGCCCTCCCAGCTGCACTGACCTTCCCAGCATCTCACTGGTTTTCAGTTTTCAACAGTGTTCCAGTCTGCTCCTGGATCCTTTTATGTGTGTTACAGTGCTCATGGGCAAACTCTGGAGACCAGTTAAAGAAATGTGGCTCTTGCCCACATTCTCTGGGGTTAATACCTCTGAATGGACCAGCCTTGTCCACACCCTGTTCCTGTCTGGAGGGCAGCTTGGGCTCTCCTTTTACTCAGGGTGCTAACTCTGGAGGGAATTATCACCTCAGGCACCTCACCCTCCTCCCTTGTGGAAGGAACTAGTGGTTTTTGTCAAGATGGGAAGGAACTGCCCCAGCTAAGGAAAGTTACTTGTCAACATTGTATTTTCCTAAGTTCTTCATAGGCAAAAACTCACCAATAACCCAGGAGCTCTCTGGGTTAAAAAAAAAAAAACCTGTAGTATCTTCATCATATGGTCTTTGGGGTGTAATACCCATGAGAGGTTTGACAGCTGTCAGCCTTTGTGTTAGTCTGACTGTTGTATATTTTATTGTCAGGAATGCACTGCTCTATCACTTTATGGACAAACTGCCACTGGGGTCACATGAGCATTCATGGCACAGGCTGCCCATGTGGAAAACAGGCAGCACTCAAGAGTGTGCATTCAACAGCACAACAACAACAGCATTCAACAGTGTCAGTGTGTGCCTAGAAATCAGGAAAACACTGGAGAAGATTTTCTGACTTTTATGCTTATTTGCATTGTATTCATTCAGAGATGTCATGTGGAAGATCCCTGTAAAATTTCCCCTTTTTTCCTGACTACTATGTGAATGTAACTAAATGTAATTCATATTGTTCTGGCAAGTTTCTTTACTCATATGCTGAATGTAAATAGCCATGCAGAGCATTGCAGGAAAGCCCTTCCCTTGGTTGTAGGGTGTCTTCTGTTGGATCCTGTGTCTTACATAACTGTCTGCAGTTGCTTTTGGTTATAGTTTAAATGAGCCAGTGGGGGGCAGAAAACACATAGAGTAACATCAGATACAGAGAGTATTCTTTGAAAATTATAGAGCTAGAAATTTCCCTGACAAGAATGGTGGTAATTTCAGTGTGGTCAGTGTTCCAGGTGTTAATTTAAACAGAGACAGCCAGAAGTTTTGTCTGTCAGTAAAACTGCATCCTTGCCCTGTTTTTGATTCTTCATGGAAATGCATCTTGCCTCCAAGTAGAACTTAGAACTTACGGAAGAGTTTAAGACAATAGAGTCTAGTGACATAATAAGTTATTTTGGTTCAGGACATAAGATTATAACAAAACCTGAAACAATGACACTGTTCCACAGTGATACATTCACCTCAGAATGGTGTAAGTAAAACATTTACTGACATTTCTGGCAATAGTTGAGGTCATTTCTGAGAAAATAGCTTTACATTTTTGCAATGCCATTTTATTTTGAATTGGTTTCCTTGCTCATTCATTCTTGTTGTAAACAGCTGAAGATTGACCTGAACTTAGATTTTTTTTTTTTTTTTTAATTTTCTCAATCACTGCCCTTTCTCCCCAATGGCACTTGGCACTGTCCCTCAAAGGGAGAGTCCTTCCTGCATCAGGCAGTGCTGGCCTACACTTTATAAAGGAACTGATATTACTTTATATTCCCATGCATCCATTATCTATATATAAAATGTAAATGCATGGTTTTTTTTAATAGATGTTGTTTTCTTTAACCAATACTTGTTATAACATCTGTAGTTCCAGGCCTGCCCTTTCTCTCTCTTCCTCTCCTTCTCTTCCCCTTCTTTCATTTCTATTTTTACATTTTTCCTGCTACATTCAGTTCTTTTTAAGCTTGTCTCAAATTGAGCTCTCACCAGATACAGGCTTTCTTAAGTCTTTGACCATATTCTTTATATACTGATCCTGTAGATTAACACCCTGTTACCTGCCCCAGGTTGTTTTCAAATGTGGTTTGTGTTCTGATAGTACCAGAACTTTACTGAACCAGACTACATTGCAAACCCCATGCTATAAGGATGAGATCTTTAATGGCTACAAGAGAGAACTGAAGAGCTGGTAGAGAAAAGAAATGTAATTTCACCTGATTTTGTCTCTCCTGAGAGAAAATTAAGCAAAGGCCATCATGCAATCAACTTAGTGGGTAAAAAGAAGACAGATGCAATGCAGAAATTTAAGGTGATGATTTAAGGAAAGGAAAATTGAGGATTTTAAAAAATAAGTTTGTAAGCAAAAAGAGATAGGAATCAGGAAAAGAAAGAAAGAAATGGAATTTTACATCAGTCTTAGAAAATTCACTATCTTTTGCAGGCCTTTAGCTCCAGAGCGGAATCCTACCACCTTACCAAAAAGTGCTAAGAACACTGTTCCATGGAACCCCTCTTGCAGATGGCACCAGGTCAGTTTTATACCATGGTCCTCTAATCGTTTCTTGTACAGCAGTCCATCATCTCTGAGCACATCAAGTTCACAGGTCAAAATGAAGGTCTCAGGAAGCTGAGCAATCACACTGTCTTCAGCCAAGAGTGGTGAAAAAACAGGGTCAAACATGGACTCAACCACTTCACAGACTTCTTTTGAGGGTGGATATGTTGGACTTGGTTTGTAACCTCTTGTTTTAAACTCATGAGAGATGTAGTCAGGACTCACCCACTTCTGATATTTCAGTCTCCGATCTTCTGAAACATGGCAGCCTTTAAATATATCTTCAATGAGGCCCAAGTCCAGATTAACATACTTCAAGCCAAGAACAAGGGTTCGTTCCTTTAGCAAAATGGGGACTCTCTCATTCTGCTGGTACGAAGGTAAATTAAAGTCCACACACTGCAGAAAAGGATATATTAGGATTTGTGCTCTCAGCTTTGGGAGGTCTCTTCTGTTCACCAGTGCTTGGGCAACAGCAGCAGTGAGTGTCCCTCCACTGCTGTCTCCACAGACGACAACGCGGGAAGGGTCAACTCCATGGTCTTGTGCAGTCCTCAGCAAATGGATGGTAGCAGTGAGACAGTCCTCAAACTGGGCTGGAAATGGGTGCTCAGGAGCTAAACGATACCTAAACAGGAGTGAAAGTGTTTTAGCACAGCCATTTCTAGTGAATGGGCCCAATGGAATCCTGTCATTCATTTATTTCTCTCAAAAGACAGGAAAATACTCAGTCATTATAATTGCAGCAATAGAATTCCTCCAAATTACTGCTTTTGATGTATTAATTGCTACTGTTCATGACTGGGAGAGCCAGTACACTTTTCTACCTTTGCAAAATACTTCTATACATATCCTGTAAGTGACTGAAGGCACATGAGAGTTGTTTTAGAATTAGCTGGCAAGGCAGGTGTGTCAATCAGTTATCATTAATTCCAGTTAGAAAATGAACATTTAACAACAAATTGTTAGAGAATATGAGCATAGAAAATTGATAATGAAAATCTGACAGGTTTTCAGTGTTCTGGAAGCTGAATTCTTTAAACAGAATCAATGAGTTATTGGTTCTTCAGGTATTTTAGGATATAAACAGCAATTAGTGCAATTGTAATCAACTCTTTGCTTGAACTTTTAGACATCGTTTCTTTTAAAAAAGTATTACAGATCATCAGAGAAATATTTGTAATGGTCATCTCAGATTGACTACAAGTTAAATTTGGATTTCCTGCTGCCATTTCTTCATGTAAATACATCATGCCTGCAAGAATAACTTACTGAAGAATTTAAGACAGTAGAGTCAAGTGTATAGATTTCTTTTGAGGGTGGTTATGTTGAGCTTGGTTTGTAACCTCTTGTTTTAAACTCATGAGGTTCTTGTATTTTTCAGAACTTCTAAAATGAGTATTTGGTGTTCTGGGCAGCTGTGCTTTCAAGAGAAACAGCCTGAGGTGGTTTGAATATGGCTCTAGAAAACAAAAACATCCTCATGTCTTAGTGCTCATTACAAATTATAAAATTACTGTAATGGATTTCATTTGGAAATGAACAGTTGGGGATTAGTTGACTAATTCCTCCTGAGAGGAATTAGTGCTGGTGAAAGGCATGGGATCCTTAAGGATAGGCACTGAATGTACTTCCCAAGGAGCTTGACTGCAGTAAAGGCTTGCAAACCTAGGGTCAGAGTCTGGGCTGGGTCCCCTTACCCAACAGACACCACCACGGAATTGCTCTTCCTGCAGAGATAGCGACACTTTCTTTCGTAGGCCCCTACAAAACAGAAAAGTTCACTGGAATTGCACTTGCTTTAAAAATAAATGGAATGACAATATTCTCAAAATCTTCTCTCTCTTGTGTAGCTAATGCTACACAACATGTGTGGCATGGTCTGATCTGGGCATTGCTCACCATTTCCTTACAGCTGTGAGAACCTTCTGGCTGGCAGGAAACTTAGAATTTAAACCAATGCATTGTTTTAGTTCCCTCTTTGAAAAGTTACAGATAGCACCACTGCTGCCACTTTTAAAGTGATTTTGAAGGGGAGAAATTGCTTTAAAAAAAAACAAAAAAAAATCTGCCAAATCCAGTACAAAAATATTTTTTGTGCATGAGGCAGCATCTCATCTCTTTCCCATTCAAATTCCAAAATGTGTTTTTTCCTTGTTTTTCCACTATAAAGAGACACAGCACAATACACTCATATAAGCTTGCACACACTTGTGAACAAAAAATGGGTGCTTTAAATAAAAAATAAAATTCTAATAAGATTTTCAACTTTTCTCATAAGCATAAAGAGGAAGGAAGAAAATAAGTATTAAAAATGATCAGAGACTATTCTAGATATGCAATGTATATAAAGGCAATTTAACATGATGCCTTTTGCATGTCAGTAAATTGATTCTGCTGTCCTGAATTTTTTTTTTTTTTTATTTATAACGGTAAACCTACTAACTGTTGCAATTTAAGATACACCAAATCAGATCAGAAACTCTGTGGTGTGTGGTTGTGGAGTGTCCCTCACTAGGGATATTCCAGAGCTGTCTGGACACAATCCTGTGCCCTGTGCTGTGGGATGGCCCTGCTGGAGGGGAGAGGTGGGACCAGATGATGCCTGTGGTGCCTTCCCTGACCCACTCTGGATGCTGCACGCAGTTATAGCTCATGTTGTTCATGTTACTTACGGATACTTCCAAACCGGCCAACTCCTCCGTGAAAATAAAGAATTCCCCTTCTTAGGTTGTTGTTTGATGTTTTTAGCTGGTAAATTCTCACTTTAACCCTTTCAAACCTTAAGTCCTTGATAAGAAGACGTGTATCCTTTAATGGTGGTATTGTCTCCATTAAAACCCTGAGGAGATGGGCCTCTGAGATTACACCTACTTTGTCCAAAAATGTTGCCTGGTGATAAAAGAAACCACAAGAGACCAAATTAGTTTAAGTGTTGTGGTGTAAGCAATATCCTGTCCCTCAGGTGTGCCAACTTCTTCCTTCCCCTCCCCCTGCCCCCTTGCCTTCTTCCTAACTGCTGTCTGTCCAGTTCCACATTCCAGCAAGGGCGTCGTGTGACTGGCAGAAGTTCAACAGATGCTTCTCAGACCTGGGGTCATTGGCCTGTCCAGGTGTCATTGTCCCCTGAGACCCTCCCCCTCCCACCTGGTTGGTGGCTCACCTATCCTCTCCCTCCCCCCTCCCTGTGGGCTTAAAAGACTCTGAAACCATGTGGTCTGGATTCTGTTGGAGCTGTTACCAAGATTCAGAGCTCTGTCACCCTGGAATAAACTCTGGATTTAACCCTCCGGCGGAATCCGCTCTTTCTCTTCACCATTGCCTGAACCTTTTCCACTGGAGGTAAACTGAGTTTCTACCATGCAGGGACTCATTCTGAGTGCCCAACTGCAACTGCCAGCCAGCCAAAGGTGTCTCTGAGGTGAAACATCCACAGCTGCTGCCTTTGAGCACTAGGGCTGGACGAGCCCAGGCACATTCCACTCAGCCAAATATCAAGACCCTTGCGGATGTCCACAAGTTGTCTGGGTCTTTAAACTGCGTAAGGCCATGGCTAGGTCTGACTAACGAAGACCTTGCCCCTCTTTTCAATTTATTGAAAGGGGGAGAGGACATGGGTGCTCCTAGGTCTGTTACCCCAGAGGCACGGAAAGCTCTGGAAAAGGTTCAGATTGCAATGTCCACAAGACAGGCCCACCGATGTCAGCCTGACCTGCCATTCAAATTTATCATCTTAGGTAAGTTGCCATACCTCCACAGAATCATTTTCCAGTGGGAGGAAGAACAAACACCTAAGGCAAAGGATACACCAAAAAGGGGGCAGGACCGGAGGGACCCTCTCTTGATCATAGAATGGGTTTTCTTCAGTCACATTAAGTTTCTACCTAACATGGAGATTGATAATGAAAATTTTTAAACTCCATGGTCAATTCAGTAGGAAAACAATCAAATTATCAATGGTAGATAAAAGGTGTAAAATATTTCACCGTGTCAGGTGTTTCAGTAGCCATGTGCCTGAACAAAATACAGAGGGAGTAGCTACAGTATTTTAAACTTTAGCTTTGGATGAAGAAACATAGCCAGTACTTTTGCTTCCCAAATTCACACTGTGTTTAAACTTGCAGGAAAAAAAATCCATAGCATCTAGTACATCTTTGTCCTCCTGACCAAGAAGAGCTTTGAATCCAGGCTTGATCATCTCACAGCTTACTGATTCTTACTTAAATACTCAGGCTCAGGTTCTTATGTCACTGTGGGCTCATCTACTCCATTGCATCTGCATGGCTTTAAGCTGTTTCACTTGTAGCCTGCTCAAGATGAAAAATATGAGGCACTTTCTCTGTATTTCCACTGTATTGGATTCAGTGTTGCACTACTTCCACAGCAGCCATCTCTAATGGGTAATTCAGTTTGTTGTGCTGCCATTATTCATGCATATGCATTTCAATGAGAATTATACATATAAAGGTCTGCCCTGCATAGATCTAAAAAACCTGCCCTTGTGGTTTTCACCTCAAATTTCACAGACCTCCTCATGTGGCTCAGTAACGTGATCCTGTTAAATTTGGTGTAGGTGTCCTATTTTGGGTCATTTGCAGAGTTGATCCCATACACATGAAGGACTGTCTTGTGGCAAAGTTATAGTCTCATATCAATTCCTTCTATAGAACTCCTGGTCCATATCCATGGGAAAATAACTTTACTTATTTATTCTTCAGCTTCTCTCTGGTACTTTCTTTCCTCACACTAATAATTTTGTAACAGTAAAGGTTAAACCTGCAATTAGCTATATCTTTATGGAACATGGAGATCATCTTTGTTTTGAAAATATTGAAAAAAGGAGTCCTGGGAGACCCTTCCGACCACAGAGTTTTGGTATTTCCTTTTGTCCTAGCTGAACACTGGAGATACTTGTACACTTTAATTTTCCATGCAGTTTTGACTTCATGGCTTGTCAGTCCTTGAAAGAATTTGGCAGAAGTAATTTGCCCAACAGCCATAGCAGGAGTTGCTACATGACTTTAACTCTACTTGCATTTAAACTTTGCTTTAACCTTCCATTAATGTCCTTATCTCTCTGCTCCTTTCAGGCAGTGTGTGACAGTGCTTGTGCTTGGCCTCTCACCGGCCAGCAGAAAGGATGCAAAACTGTAAGATCAGAAGTTTAAAATTACAGTTAAAAAGCAGTGTTGAGGCCTGGGTGTGGCACCAGAGACATGGTGAGTCACCTTCTTGGGAGCTCACTGACTTCAAATAAAATTTACTAAGCAATGGGGCAGGTAAAGAAAGGAAGAATTAACAACATTAGAACATGGAATTGAAGTGAAATGTAATGCACAAGCCAAAGAGACTGAACGGGGTTTTTTTCACAATTTAAACAACTAAAAGAAGCTTAGTCTGGGTATCACAGAAGGGTTTTTTAAATGACTGGGGCAACAGTTAATTCAGGATGATTGATGAAGCAGAAAGACAAGTGCATGTCATGTTTTAGTTTTGAAAAGGAACAAGGATGAAAAGCGATGAAGGATCAAAAATGTGCCAAAAACAATGACACAGAAAATCACTTTAGGTATTATGTGTACTGTCTCAAAGAAGAAAGTTGTTCAGGCATATTGAAAGGCAAATGATGATGAATGTGGCAGCTCACTTCAGATGCCTCAGGAGGAGAATGACAGGGTTGCAGGAGAGAGCTGAGATCACAGACATCATTTAGCTGCTCACTCTGTAAGCAAGCACGGTATCATATAGAGCAGAAATTCCACATACACAGGGCAAGTTACCTCCTAAGCCCTCCAGCAGTGCCTTGAGGCAGCAGGCATGAAAAGCTAAAACACAGACCTTCAGAAAAAAACTGGGAATTGCACAGGCTGCCCAATTTTATTTTTCACAAATACTGCCTTTGGTGCTGTATAGCAAAGAGGGGAGTCTGTTATGCCCAGCACAGCTGAAGGAATCTGGACCTAATCAGTCCAGTTGCATATTTGCAACTTATTTAAACATTGATTTTAAAAAACATCACCAAACCATTATCCCTCCAGCAGAAACAGAATTAAAAACTCAAGCTTTAATGAAGTTTTACTTACCAGACCAAGCCCAAAGTTCATGAGGTAATGAAGAACATAAAGCTTTTGGCGCTCACTGATTCCATGAGGAATTTCTGCTTTGGGGTGTTCGTAATAGAAAGCCATTGCCACAATCCCAGTCAAAACAGCCAGAAAAATGGCCAGGAGAAGTTCCATCTTGCTGTGCTGGTAGGATCCTGAGAACGAACCAGCTGTGGCCTCCTCCCCCTTTTTCAGACTTTTGGATTTCTGCAGGTAAAGGCACAGGATTAGCTGTTTTCGTCACGGTTTATAATCCAGCTTTTAAAAATGCCAATAGGAAGATGAAAACATGTGGTAACCAACCATGCAATTAGACAGTAACAATTAGTTGCAGGAGAGGCTTGCATAAGGGGTTTCACATTTGCAGGAACAAGGCTGTGCCCATCACAGCAGAACTGTGACTTGATGGATCACCGTAGTGGCACTTTCTGGGAAGACAAAAACTTGTTTTGTCTCTCTGGTTTTTGGTTACAGGCAAGTTTTTATTATTTGTGAGTTCCTGCACAGCATTTCTTGGTAATCATCCTCCAAGTTGCTCAGATTCGTGCTTTGTTGTGCCTCCATGCCTTACTTTTTCAGACTTTCATTGAAATCAAGGCTCAGTGTCACAGACATGTTTCATCACCTGTGAAGGCAGATTTTGGATGCTGCTGCCATTGCACCTTTGAGTCCAGTGGAGCCATGCAGCTGCAGCCTGGTCTGAGAGCTGTTCTTGCCTCATCCTCCTCAATGGCTCTTCTCCTGCAGCAGCAGATTTTTGTTTGTTTTTTTATCTGCCTCTTGGCAGTGCTGCAGTCTCTGTCTTCTAGGAGATACTATGTACAGATGTCATTCCAGGTAGAAATATGATTCCAACTGATGAAAACTAGACTTGAACTTCATGGTGTCAGGGCTAGTAGCACTGAGTAGACATCAGCAGCCCATTCTTTTCTGTGCTGAGGTCTAGGATCTTCCTCTGGAGCTAACATATTTTTCTATACACAATAATTAGTGAAAAGATTTAACCTGAAGCAAAAAATATCTATAAAGGACAGCTCATGTGATGTCACCTTTGGGAAGAGTGTTTTTAGCAGTTTGCTTAGCCTGTGAAAGCAGCACATTCTCATTCTGAAAAATCACAGTGTGGGTAAAATAAGTGTGTCATTTTTTTTCTTAAATACTAATAAAATAATATAAGGGATGAGCTGACCTTATAATAAATTGAAACTAAAGATGGAGAGCCCCAGGGCTTTAGCATACATAGTCCATGACCTGCAAAGGAAATGGCTCAGACTTGACACCAGACTTCAGAAACTGTTTAGAACAAGCAGCTTCATTTTTGAGTCTGGTGTTACACTTTCTGAGAAGCAGCTGATTCCATGTTCTGCTCTCTCTGTTTCTTCCAAACTCTTTCTTCATTTTATCCAACAACTCTTGGTGGATTTTCATTTCCCAATGTCCTTGTGCCTCTCCCTCCCTTGCCAGAAGGTTGTTCATATCTTAAGTGTAAAATCAGATTTCTTTTTGTTTATCCTTCTGGATAATGGCATTTGATGTCCATCTCGATAAGGGATTTAGGTGAAAGGCACATTGCCTGGCAATTGGGACATCTTGAGAAATGGCAGTACACGAAGGGTTCAGCTTTCTTGCAACTCAGGCAAGAGCATTGGGAAATATTGTTGCACAAAACACAACTGCAGCTCCCTTCTTCAGCATTTAATCGTGCAAGTAATTAATTAGCCAATGCTAAACTCTGCTGTCCCCGTGGGTGAGGTATGGTCTAAGTACACTTACCAGATTTGGCCCTTCTGGGGATCCAAGAATGCTCTTGACACCTGTGACAGATCTTTTGTACTGCAGTTCTTACCACCTATGGTTCTTCTGTGATCTCAATCATTTTGGTGCCAATTCACCCACAGCTGGTAGGTCTTGGACTCATTTGGGTACATTGACAAGGTCTGGACTTCACAGCACCCCCAGGGGCTCCCCACAAAGACTTGATGAGCTGGAAGCTGTCAAAGAAACAAACTAGCTGGTTTCTGAAATAATCATGTGCTTTTTCCCCTTGGGCATTCCTGGTACAGAGTAGTGCTTAATGCTGTGTAAGCTTAGTCTCAGCAAGCTGGAGGCCCAGGATGGAGAAAACCATTCCCTATATAACCTTTCAAATAAATGCTCTCTCTAGCTTCTGATAATATTTTGACTTTGTGAGATAAAGCAGGGGACAGACCAGGCCAAAGCCCTATTTTCTCCTACCAGGGACTTCCTTTCTTATTAATTTCCAGTGAAAAGCTTAATGTCTGGGCCTGAAGTCTTGTCATTCCCTGTTCTTTTGCTGTGATATGGGTGCACATGCAAGGGGAAATACTGAGCCAGGTGTAGCAGATGTAAAATATTCCAAAATATTCCCTGCCTCTGGATCATGGTGCTTGATTAGCTGGCAACAGAACTCACTGTAAATGGAAGCCTGCACTGGGAGACTGGGAAACATTCCAGAGAAAGTGCTGTGTGACCCAAAAAGCTCCTTCTGGGTTCTGCAGACCATGAGAACCCTCTGGAGCTGGAAGCCTGAACAGGAGCTGGGCTTGCCACTCCTCACTCTCTGGCTGCATAATTCCTTGAGGAATTACTCTGGTGTCCAAAATTCTGTAGGTGGTCTTGTACTTGTTGGTTTTTGGGGTTTTTTTTTTAATTTGTACATGAAAATATCATGCTTTGGGGATGTCCTGGATTGCCAAGCAAATTGTATTCTATTTGCCATGGCAGTTGTCTTCTGTTCAGTGGGCAGTTTTTCCTTATCTCTTCCACAATCACCTCTCCCTGGGGAGGGGACACCTGCTGATAACAGGCCATTGAATGTCCCTGCATGGCTGATAAGAACTGCAGCATCCCACTGGGAGATGTGAGCCCAGAGGGAGGAGCCAGGCATTCCTACCTGGATAGAATCTGAGGTTCTGGAACACCAGCACAGCTTCTCCACTGGATTCCCCAGAGGAGCAGCAGCTGCCTCTTCCCCTGGACCTCCAGAGGCAGACTGCACCCTTCTCCAGGATCCCTGCTCCAGCAGAACCAGCCCTGGCACTGCAGGAGGGCTGAGCCACAATTCCAATGGCACTGCTGCCAGCACCCTGACCCACAGGGTGTCAGGCTGTGCTCTGGCTCTGGCACTGTTGGTTTGGTTTACTGCATTGTTTATTTTATCTTTTTATTTTTTGCCTGAGAGCCCCTTAATTTAAAATTTATAGCAATTCAGAGGGAGGGGGTTTACATTTTCCATTTCAGGGGAGACTCCTGCCTTCCTTAGCACACACCTGGCTTTCCAAACCAAGACAGGGGGACTATGAGAATGTCTTCAAACATTCTATCTTAGCAATGCAGGACACATAGCTGATCTGTAATTAATTAAATTAATTAAATAAAGTACAGGAAGTTCCATAGAGACAGTTAGATCGTGTGATTTCTTAAGGTTTAGAAAATCTGGGAGTCATGATTAAACAAAGAATACATTATTTCAGCATCTGCTGTTCTCTGCTTACCCATCTGCACTCAATGGTTGTAGCCCATAATTAAAGAGAACTGTGTGATCCAGAGAACTAATAATGCTGCTGACATATTATAAAGCTAAATTTGTTATTATTTGTAGTAAATTAAAGACTAATCTTAGGACTTTCCATGGTCCTAAGATAAAGGACCATGGAAAAATTTCAGGAAAAGATCAGTGTCAAGTTTGGACACTGACCCATAAATGAAGTGTAATTCCAGAGACTGATAAAGGAGAGAAAAGTATTGAGTAGCTGAACGGACAAGGAGTATAATGCTGCACTGAACTGTGTGTAAAATAGCATGAGATTGTCTTTGACCATCTCATAACTTACAAAATACAAGGTGGAACTGTACAGACCTCCTTAGTTCTGGCACTTGCCAACCTTCTCCAACTTCTCCAAGATCATTGAACTTCTTGCAACACTTTTACAGCAGATACAGACTGTTAGCCCAGCTTCAGCTATTAATGTGTGAGCTGGTAACCCAACCTTTGTCTTTGTAACCTGAAGTCCTCAAAGAATGGAACATTTGGAACTATCACATTATTTACCCCTGGAAGCATTTCTTTGCTTGAAGAGCAAATTGCCTGCAACAGGAAAAATGAAACAAACGAACTCTGTATTGTGTCAACAGAGCATGAAGAAATATAAATTCATTTTGCTGAGAGGGACTGGAGAATGAGAACCTTCGAGTAGTGACTTGTTGCTGCAGAGATGTGAAGCAGTTCACCTGTCACCAGCATTCATTAACACACTGACAACATGGAACATTAAGCCCACAGTCTTCTTCCTACTCACAGTTTGCCTGGCAGGGAGCAGACATGTACTAACCTCCTTCCACAGTCACGTGTGCATGGATTTTATAAAGGCAAGGTGGTTGCACAACAACTCAACATTTTACAATTCCTAAGCATTGTATACCCAGCTATTTTGCTATGCAATGGCAATTATTTTTGGCATCTGTGTTTAGCAAGGGTGGATCTCTCCTAATAAGCAATATAACAATTACAGCAAGATAACAATTGACCTCAGATTTTTCTTTGGCTTTTGATATCCACAGAAATTATTTGGCAGGTTCCATGCTATTTACATCCTTTCTCCCCAAAAGCCAGGTAAGCTGAATACAATCAAATGCTGCTCTGAAAGGAAATTTATAGAATATAATTTAGAGGATATTCAGTTATTTTTGAGCAGTGGTCCCTCACTTCATCTCTGTTGCAGTCTCAGGTGCCTCCTGGTACCCACCTCATGCACCATGCAGACTGTACCAATCTGCCTGTCCCCCATTTCCCTTTAAAATCAGGTTTGTAAGTGCACCCAATTCCTTCCTTCAGATTTTAAACATAAAGCAAAGCTATTGTTTGTCTGTACAGACACTCTGATGGTGATTACTTCTCATCCCTGAAGCAGGGAAGGAATGTCCACTCTCCAGAGGTGTTGCCATGCTGATTCCGGGGGCACTAGGTGTGCATGCATGTGCACATAGCTAATTACTCACACACTGCATGGGTTTTTAATTTACACATTTAGAACGTTTTTTGTTACGATGAGTTTTTATTCTTTGACATATGAAGTGAACAAAAATTCTTGCAATTCAAGAAGAGAGCATCAAAGCAAGCTTACAAAAAACCTCTAAACATCACGTTCCTAGGTAATAGCAAGTAAGGATCAGAATTCAGCAGACCATGCTAATGTCATCCGTTCTTGCCTTGATTCTAACAGGCAAATAGCTATTAAATACTTAATTGAATAATTTAATTGAATCACAATCTTTCTAAATACCACTGCAGTGTATGCAAGAAAATGATTTAATAGCCTTTTATAAAGTCTACAGCGTGGTTCATTATAGTACTTGATGATGGGAAAGAGAAAATACCATATCCAAAAAATCCCAGTGCGGCGTGGAAGCCGTTTTCCACGTGGTGCCAGGTCACGCGTACGTTGTTGTCCTCTAAACGTTTCTTGTACAACAGCCCTTCATCCCTGAGCACATCATGCTCACAGGTGACAATACAGGTGTCAGGGAGACCACAAACAACAGCATCCTCTGCCAGCAACGGGGACACCCAGGGCTCAAACAGCTCCTGCACTTCTTCATGGACTTGAGGTAAAAACAAAGTGGGGAGCGGTGGTTTATAGCCCAGTTTAAACTTGTCTGGAATAAGATCTGGATTTATCCATTTCCTATACTTCAAATTTATACTCTCAGGAACATGAGAACCAGCCAGAATTGGTTCCTTCAGGGAGTAATCCTTATTCAGGTATTTGAGAATAAAATGGACTGTGTGCTCCCGGGGCAGGAAGGCAACGGCAGCATTTTTCTGGTGAGAGGGCAGATTGAAGTTCAGTGCTTGGAGAAATGGATAGATCAGCACCTGGGCACGAATCTTGGGGATGTCTGTCCTGTGCCCAAGTTCTTGGCAAACAGTGGCAGTGAACGAGCCCCCTACACTGTCCCCACAAACAATAATCCGAGCAGGGTCCACCCCATAGGAGTCTGCAGTCTTCAGGAAGTGCACGGTGGCACTGAGACATTCCAGAGTCTGGGCTGGATACTTGTGCTCAGGGGCTAAGTGATACCTGAGAGGTAGAAAAAGCAGCTGGTGTAACACATTCTGAGTGTCTCATCTGAAATGCATCCCATGCAAAAACTCCCCCAAACCAATATTAATTACACCATTAATTATATCTAGTTTAAAGTTTTTACATGCTGAAGCAAACCAGAAATTTTCCTCCCTTTCCTTCTCAAAACCAATTCCTCCCAATTTAATAAAATCCCATAATAGTAAAGATTTTCATGGAAAAATTTGCTGGAAATTAAGGTTTCTTTATACCATCATGTATTTTCTATGATCAAAACATCTTTGTAGGAAACAGTGGTCCATGCTAGTTTTAAAAAATACTCAATTTTAAACTCATTATTTACTCTTTAAAATAATCCCAGTTGATTTTAAATAAAAATATTAAAATTGTTAATATATTTTAATGTATTAAATATACATTAAATATTAAAATTTTATATTTGGCTTATAATTACTTGTTATCAAACAAAGGTAATGATTTCTGTGGAGATGGTGATGTACAGTGACCAGACCTGTAACTCTAACCCTGGCTCAGATATTTCCATTGCCATTCCATGGCACATGTTTGCTCCCACATAACAGCAGTGTGGGGAAGACAGCACTAGAGCTCAGTTTCTTATCTTATATTCAAAGAAATGTAAGTTCAGGGGTGTGTGGGAGGCAGGGGAAAGCAGCAGAGTTCTCTAGTTCTGGGATTAGCACTGGTTGAATTTCACTTACCCAACAGACACAACCACTGAATCAGATTTTCTGGCTATGTACCGGCATATTCTTTCATAACCTCCTGAAGCACAAATGTTGTTGATGTAATTAATATCTTAGAAAACTTCAGTCAATATTGTCCCTTATATTTTTATGACACATGACCACAATGTCCTGTTGGCCCCTTGCCTGTTTAGTGAGTACCCAGATTTTCTTTAGGATTAAAATAATCTAGACTTTTGGTCATCAGGACTTGCTGTAAAATTCATATATTTAGACAGATCATTGATCTGTGTGGAAAATAAGGAATTATTATGATTTTTACTCCTAGAAAATGGGCAGTGGCTTTAAACTGAGAGAGGATAGAATTTGTTTCCATGTAAGGAACACATTTTTATTATGAGGGTGGTGAGGCCCTGGCACAGGTTGCCTGAGAAGCTGTGGCTGTCCCACCCCTGAAAGTGTCCAAGGCCAGGACTGACAGGGTTTGGAGCAACCTGGGATAGGGAAAGATGTCCCTGCCCATGGCAGGAGGTGGAAAAAGATTGTAGTTAAGGTCACTTCCACCCAAGCTACTTTCTGATCCCAATGGTTTTATGATAAAGAGTGTACATCCCAGAAAAAATAATTTAAATACTAAATAAGAGCAGATTAGAGAGTTTTAAAAATTAAAAATAAGCACTAAGTGCTTTCTATCTCCATTCTCTCAAACTAAGCTTCAGTCACTTCTTAGGGTCAGGAGTTTTTAAAAACAGGCAGTTAAAAAAGCTAAATAGTCACATTTCTCTTTCAGTTCCTTACTGATGCTTCCAAAAATGCCACATCCTCCATGGATGAAGACGACTCCTCTCCGTTTGCTGGCAGAGGGTTCTCTTGGGAGGTAAATCCTCACGGGCACCCCATCAAAATGCAGATCTTTAATGAAGAGCTGGGAATCCTGCCATGCTGGGAGTCCATCCGTGAGCAGCCTGATAATTGTGTGCTCCTTGATGATACTCAAGTGGTTTAAATTCTTTGCCTAGATAGATAAAAGAGGAAAAATGAGAAATTACTGTAGGGAATAGAAGCCTTCCCACTTTGTAAAGGCCACAAGCTACTTTTTCCTACACTGTCTTTAGCCTAATTGTTTTGGTTATTTTCTAGTTTTTAGGATTCCCACAAATAACTGTCTTTGGGATTTTGGTTAAGAAGATGAAAATTTACATCTTTGTTATTGTGGGAAGAATGTTGTAATACTTGTTCCATTAAATGTATCATATAAATACCTTCTAGTTCCTGTGATCTGGATTTACCACAAGTAAGAACAGGCATTTGCTCAGGTGTGGAAGCTGGGAGGCCTCAGGCTCCTTTCCTAATGAGGGAATAGAAGGAGGCATTTCTTGGGGATGGTTCCAATTCTGGGTGTGTTAAATCATGCTCTGGAGGTGTCTGTTCATCTCCATGGTAAACTGTACTTCAGATGCCTCAGTTAAAATATTTAAGGTTAGGTGAGATGAAAATGTCCCTCTCATGACAGGATTATCCTACTGGGGGAAAACCACAGGCCAGTCTGTGGGCAAGACAGGCTGACTTAACAGTGTTGGGCCACCTCCCTCCACGGGGTCAGTGAGAACAAGCTGTAAGAAAACCATTGTGTCTGTGATCATTACTGAGGGGCTGCTGGCCCAAGGGAGGAACTGATGAAAATGGCTCTGAACCTTATCTCCTCCTCCATTAGTGAAACCACTGCCTTTACATGATCTCACAGCTATTCATAAATGACCCTGCAGTCAGTTTTTATATCTAATCAGCAAAAAACCAAATATTCTGAAGACAAGGAAGATTTGTTAAATGGCCTTATCCAAGGCTAGTCAACTGCTGATAATTAAGAAAGTCTAAAGATCACACTGCAATCCTCCTTTGAACACATGTTGTAATGGATGTATTTCCTGCTAGAACAACATTTCCCTTCCTATTATATAGTGATTTAAATGCCCTTCTGGAATACTGCAATTCATTTTTCTGTAATGATGATAGTCATCACAACCCATTTGCAAATTGTATTGTTGTCCTTTTCTAAGCCACAGAAGTCTCTGTATCAATTCCTCACAAACTGAAGACCAGCTCTGCTTGTGTAAATTGTATTTTACAACCTGTGTATCACAGATTCCTTCCTCCTAATAATCTAAACCAATCTACATCAAGTTGGGTGAGGTGTAATAAAAGAAATCACCATGAGGCATGGAAGAGGGAGAAAATCAGTTAGAAACAAAGATGGGAATCCAGAGATTATCTGGAGTTTTTTCACAACACTCTACCACCAATGCCAGGCATGCTTAGGGTAGTTTAAGAGACAAATGGCTGGCCACAGTTCTTGCCTTGCATTTGAAAAAGCACATTTCAAAGTGTCATGGCAAAGGGGAAAACTACTGTAAGACCCAGTGCAATGGTGGTAGAAACCATCTAATCTTCTCCAAACAGCAATTTTCAGAACTCTCATCTCTCTTAGGTCAGCCCTTCTGTCAGAGTTATGGTTTTGGAATGTTTGAAGTTGGCAGAATTGCCATTTAATCTCACTTGAATTTTCTAACATCTTTGAGGTTTTTCAGAGCTTTCAGATGACAGTAATACATATTATAAACTTGTTATCAGAGCATCCTACCTAAATATCCTCTTTCCCTGCCTTGTCTTAGGAGTTCCTGACATCACAGAGGCATCTCCAAATTCAGGGGAAACACTGTCTTGAAGGAGAAGAGGGAATTTGGAATGTACTCCATCAAGAAACTTCTTAATCAATAATTAGGAAATACTTCATAACCTATAGCAATACATTCAAAACCTAAAAGGTTTGACTACTTCTAGACAGATGTGATCAGTGTTAGTAGGTGAAATGTGTTACATAAACCAGGTCCTAAAATGTTAATATGTGTATGAAAAAAGAGCACATCAGCTTTTCATGTGAAACACCATCTTTGAAAAACTCTTTGCTGGAACACCTAAATTCTGACACAAACTGTTTTTTTATGAGGAAGATCATAGGGGGACCAGATTTTTACTTTACAATAATTACAAAATCCCACACCAAAAGCAGCAAAACCCACTCAATCTGAGCTTCATGGACTTTAGGACTACATCAGACAGTCCTTCTGTCAGTCACTCTGAAGTGTGCTTTGCCAACCACAGTAATTATCATCAAAGCTTCAAATCACAGTGCAATATGCACAGTTAGTCTGAACATAGATCTGTCTGAGTAGTTTAAAACAAAAGCCAGGAGGCTTCTTCTCATCTCTTCCATTTTACATGGTCACTGATCTCTTCATGGCAGGGGCTGGGACAGATGCAGCAGGAGCATCATTTATGTACCCTGTGGTTGAAGGTACACTCTTACCTGGTGCTGCAGCTTTTCTAAGACATGCAAGCAGCGTGGAAGAAGAGAAGAAAAGACTCCTGTATTGTGGAAAAAGAGGTTTTTACAGGAGCATACAGCACAGGCACAGCCCTGGCACAGCAGTGACACAGCTCTAGGCACAGGAAGAGCAGCATTCATGAGCAGGATAAGCTAATTGCACATGTCATACACAAAGCATTATGCACTTAAAAAGAAACCTGTGAGGTCCTTACTGTGAGGGCTGCTCTGAGCAAAAACATAAACCAGGAAAGCACCCAAAGTACCAGTAGATGCCTAGAGGCTTTTGAAAGAAAAATAGGTGAGTGGATTGATTCAGTGCATAGCAGGTGGTGAAATGCATCTTAAAACCTATTCAGAAAAAGGATGCTGAAGTTTAGGGAATGTATTATCAATGAAGACAGCATGTGCACTTATTCCTTAATAGACACGTAAAAGCTGTATAAATGGGTTAAAGGTATCACCTGAAAGAATCTGTTTGCCCACCAAGTAGCAAAATTAGAGAATTTAATAACATTGTCCTATTATAATACTACTGCCATATTATTATATTAAGTTTATCTATAACATAACACAAAAAGCAGTATGAGATATGCAAGGACAGCAGCCTCTTCTTTCATGGCAGACAAGGAAGAAAAGTACCACTGGAGAATCAGGGACAACCATTGGATTTGGTGAATGTTGCTGTGTAAGTTCAAGCAACCCACTCAAGTCTTTAATAGATTGTAATGGCCCAAATCACCTCTGAGGATGTGGGGCCAAGTTCCTGTGTTCTTTCTGTATAACTGGGGATTAGAGAATTGAGGTGAGCTTCATCCAAACATCAAAGAAACCACTCTGATTTTCCTGCAGGCTTTCTTTTGACATGTTACGTGCCAGACATGACAGGGCTTAGGCTGCTCCTACATACTCCTGTTGCCTACTTTGAAAACTTTTTGGTGAAAGCTGTTTCTTTCTGGGATGGCAAAGCCCACAGCACAGTGAGTCTGGCTTACAGGTTCTCAGATAATGAGAGATAACAGGCCTAAACCTGCTTTGGGGGGTTAAATTAGATGACTTCTGGAGGTGTCTTCCAACCTACCTGATTCTATGGTATTTAACTAGTATTCTGTAATTCAGTCACTGCAGAATAAGAACAGAAACAAGGGTAAGGAAATTACTGCAAACAGCTCAGAATGTAGGAAATTGCCTCACACATATCAGAGTGCATTAAGACATAGCAGTTTGGGTTATTATTATTCATGTAAATTATGAACAGCCCTCCTGTCATCCACAGGACCAGTCATGTTATTATAGAAATATACAACTGCAGCATAAGAATGGAATCTCAGTATTGAAAGAACTCACCTCATCCTGGCTGCTTTATATATGGTAACAGAAACCAAATCAACCTCTGGCCTTTAAATCTGTGTTACTGTGGGCTTCCCATGACGTGTAGTTGCAGTATTTAGATGCATATCTTCATACTCAGGTCTTTCCTTTTCTGAAAATCCCAGTATCCCAGAGCATGACAAACTCACCAGAATATCCATCAGAGTGTACAAACAGTGATAAAGGCGGAGCTTTGCTGGCTGGTCAACATCAGAAGGAATCTCTCCCTTGAAGAAATTATGGTCAGTTGCAATTAAAACCAGCAATACAAAAGCAACTAAAATTCCTGCTATTAAAACCAGAGTATAATAGGATTCCATTGTTCTTTGGTGGGAATAATTAGACAGTGGTTGATATGATTCTGTCAGTATTTATATCCTCCAGACTGATGCCAAAGGGAAGTTATTTGCATATCATTTGCATACCGAATTCCCCCTGCCCTTCTCCTTTAGCAGGGCTGGCAGGGGCTGAAAGCCTGCAAACATCCGGCTGTGACAACTGCACTTGGCATGATTCAAGCTCACACATAGCACAGTCACTTCCAGGAAACACCTTTCTTTTGGACATCACAGAATCGCAAATGGATTTATTTTTTATCTGCTTTATGGGCCTGAAAAGCTCTCTGGGATGTTTTGCAACTGTACCAGTGAGTGTCTCAGAGCCTATGGAAGAGTGCTCCAGTCTCCATGGTCAGGAATTGTAGAGGTTCTGCTCTTGGAATACGTCTGAAGGATGATTCCAAGGCTTTTTGCTTAGTGCTGATCTTTTGCCCTGCTCACTAGCTGAGGCAGACAGCTGGCCAGAGCAGTTAGAACAGGCATTCCGAACTCAATCTCAAGGAATTTTGCTTTTGGAGATCCACACAGACCTCTCAGTTATTTGCCAGCCTGAGTGTGCAGCAAGGGGCTCTGGGCTCACCAGTGGTGCCATGCTAGCACAGGGAGACTTCTCCTTGACTTGGAGAATTTTGGCCCTAACCCTCTGTGCTGATTCTTTCTAAAGAAAAGCTTTTGATCTCTTTACAACTCCATATTTTGCTGTGTTTTCCAATATGACATGTTATCCATGGTTGTAATTCAGGTGTGATCAGAGCATATGGTATCCAAAAGTTTGCACCAAGGGAGGTGATGACAGTGCAGGAATGAGTCACCAAGTGTAACTTTGTGTATTTCTGTCCATCATGTGTCTGGACAAAACTTGTTTGAGTAACATTAAAAAGCAAACAAGCATTAGCTCAGCTTGACATAAGCAATACAACCTGTGCTTATTCTCTGAACACTGAAACATTTCTTTATCCCCACTAATCTCCCCAATACCTCATTTTAAAACATTTATAAAAGCTTGTAATCATGGCCATAGAGAGAAGTACTCCTTTTTCTGAGCCACAGGATTCTGCATTTGGCTAACCAACCTGTAGTGTATTCCCTCAGAGACATCTTCACTGAAAAAGGTGAGTCCTTTCTGTGTTTTCCTGCACACTTTAAAAAAGCAGACAAAATATATCTGCTTAGAAAAATCCCATTTATACAAAATATGCGTTACAGCAAAGAGCAAGAAACTTCAGTGTGAACTAGTCAGTGGGGTAAAAAAATATTTAGCTGTGTGGAATGAGTAAACAAGTGAGTCACAAGAGATAAAATACAGGATGATGAGTGACCAGACTGGATTCTTAAGATAAAAGATCTAATCCTTAACTTCAGTGGAAGTCAGCAAGTACAGATGATTGAATTATGGGGTTTAATATTTAGAAAGATGATAGATAGATAGATAGATAATGATAGATTAGATAGATATATAGATATATGATAGATAGATAGACAGATGATAGATACATAGATAGGTGATAGATAGATGATAGATACATAGATGATTAGATAGATAGATAGATAGATAGATAGATAGATAGATAGATAGATAGATGATAGATAGATGATAGATAGATGATAGATACACACACTCATCTTTCCAATTCTGATGCAAATGAACTGACTGAGCTGGGGAATAAATGATCTCTTCCATTGCTGAGCCCTCCCAACCCTACTCCATCCAGACCTGTGGGGGTCCACTAACTTGAGTGATTTTTAAAAAACAACATAAACTAAAGCAAAAATTAACACTACTTTTATATTCTATGAGGTAATATCTAGGTTGGGGTTTATTGATTTTAGTGTGATCTTACTTCCCCACATCAGTTCATACCCCTGACCTATCCCAGCCTCCCAGTCAAAATTGTTTGCCTTTGACACCACCATTCTCTTCCTAACATTCCTCTTCTTTTTGATATCCTTTGTAAAACTGTCAAGTTTGAAGAAACTTCAGACAGTCAGAGGCCCTGAATTATTTCACCTCAGTATGCGTTAGTGAACCTCTCCCTCTGAAAAGAAATTACAGCTGCATGTAAGGAATTCTTTTAAAAAGACATTGTTAGAAGGAATTCAGGGAATATTTTATCCTGAGATTTCCTTTCTAAGCTAGTTCACAAGTTTCCAGTGCAAACTTGTTACAGGCATTAGCTTGCTGTTCAGTTTGTGTCAAAATTGATGTCATGTCAGTTTAGTAGGATTTCAGGACTTTTCTCTAAGAGCCTTTAAGACATAATTCTTCTGTTTCCCCAGTTCCCTGTATGTCTCAGAAGTTTTGTCAGGACTGAGGAGTTAGTCAGAAGGAATGGGTAAATATTCCCTGGCCTAAAAGTCAGTAAAGCAACAAAGAAAAGGTAAGATGAGTCAATCAGGTTAATAAACATGATCTTTCCTTTCCAAACAAACTCCACTCCTGTTCACATGGGGAATTTTTTGCATTGTTCTCTCCTGAAGCAGCCCAAGATGTTGAGAGATCTGGCTTCTAATCACAGATAGGTGAGGAAAACCAAGAGCAGTTACAACAAGTGACAAATTCTAACATGTATGAAAACAACCCAGCAGGTGGAACAAGCACCACATAGGTGAGACTGCATCCCTTTGAATTCTAGAGAGCCCCTATGAGCACTCTGTAAAGTTCTGCTTACAAAGACAATTATTTTTACACATGAATCTAGAAAGGGATGCTACCTAGAATTTAGAATTACTCAGTGAGACATTTTTATATCTTTACTCATGACACTGCTTTGTTGGAAGGCCCTGGGAAAGCCCTAAGACATCAAAATGCAGCTTTTTGCAAAAGGCCTGATGCAGTCTTTGCTGTCAGGCTGGATGTTAACCAGAAACCCAGTTCCTTTGAGCTTCGTCCATGGCAGAACTTAGAAGGCAACAGTATCAGACTCTAAATAGCATATAGAAGGACAGTGTGAAATCACAGAACCACTGGGACACATTTCAAATGGAAAATGTGAACACAAGGGAAGAATGAAATCAAGAAGCACAAAAATTTAGCTCTTGGTTCATCCAAATCTGACAGCAGTACTTCATCTAACAAAAACCAGATCAGCTTGGCAAAAGGTTTTTCTTTTTTAAAAGAGGTTTAAGTTTTATTCTGTGATCATGATAGATTGTCTATGATCAAAAACCCTGCACTGATGTAAAAAAAAATGGAATTACTTGACACTGTAGTCACACAGCCTTTCTATTGTGGAACTGCTGCTCTGTGTTCCCAGGTTTGTACTGTCTACATCTGAGTGGGGCTTTCTAAGCTGAAAACACAGAATTGTTACCCCAGTTGGCTTTCAGACGTGCCTCAAACATAATTTCCAGCTCATTTTCCTTTCTAAAGTTCTTGCTGTTTAGCAACCTCATTTGTACAAGCAGCCTTCCAGGGCTGCAGAGGCTCTAGGAACACAGTTCTGCCCATAAATACAGGGGAAGCATGAACTGGGAGCATTCAGACCCTGCCTGAGCCTCTTCACAGATCCAGGTAACATCCTTCTGCAAAAATGGAGCTTTGTCATATAAGTGATGTGTCTAGAGAGTGTATCAACTTGTTTTGGAGGTAAATGTGCTTTTCATTGCTGTTTTCTCCTTCAAGCCACCACAAGCCAGAAAAAAAATGGTTTCTATGGTTCTTACTGAGAATATGAGTAAATTTACACTAAGTACAGTCCAAAAGCTGCACGAGTACAAACCCAGAAATCTAAACCAACAAATGGAAGCCAAAACTGGCTTGAGTTACCACTGAATACATCAGAGAATCACAGAATATCCCAGGTTGGAACACATCCATAAGGATCATCAAAGTTCAACTCCTGGCCCTGCACAGGACCACCCAAAGAATCCCACTGTGAGCCTGACTACCTTCTTGCCCTCATAAACTGGAATAAACATCGTTAAAAGTGCCCTGAAAATGGCTTTAAAAGGTTGTTGTGTTGGTTGTTTTTTCAGTCTATACTTTGTTGTCAGTGTCTGTGTAGGAAACAACTGCTGAAAATGCAAAATTAATTCTGAAGATGATGCAATTGCACAGAACTAACCAGGCCTGCTTGTGAAATGTTTCAGGGCACTGGCTTAGGACTCCTGAGTGGAAACATGGATGGGATTCACTCTGGGACAACTTGGGACTGATAATTAGAGAGAACAGCTGTGGCGGGACAGATCCTCGTTACCCTCACCAAGGTGTGTGCTGAGTGTCTGTTTGTACCAACAACCTTGGATAATCAGCCCTGTATGAAAGTGTGCTTTAGGGAGTCTCACTAAAACAGATGGACTTGGTGAATAAAAGCTCATGTTGGTTTTGTAAAGGTGACAGCTTGGAAAAAGACCTCTTGCCAAGAAAGAGTGCAGTGGTTGCTGTACAAAAATCAGGTGAAATTCTGGAATATTCCTTTCTTTTTTTCCTTTTGAGAGTAGAACTGCAATTAAAAGGGACAACACCTCTAAAGTTCTAATTCTCTCACATAAAGTATGTGTAGTATTTAAAGTTATTTGAATTTTTTGGTTGAATTATGTGAATTTTAAAATAACTTGCATATAGTTTTTATTTACTACATGCAAGATGGACTAACTTCAATTTTACTATAAATCTGCTTTTGCTTTTTTTTTGTAGGTTTGTACAATGTAGCACCTACTAGTTTTCACTGCTTCAAGATAAAACTAAAGCAGTGAAGAAGGAAAATAGTTCATCCTTCAATGAAATTTGAAGAGCAGATTAGGAAAATGTTATACATCTAGAACCATTTTCTAACTCCCAATGCAAATTTGGTAGCAACTTTGTACATAGTTCAAAATCATGATGAAGACAAAAATCTCTTCAAACACATATTTAGATTATTATTCCAGCTGGAAATAGACATGAAATAGACATGAAATAAATGCCCACAAGATTATTCCATTCCCCCTGGCTTCAAAGGACTTGCAAATGTTTTACATTAATAATTAATTTTCTTTTAAATCTAAACAAGTTAACTCTGCAATATTGATGAGTTTTCTATTTTAAATGTGTCTGTGGTGCTTTAAGCACAAAGAGACTGAACTCAGGAATCAGAAAACCCCAAATATACTCCGATGGAGTTCATATCCTTTCATTTCAACACCGCTCCTTATTTCCGTAGCAGAAAGTTGTTATATTTGTTCCCTGTCCAGACACTGACTCATTCCTGTCTAAGCCAGACACTGGCTTCTCTGGGTAATTTCTCTTCCCCTTCCAGAGCTGTTGGACTGAGAGGAAAATTGTAACACCAGGTGCCTCCCCGAGCTGCGTTTCTAGAGGTATTACTGTAAAAACACACCAAGGTGCTACATGCTGCCAACAGGCCATGGAAATTCTCTGCTTCTTTCAGATGCAGCTGAGTTAGGAACACTCACTGATTCTGACAGCATGTACAGACAGTTTCCAGTTGGGATGCTTCATCTTCTCCTCAAAACCCTCTCCTGACACTCTGATTATGCAGTGACAGTCATATGGCTTATTTCATATGAGGTAACCTGCCAGTTAAAGGTAAAAATTGTGCAAGTTTCTCTTCTCAATTTTATTTCCTTTTTTTCCTTCCCTTAAAACCTTTGTGGAACTTTTAATAGAGCTGAAATTCAAGGATTTAAGTATTTTTCATATTTTTTATCAAAAAATCTATGTGTGATAGAGCTGTTGAATGTGAGGGGACACCAGAAATTTGGCTGCCCTTCTTTTTGACAACAAAAAAAACCCCTGAACATTCTGTTCCCACATGGCCACTTTGAATGCCTGCTTTCAAAAATACCTGTATGATTCCAAAGAAGAAAATTGAGTTCATTTTTAATGTGATTCGGCGTCCAAGCTCACCTCTGTCTCTCACAGATGCTTAGATTCAAATGTCCACTGAGGTGGTGTTCTATGAACTAGAGATGAAGAAGTTTGAGAATGTTTTTAAGTGCAGTTTTCCCTTAATTCCAGTGGTTACCTCTAGATGGCTTCCCAGGATAGTTCATCTGGCTCCAGACCCGAGTGAACTTGTGCACTGGATTCATTTTGATGAATCCTAGTGATACCTGCAGATATAAACCCAAATTTCTTTCCAGCCCAGCTGCGAAGACAACACTGTGAGGTTTGATATCCTTGAGATCTCTAGATATCCTTAAAGCTTTGCATTTCAGGTTAATTCTGAAATGAATGTGCAGTTACAGCCTCCTCAGAAAAGCTTCATCTCTACAACCAAAATCATAATTTCCCTGTCTAATGCTTGACAGTGCAAAGAGCCAGGGACCTGGGGACCTGCTGTAATACACTCTGCCCTTTCCCCTCTTACAGCAGGGTTTGAAGGGCTGTGGAGACCTTCTGGGTATGCCCTTATCACCAGACAAAAAAGTCTTGGAAGAAACCACCCTTTTTTGCAGGGTGAGTCTCCCTCTGTAATTCAGAGCCTGCCTTTTGCACTGCTCACTGCTAAATCTCCAGTTTTCAGCAATGCAAGCATCTTCCAGCACGGAAAATCCATGAGGTATCACGTTATCCAGAAAAACACTGGTCAGTGGTGC
The DNA here is from genome assembly GCF_027477595.1 of Haemorhous mexicanus. NCBI lineage: Eukaryota > Metazoa > Chordata > Aves > Passeriformes > Fringillidae > Haemorhous > Haemorhous mexicanus. The sequence continues at coordinate 3,636,846 of NC_082363.1, read as the reverse complement.
TAGATATTGATGATTATCAGCCTAGGCTGGGTTCAGCTGGTAGTCTAGGGCTACAAGCAGCTTTGCCCTCCAGATCGTGGGCAAGCAGCTCCGTGGCAGAGATGGCTCCCTTGAACTCAGCCTTAGCCCTGATTCTTCCTGGACCCGCTTTTCCCTGGGCTCAGGCCAGGGCAGAGCTCCTTTGTGGTGCATGAAGGTGAGGGAGGAGGCAGGGGCTGCCTCCTTGGTGACAGAGCACTTTGGCTCCTGCAGGATGCCCAGCCTGGCATGAGCCCAGCATGGCATGCATGAGAGCCCAGGGCAACGTGGAGCAAGCCCAGCATGGCATAAACCCAGCATGCCCACAGCAAGCCCAGAGCACCCAGCAGTTTGCCCCCCATGCCTGCAGGTGGCCCAGGGTGTAGTATTTAAAGCCATTTGACTTTGGCACCCGCAGGATGCCCAGCGTGCCTGCAGCACACCAGTGTGCTCACGGCGTGCCCAGGGTCCCAGCAGGCAACTCAGGGTGACCCCAGCTGGCCCAGGGTGCCCGCAGCTGGCCCAGGGTGCTTGCAGCTGGCCCAGGGTTCGCCCAGCTGGCTGAGGGCGCCCACAGAAGCTCAGGGTGCCCACAGGTGGCCCAAGGTTCGCCCAGCTGGCCCACAGTGCCCGCAGATGGCCCAGGGTGCCCACAGATTGCCCAGGATGCCCACAGAAAGCTCAAGGTGCCCTCAGGTGACCCTGCTGGCCCGCAGCTGGCCCAGGGTGCCCACAGATTGCCCAGGATGCCCACAGAAAGCTCAAGGTGCCCTCAGGTGACCCTGCTGGCCCGCAGCTGGCCCAGGGTGCCCACAGATTGCCCAGGATGCCCACAGAAAGCTCAGGGTGCCCTCAGGTGACCCTGCTGGCCCGCAGCAAGCCCAGGGTACCTGCAGGTGGCCCTGCTGGCCCACAGCTGACCCGGGGTACCCACAGGTGGCCTTACTGGCCCGGAGCTGGCCCATGGTACCCACAGGTGGCCCAGGGCACCCCAGGTGGCCCTGCTGGCCCGCAGCTGGCCCAGGGTACCCCAGCTGGCCCGGGGTACCCACAGGTGGCCTTACTGGCCCGGAGCTGGCCCATGGAGCCCGCAGGTGGCCCATGGTGCCCGCAGGTAGCCCGGGGTACCCACAGGTGGCCTTACTGGCCCGGAGCTGGCCCATGGTACCCACAGGTGGCCCAGGGCACCCCAGGTGGCCCATGGTGCCCGCAGGTGGCCCTGCTGGCCCGCAGGTGGCCCAGGGTCCCCCCAGCTGGCGCTGCCGGCCGCGCTGGCAGCGCCGGCCCAGCCGCAGCGAGTCGGTGGCGCGGCGGCGGCCGGCGGGGGAGGGCAGAGCAGCAGCCACTCCCAGGAACAGTAGTGAAATCGGCCCGACACTTGAACTGTCAATCAGGATTAATGGGGTATAAAACCTCCCCAGCGCCGCGGCCCTGAGCGGCAGAGACGGCAATAGGCTGCAATGAGTAAGAGCCAGAGCTGAAGTAGTGCACGGCGTAATTCCTGCTCTGTGATCAGACAGTCCAAGTGAAAAAACCGGGAGAGGGGGCACAGAGAGGCAGTGACCGGCTCAGCCTTTGCAACCGGCTCGGGACAGAACGTCTACAGATATTTATAGATACTAAAACAAAAACCTCACCCTGAATACAGCCTTTCTTAAAAAGAAGGTCCTGGCAATTCTGTCTTATTTAAGCAATTTCCTGAGTCTAAGAATAGAAATGAGCTGCCTGGAAGGCACTGCAGGCTGAAATTTGGAGACACAGGCTGCTTTATTTTATTTTTCTAAATATAAAAACCTTTCGTTTGGATACTGGATTTTTATGTGGGTCTTTGCAGCGGAGGGATGTATGGTTACTTTCAATTCTACTTTTTTTTTTTTCCCTCTCTTTTAATTAAAAAAAAAGAGCTTTCCAGTTAAAAAGCAAGGAAGCTGTTTTACCTGCGTGTGACAATCCCAGAGGACACCGATCAAGAAACAAGGGAGTGACTTGGTCTTCTGCGCTACTTTACTCCTACCCCCATTTTTTTTTAAGGGGGAGGGAAGGATTTTTCCAGTCCAAGAACCTCTTGCCCCCAAGTTTTGGAAGGGGGGTTGAAGAATTGCCACCCATCTGGGGGTGCATGAAGGCTATTGCTTTTCTTTCTCTGTCACCTTGGTTCTGTGGCGGTTTGGAAGAGAACTTTGCCTGGCAGAAGAGGATGATGTGGAAGTGGCTGGGCGCCCTGCTGCTGTTCCCGGTGCAGATGGTGTATCTGGTGGTGAAAGCCGCCGTGTGCCTGCTGCTGCCGCCCAAGCTGCGAGACCTGTCCCGGGAGAACGTGCTGGTCACCGGCGGGGGCCGCGGCATCGGCCGGCACCTGGCCCGGGAGTTCGCCAGGAGAGGAGCCAGGAAGGTGAGCGGGGAGGGGAGGGGGAGCGCCCACCTGCTGCTCTGCCAGCCCCACCTCCGGGTGGGATCGCTTGGCAAAGGTGAGAGAAGCTCTCGGAGTTATTACATCGATTTCATTTCAGAAGTTGCCCGCTCCTCCTTCACTGCGTCCTGCCTTTCCCCATCCCATCCGTGAAAACGCGGCTGTGGGAAAGATCCTCCTCGTAAATCTCCCTGTGCTGACAAAGGAGAGGGGTTTGCCTCAACCCAGGTTTCCTGTGGCAGGGGAAGGGGAACTGAGCAAATCTATGCATGGAGCCAGTGCTCACTTCCATTGCTGCTTCCTGGCACTGCTGGGCATGGGGATCATGCACAGTGAGCCCTCTTCTATCAGGATCACATCACTGCAGAGAGGGGCATGGGGATCATGCACAGTGATCCCCTCTCTGTCAGGATCACATCACTGCAGAGAGGGGCATGGGGATCATGCACTGTGAGCCCCTCTCTGTCAGGATCACATCACTGCAGAGAGGGGCATGGGGATCATGCACTGTGAGCCCTCTTCTGTCAGGATCCCATCACCCCAAAGGAGAGGGGCATGGGGATCATGGACAGTGAGCCCTCTATCAGGATCACATCACTGCAGAGAGGGGCATGGGGATCATGCACTGTGAGCCCCTCTCTGTCAGGATCACATCACTGCAGAGAGGGGCATGGGGATCATGCACTGCGAGAGCCCTTCTCTCAGGATCACATCACCCCAGAGGAGAGGGGCAGGTCGCTCTGGGACGCTGGGGAGAAGTGTTCCCTTTCACCCTGCTGGGTTTCCATTCCTGAAATTAATTCCTTGTGCTTCCTGAAATCCCTTGTACTTAATTTTTGGACAGTCCAGAGCTGTTCAAGGGGAAAATGAATGAGAGCCCAGCAAGAAGAGCACAGCTTGAGTGGAAGCTGTGGGATTATTTGCACATTTCCTTTAGGAGAGAGGCTGAGTGGCTGGTCTGCACAGTAGCCCAGAAGTGCCAGTGTAGCTGGTGGGTCCCTTCTCTTGCTCAGGAACTGGTGGTTTACCTTGAAATGTTGTGGTTTTGTAAATACAGGTATGTTCCTATGTGTGAATCAGTCAGAGATACAGAAACACCTATCCCTGGAATGAGCCTTAGGATGAAAAATTTCATCTCCCCTTTTATTGGTAATTAAGGGGAGGACTGGTGAAATTAGACAGCTGCATAAATACTTCTCTGTGTGAGAGAGTGAATGAGAATAAATCGAGAAGAAAGAAGAGGAAAAATACAGAATGAGAGGCTATTTAAAGAAAAAAACTTGGATTTAGTTCAGGATAGGGTTTTATCACTTCCTTACACATGCATTACAGTTTTCTCTGTGTGGTACAGAGCTATTCTGGCATGTAACTCTGAGGTGTAAAATATGTCAGCATTGAACTTTGATGTTTGTCTGTGTTTGTGTTTAAACACCATGTTGAGATTTACACATTCTGGGAGTCAGAGCAAACAAGCTGATTGACCTTTGGACCCAAGAAATTTGCTGAAGGTGTATTTATATTATCTGTTGGAATACCAGGCTTCATTATTTATTTATTTAGAGTGGCTGGTTGCTATGCTGAGCGCTGGCATTAAAGTGCTACCATTTCTACAGCACATTTAAGAGCTGTTTTGCTGCAGTTGAGCTGGGAACTGAACAATGGCCCCGAGGAGCCAGGGGACAGGGGCCAAAAGGAGCCAGGGCTGTTTGAGAGAGAGCTGAGGATGGAATTACTGTAAACAGACACAGACTGTCTTCTAGCTGTACGTCCTATCAACAAAATCTCTACATATTGTACAAGGAAAGAATACAGAATACATGAGAATAATTATTGGGAACCTTTGTACTTGTCTCATACCATGTTCTGAAATGCTCTGTGTTGCTACTTACTGGTTAGAGCTTTGGGGTGTTTTGCCTTTGGGGATGTTTTCATTTACATCATCAAGGTGTTTAAACCTTTGCATTGACTCAGTTTGAATTAGATTTTCTTTTCAGTTATAGCATGGTGTCCAGTCAGTCATGTGTGGCACTCAGCAAGTTCTGATCCCCCTGGCAGTGGCACTGCCTGCCAGCCTGTGGTGAGAACACCAAATTTGGCTCAACCTCCTTAGTAGTTTTACTGCTAATTTTACCTACATGTGATAGTTTCCATTCCCTTTGCTATGAGATTTCATTTCTTTCCAGCTTCTGTGCTCAACCCTAAATTTGTGGATTTTGTGCAGTCAACATGTACCATGCACAACCTTCTGCTTGGCACTCCTCTGCAATTTTAAGCTTTGCATTTGACAAAAAGAAATGAAAAAGCCTTGGAGTGTCTAGCAAGTCATCTTTTGATAGGGCTTGTGCAAACTGACTGGTTTTCTCTTTTTACACTGTTATCTGGCTTACACTAATATGCAAAGCTTGAATTATTGATCATAATTAATAACTTAGAACAGATTGTGATTATCAGATGGTGTAATCACCATATTCCGAGTTCAGAACAAGACTTCCAGCAGAGGCATGGAGTTGTGGGGCCAAGCCCAGCGTGCCATGGAGGAGGCTGGCAGCAGTGCCAGGGTTCAGGTTCTGGTGCAGGGTGTGCAGTGTGTCCTGACCAAGCGCTCCCAGCGCCTGCGCACACAGACATAGTGGCGGGCTTTTGGAGGTAGGCGGCGATATATAACCATATTTTTGAGATTAGAATCTTCAGAAAGATAACTTAGTTGGGACTGTGAGGCTATGAAACTTCTCTGGTAATTAGACTGGATGGGATTTCATCTTACACTCAGTCTCAGAGGCTGGTTTTGTTGCTCACAACAGAGATGGACCGGAGCCGTTTTCAAGCAAGGTGGCAAATGTTGTGTTTCAAGAGGTTATGAATTGTCACATCTGCTGCTCCTCTACTGTAAAATTTGATCTTGCACTTAAAGCTGTGAAGAGGACAAGAAATAAATCCCAGAAGGGTTTATGCAAATGGAAATACAATGTCTTGTGCTTCATTGATGAGCATGGAGACTAAAATTCTCAGTCTAATGGAATGGAAGTCTCTTGGGCATGAGCTTGTAAATCCATCCTGATTCCTGTTCTTTACCCCCATTGCTCTGCCATTGTGCCTCAAATGTGACTTAGATAAATGTCTAGGAGACATTTCCTTCTCAAGTGATGTTTCTTTTCTCGAAGTTGTTTGTTGGCCTCTCCAAAGAAATAGCCAATAAGGGAACAAAGCAGTGCCAGTTCTATTTGCAGCTCCAGAACTGTATGTTCTGGATTTTTTGCAGTTAAGACTGCCACCAATTTTTAGGCAATGATAATTCCTGTTCAAGTGTACCCTGAGAGGTCAAAGGATCCATACTCAGTTTGTAATTTCAAGTAGTTGTCAAGAACTACTTGGTCCTGGGAGGCGCTGTCTATTGAAATGCTTCCTGGAGCACTTCTGGAAAAAGCCAAGAGCATGTGAATGAGCTGTGTGCAGGGATGAAGTGCTTACAGATGATCCAGGACATGTTAGTGTTATTATGAGGGATGAACAGCACTGACTTTTCTCCGGAAGTGCTCAAGTGTTGTAATCCAACTTCCCAGAGATGTGTCCAGATTCATAAGTGCTGCCTGAGAAGCTGCTTTGCTCTGGCTGAATTACTAGAGAAATCAACTTTCTGCTTTCAGTCCCTTCTTGCCTGCTTGCAAAATTCAGAATCCTCACTGTTGCTTGCTTTAACTCTTGAGAATTTGACTGTACCTTAGAGGTGTTTGGTCAGTGAAGTATCAGCTCTGCCTCAGCCTCACACACTGGTAGCTCTGTCAAGGCTCATAGCTGTTGATACTCTGGTGAGCCAAAATGGCAGAGAATGTCTGTGTTAATGAAATGGGAGAAGGAGAGACTTTTATGAGTTTATGATTTAATGCCTATGAAATAAAAATCCACTTCCAAAGCCTAATGGTGTTTTGCAAAGACTGTACTGTATAATCCAGTTAATATTGGAAAGACTGGCCCCTTTGAACAGTATTTCTTGTGTTGGAGAACAGCCCTGTGCAGATGTGAGCAGTCAGGGGGTGTAGGGGCTGAATGGGTTCATTCACTGCTCAGCAGAGTGGGAAACTGTGCCTGGTTTCCTCAGAGCCATTTGCTTTTCCTACAGAAGTTTCATTATAGTGCCTTTGCCAGGAATTTGTCAGCCCTGGTTTTGATAGTCTCTAGTGGAGAAGTTTTGATTCCTATGTCTTTAGTACGTCTTGATCTTTGTTAGGTTTTCTTTTAGAAAACTTTGATCTCTAAAAATTTTCCTTGTCATTTTAATTTACTTTTTTCACAGATTATCTAATTTGAGGTGTGATTGAATGGGAAAGGGATGCTCAGTTCTTAGGCATTCTGCATTGTTAAATGCCAACAAAACCTAATAAAAGTAACTGAAAAAGATGTTAATAATAGGACTGAAACAGACTCCCCAGCTCTAATATGTAATTTAGTATTCTTGTTTATCTGAAACTGACTTTGGAAGAGTTTCTTGGGCCTTTCCAGAAAAACCCCACAGCCCTGAAGTCTCAACTGGTATTTTCACAGCATTTTTCAAAGTCAGACCTGAGTGTCTGCTTTTTGGAAGATTTCTTCTTGTTAATTGTGCTGTCCTCTTTCAGTTCAGTGTCAGCTGGGATGGGAAGAAGTTGAGGGAGGAAGTAGCACCAAGAAAGGGCTGGATGAGAGCTGTGCAAGCCACACTGCTGCTTGAACCTGGGGTTTCCCTCAGTGTTTCAGTTTCTCCAACAGAACTGAAAACCTCAGAGGAATTACAAGTGCTTGAAAGCCTTGTGTCATTGGAGGGGTTTAGCTGAGTAAGATTTGAGGCTATTTTGTGTTTAGGCTGAGAGTATTGGTGAGAAGTTATGTAAAAAAAAAATGGTATCAGGTCTTAGAATTTAGCCTTGTATTCCCAGTAATGGAAAATTTGGCAAGTTTTGAGATGAATTTATCAATGGCATGCTCCTCCCACACAAATTGCATCTGTAGGTCTATGAATATTTCATTTTGGTCTTTATGAATCACACTGACATAATAGTTCACAGATTTCACAGAATGCTCTCAATTTTAAGGGACCCCACAAGTATTTTCTAGTCCAACCCTTAAGTGAATGGCTCATATGTTATTGTCCTGATTTGTAGGAATTAGTATATACCTTCTAAAAGCTTCTTTATAACACATACCAGTGTTGTATGACCTACTGTAACTAGAGCTGGATATTAAATTAATACCAATCTCCTGAAGTGAGGGCAAAAGCCACTGCTGCTGTTTCAGAGCTGTGACTTCTTTTTTGAGGCTCAGGACAAAAGCTAGGAGTGTCTCCCATGGATTCAGTAAGAGTTCTTGTTCTAGACTGTCTTAAAATATCTGTCACTCTCAAACACTCATCTCTGGTTGCACTCTCAGAGCCTCTGGAAGAGTCTTGCTAAACTGCATTGGAGAGTATCTCTTGCTGGCATCAAATTCCTGGTGCACTGGGATGGGAATGTGCCCCAGACTTCATCCAAACCTGGAGCCCTTCCTTTAGTAATGTACAAAGGTGTACAGTTAATTCCTGACTCTGCTGGGGAGTGGGGAAGAAATGGGAAGACATGAAATCCTTGCAGGAAACTCTGTTCCAAAGCTGGAACCCTTTCTTTTGTAATGAACAAAGGATAATTCCTGACTGTGCTGGGGAGTGGGGAAGTGGTGTGAAGGTGTGAGATCCCTGCAGGAACCCTGTTCCAAAGCTGGAACCCTTCCTTTTGTAATGAACAAAGGATAATTCCTGACCATGTAGGAGTGGGAAGGCAGGAGATCCCTGCAGGAACCCTGTTCCAAAGCTGGAACCCTTCCTTTTGTAATGTACAAAGGATAATTCCTGACCATGTAGGGGTGGGAAGGCACGAGATCCCTGCAGGAACCCTAGGGAGCCCTTCTGCTTCTGTCAGCTTTCAAACCCCATGTGCTGGGCCAGTTGTCAAGGAGACACTTTTGTTCTGCAAGTAATAACTGATTTCTGACACATTCATTCCTTCTCAGCTCAGAACATGACTAGACCTGACCTGGCCACCCCAGAGAATATTAGTCCTGATAGAAGGAAGAGAGCTGCTTTAAAATTACACACTTTCAGAGCTGAGAGGACCTGATTTTCCTCAGAATCTGATTAATCACCATGCACTTGTTTTTAATAGGCATCATGACTTAACATAATGAAATGAGAAAGCCTTCAAAATTAGGTTTATAAAAGAAATGGACACAGTTCTGATGTACACTGCCCAGTGCAATATGCCAGTGTGGTGCACTACATTTAAGGTGGCCTGGTTTTAAAAGACTCAGTGTAAAATTTATATATTTAGATTTCAGTGCTAAGAAACTGTTGCCAGGTGAGCATCTGTCCCCATTCTGAATGCTTTTCCTGCCCCGTGGTGGTACCACAATGACATACAGCCCATGAGTCTAATGGATTTTGAAATGCAAAAAAGTAAGTGACCATTTGGAAAAGGCAATCTGACATTGTGTAGGAAGGAAAATGTAATCTAAAAGGAAAATGCACTAATGTAATCTAAAAGAAAATTTTCTATGCTGTAGATATTTTAGTGTAATGAGAATATTTACCTGTAGTGCAAATATGAGGTTGTAAGTGATTAATCTCTCCTGTTATGTGTGTGGTTGGAAAGAAACCACCATAGGAATGCAGCAGCTTCAGGGATATGTTAAATGATGGTTACTTTAATCTTCCTTAAATTTAAGCACTTAATCTTACAGTGAACTAGGAGAGCATGTCACAACTTATCAGCAACCAGAAGTACATGAGAAGAGCTGGGGAGGGCATGTTTGTCCATGTCATGTGAAATAATACATTAATTTGAAACTTTTGGTAGAGTATGAGAGCACAGATCTGATTGGGTGCCTTTATGGTCTCCAGCAAGGCTTTATTTCTCCAAAGATGACATCCTGATGGCAGCTTTATTTAATGGCTTCCTGTTGGCAGCTCCCTGCTCTGTTGATTGGATTTAAGGATGGGCAGAAGAGCCCTTGTTTGGAGTGCCAGGCTGCCATGGCATGGAGCCTGTGCTGGGGGCTGGTGCCAAGGCCAGCACTTGGAATAACATGCTGGATAAGTGTCTCTGCCTGGCAGGCACCACCAGGATTTATCAGCTCTCAGATCTTTGGTGTCTGTGGAGCAGCTTGGGCTGGAGCTGTTTTAAGTTATAATTTGGAACATACCTGTCTTTTGTTGCTGGGTATGTTGTAAGGAGAATAAATAATGTTAACAAGAAGTGGTACTTGCAGAGTTGCAGTCTTGTCATCTCTCATCAAGACACAGTGATGTAATGAGAAAATACTGTCCCAATTGAGACCATGCTGAGCTGGCACACCAAGATCCAGCACTTTTTAACATGCTGAAGGTCTGGCACCAAGGCAGCTAAATGAGGCTTCCCACTAAATGCAAGGACTGTGCCAATGCTGTAAACAATCTTAAAGTTTTAAAGATGAGGTTTTATATTAATGTCATTGCAGTGCCTCAAAAACTGACTTCACACCAAAGACTGTTTAGCATTAGAGATGCTAAATGTGCTCTATAAGAACAACAGCAAAAGATGATGCTGACCTCAGGGTTGGCAGGGATAAAATAAATAAATGTGACAGTGGAGATAAAAACCAAGAGGTGACAATGAGTACCAACACAGAACTCTCTGCTGATGAAAGCCAGAGACTGCAGCACCACTTGTTGAGCCAGTTTAAGGTTTTGGAAGAGGCATCACAGCAATGGAAGTTTTCAGGTGGGGTTTGAAAAGCAGCAGTAAAGAGTTTTGAAGAATGTTTAGAGAGGTGCAGGAAGTGTGGTAGAAAACAGACAGGTTGTTTTAAAAATTAATGCTGGGAGGTAAAGGCTGCAGTAGACCTAATGCTAGATAAAGGTGAAGGGAGTATGGGTAAAGTGAAAGTGAATGCCTTGAAATGAAAAGAGAGGCTCAGCTGGAGGAGGAGGCAGTGAAATTCAAAATGAGCTGACCTGGTCAGAGCAGTAGATGAGGTGCTTGATCTTGAGTGGGGGGTTGGACCAGAGGACATCCAGAGGTCCAGAGCCTCAGCCACAGTCTGATTCCATCATTCTCAGTCTCACTTGTACCACAGGAAGGAAAAAGGCAGATTTTCTGAACTTCAGGGCTGACAGGAAGGTTTTGGGCCATGATGTTTCAGACCACTTATCTGAAGTGATTCATCCCTATTTTATTTGTGTAGTTTCATCACCTACAGTGACTTGTAAAAGTGTTGCTGAGTATTTATGTTGCATTTATGTCATGGCTCTGGCACAGGCTAGAGAAAGTCTCAGACTTGTGGAACTGTTTCCATCTGAAGCACTGTAGGTAGTTTTTACTGCATTATAAAAGAATCAAACATGCTGTTGAGCTAATGTCTGCTTTAATTAGCCAGGCACAGCAATTTGCTTTAAGAGTGACCATAATCCATGCATACAGTCCTAAGCATTTGACTAAAACATTTTAAAGGAATCCAAGATATTATTCTTAAGGCTGCTGTGGAAACCTGCTTTATTAGAGTGATACTATGCAGTGGATAGTAAAATTACCAAGGAGGAACTTAGAAAACTCTAAATACGCTCTGAATTCCATTTCTCAAAGAGATCAGCAACATTCAAAGTTGGCATATCAAGAACTATCTGGTTTTACATCAAACTGCCAGAGCAAATGCCAGGAATTTGGCCCGACAGCAACCTGAGAGGAATGAAAGTATAAAGGCAAGTGAAAAAACCAAAAAAAACCCCAAAAACCTGAAGAATTAGGACAAATGGATGATAATGATGAAGTTCACAGAAGAAGCCAGTTAATTCATTCTGCATGAGTGATGGGGAGAAGAAAAAAATAACAGTTCACTTGATTGCCTGCTCATAAAATTGGATAAGGGTCTAGAAATTTGGTATCTTTCCCTCTGAGCAGTTTGAAAATGTCAGCTAATGATTGAGTATTTAAGTATTGAGGATAAGTCTGAGTATTTGGTTTAAAATCCAATAACAAATGCCAGTAAGTGATAAGTGTTCACTGTCCCTTTGATTCCTGTCCCAAACTGAAGACACAAATCTCACACAATTGGCTGCTTCAAGGTTTTCTGCAGGAAAGGGAGACTGAAAAGAAAAACTCCTCAAGACAGAGAACAACAGCCTCAGAGCTGAGAATAAGCTCTGGCCTTTTTAAACCCATGCTTATCAGGAATATAAAGCAGAAATTATTAGAGATTCTTTTAGCTGGGCCCAGACTCTGTTCTTCAAAGCATCCTGTCAACATCCTGAAGAGCTGAACAAGTCAGACCCAGGCACTGCCAGATCCATTGGCTGATAACACTGACGCCAGGAGAAAAGGGTCACATACATGTTGTTTGACCTTTATCCCAGTGGGGATTAAATTGATTCTAATTAATAGACTTGGGAATAGATGGCTACCTTGGCAGAGCTTGTAACTAATTTAAATTGTTCATCCCATTAGTTTAGCCATAAACTATGCATAATTACAATGGGATTTTGTGGACAGCTGCCCTTATGTTGCCACCTTCTTAATTACAATTTACTGACTGCAGTGCTGCAGAGCTTATTTGTTTTGGTTAACATAGGGGTTTCTGTTGTCTTACACTGCCTGAGCAAGTGTGTCAGGGCTCCATTTATGGCAATAAAATCATGTTGGAAAGCACCAATGCAGCTCTGCTGAATCCGTTGTGCTTTAGGTGTGTGCCTGTGAGGTAAACCTGGCTCTCAGTGTGTAACCAGTGACAGCTGTACCTCTGAGTACACTTAACCAACATAAAATTATACATACTTGGAGGTTATATATATGATTTTTAATATATATATTTATATAAATGATGCCTGGAAAAGCTATGTCTGTGATTATCCTGTAGTATGCCACAGTTTTAGCTGTGGTATACTAGATTTACAGATTAGAAAGAGTCTAGATTTACAGATCTAGATTCAGTTACTAGATTTACTGATTAGAAAGAGTCTGTATAAAGGTGGGGTAGCAGTTGGTGTGACTTGGCTAATAATATATTTCTTGCCTTCCCTGAGTGAAAGAACCATTTAAAATCAGTGCAGATGGAGTTTTCACTCAGTCATCTTCCCTTCTCTTGAGCAGTACAGGTGTGTCCATGGGTGCTCTTTGTCATTTTGGTAGATCCTCTTTCCCAGTAAGTCCTGGACTAGAGTCCTGCTGTCTGAACTCCTGTGAGTGCTGGCCTGTGGCAGAAAGTCAGACTTCAGGCACTGAAGATCTTACTTCAGCGTTTCTTAGAAGCTGCACTAAGGAGCAAATGTCTCCTTTATGGCCAGGCCTACATTTAGAAGACAGAAGTCTCCACTTAAAAAACCATGATCTTTTCTTCTTAGAATTGGGGTTTGTTTTATTTGCCCTTTGAATCACCAGGTACACCCAAGATTTTATTTGTGTCTGAAGAGCTGGCAAGCTTGCACCATTTTACCTGAAAGCAGAAATTCTCAGGTGATCTTTTTACTGGACCTCAAGAAAAATCTCAACTATACCAAACCTAAATTGTGGGAAGACAAACACTGAGCAGTTTGTCTTTCCATGCTCTTCAACAGAATGGATCAGCAATAACAGTGGGCAGTCAGATATTTTCTGCATGAACATTAAATTAGTGTTTGTCTTCCATCTGTCATTTCAGTCTCCTTGCTGGCAGTAAACACAGACAGCTTGTCTCTGATCAGCACTTCCCTGGGCAAAGCTTGGTGGAGAGGCAGTGGAAAATCCTGACATCCCCTTTCAGCAGCTTGGTTTGATGGTGAATACTACCTCAAATTCCCTGTACCCAGCTCCTAAGAAAACCTTCCCAGTGAGGACAAAGTCAGCCTTAAGGAGCCGAGGTCATGCTCCAAGTGGGATATTAAAGGCACCCAGCTGGTACAAGTGCTTCTTTCCCAAATGGTAACAGCTCAGGGCTGGCTCTGGCCACAGGGAGCTGTCAGGAATTATGTCAGAATATTTCCAAGGCCCCTGGGAAATGCAGGAGCCCTGCCTGGCTGAACTGAGCTGTTTGATTTGGGCTTTGGGATGTGCTGGTTGTGCAATGCTGTGGCTTTCTGCTGCTTGCTCCTGGATTGTGACCCAGGCCCCTCAGAGACCACTGGGTTTATATTTGATGTGCTTATGGAGGTAGCATTGTCTCTTCAAAAGCAAAGTCTCAGCCATCAAAGGGGGTTCAGGGTTTATTTCCCTGGATGATGATGTGCAACTGTGGCAGATTGTTCTGTGACACCTTTTCTGATGAAAGGGGAGGGGGGTGTTTGTGTGCACATGTGTGGGAAAGGGATCTGGCACTCTGTGTGTCCTTCAGAGCCAGAGTTCAGCAGTGGGTCAGCCAGCTCCTCCTGACATCACTGCACTTGTTTACAGCTCTCTCTGAGCTCTCCTGATGCCTTTGACCGCTGACACTGCCCCATCTCAGCCCAGCCTTTGTGCAAAACCAGAAATTTACAGGAACAACTTATATTTATAAAGGCATTTAGTTTCTCTTCTTCACTGACTTGAAAGGGACAATAAGAGATAGAAAATTCTTAAGCACAGAAAGCAAATTAGGTAAAATAAATTATGTAAAATTATAAACTACACGTTTTGTGGCTGTTGTTGAAATTGTAAATGCACTAAATAATGAGAATGCTGGTTATAGACTGAAAAAAGATCTTGTTTACAGCTCTCACTGAGCTCTCCTGATGCCTTTGACCACTGACACTGCCCCATCTCAGCCCAGCCTTTGTGCAAAACCAGAAATTTACAGGAGCATCTTACATTTATAAAGGGGTTTTATTGTCCCTTTCAAGTCAATGAGGAAGAGAAACTGAGGGTGTTTTGAGTATAGCATCTTACATTTATAAAGGGATTTTAGTTTCTCTTCCTCACCGGCTTGAAAGGGACAATGAGAGATAGAAAATTCTTAACCACTGAAAGTAAATAATGTTTATAAAAGAAACTGTATAATATTATAAACTACACTTTTTCAGGTTGTTGAAATGGTAAATGCACTAAATAATCAGAATGCTGGTTATAGACTGAAAAAAGATCCATCTCAGAGGGAGTTGATACATTTAGGACGAAGTTAGAATGGTTTCTTTAGCCACTGGAACCAGTAAAAACAGTTAAAACACTTTTGGTTTGCAGTTCAGTCTCAGATTTAGGCCAAGTAATGTTATTTATTTCAGGATCCAGGTTTCTAAGTGCAATTCCAGCACTGACAATCCATCACTGCTGCACGTGGGGATTGCTGTCCTTCAGGCCATTGCTTTGGTTGGGTTTGTCACTTCTATTTCAGTGGAAGCAAAAAGTGAATGTGAGTCAACCAAAAATAGGCCTGTTTTTTTAGGGCTAAATTTCACACACTTTCTTGGAGCAGTTTCCAGATCCCCAATGCTCTGAAGCTGCTGGCAGGGAGGGAACCCTTCAGGCAAAGAGCTTGTGACTGCCTTTGAACACACTGAGAATTATTGTGCCTCAATATTCTATTTCTGCCCCTCAGTTAAGTCTCAGTTGCTGACCAGGTTACTTTCTATAGTTTATTTTATTGGAAAGTCAGGTTTGTCTCCTTCTGTGATAACTTAATTGATTTTATGTTCACATTGAGGTGAATTCATTTCATTTTGCATTGCAGTGGCCTGAGAAGCATGCAGTCACATCCAAAAGATGGCAACTCCCAGGCAGCTGTAAGTTAGGAGTGTGCTAAAGCTGGATTTGTGCCTGACCAGCACCTCCTGTTTAAATAACATTTGGCAAATTGGTTAGTTAAATAACCATTGTGGCAGAATCTGAATTTGAATTGCTTTGGTCATTTCTGGGAAAAAGTAATGAACGTGTATTTAACTTTTGGTTTTGCATTTAGATATCATTTTATTTAACAGAGCTGTGCTGTTTTTCACATTTTTTGAAGGCAAGGTAGCTGCTGTATCTTAACAGTGTATTGAAAAAAAAAATGTATCATCAGTGAAAGATCCTTTTTAAGCCATGCTGTACCCCTGGGTGGGGGCTGTGCTCTGGGAGCTTACAGTCCTCTGCTTCCCATCCTCCTTCTTTGACTTAATAGACTGAGAGAGTTAAATATGTCCTGAAAACTGCCATTTGTACAACTCATGAATAGATTTTAGAGATTCTGCTCTGTTGCATAGCAACAGCCACCATTAAAAAAATAACATTTTGAAAAGCACATGAAAAGATAGGCAACCACTTAAGCATTTCAATATTGAAGCTTTCTTCTGAGCAGCGTCCTTTATTTCTTCAACTAAAATTCTTATAAGAAAGGCACCTTTTGACAGCTTTTATATGGTTTGAAAATGGTAGCAGTTCTGTTTTTCTAGAGGCAGAGAAAGGCTTGTAGGGGAGCTTGTCTGGAGCAGTTGCTGGTGTTTATACACAAATTTAAGGCAGGCTATTTTAACTCCAATACTTCTCCAGTAACCTCACGGGAGAAGTTATTTTTTCAGTCACGAGCTGCATCCTATTATGCACATGGATGATCTGGAGCATATTTTAGCCCTTTCTGGAGGGCAGTTTGTAATGACAGCACTGGGAACATTATTCACCCTTAGGTTTCTGTGGCTATTTTTGTTGCAAACCTTCTCCCAGCTTAACTAATTTCAACCCTTCCCTGGTTTTTCTTTTCAGTGATGTTTTGAGTATAGCATTGAATTGATAAATCTATATTTTTTTTATTTTTATAGAGCTTGTAGAGGATTTTTTATATATTCCCCAAAATAAGTGAAGTGCTGGTGAATTGCTCATCATGATTTAGCTTGGAGCAAAACTGAAGGTGTTCTGAATTAAAGCTGGCAATTCTGCAAACTGGTAATGCAGCATAACTAATGATTTGTAAGCCATGCAGGGTCTAGCCTAGGAGTCAGTGCTGTCCCTGGGGGCTGGAAGTTAAAACCCCCCAGCATGTCAGGGTTAGGCTGCTCTGCTCCAGAATTCATCTCAGAAAAAGAAAGGCAAACTCCACAGAAGAATCCACTTTGACTGGCACCCAGTTTGTAGCTCTTTAAATTCTTCTTTCCCATACATTTATATTGTCAGGTTTTTCCATTTGTTAGTTAAGAATGAGCAGACTTTTCAGTAAATCATTGGTTGAAGAGACAATTTTTGGGCAGTTTTGCCCAGTCAGGTGAAATAACACTGTATTGGAGCCACTTTTTAATTCCACTTGTCCTTTTCTCTTAACATTACCTTGTAATCTAACTTTTGGATTTTTTTAGCTTTCCAAGAACACTTACTGTTCAGTGAAGACATAGCTTTGCATTGCAGTAAATTTCTAACTCTCTAACATGAACATTTAACCTGCCACAGGTTCTCTACCCAGATAGTTAGATGCAGTAAGTAAAAATAATAATGCAGCATTTTGGAAGGAAAATGTGCACACAGCTGAACTTCAGTGATGCTGAAATGTCCTGTCAGACCATCACAGTAATTTCTTTTTCCCCTTTGAAATGTTATTTACTGACTTTCTATCCCTTCATCTTGTCTGCTGTGCTTGCAGGACAAAAGGGCTTTCTGCACCTGCATATTTCCCCTCCCCACAATTTCCTGACATTTTTATAGGAATTTGGATTACAGGGATGCCATGCCAAGCAGACGGAGGCGGCAGCAGCACCCTGGTTATTTTTGCAGGGTGGAGTATTATATTTCTATAGGTGGGTGTCTCCAGAGCCTTACCTCAAACACAGAACTTTCCTAACCCCTCTCCCCACCCCCAGATTCTCCACTTCTTCCTGCTCTGCAGCCAGAGCAGGAATATTCCTGCAGGATATTTCTTGGTGATAAAAACAGGAGCAGGCTCCCAGTACTGAAGTGATTTCAGCATTTATTACAATAAGAGAAAGGCCCAGAGCAAGGGGTACTGAAGGGATTTCAGCATTTATTACCATAAGAGAAAGGCCCAAAGCAAGGGGTACTGAAGGGATTTCAGCGTTGATTGGCCATGACAGCTCTGTCCAGGCTGGCTCGTGGTGCACTTCACCGAGCTGTGTTATCACAGAATCCCAGAGTGATGAGGTTGGAAGAGACCTCCAAGACCATCGAGTCCACCCTGTGCCCTAACTCCTCACCCAGACTGTAGCACCAAGTGCCATGGCCAGGCTTTTTATAAACACATCCAGAGATGGTGATTCTACCACCTCCCTGGGAAGAGCATTCCAGTACTTTATTATTCTTTGGGTGTAAAATTTCTTTCTAATGTCCAGCCTATCCCTTCCCTGATGTAGCTGGAGACTGTGTCCTCTGTGGTACCTTGAGTACCCTATTTCTGATAACTGCCCTTTTAACCCCTTTTACAATATAACAACAAACTAACAGCACATGCTTAACGAGCTATCAACCATTTTACAACAGTTTCTAGCCTATTTTTAACATTTGTGTGCTTCGGATCCCTGCAGCAGCAGCCTGTTCTCACACATGGGGTGGCAAACCACTCGGAGCCTGTCCTTTTTTGCCCCACAGATGCTCGCAGGGACCTTCCAGGGTGACAGCTTGTGGCCACTTGGTGCTTTTTGTTGGAGCGTGCACTCGGTTTGACCCTGTCCCAGCGTTAATGGAATTGTAAAGGCTGACTCCTGCCTGACCTCTCTTGCAAACAACCCTCACCCTTGCCCTTCCTCCTCTGCTCCGAAGAGTTGCTCCCAAGGCAGTCTGGAGTGCTGCAGACTAAAGCAATTGGGAAAAAAAAAAAAAAAAAAAAAAACCTGGAAAAAAAAGAAAAAAGTCAGCATGGGGCCACCTGTCCTTACATAGTCCTGACTGTGAGAACAGTGGGCATTTGTTCCCTTCTTCACAGGGAGCTGCTCTTAAATGCCTGTGTGCACACGGAAAATCACACATTTTCTTTCCAAGGAAGGCCCCTGTTGAACAGCAGGCAGGTGTTGACATACTCCTCTGTGATTTTTCTTTTTTAGGTGCTGTTTGGTTTCTTTAAGAGGGAAAAAGGGGTACATCTGGAATTGACTGTTGTTTAGGTGAATAATGTTAATCCCATTGAGTGCTAAGTCAACATATAAACTAATAAAAGTTCTGACTCCAGACTAAAATGATTGGAATTCACTCCTTTAGTCACCTTTTGAGGTCTCTTTAGCCCTAACTGTTAATCTCATTACTATATGTTACTCCTGGACCTAAACCAGTTTATTATAAAGTCTGTGGTTTGTGTTTACCAGGGTGGCAGGATTAAATTTTAATTCAATTCTTACAGGCTTTACAACTGCTAAATAGTAATCTTGAAAAGCTTGCATGTCAAACAGATAGAGAGGCTTGCTCTCTTGATTCTCCACGTTTACATGCAACTTTTCTCATACCTGTCCTTTGCAGCTTTGATATTCACTGTGGGAACCGAGAGGAATTCTCCACTGGCCTGTTTTGTTTGCTTACCTTTACAGAAGTGTCACTAAGGCGCTGGGTTAAGTATTTTGACCTACTTCAGGCATCACAAGGTTCTTTTTTTTCCTTTCTAAAGCAAAGATTGGCTTTTCACACTGCAGGGCCACACCTTTCCCTCTTCCAGTAATCAGCCTTTAGCTGCCTCTCCCATGGAGGACTCCTGAAAGAACTTGTCTGCCTTTGCCTGGGGCCAGGAGAGGGGAAGGGGTGGAGGAGAAAACTCTTCTGCCATTGACAGGCAAAAGACCTGGAGCTTTTGAGGCTGTGGGATTTAGCTTCCCTTTCTCACGATATGCAAAACTCTGCCAGGATTATGGGACACACTGGAATGCATTTTTTCCGAGGGCAGGCTGTGAGTTCGTAGTACCAGGCAGTTGTGAATATAGGGGGATAAGGCTGGCATACTTCAGTGGATTATCTACACTTTGTACTTCCTAAAAGTATGCAGGGACTCCTGAGTGCTGGGCGCAGAAAGGCTTTCTATGTTTGAACAAAGGTCTGTGCAATTGCAGATACCAGCTCACACAGAGCAACTTTTGTTCCCCTGGGCTGGGAAGGAGGTTGAAAGGGGGAATGAAATGTGTTGACCTACCAACTACTTCCTATCTCTGCGGATCTGGGGCTGGGAGCTGTGCTTGATTTGTGGAGGCAGCAATAATGAGATCAGGCAGGAAGGGCATTTGTGTTAATCTTTCAGTGTCTTCAGATTGTATCAGAGAATTGCTTTATGAATCGTAAAATGGAGAAACTTTCAGAATGGAAGTTATAGCTGCTAATCACAGCCCACCTTGTGCTGTAATAGACCAGGAGTGAACAGTTCTTTACTCAAATACAGCCCAATAGTGGCAGTCGTGGTAGGACACCTTTCCAGTACTGCTCCAGCTCACTGGAGGCAGAAATTCTAGCACAGCGTGTTTGCTGAAGGTACAGAGCCAAAATAATTGATGATGCAAAAGGGCAACATTCCTTTGCTGCCATTCTTGAGCTGTGCTAGCAGTAAAGTCAGACTGAGCAAGTTAACTAGCCTTGTGAATGATGTAAAGTTAGCTCTAACCTTGTGTCCTGCACTAGTAATATCCTTCAGTCTCTGGAGGCATTGATCACTTGTTTATATTGTGGTTGACAGCAGCTTCAGTCTAGACCAGTTTATATAAATTAGTGGCTTTATCTGATTTTGCGGCGGTCAGAAGCATAACTCTTGTTGTGCTATGGTGAAAGTCAGGCTTTGGCCCTGCAGTCAGGACTGGGGCTTCTGGCACTAAGCCAGCCTTGCCTTGGTCCAAGAGCAGCAAAACCCTTCCCTCTGACTCCCCTCTGACCCAGGACAGGCCTCATTAGCAGATTAAATCCAGAGTTAAAGGATCCAGAGTTAATCCTCTGGGAGCAGAGGATGCAGTGCCTGCCCCTCCAGCTGAAAGGATTTTCCTAAGGTCAGATAAGGAGTTCTGTGACTCCAGATCAACAGATAAGGTTTGTTTTGCAAAAACCCATTAATAAGCCCTGGGACAATCTGCACCAAGTGTGATGTCACAGCCCCTGCCTAATTTGAAGTTCATCAAGAGGAGGAGGGCACGTGGAGTTCCTCCATCATCATAAATCTCTTCTTCCCTGTGTCCAGTGGCAGGATCCCACCTGCAGTGTCAGGGGTGCCTTTCCCATCCCACCTGCAGTGTCAGGGGTGGTTCTCCCATCCCACCTGCAGTGTCAGGGATGGCTTTCCCATCCCACCTGCAGTGTCAGGGGTGGTTCTCCCATCCCACCTGCAGTGTCAGGGGTGCCTTTCCCATCCCACCTGCAGTGTCAGGGATGGCTTTCCCACCCCACCTGGAGTGTCAGGGATGGCTTTCCCACCCCACCTGCAGTGTCAGGGATGCCTTTCCCACCCCACCTGCAGTGTCAGGGGTGGTTCTCCCATCCCACCTGCCTCTCTGGCTGCTGCCAGCCCAGGGTCACACCGAGGTAAGCACAGGCAGGAAGCCTTGGAGCAGGATTATCCACCTCCCCGGGCACCTGCCCTCACCAATTTTCTGGTCAGTAACTCTGTGAGAGGAGAGTGTGTCTGGTGCAGCAGGAACAGGCAGGCAGGGGAGGATAGTGAGAGATGGAGAGGGGGAAGAAATAAGGGCTGGGTTCTTTCCAGGATGGAAAACTGTCTGTCCAAGAATTTATCCAACATGCAAATTAAATACCCTCTGTCCACCACTGAGTTACAGTGAATGGATGGCTGTGCAGCATCCTGACAGGCTGGAAATGAACACAGTGCCTCTCCTTATTCCTTCTCATTTTCCTCTGTCCAGACAGGAACTTCTGTGTCTGTTGGAGTCATTCTCAGCTTCCATTTGGGACGCACTTATTGCCAATTTAGACTTGCACTTAGAAAGGAAAGAGGAGACAGACCAGACTCTGAGCCCCATGTCTACATTTGAAAAATTGTGCTTCCTAAGAAAATGGACCATTTCTGAAACCACAGCTCTGGGCTCCTCATGAGTGCAGAGCCCTCAAATCCCAGCTGGGGCAGGGTGAAGTGGTGCCTTTCTTGATGTTTGCTGATGTTTACTTTGTTGATGTTTACTGAGTAATATTCCTTTATCCCAAGGGTTGCATCCCAAGGGAAGTGAAGAGCCAGTGTTTGGGTAACTGGAGCTCACAGGGCAGCAGCAAACAGCCCCAGGCCCACAGTGGCTCAGCAGGGAGCAGAAGGGTTTGTTCAGGAGCACTGGGAGATCATCACTAATGGCACATTTTGCAGAAGAGGGTGAATGCAGGAGGGCAGAGAACTGAGGGAGTGTGTAGCAAATCTCAGGAGGCAGTAGGTCCCAGAAAACATCAGAAACAGCAGGAAACTGCTGTACTGCTCATGCAGCAAGACTGCAAACCAAGCCCTTCCTAAAGATGTTCAGCAGCAACAGAAGCCCCAACTGTGAGACAAATGCAGCAACTCCAGACTTGTCTCGCTGTAAGATCTGATGTCCTGGGAGGCTGGGGGGAAGCCTGTGCCAATTCAGTCTGGCCAGATGGAAGAGAGAAATTTAAAGTCTCATATGATCTCATAGGAGCAGTCAAGCTTGAATTTGGACCAAAAGCACATTGTATTGAGTTCTGAGTTTTATCCATCTGTAAAAAGTAGCAGAAATGACGGCAGGAGCCCTCACTTCCCACTGGGCCATCAGGGACCTCTCACAAAAGAATGGACTTTTATTTACTGCCTTTCTCTTGCAGAGGCTGCAGCCTTCACCTGAGTGTGGACAGTATCAAAGACACGAAAACCTCTCATGGAAAGAAGTCAGTGTTGAAATTGATGTTGTCAGCAGGATAAGCAGCAAATTCTGTCTTCCCCAGATGGCCCAGATTTTAAGGGGGTCACCTTGCAAGACTTGCCTATAGGATATTAAAGGTCTCAATGAAACTGTTGGGGCATAAAAAAATAGTATATCCAAGAGTTGCATCACAGACAGATGTTCCTTTGACAGGTCATCCTTTGCTTAACTGTTCTTCCATGTGTATTTCCTGACATTCAATGCACCAGTGGTAGCTCCTGGGAATAGGAGGCTGCATGGATGTTTGAAACAGATTGAAGTGAAGAGTGAGGGATCTACTTTTTATTTAGCAATAGCAGTGTGAAGCACTGGAGTATTAGATATGTGAGCACAGTTTCCTGCCTTACACTCTCCTTGTCTGACACCTTATTTCTGTTTCTCTCCTCTTCCTGTCCTACCTTCCATCACTCTCCAGCAAGTCACTTCATTTTTTAGTGTGTACATTGACTAATCCAACCCTGCAAAGAGGGTGAAGTTCACCAGGATGCAAAACTCTGTGGGCATCAAACTCGATGTTTGCAGTTGACATTTTGTGGTGGCTTTTTTTTCCTCCCCTTTCCACAGAGGTTTTTCCTCCCCCTTTCCATGTGGGTTGTGAAAGGGAGAGCGAGTTGTGCATGTGCTTGCAGCTGAGCAGTATTTTGTAAATACTTCCTGAGAGCTTGTGAAATTTCTCACATGTTCTTGATTTCCCTTCAAGTCTGCAGTGTACACATGAAAAATATTCCTCGGTCTAGCCCTGGGATCAGAAGTGAGTAAATAGCCATCAGTTTTACAAGCTTTGAGGAGGTGCCAAGCCCTGATGGCCAAGGGTGATACACTGAGACTTTAGAAGCCAGGCCAGTGCACAAGCTGCAATTTCAGCCATATGCTTTCTTATAGTTTTTAAGTGTGATCACAGCTTTTTCCTTGAAAATTACTTCCCCTGAGATAAGATTTCCCATGAAATGGCTCTGGCATATTTATACACACTCTGAAGTTTCTGGTTAACCAGATTTGTTAGTGCTCTGGAGAATTTGAGGATATAAATCTTATCAGTCTGGGTGTGTTTGTGTTCACAGATGTGCCAATGACATGGAAATGGGATTAATTGTAAATGTAACTTGTTTAGGAAGTGGTTGAGGATTTGGGTACTTCTGCATTTTAGCCTTGCTGGGGTACACTAAAGAGCTCTTTGACCCTGCAGAGATTAGTTTTAGTACCAGTTATGAGATAAGCTTAGCTAGTCCTTAAAAATAAGCATGTTAAAGCTCCCTGCCAGAGATTTGTTGTGGGGTAAGAATACTGCACACATAATTGTTTTATGTTTATCTTGCTGTTATTAAGTGAATTGCAGGGATTGGGCTATAGGCATGATGCAATTCAGACCTTTCTCCTTCTGTTCTTTCAACTTTGGGAAAACTCAAAGATTCTTTAATCTTTGAAGTGTGTGTTTGTTTTTAACCATTAAAAAAATCAATATACTGTTCAGATTCATACAGACTCAGTACACAGTAGTGTGAGAAGGAGCTGTGATTGTGGATCACATGTGCTTGGAAATAGCACCATAATTTTGCATTTTTAATGTAGCAGCCATTTCTTCTCTCTCTTTTGGATCTTGCTCTTAGAGTCACAGAACAGTCAGCTGATTGCAGTAACATGCTCCATTCAGTAATTTATTTTTTGCAGAACAACAGTGACTCACCATTTATAACATGATAAGTGCTGAGAAGACTTAGTTGAAGAGCAAAAACCATAGATCAGTTCATTCATAGATGTCTTAAGTAACAGAGATGAAATTATATTCCTTCCAGTAGCCTTAAAAGAAATAGCAAATAAGGTTGTGTACTCAGAAAAAATATTGTGGTTCCATCTGCTTAGCTGCAGATTAATGTTTGAAGGCAGTGGTGGAGGCCCAAGCTCAAACTTGATGGTTTTGCCTCACTAGAAAGATTGTACTGGACAAAGCCCCATGATGAACCTGGTGACTTTTCAAGTTATTTCTATTTCTGACCTCACTGATGGTGTAGAAATGCAGATAGGGTTGGCTGGTTATGTCTCATTGTAAATCAGATCCATGCTCCATTCTTTGAATGTTTGTTCTGTAAATATTCCGAATTTTCTTTGTGCAAGAAGCAGTGTACAGTTTTTATTGTGTTAAAAGGCAGTGGCAAGTGAAATCCTGCATATAGGAGCTGCAAAATAAATTAATGCTTGAAATTTCTCACTTTAGAAGTCTGTTGTAGGATGAACACTTGTTTGAAATGCACCTGAGACACCAGCCTGCAAC
Organism: Haemorhous mexicanus; assembly: GCF_027477595.1. Classification (NCBI taxonomy): domain Eukaryota; kingdom Metazoa; phylum Chordata; class Aves; order Passeriformes; family Fringillidae; genus Haemorhous; species Haemorhous mexicanus. The sequence goes on along the minus strand of NC_082363.1, from coordinate 3,612,423 downwards.
CAGCATTGCAAGTAATTACTAGGCTGAAAAAACACATTTTACTACAGAGCAAATTTTATCTCCATACATGAAACAAGAAGTAGAAAACACACCAGATATTCAGGAGGGTCTGTGGTTTTAGCATAGATTTGTCATTCTGTACATGTGTACAGCAAAACAGGGAGAGATTGGAAATGACACGATGCAGAAAAATTTCCAAATGTTCCATATACCAGTCACATTAGGCTTGAGATTTGAGTTTTTGTTTTAGCTTGTGTTGCTTGTAAAGAATCTGTAAACAGAGGGTCAGCAGTGGAGCACAGGTCCCACTTGATACTCCCCATGTAACAGAAAGTCATTGCTTTTCTTAAATGAAGTAAAACAACAGCCCTGGCAGTGAAAACATCAAAGATTTCCATCAAACCACTGAAGTCAGAAGCATGTTTTAATTATTTTAGATATGAAACAGAAGCAGTTCCACTCTAACAAAAAATTCTTGCTACAGATCATCCTGTGGGGTCGGACTGAGAAGTGCCTGAAGGAGACCACGGAGGAGATCAGGATGATGGGGACAGAGTGCCACTACTTCATCTGTGATGTGGGCAATCGTGAGGAGGTCTATCAGCAAGCCAAGGCCGTCAGGGAAAAGGTCTGGGAGAGCTCTGCTTGGGAGGGTGGCACCTTGATTTTGTGAGATTTTCTAAGTTTTCTGATGTTTACATTCTTGTAACGAACTCTCTCACACACTTTATGTAAATAACTTATTGTTTTGCATTCTTTTATAGAACAGGAGAAATTTGATGGACTGTTGGTTTGTCCAGTGTCATTGGAGAGGTGGCACTGTCACCCTCCAATCCACTGTCACTTTTGGAAATCTATAAATGTTGGAGTCAGAAATTAAAAGCTCTCTTTTTACCTTAATAGAGCAGCATGTCCACATTGTGTTATTTCATGTCTTAGAGTGACAGGAGGGGGCTGAAGGAGCTGGGGGCCTCACTGAAGAAAAGGAGACTCAGGAGGAGGATTATATATATTATATATTGTATATTATATATTATATATATGTATTATGTATTATATATTATGTATTGTTGAATATAATCCACAGATTATAAATTCTGCCCCTTAGCATAGCTCACCCTGAAGGTTTCATGAATCATTTCACACATTTTAGTGTTAAATAACAGCCCCCTCTGTAGAAAAGGAGACTCAGGAGGAGAAGACTCAGATTTATATATATAATTATATATTTTATATGTATGTGTGTATAATTTTATATATGTATGTATGTATGTATTGTAGAGTATTAATCCACAGATTATAAATTTTGCCCCTTAGCATCGTTCACCCTGGAGGTTTCACAGATCATTTCACACATTTCAGAGTTAAATAATTCAATAACAGCCCCCTCTATAGAAAAGGAGACTCAGGAGGAGGACACTTATTATATTTATATATATAATTATATATTTTATATATGTGTGTGTATAATTTTATGTATGTATGTATGTATGTATTGTAGAGTATTAATCCACAGATTATAAATTCTGCCCCTTAGCATCGTTCACCCTGGAGGTTTCACAGATCATTTCACACATTTCAGAGTTAAATAATTCAATAACAGCCCCCTCTGTCTCCACAGGGATGTAAATGGATCAAACTCAGCTACCCCAGTTACTCTCAGCAGCACTTTGCTCACAGGGGAAAAACAACAGAGCATTAAAAGAGGGGAGTAAGTGAGGGACATGATGAAAGACACAGGGTGCTAAGGTGTCAGCTACATTTATAAACATCCATGATTAGCCTCCACCTTCATCCTTGCCTCTTCCAAATCAAAGTGCTTTCACTTGAAATAGTGCCTTGCACTTGTGGCTCTGCACAACTCCCTGACAGGAGGGTGGTCCTGCTCTGCTCCCCGGGAACAAGGGACAGAAGGATGAGAGGAAATGGCCTCAAGTTGCACCAAGGGATGTTTTAGATTGGATATTAGTGAAAACATTTTCATGGAAAAGGTTGTAAAGCATCAGAACAGGTTGTCCAAGGTAGTAGTGGAGGCACCATCCCTGCAAGGGTTCAAAAACCATCTGGGTGTGGCACCTGGGGACATGGCTTAGTGCTGAACACAGTGGTGGAGCTGGGTTGATGGTTGGACTTGATCATCTCAAAGGTCTTTTCCAGTCTTAACAATTCTGTGATTCAGTATTTGATGAGGAAAAAATATATTGAGGAAAAAGAAAGGTGACCATGCAGATAAGATTGTACAAAGTCCAGCTCCCTGTATGAGGTGATACAAAGGATTACAAGGCCCATAGGCAATAATGTCATAAACTGTGAAAATAACAAATGTATTTGGGCAATAATGGCTGTTCAGCTCTAATGGAAATGGCTGATTTGTGGGGAGAGATACCTTTTGTCACAAGCTTTTGTTTTTTGCAGGTGGGTGACATCACCATCCTGGTGAACAATGCTGCTGTGGTCCATGGGAAGAGCCTGATGGACAGCGACGACGATGCACTGCTCAAGTCCCAGCACATAAACACCCTGGGACAGTTCTGGGTGAGAGCAGCCCCTGTGGCCCATGTAGTCAGAGCTGGTGTCTCGGTTGGGAAAGACAGGTGTTTGCTGAGGAAGGCAGGAACATCCCCTGAAATGGAGAATGCAAACCCTCCCCACCCCTCTGAATTGCTATAAATTTTACATTAAGGGGCTCTCAGGCAAAAAATACAGGAGCAGGAATAACAGTTCTTTACTAGGGAAGAAAATAAAAGGCTAAAATAAACAATGGATTAAACCAAACCAACCCTGCCAGAGCCAGAGCACAGCCTGACACCCTGTGGGTCAGGGTGCTGGCAGCAGTGCCATTGGAATTGTGGCTCAGCCCTCCTGCAGTGCCAGGGCTGGTTCTGCTGGAGCAGGGATCCTGGAGAAGGGTGCAGTCTGCCTCTGAAGGTCCAGGGGCAGAGGCAGCTGCTGCTCCTCTGGGAATCCAGTGGAGAAGCTGTGCTGGTGTTCCAGAACCTCAGATTCTATCCAGGTAGGAATGCCTGGCTCCTCCCTCTGGGCTCACATCTCCCAGTGGGATGCTGCAGTTCTTATCAGCCATGCAGGGACATTCAATGGCCTGTTATCAGCAGGTGTCCCCTCCTGAGGGAGAGGTGGTTGTGGAAGAGATAAGGAAAACTGCCCACTTGACAAAAGACAACTGCCACACAGATGGGAATAGAATACATCTTGCCTTGCAATCTGGAACAGCTGGGAAGGAGAGTGACAGATTACAGGGATGCTTGGTAAAACCAGTCTGTCTTGAAAACAAGAGAGAAAAAACAATGTGTGGGGGAAAGGTCGGAGGAAAGAGGTCAAAAATAAACGTAATTTTTTTTCAGTAGTACTCAGTATTTGATGCTCTTTATTCCCATTCTGTGATTTCCAGTGAAACATTTGATGTCTTTGTCAAAGCCTGAGCTCACAGAGGAGTTTCCTGTATGGTGGTGTGAAGGGAACATCAGAGGAGTGTGGGGCTGCAGGGAAGGGAGCTGTGAAGCTCAGTCCATTTTGAATCAGACAATAGAAATGAAAAAGAGTTTCCTGTGATTTCATCACTTAGTTGAAGACTTTATCCTGTAGAAGTTCTTAAGCATAGAAGGCACTTTCTTCGTGGCCTTTATCTGGGGGTACTGCTTATATATGTGCTAGGAAAGTCTTTTGTGGCGTTTCTACACAAACTTTGCCCACTTAGAATCTCAGAAAATGACAAAACAACGAGGTCCTCTGCCACTCCTTTCCTTACATAATGAACAGGAACACTTGGGCTTGTTGTGTCTGTGTCACCTTATTTTTTCAGTCAGTGCTGTTCTTGTTGTATCACTGCTAAGCAATTTTTTTTTCTTCTTTTCTTCTTGTAACTCTCTTATTCTTCAGACCACCAAAGCATTCCTGCCAAGGATGCTGGAGCTCCAGAATGGGCACATTGTTTGCCTGAACTCTGTCCTGGCCTTGTCAGCCATCCCTGGTGCCATTGACTATTGCACCTCCAAAGCCTCATCCTTTGCTTTCATGGAGAGCCTGACCCTGGGGCTGCTGGACTGTCCTGGAGTGAATGCCACCACAGTCCTGCCCTTCCACACCAGCACAGAGATGTTCCAGGGCATGAGAATCAGGTCAGTCCAGGGGAACTAGAATAAAGCATCTCATTTTAAATGAATCATCAGAATACACTCCTAATTAATGCTTCATTTAGTTAAGAGAATTTGATGTCTTGTTTGGCTGCCTGGGAACAGAGGGTCACTTTAGGCTACCTGGGAGCCATCAGACTGGTTCCCTCAGTGTGCTGGGATATTCCTGCACCACCCTGTGCTGCTGAGAGAGCTGGAAGCTGGTTTTCCCTGCCTGTGTTCAAGCCATACCAGAGAGAGAGGGGAAGCCATCTGCAGTGGTCCTGCAAAAGGACCAGTCTACAAATTACCTGAGAATTAACAGTTCCTTCTTTATTCACAGGAATACTTAATCCTGTCCCACTGAAAGGAATGACAGCCACTTACTGAAGTGAGACTATCAGTACCTCCTTTTTACCCCTGTCCAAGAGAACAAGTAATGGCTGTCCAAATTAATCTTTTACAATGGGTAAAATAACCTTTAATACAGATTGTGCTCTCTGAGTCAAGAAAATCTGCAGTGTCAAGCTATTGCAGGAGCTGGGAGAAGCCTTATGATTGGTGTTAAAAGCAATGGAGGAAAATATTTGTCTTTAACCTGTCAAGGATTTGAATCGAGCAAAGAGGAACAGAGAGTAAAAGGGAAAACACCATCACTGAAAAGGCACCATTTGGTGTTGGTTTGCATTCAAATTCAGAAAAACCCTGAATCAGGGCTCTGATTACTCTCTGCCACTTCTCCCTGAGGGCACCACCATGTACATTCTTAACTGTTTAGCTAACCCAGTAGTACTAGTTGGAACTGAGCTCTCTGCTTTTGGGCCTTTTGGTTGGAACTGGAATTTTCTGTCTCTTAGAGACATGGCCTGTCCTGGGCATGTTTGAAGGCCAGTTACCAGCAGTAACTTAGAGTAGCAGGACTTGGACAGTGACCCCTTAAAGGAGGAGCTTGGTTCACCTGTAATTATTTTATTTTCTCTGTCCAGGTTCCCTAGTCTTTTTCCTCCTCTCAAGCCAGAGACAGTGGCCAGGAGGACAGTAGAAGCTGTTCAGATGAACCAAGCCTTCCTGCTCCTTCCATGGACAATGCATGTCCTTGTTATCCTAAAAAGGTGAGTATTTCCTTTGCCCAGCAATAGCCTGGCCACGAGGGAAGGTTGGGTCTGTGTTTGTCCCCTGAGGCAAAGCTCAGGCTGGCTGGAACTGCTCTCTCATCTCAGTCATGGAGGCAAAAGGGAGACACTTTGAAATTCCCTTTGGAGATGTTTTCTCTTTGTAGAACCCCTTAGGAAACCAGTTTTGTTCCCAAAATTTGGATTCCTGAGGTGTAAACTGGATTTTTGTCTGGGGAATTTCATAATAATTGACTTCCACAGGTAGTTGATTGGGATGTATTAAGTCACTTGTTGGACTCCAGGGTTTTTATTGTGCAGGATTTCTGAACCATGAGGCCTGGACATCCCACCTGCATTTAGAGAGCATTGCCTGTGTTACAGCAGTGAAACTGTTAAATCAATATTCTTGTGTATGATCAGGACTGAAATCTTAAGGTCCCTAAGGAAAAAAATAATAACTTCATATCCTGGAGCAGCCACAGAGAAGGGACATTGACCATTGTGTTTCCATGGCAGTTTGCACTAAAGCCTTTGGAAAAGCTGCTGCAGTCAGGAACTGAACCAAGGCAATAAGACTTCTGTGGAAAGTAATTTCAGTATTGCATTTCAAACAAGAAAAAGTAACTCACAGTAAATGCTTTGCTCTGAATGTAAAATTTGGAGTAAAAGTTCCCAGAAATTCTATCAACAAGAAAAGGAGCTGTTCCATTTTATTGTAAGAATTAATAGGTTATTTTCCATTACAGTAGCTGCCAGGAAATTGGGTCTCTGTCCATACCTTAGGGTAAGGAGGCCACATGCCTTGCACAACCAGATGGCAGGTTAACCAGAGAATTCAGCTTAAATCTGTCTATATCAAGGTATATTATATATTATATATATATTATATAATCTATTTAGAAGGAATAAAACAAACTGGTATCTTCCAAGTTACAGCTTTTACAGACTTTTTTGGAGCAATATTTCTGTAGAGAAAGAGTGACTGGATGGAACTGTCTCCCTGTAAGCCTCCTCACAGCAGGAAACTGATGCCAGTTTTGTAGCTGGTTTTTGAGCATTTGTGTATTTATGTCCAGAAATGCATGTTTACACATCTCTCATCAGAACAGATGGAGGGGTTTGTCTCATCTGCTCATTCTCTTTCTGCTTCTACACCAGCATTCTCCCCCAGGCAGCACTTGAAGAAATCCACAAGTTTTCTGGGAGCTACACCTGCATGAACACTTTCAAAGGACGAACATAGGCTGGCACCAGGACTGCTCTGCAGTGAGCCAGCACAAGCCTGAAAATCCTCCAGGACTGGGAATCAGCAGCTCTTGGCTTTCAGCCTGTTCATGTGACTTGTGCTGCTCTGAGGCAACACATTTCTTGCAGGTCATATCCATAGTAACATGACCTTTGCACAGGATTGAGTGAGTGGACTGTGGACCCTTGGAAAGAAAAACAGAAAGTGTGAAATGTTCCTATGATGTTTAATTCTTTAGAGTTCAATTGTTAAATCTACTCATAGTTTTGAGATGTGATTTTTGTTGCTGAAGTGTCTGTGGGCTGTCTCAGTGGAGAGGCAGCACATCCCATCCCAAACACACTCTGTGCCCTCCCTCCAGGGGAACTGCCACTGCTTTCAGTTCAGCTTTTTCAATGGGGAACTTCAGAATTACTTGGAAGAACTAAAAGATATGGACATTTCATGGACGCTTCCTTCTCTTTCTTCACTTCCCATCCCATGATGAAGCTGTTCCCAGCACACACTGGGGAAGGAGCAAACCATGAAGCAATGTTTGCTTTGCTAAAGGCCACCCAGGACTTCTCCTTCTGGGCCCAACAAAGCTGTTGTACTTCCCCTGTGGAGGCTGGACAGGAAGGCTCAGGCAGCAGAGCTGAGAGTTTAAATAGTGGAAAATCCTTTCTGTCACTGAACTCATATGTGAAATTGTCATTTTGATTTTTTTTTTGGTCATTTCTGATAAAATATAAATATATTTTTAGTGTTAATCCCAGATTGCCACACATGTAGGCAGCAGCACATTGGGGATGAACTAAATCTAGAAACTAAAACTAGAGCCTGCTTGTACAAACATACATTCACTGACATAATCCATGCAGAGGAAAATCCTTTATATCAGTCTGCACAGTGAAGTGGAATAATGCTCTAAGAGACAGTGCTGTTGTGCTCATGAGATGTGAAATTTGGGAGCACATTTAGCAAAGACCTGATTAAATGCATTTTGAATTCATCTGGGAATAAACCCATTGTGCTTTAGGAACATTGAGTCAGGCACTGATCAGCCAAAAGTGATAAATATGCTTGGACTGAGGTGCCAGAAGCAGCTAGACATTATTTATTTTTGTAGTGAAATATTCTCTTTGACAGCCTGGGAAGGGCAACACTGCATTCCTGTGCACAATGCAGTGAGCAGCACTTTGGAGCACTACTAACAGAGAAATTCATGTAATTGCAATACAGGAAGTAGCAAGTCCAACTGGAGACACCTGAATAAAGTGCCTCAAGGGTGGATCTGTGATTAAAGGAGTGAATTTAGGGCTCCTGACTCGAATTTCAAGCTTTTCTGTAGATGTCCTGTGTGGCTTGGGGCAAAATGCATCATCTGAAGGAGCACCCTGACCTGCAAAGCAGAGATTTCTAGAGTTTCCCTACCTCAGAATTGCAAGTCTGACTACCTAAATGTCTGTCAAAAGCTCAGCAAGTTCAAATGCAGCATGTTATAGAAAGGAAAGGCTGCATTTGTTCATAGACCAGGAGGTTCTACACAAAAATTTAGGTGAGGGAAAAACCCATATGCCACAATATATCATCTGCTAAAAGACTTCTGAGGAACAGCAGAAAAGCTGTGAGCTGTGCTTAAAACACTGCTCTGGTTTTGCCACGTGGAGTGGAGACCTGCAGCTGAGGTGCAGAGGTGTGAGTGTTGAAATCAGGTCTGACCTTGCTGCAGACCAGTGGATTTCTCCTTCCTGGAGCTCTCCAAGAGGAAGGTGCTGCTGAAGTGTGGAAGTCCCTCTGCCTGGGTGAGTGTTTGGAGGGGCTCTCCTGCCTGGGTCCGTGCAGAGCTGTGACCTGAGCACTGGGACACCTCTGAACATGTTTCTCAAAATGCAGTTCTCCTTGGAATTCCTGATGTCTGAGGCTCTCTGGAGAGGATGAAAAGAATTTCAATCTCTGGGATTTTGAGACCCACCCTAACAGATGCTTCCAGCTTTATTCTTTGTCAGTTTTTTTGAGAAGTCCATCTCACTGAAAAGTCAAGTGCCACGAGGGGAGAAGCCTTCAGGGTTCCTTCCAGGATCTGCCTGGAATACTGAGGGTACCAGGTTTATCAGGAGAGGTTTGGGAGAGGAAGATAGGGTGATACCAGCTTCCCCTTGTGCTCCCTGAGCCATTCCAGTTTCTCATTAATCCCAGCTGGGTGTGCCAGGCTTGTAGCTGCAAGTGCAATCAGCTGAGCTGAAAGAGCAGCGTCCCCTTGAAATTAAACCTTTGTGCTGAGATTCTGTTCATTGGTGACTTCCTAATGCAAAAAATGAGGTAAAACCACCCTGGAATCCACGTCCATCCCCAAATCCTGTCCCTTAAAGAGATCTGCTCTTTCCCTGCAGCACACAGAAGATGTTGCCTGTCTCCAGGGTTGCCTTACACACTGAGTGCTGTTGATTTCTTTCTTTCTGATGAATATAAACAAGTCAGGAGTAGCTGAGGCTCATCCTCTCTGCTCTCATACACGCACAGAGCTCCCTCTGCCTTCCCTCGGGGTCCCAGAGGGGACAGCAGGTCAAATAGCAGTCACAGTGGGGGAGAGGCTTGCAGCAAACAGAAAATAATGAGGAAAACATTAACTTTGCTTTTCAGATAGCAGGGAGGAGTTGGGTAAGAGAGATCCTTCCCTGGTGAGTGTTGCAGACAGGACGGGCTCCATCGAGCTGCAAGCGTGGATGGAGACTCTGAAGAGTTTTTTAACAGAAAGGCTCCTCTGGAATGCCTGCTGGGGTCTGCTGGGACCTTCCCACATCAGGGTAGGGTTGGGTAATCTCGAAGTGCTGCAAATGTGGACAGGCTTTGTTGAAGCCTAAGGCCTTCTCCGAGGAATTTCCGCCCTTTGATTTACTTTAATTTTGATTTTCCCCGCTCTCTCTGCTGCCTCCTGCTCTCCACTGCACAATTATTTTTTTCCTTCTGTTTTCCTATGTCATCACTGCACTTTTCTGTGCCACCATCTTGAAGCCAGATGTCATACTAAATGGAGATTTGTTATCCTGCTGGAGGAATCCAGGTGAAGCTGCAGGAGCAGTTCCCAGCAATTTCAGAGGAAATTCTTTTTACTTGCTGCAAACTCTGAAGAAGTACAAGAGTCCTCACTATGGCTTTTATACAGGACATTGCTGCTGGTTTAAAATCTGAATGATAGAGAAATATGAGCTGGTTTGGGACATGTTCCCTTCACAAAAAAAAAAAAAAAGGCCAAATTTAAGTGGGAGGATTTTTCAGCTCAAGGTGGCTTCAAGGGCTGCTGTTTATACTGAGTGATTTTCAGAATTAGCAAGGCAGGGCAGGGAGAGGAGGAGTCCTTTGTATTGGAATCTGATCCCTGATGTTGAATGTTTCCTTTTGTGGTTTTTGATGAGAAAAAAGTGCACCCTCGTGCACCCTTGGTGAACTTTGAAAGGGCTGTTCCAGCCATGCCCCTGCCAATGGCGTGGTTTCAGCAGCATGGCAAAAAGGAGTGGACCCTGAAGGTGGGAGCTGAACCCTCCCCACTCACCCATTGTGCTGTTGAGGTTAAAAAGCAATAGAGTCTGTCCCTCAAGTTCTTCTAGAACTGCACAGAAAGTGCCTGGGCAAGTGATTCTGATGTTTGCAAAGAGAAACTTGTTGTACTTTTATGTAATGTGTTAATTAGTGTGGGTGGGTATGATCAGATCTAGTCTTGCAAGCCTTTCCGACAACTCCCTGAACACTCCCACCTTCAGATATTAACAGATAGCACTTGCCAAAGCTCCTGAAAACCCAGTACCAGACTTAATGCAGGCAGAGCAGAAGTGGGTGCATGTATTTCCAAGAGAACACATCTGCTTGTGCAGACATTAACGTGGCCTAGTGCCTTCCTGGAGCTGAAATGCAACTGTTGAGAAAAGAGTCCAAGGTGATCCCTGGATCTTCTCTTTTGTTTTTATTTCTTCACTTGGATTTAATAAATTTAACCTAGGTGGCAGCCACTTTTTTGACAGTACTGGTTCCTTAGTTTGGGGTAGAGCAAGATTATGTCAAATGCAGTATTTTGCATTTTTACCAAGCACCAGCCCTGAGAATGAGAATATTCTGCCCTGTTTGCAGCTCTCACCTCCCCAGCACTAAGATCCTGGAATGTTTGGAGTCTGAGCAAACCTGTCAGTCACCAGCAGCAGTTGCATTCTCCAGGAACTGAATCCTCTTTGACCTCATGCTTTTCTGGAGGAGATGTTGAGCTGTGAGTAGTGGCAGACACAGATTCAGGGACTTGGAGAAAGACAGGAGGAAAACCAGAACTTCACCTGCTCCCTGCAGCTCCTTCTCTTCTATCCCGTGTTTCCTGTGGGAAATGGCAATTCAGACACTTCCTGCCCCCTCTGCCACCTCTGCTCTCCTGGGGTCACCCCAGCACCTTCCTTCAGGGAGATGAAGCTCAGCACAAGCCCCTGTGTGTGTTCCAAGGGGTTGGATCAGCAGCTCAGGAGTGGGAGAGCAGACAGAGGCTGCTCAGGGGCTGAGCTGCCCCAGCTGCAGAGGTGGAAGACACAGGACACACCTGATTAGGACACACCTGATTAGGACACACCTGGTTGTCCCCTGGGCCATCCAAGGCAGCGAGTCCCTGCTCCATTCCTGTCATTTTGCTTTCAACATCAGCCCCTCTTTTGTTCCTCTAGCAGATCCTGGGAGCAGAAACTCACACTGACCCAGCCTGCCTGCACTGGGCTGGACTAAAGGCACAAACCTCTGAGACAATTCACATCTTCACACCTTCCCAGAGAGTCCAAACTTACTGGTTCCTCATGCTCACCTTTCTATGGGCATTGTGACATATTAGCACAGAAAAAAAATCAAGTGAGATGATTTTGTATGCATCATGGAAGGATTTTATTCTGCATAAAACCAGAACAATTCCTCCTGAAATGAGGGAAGAAAGCAGTGTAATTGGAGAGTGACAGAAAAGTACATGAGAATACAAAATAGAAGATAAGATGCAATCTTAGGGGGAGTGTGATGGCCCTGAACAGACAGAGGCAAGATGCCACCTTCCATCCCTGGAGTTATATAATAACAGAGGCACAGGAAAAAAAATAAGGCAGATGTGTGATGATTTTCTGTGCATCATAGAGTGATTTTTTTTCTGCATAAAACCAGAACAATTCCTCCTTAAATGAAGGAAGAAAGCAGTGTAATTGGAGAGTGACAGAAAAGTACATGAGAATACAAAATAGAAGATGCATTTTTAGGGGGAGTGTGATGGCCCTAGACAGACAGAGGCAAGATGCCACCTTCCATCCCTGGAGTTACATAATAACAGAGGCGTGTGATTTCCAGCCAAATGCAAAGTCTATAAAAGTTGTCCCTCCTGCTCATTCCAGTGGGTCACCATGCCCCAAAAAGCAGTCAATTAATTTTGTAGCTTGCTGGCTTGGAAACTCCAATATGCTGGTAAGTGATAGCTGACTCTTGTGTTGTTGAGGGGGGGAAAGCAGCCCAAAGATGTGAAAACAAGGGTCAGTTTGACTCCCTGCTCACTTTCTCCAGCTGCAAGGGCCATCCATCATGTGTAGGTATTACAAGGACATGGCTCTCTGGCTTGTGTCACTAATCACCCTGACCTGGTGCTACTAGGTAGATATGGTTCCATTTCCCAGCTTTTTTTCTTAAGCAAATTCATTTTTTAAATAGGATTTTTCTTTATCTGAGTTGGTTACCTCTCTATTGTACAGGCTTTTCCCAGACAGGCATCCCAGGGAGACATGAAGCTTCCCTATCTGTGTTAACCAAATGATAATGAAAATACAGGAGTTTGGAGTTCCCACTGGATGTCTTCCTTCCCCACGGGAGCCATGTGGAACTAAGGAGAGGAGCCCTGTTGGAAGATCAATGCCTTAAATCAATCCATCTCAGAAGCCTGCTGGCTTCTGTCTGAACATGGTCCTGCCTTCCAGAATTGTCTTCCTGCAGCTCCCTGGGGCATTTGGCCCTGAATTTGGTTTCCTGAGCAGGTCACTGTCACAGTGCACTAACAGAGTCGAGGCTGCACATACAAAGCCTGAACAGATGATTTAAACTTCTGGTCCCACAGGACACTCTTGAAAAACCCAGGTTAAAGAAGGAGGTGATGCCAGGTAACCAGTGCAAACCTGGTCAGGTAACCTGTTAGATTACCTGTCAGGTAACCAGTGCAAACCTGGTCAGGTAACCTGTTAGGTAACCTGTCAGGTAACCAGTACAAACCTGTTAGGTAACCTGTCAGGTAACCAGTACAAACCTGTTAGGTAACCTGTCAGGTTACCTGTCAGGTAACCAGTTAGGTAACCTGTCAGATTACCTGTCAGGTAACCAGTACAAACCAGTTAGGTAACCTGTTAGGTTACCTATCAGGTAACCAGTGCAAACCTGGTCAGGTAACCAGTTAGGTAACCTGTCAGGTTACCTGTCAGGTAACCAGTACAAACCTGAGCTCTGGGGGAGGGCTGTGCTGGTCCAAAGGTGCCAGAGAGCTCGGGGAGCTCAGGGCACAGCTCCCACCTCCTGCCCCAGATCTGACCCCTGGCTGGACCATTGGACCACCATGTACAAACCCTGGGCATCAGGAGCTCATGAACTGAGACCCTCCTTGATTTTTGGCATCAGACACTTTGGGGTGTGGCCACCCTTGGGCATCACTGCTGCAGCTACAGCTGCCTTGTGAGGGGAAGGGGAGGAGCAGACACTGATCTCTGGTGACCAGGGACAGAACCCAAGGGAAGGGCCTGAAGTTGTGTCAGGGGAGGTTCAAGAAAAAGGTTCTTCACCCAGAGAGTGGCTGGGCACTGGAAGAGGTTCCCCAGGGAAGTGGTCACAGCCCCAAGCCTGACAGATCTGGACAATCCTCCTGGGCACATGGTGTGGCTTTTGGGGTGTCCTGTGCAGGGCCAGAAGTTGGACTCAGGGATGCTCGTGGGTCCCTCCCAGCTCAGCAGATTCTGTGGTTCTGTGGTTCTGTGATCAGTGCTCCCAGGCACTGGGCTGGCACATGGCAGCATTCACTTCAGCTGGAAGCTAAGGAGGCAATTCCTTGCTGTCTTTTCCAGAGAGTCAACTCTTAGTGCCTTTTTGCAGAGAGGGCTGAGCTAAGTGCAGGGTGATCAGCTTTCTGGGGTGTTTTGGTGATGTGAAAACTGCTGTCATGTGGGACAAGGAAAAAGGGCTCACGTCAGAGGAATGCTAGCAGAAGACAGAAATAGCAATAATGGAAAACAAGTGATATCCAAGCACACAGTTCCTGTCCCCAGACCTGCTGGGAGCACTGATTCCCTGCAGACATGCCACACACAAGTCAGTTCACTCCAGTCTTACACCTCCTTCCACTCTGCCTACCTCAAGTAGCAGCAGAGGTGACAAGCTCATGATCTCTGCTCTCTCAACTGTTAAATGGAGCAAAATGGGTGGTGAAACCAAATAAAAATCCATCCATCAGAGAACAAAGCCATTCTTTGGGTCAGTGTCAGCCTTAGGGAATGCAGGAGTCTCTCAGTACCAGAGAAAAAGAAGCCACAGCAGCTCCCACCTGATTCCTTGAGGTGCTGGGCCACATCTCCCCTTGCTAATGGCAATAAATGTGGAGGAATCTGTTTGACTCAGCTCAGCCCTGGGATTTAACAGAGTCCCAGATCAGCTTGGCTCTCTTCTTTCCAGCAGTAAAATACCTTATGTTCTTTTCTGAACTCCCATCAGAGCTGCAAATTCCTGGGGAGCTCTTGTGGAGCCAGGCAGGATTTTACTCCTGTTCTAAGGACTGTGCAGAAGGCAGTGGAGAGAGACATGAGCAAACACTCACATGTGCTTTGGTGGCTGAACAGTCTGTAACTTTCAATACTCTGATGGTTTTGACTATTCAATAGAAGCAATCTGACATGTTTCTCAACTGTCTGCTATAGCCAAAAAACCTTCTTCACCCAGATCAACTATTATAATATTTTTGAATCCTAAACCACATTCAATTTCTCTGTTGTTTTAGCTGAGGTTTAACAAGCATGTTAATCAAATTATCAAATACAGCCTTGAAGTGATCTGATGCTGACATAGAAAAATAAAAACCCCAATGTTGGAGTCCTGTAGCAAAAGTTTCTACATATGTTAAAAAGCACATCAATAATTTGCAACCAACTCTGTTTAATTGTGCAATAGAATGCTCTGCTTCCATCATCCCAGGGATCCAGCCCTGAGCCTCCAGATCTCATTCTGTTTGACACATGCAGAGCCAAAGCATCTTCATTCCACTTTTAAAAATAAATGACAGACTTGTAACTTTTCTTATGTGAAAACTTCTGCTTGGCTTTGAATTCAAGTACACACAGCTCTGACCTCACATCAGTGAGGAGAATCTTGTTAATTATTTCGAATTCTGAAGCTCAGGATTTAGGAGCAGTTACACTTTTTGGCTGGCTGTGTCACATTTCCTGTGATGCAAGGTAGGAGGTAGAGTTGCAATCTTCAGTATTTCCCTTTAAAAACCTCTTCCCATGGCCAGTCAGAGTTGCCAAAGGCACAGAGCAGAGGAAGTTCTGGTCCATCCTTCCCCTGACCTGAGTTCACTGGAGAAGAGCTGCTTTTGAATGAGCCACAGGAGCCATGCTGAGTTTATTTTAGTTGGGTTTATATTAGGTCTGATTTCTGCTGATCCCTTCATTTTTCATCATTTCATCTGTCTCTTCCAGTTGTTCCCGTTGGAGAGGGCTGTGTTTGGAGAGCTCCTGAGCCAGAGTGCTGTGCCTGCAGATTCATCTCTGCTCCCTCCCCTCGGGCAGTGCCTCACCTGTGCCCTGGGCTCACCTCAGACATTAACTCTGTCATGGTTGGAGGCTGGTGCAGTGCCAGTGCCCCCATGAAAATACATTCTCCTTAATGTCTGCTGTGAGATGTGACCAGAAACAGAGCAAAGCAGCTCCAGCTTAGGAATAAAGGAAAGAACTTATGAACTTACAGTATGAAAAAAGAAACACACAGAACTCAGAATGAAAACCTTCCAAAAACATTCCTCCTCCTCCTCCTCCTCCCCCCAGTTTCCACCCCCACATGAAAGGAGGTCTGACCTCTTTCAGGGACCAGAACCAAGAGGAAGTTCCCCTGGGAGGGCTCTGCTTTTAACCCCCTGTGTCTCAGAGGTGTATCCATGTCCTCAGTGGCCAATATTCACATCTGAGCCCCCACTGGTTTGACCAGAGCCTCCCAAAAATCTCACTTCCCTCTCAAACCAGCACACCCTGCAAACTGCCCTAAATATCTTCAGGTTTGTTCCTCTGAAGCATGAAGTGCAGCTGAGCCCCAGAGAGCTGTGAGCTCTGTTCATAACTGCACATTCTGTTTAACACCTACAGGATCTGAATTTGAACTGGGAAGGACTGGGAGGGAGTGGGTGGCCAGAGCTTCACTTTGTGGTTAGAGGGGGAATCATAAGGTAAAAATCATCTGTTGGAAAATAGAAACACAGTGCAAGCCCCAATACCCAGCACTGCTGTTTGATTTCTTCTGACAATTTCATACACAAATAGCAAAATAAATTATTTTCATGATGCTCCAGAGTGTCCTTCTGCAGTCTGAGGTACACATCCTTCAAGGCTGGGGGAGCAACTTGTATTCCAGTGATCTTTACTAGAGCCAGCAGCACTGCTTTACATGGGCAATTCTTGCTGTGAAATCAGCCTGTTTTCCTTCAATGGACCATTTTTACATAGATTTCTTTCAGATTTTCATTAATCAGATATTTTCTGCAGAGGATGGTTCTCAGCCAGTGATTTCCTTGCAAGCTCTCCACCAGAACTCCCTCTTTGAGTGCTTGCCATGCATTAATGTGCAGTTTTCCTGTGGAACTGGCCATCCCAATCACATGGTGGCTCTGCTTTCTCCTGGCTGGATGCCTTCCAATCCCACAGAAAGCTTTCTAGGGGCTCCAGGATGTCTGGTGATGACTGTGAGATGGCTGCTGGCAGCAGTGTTAATGCAAATGCATATTTGAGTGTGTTCTCATGACATATTTCCAATCCTGTGATCAAAAACGTGCCTATAGACATTTTCAAGGGAAAAACCCCCAACTTGGGGTGCTGTCAAAAGTGCATTTGCCTTTACTTGCAGCAGAAAATGTTCACAGGTTGGTTTTGTTCCTTTCACTGGATTTGCCTCTCAGCCTCAGATCATCAAGGGAAAAATATCCACCCTGGAAATCCTGCAAAGAGTTCATTAAAATAAGAGTGACCTCCCAGCATCAGGGCATGGCATATTTCCACATGAGGGGAGTGGCATGATGGTATTTTGGGATTTGTGTTGCTGCATATTCACCCTTGGTTCATTTAAGAAAATAAAGTGAGCTCGAATTGTGCTGCAGCTGAGGTTTGGGAAGTGAGGAAGTGCAGGAGCAGCACTGCACACTGCTGGACTCTCACCTGTGCCAGAGCACTTCCATTTGTCACAGACACAGGAAATGGTGCAGCCTCACCTGGTGTCACACAATGAGATAATTTATCATTGTACTGCTGGTACAACCCTTCAGGGTTTCATGAGTTTCTCACCTGGCTGGGACTGCCAAAATCTGGGCCAGAAATCCCAACAAAATGCAGTATTTGTTCATGATCTGTTGCTTGATTATTTCTCTCTCTATAGACAAACCCTGGTGGCAAATCTCTAACTGGATTTTCACACTTGCCCTTGACTCATTGGATTAGATTGCTGCTTCCTTTAATGCCATAATTAAACATTTCCATGCCTTAAACCAAAGCAAGGCTTGCAAACCTGGCCCTGTGGCTGCTGCTGCCCAGGGCTGTGCTGGGAGGAGGGGGCAGGTCCCTGCTGTGCTGAGCACAGGGGCTCTGAGGGTTTCATCACAGAAATGTTTGCTCAGTGGCACTCACTCTTGGCTTTTTTCTTGGAACTTTGAGCAAACGTGGCCTTTGTTTGCATTTTTCCCTGGGATTTGTTTACTGTTCATTTGTGCTGCACATGCTGTGAGAAATTAAGACACTATGTCCATATTTTTTTTTCCTTTCTCCTGCTTTCATTCCTTCCCATTCCTTCCCCCCCCCCCCCCCCCCCCCCCCCTTAAAAATCCTTACAATTCCTTTCATTACTTGGTGTTAACAGGACAAAAGAAATAAATACTTGAAAGAAGATGCAAGCTGTGTTTCTGTTTGACTTTGGAGCTGCTGTGGTAACCAAATACCAGTCTGCAAGGTCAGGAAAAAGAAAGGAAGAAAGAAGAAAAGTGCCCAAAGCTCAGACCAGGGGCTCATTGGCTTTTGCCCAGCAATTTCCAGCCACATGCCCCGAGAGCTGAGCAGTCACTCTGTAAATCTCTGAGTGTTTCATATAGTTTCCTTGTCATGTGGCCATTAAGTTTTATAACCTTTATATTTCAAGGGGAACAATGAAGGTGAATTCCTCTGAAATGCCCTAATGGATCCCACATGTGAGCAGTGCTCTGGAGGAGCTGGACCTGCCTGTGCCTGCCTGGGGCTGGCCCCTGATGGCCAAGGGACACTCTCCTGGCTGGTGCTGTCCTCCCTGCAGTGCTGAGGGGTCTGTCTGTCTGTCTGTCTGTCTGTCTGTCTGTCTGTCTGTCTGTCTGTAGGAGCCCCTGGGGCTGCTCAGGGCCTGCAGGACATCTCTGCAGGGCAGGGAAACACCTCAGGGTCATAAATGGGAACAGCAGGGAAAGGGAAATAAGGGAAAGGGAAAGGGAAAGGGAAAGGGAAATAAGGGAAAGGGAAAGGGAAAGGGAAAGGGAAAGGGAAAGGGAAAGGGAAAGGGAAAGGGAAAGGGAAAGGGAAAGGGAAAGGGAAAGGGAAAGGGAAAGGGAAAGGGAAAGGAAAAAGGGGGAAAGGGAAAGGGAAAGGGAAATAAGGGAAAGGGAAAGGGAAAGGGAAATGAAAGGGAAAGGGAAAGGGAAAAGTGGAAAGGGAAAGGGAAATAAGGGAAAGGGAAATAAGGGAAAGGGAAAAGGGAAAAGCAAAAGAGGAAAAGGGAAAAGGAAAAAGGGAAAAGGGAAAGGGAAAGAAAGGAAATGAAGGAAAGGAAGGGAAAGGGGAAGGATCACCAGTCCTGGATCCAGGATTGATCCAGCTACTGGGATATCATCCTTGGTTTCAGCATGGATCCAGCTGCTTCAGTCCAGCTGATGGGATGTCCAGGATCCCAGGGACACCACCCAGGCTTGGGGGGGTGCCCTTCTATGGGCAGGGTTTCCCATTGTCAGGGTTGTTTTCTCACTTCCTAAGCAGATCAGGTGTCACAGATGTTCTTTCAGACCCTTCTGGAAATGGGCAGAGGCTTTGTGGGTCTCTGGTGATCTTGACTCCCCCGCACAGTCCCAGCCTCATCCCTGTGTTTGTGCTGTGCTTATCTCCAGGAGCTTGAACAAGGATGTTTGTCCCAGGAAAGTGCTGCCCTACCTCCCCCTGGGCACATCCTGTTCTTTCTCAGGGAGTGTTATCAACAACAATCCCTGTGTGCCATCCACATTAATCCCTGTGTGCCAACCCCAGCAATCCCTGTGTGCCATGCCCAGCAATCCCTGTGTGCCATCCCCAGCATTCCCTGTGTGCCATCCCCAGCAATCCCTGTGTGCCATGCCCAGCAATCCCTGTGTGCCATCCCCAGCAATCCCTGTGTGCCATCCCCAGCAATCCCTGTGTGCCATTCACAGCAATCCCTGTGTGCCATCCCCAGCAATCTTTGCCATGCCCAGCAATCCCTGTGTGCCATCCCCAGCAATCCCTGTGTGCAATCCCTGTGTGCCATCCCCAGCAATCTTTGCCATCCCCAGCAATCCCTGTGTGCCATTCACAGCAATCCCTGTGTGCCATCCCCAGCAATCTTTGCCAACCCCAGCAATCCCTGTGTGCCATCCCCAGCAATCCCTGTGTGCCATCCCCAGCAATCCCTGTGTGCCATCCCCAGCATTCCCTGTGTGCCATCCCCAGCAATCCCTGTGTGCCAACCCCAGCAATCCCTGTGTGCCATCCCCAGCATTCCCTGTGTGCCATCCCCAGCAATCCCTGTGTGCCATCCCCAGCAATCCCTGTGTGCCATCCCCAGCAATCCCTCTGTGCCATTCACAGCAATCCCTTTGTGCCATGCCCAGCAATCCCTGTGTGCCATCCCCAGCAATCCCTGTGTGCCATGCCCAGCAATCTTTGCCATGCCCAGCAGCCCCTGCCTGGCTCCACAGCCCCTGCCTGGCTCCACAGCCCCCCTGCTCTCCGTGTTGGACACACAGACATTTATTTATTTCTTTATTTATTTCCTGGGATTCTGCATCCCAGGGCTGGGGTGGGGCTCCAGTGGGAGCTGCCAGAGCCGTGGGAAGGGGAGGGTCATGGAGACCCCCCAGAACCCCAGGTGATCCTTACCAGCTCATCAGAGGCTGTCAGGGCCATGGGTTTCCCTGTCCTTGGCTTTGATTTAGAATCCCAGACTGTTCTGGATTGCAGTGGAGCCCCAGAGGGGCCCTCCAGTGAGTCCAGCTCTTGAATGGCTGTGCAGGGACTGGAGCCACAGCTCTGGCATTACCAGCACCGTGCTGGGCTGATCCCACTCAATTCCTTTCCTGGATCCCCTGGTGTCACACAGTCCCTGGGGTGCAGGGGCTCTGTCTGAGCCTGCTCTGGCAGCAGCAGCCCCTGGAGTGATGCCCTGAGTGCCTGGGGGGTCTGGCTGCAGTCAGGGGGGCAAAACTCTGCCTCAGGAGCCTCAGGAATCCGAGAGGTGCAGAGCTGAGGAATCTGCCTGAGAGGCTGCAAGGGCCAATTTCCAATTCACCCTGCACTGCCCTCTTCATTTTTATATCTGGGATGGGTTTTGGGAGCAGGGGATGGAGGTTTTGGGGTTTGCATGTTTGTTGTGGTTTTTTCTTGGTTTTGTTTGGGATTTTTCCTCACAAACAGAAGCCTCTAAGTTGGATTCATGGAGAAGAGGACAGAGCTTTGAAGTTTGACCTGTTAATTGCCCTCCTGTATTTTTAAAGTGAAGGTTGTGTCTCTCCAGGTTTTCACAAGCTCTTTTCTGTTGTGAACAAACTCTGGGGTTTTGGGCTGAATTATTGAAGTCGCTGCATCCACTATGTGCAGTCTTTTTTTCAAATTAGGTGATTCTTAAGCTGTACCTGCAAACAATTTGAGCTTCATAGCATTCAGCTTGTCTTTAATTATGCTGGTATGGCATCTTTTGAAGTGTTGTTGCTTTTCTGTGCCGTGGCTGGAGGGAGCAAACAGGGCTCTGTGGCACTGAGCTCTGTGATTGACTTTCTCTCTCACCTGTTGGAGCAATCCTGCTCCTTTTCACCCACCCTTGACTAACTCCAGCAGTTTTGAAGAGGGTTAAAATCCATAACAAAGTTTGCACAAAGGATTCCTGTGTGGAAGTTATGCATTGTTAGTTATTTTACAGATGAATTCTGTGGAGGCAGTGGTGAGTGGCTGTGCTGCTGAGGAGCACAGGAGCAGGGCAGTGATGCCATGGGGGCTCAGGAGGTTTTGTGTCTCCTCAGATGATTTATGGAGCAGTTGGAAGTTTCATGTCTTCCTGACATCCTTACTTGGCTCTTCTCTGCCTTCAAACCATGGAGCAGTAGATGGGGAGGGTGCTGCTGGATCACAGGCTTTGTAACAGCCTGGCATGGCTTTATTTCAATTTACTCTTTGTAAACTGGTGTTCTGCTGATTTGCTGTGGGAGTGGTGAAGTTTGGAATGGATGTGTCACTGAATTAGTGCCCACACCAGAACCAGGCCAGCCTCCACTGCTTGCAGAGGAACCAGCCATGTGTCAAGGCAAGGCCATCTGCTGACCTAGAGAAACAATTTAGTATTGTTCATATCACAAGGAATTTCCACTTATTGCAAAGCTGCCAGACTGTTCCTGCCCTCCCTGTCAGTGGGGCAGGAGCTCTGTGTGCTCAGACACATTGTGATGGAGATTTGGGCACTCTGATGATACAGACTCTAATAATTAATAATAATAATAATAGTAGTAATAGTAATAATAATAATAAGAGGAAGAAGAGGAAGATGAAGAAGAGGAAGAAAAAGAAGAAGAAGAGGAAGGAGAAGGAGGAGAAGAAGAAGAAGAAGAGGAAGGAGAAGGAGGAGAAGAAGAAGAAGAAGAAGAGGAAGGAGAAGGAGAAGGAGAAGGAGAAGGAGAAGGAGAAAAGGAGAAGGAGAAAAGGAGAAGAAGGAGAAGGAGAAGGAGAAGGAGAAGGAGAAGGAGAAGGAGAAGGAGAAGGAGAAGGAGAAGGAGAAGGAGAAGGAGAAGGAGAAGGAGAAGGAGAAGGAGAAGGAGAAGGAGAAGGAGAAGGAGAAGGAGAAGTTGTCTGTGAGAGTCTCTCGTGGACCTGAGGCAGCTCAGGTGTATCAAAGCCACAGCACAGCTCTCAGGTTCTTTGTCAGGTCAAAAATGACAAATTAAGGTTTGCAGGAAGCATTTGTTCTGCTCCATTCACAGAACCTTAGGCACATCCTAAGTCCCCTCTGGCAGGGGCAGGGAGGTGCCAGCAGGTGGGAATGGAGGTGTGGGTCCTGGGGAGCCTGAGGTTAAACACCAAAGGGAGCAGCAGCTGCTCAGTGGAGCAGGGACAGCCCAGCAGGCTGGGTTTGTGCTCGCTCTGAAGCTGTGCCCAGCTCATTGAGAAGCCTGTCAAAGGCACTTTGTGCTGCCCTGAGGAGTGTTGGGAACAGTCCTGAGCACAGCAGGAAAACAAGGGGAGCCTGCCAGGACCTCGTGTTCCATCAGCTCCCCCAGCAGTTTGCATCACCAGCTCTGGGCTCTGACGTGTGGGACCAGGGGGGGCTGGGGGGGCACAGAGCTCTGCCCTGCACTCCAGGGGCTCTGGTCACCCCCTTGTGGGCACAGGGCAGGATGGATGGGAAGCTGGGGATTCCCAGGGAAAGGGAAACTGCACAGCAGCTTCTGGACAAACCTTGGCTGGATTCTGCTGAGTGAGCAGCTCATGGATGCATAAGGGTCAGGGATGCAAATATAATAAAAAACAAACATATAATTCCCATGCTAGGAATCCTTTGTGCAAACTTTGTTATGGATTTTAACCCCTCTTCAAAACTGCTGGAGTTAGTCATGGGTGGGTAAAAAGGAGCAGGATTGTTCCAACAGGTGAGAGAGAAAGTCAATCACAGAGCTCAGTGGTGGATGCAGACAGGATCAGGGGCTCCTGTTCTCCAAAGAGCAGCAGCAGCACCTCTCAATACCCTCCAGCCTTTCCTGCAGTGCCTTTATGGGATTTGGGGTGAGAAAAGCCCTTTGGGGTCTCTCTGCTGATGTTCTGTGTCGCTGCAGCCACTGCTCTCTGCTTTGCAAAATTTAAATTCACCTGTCAGGCTCCTTTTGAGGGTGTTGAGCTGCAGAAACGAGGGGATGGGCACAGTGGTTCACTGGCATCTGGGGCTGTGGATGTGGGAACTGTGTGCCAGGGGGATCAGGGATCCATCACGAGCTCCTTTAGGAAGTGCTGCATCCTCAGGAGAGCAGGGGGTGCAGGGTGGGGCTGCAGGGGGTGCCACCCAGCCCTGGGCAGGCTGATAAGCTGGAGCACCGAGTCAGGCAGGGTTGCTGACTGTGGGGCTTTTGTGTTTGCTCTGGTTGCAGCTCGGAGCATAAATAATGATGATGTGAGCAGTGCTGAGGCTCTGCTCTGTCTTGGCCCTGTGTCCCAGCCCCCTTCCCCTCGGCAGGGTCAGGGGAAGGGAATTGCAGGCGGTGCCTTTGGCTGACACCAACCCGCTGGGGAGGGGTGGGAGGAAGGGGGTCTGGGGGCTGGGTTCAGAGCAAGGTTAGCCAAATATCGGATAAATTAAGCAAGAGAAACAGACAGCTCAGCTTGCAGTGAACTTTTCACCCAGCTAACCTGTTCCTCACCCTGCCTTGCACAGGTGGAGTGCCACTGGAGCACAGCCCTTGCTCTCCCTGCTCCCTTCTGGCTGGGGCAAGGCACGGCCGAGGGGAGAGCATGGAGGGGCTGGACAGCTGGCCTGCAAGGAGAGCTGAGTTCATAGAAGAAATAACAATTGGTGATTTTCAAGTGTATCTATAGCAAGGAAGACAGGGCTGTCAGCATGGAAACAGATTAGGAAAGATCCATGAGAATTTGTGTAAGCTAAACTACATGCATAAGTAGATGTGTGTACATGCCTTATTGAATTTCTGTAAAACTTTTGCCAATTATATTGACATTAATTGCTTTGCACCAATGAACATAATAAGTGACTGTGATGTATTAATGACTTAAGATCACACTTTGTTAAGAGTATATAAGCTGGAGAACACTGAGAATAAAAAACTTTTCTTCTTGGACCCTGATCACGTGTGTGTGTCACATCTGACCTAAGGGTGACAGGAGAGCAGGAGCTGCTCTGAATCCAAGGAACATCACAGCTCTGGTTTCTGCCGTGAGAACCCTGAAGTTAGCACCAACTGCAGAGGGGTTGGTCCCTGCTTGCTGCAGGGTGAATGAGGACTGAAGATTGCTGGTCATAGAGGGAAGAAATTCCAAACTTGTGGGGGTCCCAGCTGTGGGTGTCTCTGGGTCTGGACTGAAGGCACTGAGACAGCAGTTCATGCTCACACTCAGGTGTTTATTATTTCTTATCAGTCAAACAGTCTCACTGCTGTGAGTTCAGCAGCTTTTCATTACAAGGCACAAAATGCCCAACAATCTCTTGGTCCAAGGGCTTGTGAGACTAAACTGTCCAATTAAGAGCTGACACCTGGATTATTTTCCCTTTTACCCCAAGAACTGATCCCACAGAGCTGCAGTGCAGACTTTTCTGCCCAATTACAAAATGCCCCCAAACCCATGGAGAAGGAGGAAGAAGAGGCATGAAGAAGAAACCCAGGACAGCACCCTGTGCCCTCCACCTTGCTGCCATCCACAACATCCTAAAAATCCCAGACCCTCAATGTCTCACCCAGTGTCACACCTGCACTGCTCTCTATAATCTGTTTCACACTTTTGTGGGTTCCAGTCTCTCTTGAAGTCTGGGAAACTTTCTCCATGGATGAGGGTCAGAGTCAGTGCTGCCCTGGGGGTCAGGGCACCCCAGAGCAGACACAGAAATATTCCTGTGCCCTGGGTTTGCACACATGCTGAAGAGGGCAAGGAACAAATGTGAGTGTCTAAACAGCCATGATTAGAGATTCTTTGTGGGAAAACACAAGACTGATGGGAATTCTGGTGTTTATTTCTCTGACTTTTCTTCTGCCTTTGCAGTGCAAGTAAATACAAATAATTGCTGACAGATGTTGTAAAAACACAGCATTATGCTGAGCATCAAGGTTAATTTTTTTAGGTTAATAATAGATGCTGATAACTCAAGATGGTGTACTTGGCTCAAACTCACATTACCTTGTTGGAATGGGCTCTGCTCCAGATGCAGGTGTGGAACCCAGGGCTGGACTTCTCTTGAGCCTTCCCTAAATCCCCATGGTCTCCACTCCCTCCTCCCCAGAAAGCTCCAAGCAAATTAAAGTTCCTGGGGTTGAAGTAGTTGCTCCATCACAATCAGTGTGCAGTGGTGAGGCCTGAAGGTTTTTATCTTTCTTAAACCCTGCCTCTGGTTTGTCAGGGCTGTTGGAGAGCAGGACCTGGTATTGCTTCAATCTTGGGTTGAAAACCACCGTGCTGGAATTGCAGCTCCAGGGTTCTCTAATCTTCCTTTTCCCTTTTCTCTCATCATTGCTCAGGAAGGTCTGAAACCAACAGCAGCTCTCTAATGCACAGCATTTCCAGGAGCCAAGTCCTGTGTTCTTCTCTGTGTGTGCCTAAATTCCATAATAGTCCAAAAAAAAAAGTAGATTTTTTTTTTCTAAATTTAGAAAAAATGTAGAACCTTCTCAAGAAGCTCCTTCTGGCAGTGCACTTCTGGATGGTGGATGCTGGCAGCTGTGTGTCTGAAAAGGGAAGAGCAGCCTGGAGATCATGCCTGACTTCAGGCAGCTCAGAGCCCTCCTGGAGCAGTGAACCATTCCAGCTTTGCCTCCTGCTCTGTTCCACACCCAGGGATGGTTTCCCTCCCCATTCTGGATCTGGGAAGTTCTTTGAACTCCCTGTAAGTGTCTGTTCACACCCAGCTCCTCAGCCACTGCCAGGTGTGGGTGCCTGGCTGCAAAGGAGCATCCAGCAGTGTGCCCACAGGTGAGAAGCAGGTGTGGATTGGGTGATGAAGGTGTTTTAGGCTGGCAGAAAATGGCCCTGGCTCTGCAGGCTGGGACAGGGCTGTGTGATGTGGAAGGTGTGGGGAGAGGGATGAGGACTGTGATGTGGTTACTGTTGAATTCCTGAGCCTGCTGAGGTTGTTAATGCAAGAGTTTCTCCTTCTCCTGCAGCTGTTTAAGAAGGTAAAAGGAGTTGAGATGTGCACAAGGCAGCACCTGCTCTGCTCCCCTTCCCCTGCCAGGATGGGTCTGATGAACCCAGAGAGCAGATTCTGTTCAAGCTCACTCTGTTTGCTTGGTTTGGGCTGCTGTGTGGCTGTTCTGCTTTGGGTTGGTTCCCCCAGGATGGTTCTGGCTGGCTGATCTTACAGCCTGTAGCTTCACATACAAATTCCACCCTTGGGGAGGGGACAGGGCAAGGACAAGGTCACCAGATAAGTGAGGCTACTCCTTCTCCAGCAGTTCAGGCAGATTCATCAGAGCTCTAAGTAACATCAGAATCTTGCCAAAGACAAATTTGCCTGTCTGATCTGTCAGAGTGTGTATTCTCCACAAAACCTGCTCCCTTTTTGATGTGTTGGTGAAGTTTCCCAGGCCTGTTTGGCCAATCACACTCCAAACCCCAGGCTGAAGACTTCTGCTGTATTTTTTACTGCCCCTTGAGTGACACCATTTCAGTGATGAGTCTCTGAGATGATTCATACCCAAAAAGATCTAATAATTGTTACCAGTTCTTCAGATCAGTGTTCCTGATTTCCCGCATCCTCCCACTGGTCCCTGGAGCTCCCTCCCCCACCCACTCGTTGTTCCTGATATTTCCCAGGCTCTCTGCCTGTGGGCTCGGTGTGCCCTCTCCTGTGGGGAGCTGTGAGTGTCTGGCTGTCCCCAGAGGAGCATTCAGGGCTGGCTGCAGGGGCAGATCCAGCTGCAGTGGGACAGGGGGGCACAGGGACCCCTGGCAGCTCCAGGGAAGCTTCCCAAGGTGTTGGGGGCACATCCCTGAGCCCTGAGCTGGGCTGGCACTTCAGAGTGCTGGATCTGCAGAGCTGGGGTCACAGCAGCAGGCTGGGATCTCTGGGCAGTCTGCACAGGAGCAGCTCCAGGCTCTGCCCAGGCTCCAGCAGGAGCAGCCTGGGCTGCTCTCACTGCTTGGGCTCTGCCTGCTGCTCCACCTGGGGCTGGGTCTCCTCTCTCACAAATAAAGTTCCTCAGCCCCTGAGCTCGTTCCTGCAGCACTGTCAGCTGGCATCTGCACTTGCAGTGATCTGTGTGGTCCATTCACACAGCTGCCACTGAGAGCAGTTTTTCAGGCAGCTCCTCAGTCTGGCTCCTTTTCCTCATCGTGTTCTCTGGTTTGGATCCTGATGCACTTTTCCTTGATCTTTGAGTCCCTGCAACATCTGTATTCTCATTTCCTTACCTTCTTTGCTCAGTCTGTCTCTTTTTCCCAGAGTGAGATGGATCTAGGGATGGAAAAGGGTTCTAGGAATCCACGAGGAAATATTTGAGAAGGCACTGATATTGTGGCAGCTGAACCTCTAGAGTTGATTTTGGAGCTGTTTTTAGCTGTCTTGTGCAAGGCCTTAAAGAAACTGTGGATATACAGATCCACAGAGCTGTCCTAAGCAAGGGAAACAGCTTTCACCCCTCCTATTTTTATATATATATATATATAAACTATAAAAACCAGGGTGGGGTTTTAGTCTGACTGCTGGTTATTGGGGCATGGGAGAGTCATTAGCTTGAAATTTGTGGTGTCAAAAATTCTTATCCAGGAAGTAAAGAGCCCCTTCTGTTGTGAAGCTCATTTGCTCACTCTTGCTGGGATGGCAAGAAGCAAAAATGACATTGTTCTCCCCACTGTTTGAGGGAAAGTCTTTACTTTGCAGACAGTGACAAGGAGAATGAAGGGATATTGAGGAAACAGAGACAAGGTCTCAGTTAGTAGAGGACCACTTTGGATGACTAAAAAATTTGGTTCATTTCCAAGATTCCAGTTTTTTAAAGGAAAAAAAAAACCCTTTGTGTGAGGTTTTCCTATAGAGGAGATCTGAGGATATTGAAAGTTTAGAATATTAAAGACAGGTATCTATCCCATAATCCAGGCCTCACACAGGGATCCCAGGTACCCTAGTGAATTCATGGGTTATCTTGGTGCAAATAAGTGAGATGATGACACAGCCTGTGGCTTGTTCACCCTGATTCTGCAGCCTGTGCAGTTCAGCCCCAGGGAATTTTCTTCTGGAGGGGATTTGGGAAGCCCTGGGGCTGTGCCCTGTTCCCTTTGGGTGGGGGAGAGGCCCTGAGCCACTATAGCACACAAAATAACACGACATGGGCACGCTGCTCTTTCAAGGTAAAAGAGTTTTTAATTTCTGACTTCAACATTTATAGATTTTAAAAAGATGTTTATATATATATTTTTAAAAATATTTTTATTTTTTAAAGATTTTTTTAAAGTGACAGTGGATTGGAGGGTGACAGTGCCACCTCTGCAATGACACTGGACAAACCAACAGCCCATCAAATTTCTTTTCTTCTATAAAAGAATGCAAACCAATCAGTTATTTACATAAAGCGTGTGAGAAAGTTTGTTATGAGTATGTAACCATCAGAAGGCTTAGAAAACCTTTAAAAATCCAGACAAGTGTGTTGGCTCAGCAGAACGAGCTCCCCAAAAGAGCAGCAGAGAACCTTTCCCCTTCCTGGGGTGGATTTATGGCTGCTCTTGTGCAAGTGGTGGAGCTGGCACTGCAGCCCCTCCTGCGTCAGCAGCAGGGCAGCCGAGGGAAGAAAAGCTTGGCATAACCTGTGCTGTGTTATTTATTAACACTTTGCAGTCCCCTGGAAAATGCACTTTGGGAGCGCGGGGAAAAGGCCGGGACTCAGCAAATCCATTGTGCTGCGCTGACAGAAAGATCCTGTTACAACACACTTCAGCTGCCAGCTTGCTGCAGTCACTCAATCCATCACGGTGGGCTGGGGGATCACAAGGCAGTGAAACTCAGCCTGGCGTGTTATTTTAGTCTTACATGGGCTGTGAGATAAACGGGGCATGAACCGGCCCCTGGCAGGGGGGCGACCCCCGGCGCCCTCATTAAAGTGCCAATCAAAAAGAGTAATGGGAGGGGGAATGGAAAACTGGCTCTTCCAGCCTCCTCCAGCCTCCTCCAGCCTCCTCCAGCCTCCTCCAGCCTCCTCCAGCCTCGCTCTGTCCCGGCAACCCGCACAAGCCAAGGGAAATATTTCTGTTCTGAGCAGGAGCCAGGCCTCCAGAAATGCTCCCTGCTCGTCCTGGAGCTCCGAGGCTCCTCCGGTGTGGTGGGGTGGAAACCTGTGCCTGGCTGTGAGCACAGGGTCACAGAGTCACCAAACCACAGGGTCACAGAGTCACCAAATCCCAGAGTCACAGAGTCACCAAATCACAGAGTCACAGAGTCACCAAATCCCAGAGTCACAGAGTCACCAAATCACAGAGTCACCAAACCACAAAATCACAGAATCACAGAGTCACCAAATCCCAGGGTCACAGAATCACCAAAACACACAGTCACAGAGTCACAGAGTCACCAAATCCGAGTCACAGTGTCAGCAAATCACAGAGTCACCAAATCACAAAATCACAGAGTCACCAAATCACAGAGTCACAGTCAGCAAATCTCAGAGTCACAGAATGACCAGAATGATCATGAGGAGACCTTCAAGACCATCGAGTCCAACCTGTCCCCTGACACCCCAACTCAACCCTGGCACCCAGTGCCACACCCAGGCTTTGTTAAACACCCCCAGGGATGGGGACTGCACCACCTCCCTGGGCAGCCATTCCAGAACTTTATCACTCTTTCTGTAAAATCTTTTCCTAATATCCAACCTGTATTTCCCTTGGTGCAGCTTGAGGCTGTGTGCTCTGGTTCTGTCAGTGCTGCCTGGAGAAAGAGCCCAGCCCCACCTGAGAATAGGAGCCTTTCAGGAGCTGTAGAGAGTGACAAGGTCACCCCTGAGTCTCCTTTTCTCCAGGCTGAGCACCCCCAGCTCCCTCAGGGGTTCCTCACAGGGTTTGTGTTCCCAGCCCCTCTCCAGCCTCGTTGCCCCCTCTGGATGTGCTCAGGGGAGGGTCCTTGCTGGGTGCCCCCTGGAAAAGGTGTGGATGTGGCTTCTGTGGAGGCACAGCCCCTGGGATGGTGCCCGTGGTCACTCAGGGATGGGTTTCTGTCAGAAGCAGTGCCCAGGATTTGTGTGGGAAGCTGCAGTGAAACCTCTCTCAGCTGCAGCTGGGTGTGCCCGAGGTGTGGATGGGGAGCTCTGTGCTCTGGGGGTTGTTTCCCCTGGACCCACAGCAAACCATCCCTGGGTAACCTGGGGGTGAGCCCAGACATGAGGCTGGGGCCCAGGAGCAGTGCTGAGCTGTCACTGTGCCCTGGGCTCTGCTCTGACGTGGGTGCTGCTCTCTGGGACTGGGGGAGCTCCCAGCCCTGCTGTGGGAATTCCTGGATGGCCTGGGACGTGTGCTGGCTCATGTGTAAATTCATGTTCTTCTGCTTGCTGATTTCCCTCTGGGGTGTGCTCAGAGGTGTCTGTGGAGAGAAAGGTGAGTGAGGTTGCACTGTGTAATGTGGATTTTTATTGTTAGAAATCAGGAAGCTGAAAGTGGGGGAGCTGGCTCTTAAACCTGCTTATAAATGTCAGCTCTGGTGTGATCTCACTGTGATTATGACCTTGGCAGCTGTTTATTTTTGCTCACAAGGTTTTATCAGCAGCACAGAATTTCTCCAGGTAGATACTGGTCTGATTTAAATGTATTTATTTATGGACAGGATCAGCAGTTGGGCCTAGAGTGAGTGAAGCAGAATGTATCAGGAGTAATACCAAGGAATGATGAGTGCCACAAAACCAGGAGGTGCCAAGTGAAGGGGACATCTATTGTCTGCTGGGGCTGGTACAGGTTAGAGGCACCCAACACAGAGAGGAAGGAAAGGTGTCCAGGTCTGGAGCCCCCAGCTCAGGAAAGACATGGAACAGATCCAGAGGAGGCCACAGAGATGCTCCAAAGGCTGGAGCTCCTCTGGAGCCAGGCTGGGAGAGCTGGAGACCAGCCTGGAGCAGAGAGGGCGACCTCAGAGCCCCTTCCAGTATTTCAAGAGGCTTCACTAGAAAGATGGGAATAAACCTTTTAGCAGGGCCTGCAGCTATGGGAGAAGGGAAAGGGGCCTTAAAGTGAAGGAGAGTGGACTCAGAGCAGATATAAGGAAGAAAATTTTGCAGTGAGGATCAGGCACAGGCACAGGTTGCCCAAGGCAGTGGTAGGTCCATGGAAACATGGAAGCCAAACAATGCTGTGACTGCAAATAGCATGACTGGAGTCAGCTTGTACTGACCAGGTCAGAAATAATGATTGCACCCATTCATGCACAAAATTCCAGAACATTTGCCTGTGTGAAGTGGGGATCAGGATGTAAGGATGCTGCCTCTGGATAATCCTTTGAAGGACAGTGAAAGTGTTGTTACACCACAAATAAAGATATGTTCTGGCACAGGTGTGCTGAACAGAACCTTCACATTGCTGGGCTCTTTACCTCAAATACTGCAAATATTTCATATTTTGAGATTTATACTTTGAGATTCAAGGAAATCTAGAAAAGGATGAATGGGAGGGCCTGGAATTGCCCATTGGCAGGGGGGAGATGCCAGTGGTGATGCTCCTGCTGGAGGGGCCTTGCCTTGCCAAAGAAAGCTGGGGGAGTCTGGCCATGCAAATGGGGGGTTACTTGTAAAAATTATTTCCTTTTTTCCCTCCCATTAAACCTGCATGCAGGCACAGGTTTTTTGCTACATCATTATTTTGCTACCCAGTGGTTTGTAGGGCTGGATGTCAGCTGTTTGCCAAAGGCCCTGGAGCAGCAGTCCTCAGGAATGGTGAGTCACCCTCCTGGGGCAGAGCAAATGTTTGCTTTTGTGGTGTCTGGAGGGCTGAGGGATAGCTGGTATGATGGATTTCTCCTTTATTTATTAGAATTCCTCTGCAGCTGCAGCATGCAGGGGACTTTTTTTTTTCTTTTTTTTTTCTTTTTTTTTTTTTTGCTGGCATTATCAGAACCCATTGTTCTGCAGCTCCCATCCACAGCCCTTGTCCTCTGGGTGACCCAGCCATTTATCCAAAATGGAAATGCACATGGAAGCTGTTTACTTGGCCCATGGCCTTTCAGTGCTTTTGAGTCAGCCCAGAGCAGCCCAGGGTGCAGGGTTGGGCAGTGGAGAGTCAGCTACAGGGAAGAGAACCCCAAAAACCCAAACACACACCAGCCCTGTGCTGGGTATAAATGATATATTCCTGGCACAGGGTGCCCAGAGCAGCTGTGGCTGCCTCAGACCTTTCCAAGGACATTTCCATCCTTGGAAATATCCAGGGCCAGGCTGGACAGGGCTGGGAGCAGCCTGGGACAGTGGAAGGTGTCCCTGCCATGGCAGGGGGAGGATGGGTTGCTCTTTGGGGTCCCTTTCCAGCCAAACCAGTGTGGATTCTGGGATTCTGGGGCTCTGTTCATGCTGAGTGTCCCCAGGCCCTGAGCAGAGCTGACCCCTCTAAGGGAACTGCAGCTTGCACCCACAGCATTTGTATTTCTGGCCAAAAATGTGCTGTGGTTCTGCTAAGCAAAACAATAGGACTGGTTTTCCCCCGTGTTTGTCAGTGGTTAATGAGTAACCTTTTCTTTCTGGCAGGAATCCTTGTCAGATTCTGCCCTCTCCTGCACCCGAGGCACGAGCAGGGCTGCTCCCAGACCCAGCTGGGGCTGAGCTCTCAGCTCCACTTCTCAACTCCCAATCTCCCACTCCAGAAAATCTGCTCTGGAGAGCCACAAAAGCTCCACAGTTTGGTCAAAGTGCTCCGAGTCCTGTTCACAGAACACTTCCTCAGCCAGGCAGGGCTGTGGCAGGGGAAGCAGATTTGTGCTGCCCCGAGCCCTCTGTCAGAGCTCCCAGAGCAGCTGGGAGGCCACCAGCAGCTGCCAGAAATGGGCTGCAAAAAGTCAAACCTGCAACACAAAGGGACTTGGAAGTGCTTTGTCCCAGCCCTGCATTTGATAAAATTAAGCAACATAATGTGGGGTAAGAGTGTGCTGTCAGGCTGGAATGCTGCAGCAACCCAAACTGGAGTCTGAAGCTCTGGCCAGATTTTATTATGTTATTATGTTTTTATTTTATTTTTATTATTTTATTTTTGTATTCTTTTTCTTTTATTATTTTATTTTACTTTATTGTATTTATTTTCAGAAAATTAAGGTTGTTCTTTCTTTGCAACAACCTTTAGGAGGGTGGAATAGAGGAGTTTGGAACACAGCCTTTGCTTTTCAAGAGAATTTGGAAGTACTTTTGGGGGGGTGTATATATTTAAAGAAGTAGTACAGATACATGCACATGCACAGTGAAATTTGTATGAGTGGATTTTGAGCAATTGACTTAATTCAAATGTGCTTTGATTTTGCTTTGCTGTTCTTTATTTTATTTTAGTATCTGTGCACCAAGATGTAATCTAAAGAGAGTATATTCACTGAAAGCTGCTTTTTCAGCGTGAAGGTGAAGCCATTGTGAGCAGCAAATCAAGGTGGGCTCCTCTGAGAAGGAAAACAGCAAATCTGAGAGGATCTGGCAGCCCAGTGGGTTGTGCACTGGAGGAAGCAGGTTTGTGCTAACAGTGCTTTAGAGAGAAAAAAGTTTAAAAAATATAGTTGGGCTAAGATGTTCCAAAGTATTTTAGTGAAAATAGATAAATGTTGAAAAGCATCATGCAGTTTAGGAAATGAGACAGTGAAGAGATGAAAAGGTGCCTGTCCCTGGGAAATGTCTGCTTGTTGCTCTGGTTTGAGATGGGGCCCATTGAGGCACTTGGCTGCTCCCCACAAAAATGTGAACACTGCCCCTGGGGCTGGAGCTGCTCAGAGGGATCACACTGAGCTCCTGGGAGGGGTGCTGCTCATGTTTGCCCCTGCTCCCATCACTGCAGGAGCTGCTGGGAACAGGGTGATGGAAAGGGGTTTGCACTGTGACCGTGCCACACATGCAGGACACACAACTTCAGCCCTGCTCTGGCAGCCTAAAATTGAGTTTTTCTCTGGTTTCTTTCATGCCTTGAGAAGGTGAAGACATTGCCTGGCTCAGGAGGGGGCAGACAAGTGATGTCTGATGTCTGTCCTGGAGCCAGGCTTGGTGACAGGGGGGGCTGGGGCTGTTTCCAGCAGGGACAGTGGGGACACAGCCCCTTTGCAGGAGCACTGGGCTGAAACTGGCCCGGGGAAAAGGGCAAGGGAGGAGAGGACAGGAGGAGAGTGCAGGACAGTAAAGGGGAGAAAAGGGCAATAAAGGGGAGGGCAGGGAAAGGGGGAGGACAGTAAAGAGGAGGAAAGGTGGAAAGGATGGGAAAAGGAAGGAAAAGGAAGGACAGGAAAGGATGTGATGGCTAAAGGGGATGGGAGGACTGGGAAAACAGGCAAGGAAAGGGAGGAGAGTAGAGAAGGAAGACATGGAAAGGTGTAATTTCCATGCTGTGGGGGTCTCTTTACCAGACAGAGACAGTTCTTCCTTCCTGGCCCTGCTGAGGTGTTGTTTCATCTGCTCCTTACTCCACCTTGAAGCTGTACAGGTTTTTTCACACAAACTCTCTGAGTTCAGGGCCTGCTCTGGTGCTTGCACATCATCTCCTCATGGATGGTTACACACCCCAAACACTCCCTCCATCCCCTGAAGTGCTCAGCACAGCAGGGAGAGCCACTCCTTGTTCTCCCTGCCCACTTTCAGCAGAGCTGAGTGGTTTCATTCTAACCTTCAGCACCAAAATATTCCCGTGTGCCTTCATGAAAGGACTTTACCTTCAAATTACTTCTAAAAGCTCTACTTCCACTGAATCAAAAGGTTTATGAAGTCACACTTTAAAAGGCAGGTTACTCAGCAGATACTGGGGAGTTGTGTTCTCATCCCCAAAGCTGGCACCTGCAGGGAGGAAATGTGACACTGAGGGTTCCAGTTCCTGTGGGTCAAGGTGTTTGAGGCACTCGTTCCTCCCTCTCAGGTGTGGTCACAGTTAATGAGACAAATATCAATGTGGTGTACAACAGCAGAAAAAAAGTGTTGTTTTTTTATTTAGAAGTTTACTTCTCAAGATATTGTGAAGTCCAACAAGCTGGTAATCTCCTCTCCCCCCACCCTTCCTCCACCTGACGGAAGGAAAAATCTGAAGTTAAATGTTCAATTTCCAAGGCTGCTCACTTCAACTGCTTCAAAAACAAGTCAGAAAAGAGGCTTTGAGATGCAGACTGTGAATGTAAAACTGAATCCTGCCTGTATTATTTACCAAAATACAATTTTTTTGTTAAAAAAGAGGCTGACATTTCAGTGCAAGACCAGGTCTCCTGTATTTACCTGTGTTAGTGAGTTAAGAGAAAAAAAACAACAAAAAGCCCACCAAACAACCCAACCAATGCCCCCTAGTCACAGTGTTAATGCACCCTGTTCATGGTGTTAAAGCTCTAAACCACAGGACACCTGTGCTCCAAAAGCTGAAATTAATTCTTGATTTTATTTTTTAAAGGTTTATCTACATTCCTGTACTGTGAAAATCAGTTTTCTCAAGGAAAAAAAAAAGACAGAGAGAGAGAAGGGCTTCTGTCAGGTAGTGCAGTATGACTCAGTAGAGCTCCTTTAATTTCTTTACACAGTAAACAGACTCATATTTATACCAACACCCTCTGCAGTTGTATTTACATGGACACTTGTACATATATACATGTTAGCAAAATACAGGGCTTCTCCCAGACCCAAAGCTGTGTCAGCTACACCTCTGGTATACAACTAGTGCTTAAAAAAGAAAAGCCACCTCTTTTGTTTTCTCTAAATACTAAAATTATATTTTTCCCTTCTCTAGTCACACAGTCCTGGCTCCAGCCTGGTACTTGCAGCTCTTTCTGGCAGTGAGGAAATGGATTTTCAAGAGTCCAGCTCGAGTTGCTCTTGATTTTCACTAAGTCTCAGCATCAGCTGCTGCTCATAATAAAGGCTCTTTGCATAGTTGATTTCTTGGGACACCTTTACTGCCAGAGCTTCTGATTTCACTTTCACCTGCAGAAAGAAAGGGGATTTTTCTTAATGTGCTCCTGCTGTCAGCTAAAACAGAATAGGTTTTAGCTCTGAGGTAAGGGACAGAAGGGTTTCAGTGGAGTTTCCTTCTCAGCACTTAGGCTGGAGCAAGGAAGAAGGGTGAGGGAGCACCAGGTACACACACAGATATTCAAGGGTGAGAGCAGGAACACAGTGCCATATCTGAGGTTATTTCCTTTGCCTCCCCTCCCACCTTTTATCTGGCTGTTCTGTTTGGAATGTGAACTGCCTTGGGTCAGGGGTGAGCTTGTAACTGTGCCTGTAAAACGGCCCCTGAGCAACTACTGTAATGGCACAAAACATAAACACTGCTTCCAGCATTAGAGAGCTCTCAGTAAAAACCACTGCATGCAGGAGAGCCTTAAACAGACAGCAAAGCCCCCAAGCTGCACTGATGTGGTTACAAGTTAAAAGCCTTTCACAGGTAAACACTTGTTTCTTCCTGTTACTTTTCAGCCTGTGGGAATATTTTAGTGTTTGCCTTTCTTCAGCTTTCTCAGGAGTTCAGGGAGCCACTTCTACAGCCCCTGAAACCTGGGCAGCAGCTGCTTCCAGTGCCTAAATCCCTCTGCTCAGAGGGGAGCACAAGGGGAAGGGGGCCAGTGCCTGAATCCCTTTGCACAAGGGGAAGGGGGCCAGTGCCTGAATCCCTTTGCACAAGGGGAAGGGGGCCAGTGCCTAAATCCCTTTGCACAAGGGAAGGGGGCCAGTGCCTGAATCCCTTTGCACAAGGGGAAGGATGCCAGTGCCTAAATCCCTTTGCACAAGGGGAAGGATGCCAGTGCCTGAATCCCTTTGCACAAGGGGAAGGGGGCCAGTGCCTAAATCCCTTTGCACAAGGGAAGGGTGCCAGTGCCTGAATCCCTTTGCACAAGGGGAAGGGGGTCAGTGCCTGAATCCCTCTGCATAAGGGGAAGGATGCCAGTGCCTGAATCCCTCTGCACAAGGGGAAGGGGGCCAGTGCCTAAATCCCTTTGCACAAGGGGAAGGGGTCAGTGCCTGAATCCCTTTGCACAAGGGGAAAGGGGCCAGTGCCTGAATCCCTCTGCACAAGGGGAAGGATGCCAGTGCCTGAATCCCTTTGCACAAGGGGAAGGGTGCCAGTGCCTAAATCCCTTTGCACAAGGGGAAAGGGGCCAGTGCCTGAATCCCTCTGCACAAGGGGAAGGATGCCAGTGCCTGAATCCCTTTGCACAAGGGGAAGGGGGCCAGTGCCTGAATCCCTTTACACAAGGGGAAGGGTGCCAGTGCCTGAATCCCTTTGCACAAGGGGAAGGGGGCCAGTGCCTAAATCCCTTTGCACAAGGGGAAGGGGGCCAGTGCCTGAATCCCTTTGCATAAGGGGAAGGATGCCAGTGCCTGAATCCCTCTGCACAAGGGGAAGGGGGCCAGTGCCTAAATCCCTTTGCACAAGGGGAAGGGGTCAGTGCCTGAATCCCTTTGCACAAGGGGAAAGGGGCCAGTGCCTGAATCCCTCTGCACAAGGGGAAGGATGCCAGTGCCTGAATCCCTTTGCACAAGGGGAAGGGTGCCAGTGCCTGAATCCCTTTGCACAAGGGGAAGGGTGCCAGTGCCTGAATCCCTTTGCACAAGGGGAAAGGGGCCAGTGCCTGAATCCCTTTGCACAAGGGGAAGGGGACCAGTGCCTGAATCCCTTTGCACAAGGGGAAGGGTGCCAGTGCCTGAATCCCTCTGCACAAGGGGAAGGATGCCAGTGCCTGAATCCCTTTGCACAAGGGGAAGGATGCCAGTGCCTGAATCCCTTTGCACAAGGGGAAGGGTGCCAGTGCCTAAATCCCTTTGCACAAGGGGAAGGGGGCCAGTGCCTGAATCCCTTTGCACAAGGGGAAGGGGGCCAGTGCCTAAATCCCTTTGCACAAGGGGAAGGATGCCAGTGCCTAAATCCCTTTGCACAAGGGGAGGGGGGCCAGTGCCTAAATCCCTTTGCACAAGGGGAAGGGGGCCAGTGCCTGAATCCCTTTGCACAAGGGGAAGGGGGCCAGTGCCTAAATCCCTTTGCACAAGGGGAAGGGGGCCAGTGCCTGAATCCCTTTGCACAAGGGGAAGGGTGCCAGTGCCTGAATCCCTTTGCACAAGGGGAAGGGGACCAGTGCTCACCATGGGCCGCTGCTGGGAGGGGCCTGGCATGGCCAGCCCGCTGCTCGTGTTCACAGCCTTCTTGGTGAGCTGGATGTAGACATTGCCGTGGTCCTTGGACACCAGGCAGTGGTACAGGTCATCGTACCTGACCTCCAGGAAGATGCAGTCCCTGTCTGTGAAGTCCCCACTCTTCAGGAAATACACAGCCTTGGAGGAGATGAGCACGCAGTAGCTGTCGATGTTCTCCACGGCGATGAAGCTGCAGCAAAGGAGGAAGCATGGTTAGCTTAGAGCTAAAACCAGCAAATGAACCACTGTCCTCACCTGTTCTGTGACCTTCAGAAGTGCAACAGCAGTGCAACATGTACAATTCCTCTGTATTTAACTGAAACTGTTTGGAAATGGAGCTAATGAAGGACACTCTCACCTATTCATAAAAAATCATGTTGTAAATCAAATATTGGTGCTGCCTGCCTGGCCACCAGCTTTGGGCACTACAGCTACACATAAAAATGTCCTTTGACAAGGACTTAGGAACAGTAATTTCCTTACTCTGGAGCACTGCAAGTCCTAATGCTGAAGCCAATTGCAACTAACTTCAGTTCCAGAATTGATATGTGAAAGGTTTGCAGACAAGAGCTACCCTGTAATTCTCCTGTGCATCTCTGCTCCCCACACATCCCTGCCTTCAGAACCAAAATCAAGTTGAACCTGCTGCCAGGATCAGTAGCAGAAAAGAGAAATTAGCTGTTTAACAAGGGGTGAGAGGTTAAGCAGCAAGCAGGTTTCCCCAGGGAGATTAGGCTGAGTGATGAATAGGAAGAGGGAGAGAAGAGTGAGTTAGGAATATTGAGAGTTATGATGGCTGAAAAGGCTGCTGTGTAAAAGAATAAATGTAAGGTGTGAAAGTGAAATGGAAGTTGAACACACAAATGCTTCTCCCCCACTTCTGGTTCACTGCTGAAATGAACCTCATTAGTGGGGCTTTTAAAAAGCTGAAAAATACAGTAACTTGAATGTGGAATCAGAGCTGAGCAGAGTAATAGAGCAGTGCTAAACAGAGTAAAAAAAGCTCTGCCAACAGCCCCCAGGGTTGACAAGCACCTGTAAAGGAGGATTCTGCTGCTGACAGGCTGCAGAATCCCAATTGCTGCCCTCTGAGCCACTGCTCATACAAACCTGCCTGCTGTCCTCACATCCTGCAGAATCCTCCACTGGCTTAGAAATCTGTGACCTTTGTCACTAACTCAGTGTTTCTGGTAAACAGAAAAGTTCCCAAATCTCCAAATGCACCCTTGGCTCTACCAGTTAAATACCACTGCACACACAAGCTACTCTGATCTGTAGTTAAATAAACCCAGAGCTATAAAAGGTAGGTTAATAGCCAAAAATATGGCAAGAGGTCAGGCCTTAGTTTCTTTTTGTGGTATAAAAGGATAACTCCAGTAATTCTGCATTCCCAGTCCTCTCAAAGACACTGCTCTGCACTGAACTTGCCTTTCCCTCTGTGCTGTGTCCCTGCCCTCACTCCCCTCACACTGGGCAAGGTGCACACACCAACTCCAACCCACTCTGTCCTGTGCTGAGAAGGACACAGCCTCATTAAAAAGGGCCTGGAACATGCTTTGCCCAGCTCTAAGCTTGGATGAAGCTCCAGGAGGGGATAAAACCTCTGCTCCTTTAAGTAAAACAAACTGGGAGAAAAGTGGAGTTTGGCTTAGAGGAACCCAGGTGAAAGACAACATTAGGAGTTCCAGAAATCAGCACCTGCCCTGCAGTTTTCCATTGGAGTTCAAACACTTCAGGGTAAGGTTCTGCCTTTGAAATTAGTTAAATAGGATGGAGAGTGACATTTTTTATGAAGTGTTACAGAAAACTTAATTTAAACCCAGAGCAGCAGTACAGCTGCAGAAGAACAGCCTGATGCCCTGGACAGGCACATCAAACAGGAGTGCTTGAGGGAAGCACCAGATCCAAGCAGGTCAGGACCACCAGGGACACCAGGACATCCATGGGGACAGATGGGGCACTGACAGCTGCTCCCAAGTCCAGGGGGTGCACCTGGCACTGACCAGGGCCTGCACTGGCTCTGTAAGAGCAGCACATGATGCATGTACCTCTCCTTAAAAGACTTTTACTGGTGGCATGTATATATTCTGAGGAATGGAAACAGAGGTCAGTGAGTTAATGGAGAAGCCCAGAAACATTAGCTAATTTGTAGTTCAGGCTCTACATTTTGTTCTAAGTTTGAGTCATGCACCACTACCTTTGCTCTTGCCAGCTGTTTCTTTTTTCTCAGTGTCAAGTTCTTAAAACTGGTATTTTTAACCTTTTCAGATATTACTGCAAGATACAACTTCTTTTTTTTTAAACCCATACATCTACACTATTAAAAATATCGCAAATTAATAAAATGAAAAATTAAATGAAACATGATCCAGTAGAACAAAGTAGAAGCAACCAGATCTCTGGAGAATTTGTGGGGTTCTTAACAACATCAGGAAGTAATTACACAATATTTTCCAGAAGTGAAACAGCGAGCCTAACTGGAAAAAAATGTGGAAACATTTAGTTAGAACAGTAGAGCAAGGTATTAAACCCCCTTTTATGGATTTAACTCTGAAGGAAAATATGCAAATAATCAGGTCTTCAAATGTGTTTCTGATTATGATACTAGGATAAAAGTCAGAGGCATAATTTTGTATTTATTTTCCATGACAAGAAACACTGTGTTCCTGCTGAATGATGTTTCTAATAGCCAGAGTCACAGTGAATGAACAGTGTGACTCGATGACAAAGGCCACTGCACTGCTTTGGGCTACACCAGGGATTTTTTTGGGTCACAAATTGCTCTTTCCAGTCTCCCCCACTAAGAGCCATCCTGAATAGGCACAAAGATCCTGAAAGGAGATGGGAACAGGATACCCCAAATGTGAACTCACAAGTAAGTGGCAGATTGCAATCTCTGCCTCAGGCAGAACCTGGAGTGGCACATGGAACCTGCCCAGTGACACCGGTGACACCAAGTGACCCTGCTGAACCTGTACCTCCTCTGCCAGCTCCATCATCAGCAATTCTGACCCTTGTCTTGGCAGATGCTCTGGTGGGTGACAGGCACAGCATCTCATACCCTGCCCTGACAGAGCTGATCAGTAACTGTGGGGGAGATCAGGTAGGGGATGAATTCTGCATTTAGACCCCAATCCAAACTGATATTCCCCCTGTAGAATCACAGAATAATTTGGGTTGGAAAAGCCCTCTGAGACCACCAAATCCAACTATTCCCCCACCACTGCCCAGGCCAACACTAACCCATGCCCCAAGTGCCACATCCACATGGCTTTTAAATCCTTCCCAGGATGGTGACTGCACCACTGTCCTGGGGAGCTGTGCCAGGGCTTTATGACTTTCCATGGATAAATGTACCTCAATATCCAACCTGAACCTCCCCTGGTGCAACTTCAGGCCATTTCCTCTCATCCTGTCCCTTCTTCCTGTTCCCTGTTCTGTGGACTGGCTGCACTCTTCTGTCAGAGAGCTGTGGAGAGCCAGAAGCTGTGGAGAGCCCCACGAGCCTCCTTTCCACCAGGCTGAGCTCCCCCACCCAGTGCTCCAGACCCCTCCCCAGCTCCATTCCCTTCCCTGGACACACTCCAGCCCCTCAATGTCCCTGCAGTGGTGAGGGCCCAGAACTGAACCTGTGTCTGTGTGTGAAGCAGTTTTAGACGTGCAGACACGATGGCAGCAAACAGGACAGAAGTGGAAGTGGCTGTGTACTCACAACACGATGGCAGCAAACAGGACAGAAGTACTCAGGGCAGCTGTGGAAGTGGCTGTGTACTCACAACTCATCCTGGATGTTGTCTGTCAGTTTGAAGAGCTGCTCCTGTCCCTCTGCTTGGCTCTCCAGGTAGCGGGGCAGGAGCCCCTGGGGTCCCCTGCAGCACCGGGGCTTCCGCACGCGCTCTGCCTTGGTCCTGCAGCAAGAGACACCAGAGATCACCTGCTGCAGCCTTGCCTCCCACTGACACCTGCCTGCACACTGAGTTCTAGGCTTTCTGAAATACAAAGCCTTCAAAAATCCCAGATCTTCACAAACACTTGGATCTGGAAGATGTGGTGTCTGCTCACACATTTCTGTGAGACACAGAACCATACAATAATAAAAACAGAAGAACTTTGTCTACAATGAAGTAGCTAAATTAGCAGGAAGAAGTGATCTAAGCAGCATATACTCTCTGAAGGTTTTGGGATGTATTTATCAGCAGTTTTAGGGATTTGACCATTTCTTCTCACCGCTCTAAAGAAAGAGTGCAAAAACCTAGAGAGAGCTCTCACCAATGGACAGTGCCAGGAGACTGCACACTCCATGGTTATGGAAATAGGAACAAGACAGAAGTAAAATCCTCATTAGTTGGGCCCCCATAGCAGGGTTTAACATCCTTTACCCTTCTGTGTGTCTGTTAAAAATGACAATAAGAAGGACACACACTTGTGGGCTGACAGCCATCAGAGGTTGATATTGGCCACAGCACTGCAGCACTGCAGGCTCGGTTCCTCCCTTAGCAGAATTTTGTTAAAAAATAATACTCTGAATTCCTTCAAGCTCCTGGAACGCCCTGCCCCTGAAGAATTGTGTTACAGGCTGCTGAGCCCTGCTTCATTCCCTGTCCCTTCCCAGCAGCATCACTCTGGGGCTGCTCCATGGTATTTCACAGCTCTTCCAGGCTACTGCTGTTACAAATTTCCCAGCCAAATGCACCATTTTGGATTAGTGCTCTCCCTTCCCATCCTGACTCTCTGTAAAACCCTGCACCAGGAACTCCAGCCTGTCTGAGCCAGGGACAGGAGGAAGGTCCCATGGAGCACTACCTTGCTTTTCAAGCTGCCCACCACCAGGAGAGAGCACTCACCTGCTGGGGTCCATGCTCTGCAGATGTTTTCTCCTCATTTCCTTGTCACCTTTCCCCCTCAGCAGCCCTGACCCACAGCTGAAGCCTGGGCACCCTTTTAAAATTTGTTTTCCTTCAAGTTTTTGACAACTCTCAGTGCAGTGGTTAGAGCTGTGCTATTAATGTTCTGTGGCTCTGGAGCAAGTCACCTCTCCTGCCCCTTAAATTCCTTAGATACACACAGGATTCACCTGCACCAGG
The DNA here is from genome assembly GCF_027477595.1 of Haemorhous mexicanus. Classification (NCBI taxonomy): domain Eukaryota; kingdom Metazoa; phylum Chordata; class Aves; order Passeriformes; family Fringillidae; genus Haemorhous; species Haemorhous mexicanus. Next base: position 3,569,335 of record NC_082363.1, on the reverse strand, counting down.
TACAGCATTCTTGTCCTTCTAAACCTACACAAGAGGTGAACAACACATGCCTGCTTTTACCTATCAGAGTCTTACAAAGCAACAAACAGAAGTGTTTGCCTCCATGAATGCAAAATGTTGAGACAAAAGTTCCAGAGAAATTAAAGAATTCCATCCCACCTTGCTGCTTGTCCTACTTTCTAACTTCCAAAAGCAGGAAAATGGCAAAAGATCACTATTTAAAGAAGCCCCTCTTGGGTCTTAAACCTCTCTATGGCACCTACTGACAAGTTCAAAGAGCTACTGCCTGCAGCTTAGGTGGGTTTTAATTAACAGTGGCCAATCAATAATGTTTTGCTGAGACTTTCCATCTTGGAAGGCTGGATAACTGGGACAGAGCAGTGGGTTTTACAGGAACCATCCTTCAAACACTCCCCTGTGCCAGCCTCTCTAATATTCTCTAGTTCTGTAATATTCAACACACCAGTCTCTCCAATATTTTCAGTTCCTTGAGAAGAGGGATCTGAAGCACTGCAAGCAAGACTACCCTAATGGCAGTGGGATAGAACAGGGCCTTTTAATCCCACAGACACTCTCACTTCAGGGAACACTGGTTTCTAATGTTTGGCTCAAAGCAGGTCAGAGAAAAAATACCAGTGCTACAAAGGGCACCACAATGGATTTCTGAAGGTTTGGCAATTTCTGAGCCAAGGTTTTATGTTTTGGTTTAAAATGGAGGAAGCACTTTAGAGTACAAGTTCAGTGTTCACTGTGGCCTCAGTCACTGCTCCTGGTGATAACAGATCATTCCCTTCTTGGTGATAAGGCCAGCAGCTCTCCAACCCAGTGCCACTGCATGGATTTAGTCCATCACCCCCTTGGCAATCTGCTTTGTTTGGTCTGCACAGCTAAAAACATTCCACACCACTTGATTTTTTTAATCTAAAAATTTGTTCTACTGTCTCAAGTTACATTCTGTAAATAATAAGCAACGCTGGTGAAATCCCCAAAGCTGCAGATTTGTCAAGCAGAGCGGGCAGCAGTGCCCACATCTGGCTTCCATTAGGCAGGCACTCAGCAGATCTGCTGATTCCTTTTTAATAAGCACACAAAAGCAATCCAAGGCAGGAATGCCCTCACGTCTGCCCGGCACAGCAGGGAATGGTGCTGCTGGATGGAGGCACAAAGGGCTGGGAGAGGCTGCTGGGAGGCTGGGATGGACACTGCAGCCCTGCCCTGCTCCCAGCTGAGCACTGGAGCTCTCACTCCAGCTGACTCTGCTCACTGGAACCAGTGCATGGCATTAACTGCTGGGCATTTGCTGAGCAGGTCACAGAATCCTTGGAATTCAGCTGGCCAGCTTAAAGCCAGGAGTTTTGTAATCAGACACATCACCAACCTGATGAAGGAAGTGGTCAGATATTGGTGGGGATAATTATTGACCAACTTCGGTTGGGAACACTCTCCAAAAGACATCACATTTCCAGAATCACCTGTCCTTGCTCCTTCACTCCATGTTCACCCCACCAGGTACCCACCCCACCAGGTTCCTACCATCAGCTCTGCAATCCTGCAGATCAGGATCTGTGATTCCTGCAGAGGTGCATAAATACACAGTGGGTTTGAGAACAACAACTGTTACTTATCTCTGATGGTCTCTTGGACCTAAAAAGTTTCCCTGAAGTGTACCCTGAGTACCTTGACAAAAACATTAAAAAATAAAATTCAGAAGGCCTCAAACCTTGTATACCAAAAGATGTTTTTCTGCTAAAACAAACCATCCCTATTCTAAAATAATTTAGAAATTATTTACAGATTTACATCTTTCAGTTTCCTCAGTATCACCCCCAGAATAATTATTCATCATGATACAACTTTAGGAAATGTAGCAACTTCTGAGAAAAACCAACATGGACAAAACCCCATGACCAACACAGTAATCACTGGATTTCATTTAAAATGTGTATCTGGGGGATTTCTCATCTGGGTAAGGGAACAACAGTGGCAAGCACAGATCTGCTCAAAAACCCAGCCTGAGCATGCACACCCCAAATCCTGCACAAACAACAGCTCTAAGTGCAAGGAGATGGAATTCTGGCACCTGGAACCAGATTGAATGGACCAGGCTCCTCCCAGCCTTGACCTGCTGCAGCCCTGCCTGCCAGCCAAGCCCCCCCTGAGGTGCTCCTGGCCATGGGCTGCCCCCCAAAGGATCCTTCACCCCCAGGGCTCCCCCAAAACTCTCTAGGAATCACTTTCTTTAGCCAGACCCAGTTCTTGCTGCTAAAACTTCAGCAAGTGTCACCAGCAAAGGTCCAGTCTCACCAGCTCGTTATCCCTGCCCAGTTAAGCAGTAATTTGCTGGTTCTGGTACAGACCAAATTCAGGGTTTCCATTGTAAACTCATTTTTTTCAGGTTTACAGAAAATTTAGTGCCTGCTCTGGGCTGTAGCTTGGCATAATGGCTTTCAGCCTGGTAACAATTTTTACCCCTTGAAATAATTATAAAACAATCTTAATTCAAAGAAAGGAAAATGGCAGGTAATGTAAGACAGAATTCAAAAGCTGCTGGTATTTTCATGAAATAATAAAATCAAACTATTAATGGCTCTGGAATAAGTCTGCTTCCTAAATACAGGGAGTGCTTTGTCTGAGGAGGCTTCAGTGCATTTCAGACATTAAAAGTGACATGATCTGGTAAATTAAGGGAGGAGTAACCTTTATCTTCTACCATAAAATACACAACTAAAATACCTGGTACACTTGTTTGAGTTCCAGCCCATGCACATGATTTCCATGAAATGCAGAATGAGGACATTGCTTGTGCCACAGACATGATGGGAGGACACTGTGCAAAGCACACTTGGGAGTGCCAGAACCAATTAAATGCTGAACAATGTATGCCTTAAAAACTGAGCTGAAAACTCAGCCATCACAGAGACAAACTGAATGCTGCAGCCATGGCTTGAGAACACGTGGGTAACAAATGAAAACACACGTGTGCCACTTGAAATGGGGTCTGCAGTGCACATTGCACCTCTGCACAGCACTAAAAATCCACTATTTCCACAATTCTTTCCTCACTGATGCACCTAACTTTGTTTAATGTGTGAAGCCATGTGATGAGCAGGAATATCCCCTGAATTTACAGAACAGAAGGGGAGAGACAGCAGGTTTTTGATGTGCCAGTTCTCAGCGCCTGAGAACATTTAATGCCTTGGGCCTAATTTCAGGAAAACGTGGCAATCTAGATTCCCTGTTCCCTGGTGATTCTACTGCTGTTTCAAGGGGTCAGTGCAGCTGCCTCCCATCCTGTGCTGGACTCTGGGGTGCAGTCACTGATCCCAGAGATCCAGCTCTGCCACAGGATTCTGTGCAAACCCAGGGCACTGGGAATATTTCTGTGTCTGCTCTGGGGTGCCCTGACCCCCAGGGCAGCACTGACTCTGACCCTCACTCATGGAGAAAGTTTCCCAGACTTCAGGATAGACTGGAATCCACAAAAGTGTGAAACAGATTATAGAGAGCAGTGCAGGTGTGTCACTGGGTGAGACATTGAGGGTTTGGGATTTTTAGGATGTTGTGGATGGCAGCAAGGTGGAGGGCACAGGGTGCTGTCCTGGGTTTCTTCTTCATGCTTCTTCTTCCCCCTTCTCCATGGGTTTGGGTGGCATTTTGTACTTGGGCAGAAAAGTCTGCACTGCAGCTCTGTGGGATCAGTTCTTGGGTTAAAAGGGAAAATAATCCAGGTGTCAGCTCTTAATTGGACAGTTTAGCTTAAAAGCCCTTGTACCAAGAGATTGTTGGGCATTTTTGTGGTGCTTTTCCAGTGCACTGAGCCTGATGTGAACAGCATGCAAAACTCTAGATAAGATAACAATAAACAAGAACCTGAGGATCCAAAGAATCCAGTGGGTCTCTCTTTGCTGACATGACTGCTCCAAGAGGGTCTCCCCCGACAGGGGAGCCCCCTGGGAGGGCCCAGCCTGAGCCCCAAAGTCGGGGAATGGGCAGCAGGTACCCGGCAGGATTGACTGGCTGGTCCCAGCACAGAGTCTGCTAAGGTGTGTTAAAATGCACACATGGTGCAGTCAGTTGAGTGCTGGATTTGGCATCAGAACATCTCAGTTAGATGCAAGAATGTGTAAAATCACGGGCCAGACAGCTCCCTGCTGACTGCACATCTGAGGAAGCTCATATGCACCGTTTATTCCAGCAAATGCATGGAATATATTGTGCTTGTTAAACGTGTTCCCAAAATGCTAGTTTCAGGCAGAAACATGCAAATAAATGGTGCCTAGGGTTAAAACCTCCCACTTACAGTTAAATCCCTCCTCTTTGGAGGGATCTCCTAGCTCAGATGCTGCAGACCTTTAGCTGACCCGACGTGCCTTTAGGAGAGTACAGCATGCTCAAGGAGCAACTGTTTATCATGGAAGTCGTTCCTGCCAGTTTCTTGAAGATAGAGCTTTTCTCCTCCTTGCCTTTTGTTTTGTACACCAGATAAAAACAAAATTAAGAATTATTCCCTGTGTTTGCAATTGTACATAACCTCATCAGGCTCCAAGTTCAAAAGGAATTGAGAAAAGATTAATTAAGACACAACTTAATTGTGACATCCATATTACAAATCCAGCATCTGGACAAGGTGTATGAGCATGCACTGTAGACACAGCACTGACACCAGCTGCACTCTGGGCATTAACTTCTGGCACTTGCCCCACCTGTGCCTGTAACAGCTGTGCAGCAAAACTCACACTTTCTCAAGCACTTTGGTAACATCAAGCTTAAGAAGTTGACAAAACATAACACTGCCATCCCAGCTTCCAATTTCCCCCAGACTCCTCCTGTAGTGATTACAGGGATGAAAGCAGCTGTCACCCTAAAGGTTTCTTGTCAAACCAATGTGTTGAAAAATGCTCCCATTCACCTCCTGACTCGATGTAAAATATGGTTCTCAGCAGGGATTTCCTGCAAACACCTGTCTGAGAACAGGAGCTGAGCACGCCTTGGTGAAACCAAAGTGCTCAGGACCAGAACACTGCTCAGCCTCAGGGCACTGTGTGAAGGTTTAAAATATTAAATACTGTCTGCTGCCAGGCAGGGCCTATAGCAGATGGAGCACTGCTCTTAACTCTGTGCCCATGGAATCTCAGGCTGATTCAGGCTGACAGGGCCCTTAAAGCTCATCCTGTTCCATCCCCTGCCATGGGCAGGGACACCTCCCACTGTCCCAGCTGCTCCAAGTCCAGTCCTTGGACACTGCCAGGGATGGGGAGTCATGTTTATAATGGTCAAGAAATATCCAGTAGTAGCAAATACAAACAAGGTCACTTCAAGTGTAAAATACTTCAATCTAACAGAAATGCTTCCACATTGTATTTTGGCCTTTCTGGAAAAGGAAATCTACTTGGGGAAAAAACTAAACCAGGAGCCCTGCCCAGCATCAGGACAGTGACTCTGGCTGTGCATGAAGGACTGTGTCAATCAACTCTAATACTGGACGTTGCTTCTCTTTCTAACCCTCCTTTTATATTTCTCAGTTAATACAACTAGGGCTGCAACAGGCACAGCAAAGTGCTCTAGCACAAACCTCACCCAACAAAAAGCTACTCACGAGGTTTGTTTTTATTTTTAAAGTTTGCAGTTGCAAGGACAATTCAGATCAACTGGCTGTACTTACAAAACTGATAAAGAGCATTCCACATGTTAACAGCAACATTAGGTGAAAAAATTATCTATAAAAATACCAGCCACATGCTAAATGAGGTGACATCAAGGCAATAAATAGCTCCATCTGTATGAAAGAGTTTGCAGAACAACCCAGAAGACATCTCTGAACAACAAAGTAACCATGGATGAAGTAGTGCTGAAATAAAAGTGGGTTGGATTTTTTTTTTCCTGGTTAAAAAAAAAAAAAAAAAAAGATCAGTTTTACATATTTTTCCACGATCACTTTATAAATCTGCTGCACATTAGAAATCAGACACACATGTACATTTTCCACAAGTACGGAGAGTTGAAGGTTTACATTTTAATAGCAAAGTGCCTATTTGTGAATGGCAGCAGTGTATATTACAGGCAGTGTGAGAGGGTTAAACAGGACAGCCTCGACTCTTTATAAACTTTTGCCCTCTGGATATGTACTCATTGGCTGCTGTACAAGGCTCGAGCTGTATTACACGCCTTAACGATATGGTTCAACTGTCGGTCAGGCTCGGGGCTGGCGCTGGGCCAGACCGCAATCAATGGGACACAAACCTCCCCCTTTCAGATCATCACGAAGGCTCACATTATCTCCTTTTTGTCGTGCTGGTTAAATTTATGGAGCAGAACCCCGAAGCTGCATTCCTTGGCCTGGGCCGGCCCACGCGGGCCTCCCTTTGTTCGGTACTGTAAGGAGCGTGCTTTGCAGGACTGCGGGGTTGTTAGTTCAGGCACTGACTGTTTGCTCATGACTGAAATGAAAAGAGTTCAGGGGAAGGGCAAAAGGACAGCACAAGTGTAAAACCCCATCCCAGCAGGCCCTGGGCTCCCATCTACCGCTCTGGCCTGGGACTGAACACAAAACCTGATGTTAATGACAAAGGGAAAGTCTGTCTGCTAACAGGTAAACACCTGAGCAGCACCTCGAGCTCTCCTGCTCCAGGCAAGCCTGTAATTGCTACATGTGGGGCTCCAGTTGGGATTTTGGGTTTGGATTGAAGGCACTTGAGACAGTAGTTTGTGTTCAAACTCAAGTGATTAGTATTTTTTATTAGTAAAAATGTCTCATTACTGTGAGTTTGGCAGCTTTTCATTACAAGGCACAAAATGGCCAACAATCTCTTGGTACAAGGGCTTTTAAGACTATTTAATTAAGAACTGACACCCAGATTATTTTCTCTTTTAAGTTAATAACTGATCTAAAAGAACTGCAATGCAGACTTTTCTGCCCAAGTACAAAATGCCACCCAAACCCATGGAGAAGGAGGAAGAAGAGGCATGAAGAAGAAACCCAGGACAACACCCTGTGCCCTCCACCTTGCTGCCATCCACAACATCCTAAAAATCCCAAACCCTCAATGTCTCACCCAGTGACACACCTGCACTGCTCTCTATAATCTATTTCACACTTTTGTGGGTTCCAGTCTCTCTTGAAGTCTGGGAAACTTTCTCCATGGATGAGGGTCAGAGTCAGTGCTGCCCTGGGGGTCAGGGCACCCCAGAGCAGACACAGAAATATTCCTGTGCTCTGGGTTTCCAGAGCTGCCTAAATTTGAACCTTGACTAAGCTGTCTTAAAACAGTGCTTAAAAGTGGTATTAGTTTTAAAGCTGTGCTGTATCTCTTTGTTTGAAAATATAACCCATCAGTGCAAACAGCCACATGGTTCAGTATTTCCACCACTTTGAACACGTGGAGTAGCCTCAGAGAACCTCATATTTGTGATGTAACAAGAAATTCTAGTAGGACACAAAATTACTGGACATACAGTATGGAGAGAAGATTTTTATTTTGTCTAAAATGGGCATTCCCTACATCTTTATACTTGGTCTGAGGATGAAAAAAAAAAATCCACCACTGGCTATGCTCAGACACTCTCTACGCAAAGTTTTATTCCTGTTGTAAATAAAGGGCACTTCTTGATCCCACTCCTGACACCATTTTTGTTCCAAATCCAAAACACAGCACTGTAATAGCTATCAAAAAAAAAAAAAAAAAAAAGCTCTATCCTAGCTGAAACCAGGGCAAGATCACAAAGTAAGGATGTAAGAAACCTCTAGTGTGATCTCAAGGCAAAAGCACCAGGAGTAAAGGCAAATGGAAAGACATTTCCAAATCCGCACAAGAGAAGCAAATACATACACAGAAAACCCCAAGGACTCTCAGTGGCTGTTCAGGAAACAGAAGGTGCCTGTGGACTCATTCTTCAGCACACAAAATATCCATGTTTCCCTTCATCACTGTTAAGCCATTGCCAAGAAGCCACCCCAGCCCTGCTGTACCAGACTTCACCCCTGTGGCACCAGCACAGCTGTCTCAGGCCAGCAGGACACACAGCCACTACACTGGTGAGCAGCTCCTGCCATTTGTGCCTTAAAATAGGTACATAAACCCTACACTCCTATTGCCCTACACCAGTTTCATATTTCCTGTGCAAACCCAGGGCACAGGAATATTTCTGTGTCTGCTCTGGGGTGCCCTGACCCCCAGGGCAGCACTGACTCTGACCCTCACTCATGGAGAAAGTTTCCCAGACTTCAAGAGAGACTGGAACCCACAAAAGTGTGAAATAGATTATAGAGAGCAGTGCAGGTGTGTCACTGGGTGAGACATTGAGGGTTTGGGATTTTCAGGATGTTGTGGATGGCAGCAAGGTGGAGGGCACAGGGTGCTGTCCTGGGTTTCTTCTTCATGCTTCTTCTTCCTCCTTCTCCATGGAAGGAATTTTGTAATTGGGCAGAAAAGTCTGCACTGCAGCTCTGTGGGATCAGTTCTTGGGTTAAAAGGGAAAATAATCCAGGTGTCAGCTCTTAATTGGACAGCTTAGCCTCACAAGCCCTTGGACCAAGAGATTGTTGGGCATTTTGTGCCTTGTAATGAAAAGCTGCTGAACTCACAGCAGTGAGACTGTTTCACTGATAAGAAATAATAAACACCTGAGTGTGAGCATGAACTGCTGTCTCAGTGCCTTCAGTCCAGACCCAGAGAAACCCACAATTGGGACCCCCACACTTTCCTGCTATTTCTATGAAGTGAAAATCCTAGAAAAAGGGCCAGAAGAGATGATGCAAACTCAGGGGATGTGCATGAGATGTGTCAGTGCTGGGGCCTGAGCCTGACACCAGCCACAGCCTGCAGGGCTGTCCTGGTACATTCAGCAGACACGGCTGGCCTGAATTAAGCCTTTGTTCCTTCCTGCTGGGCAGATGCTCCCAACTCATCCCACCTCTTTCTGAGCAGGCAGATCTGTGAACTGGAACTGCAAATACTTTATGGCCCAATCTTCAATGACTTTTTAGTTGGTTCTGCTGATGGTCATGCATGAATAGAATTTTTTTCTTTTTCAAAGACTCTCCAATTCTGTTCTAGGAGACACCAATGCAGACTAATTAAATCTGCAGCTCTCTGGAACTGTTTCCCACAAGATAAGTGTTACACAGACTACACCAAGACAGCAGAATCCTTCAGCAGAGATGCTGTGATCTACAGTAACGCCAGAAAACAGGAAACACCAAACAGTAAGAAGTGTTCCTTTTACTTTTTGGCCTTTGTGTCCTAGAGCTTTGAATGAAATAGAAGATAGTTAGACAGAACATGCAGGCTCTAGAAATAAAAGATATATTTCTAGAGCTTGCATGTTCTAACTAAGTATTTCCAGAAGACACAAAACTTTCTCCCTGTCTAGCTGCATTCGAGTTAACAGCTAAATACTGTGAAGTGGGCACACAGAATAAGAACTCCACTTTGTGAAGCAAATATTTCATGTCACACAAAATTTAAGTAGTAGAATAAATCTGTAGTAAATCCAGCAAAGGCTTTATCTGCTCTTTGCAGAAGGCAGTTCATAATTGCTTCTATTTCTGATGGACTATGCCAGGCTGACATTACAGCGTCCTGGATTTAAGTGAATTGGAAAACATTAGTCACCTACTACAAATGTCTGTGTGCCCCAAGAAACTTTCCCATGGCCTCCAGAAGTGTTGCACTGGAAAGGGAGCAAGATCTGTACCCACAGTGTCTGTTTTCAGCCAGCTCTCCTTTCATACCCGACCAGACTCACGCCACAGTGCATTTCCCTCATTAACTTACACCTTTACCTGACCCCTTACTGCACACAGTAACATCAAGCTGAACCTGAACCCAGATTTCTGCACTGAGCCCAGCCCAGGCAGCAGCTTAACAGGAGCTGGGCATGGCTCACTGGATGCAGCACTTCTCACCAGGGATGGAAATGCACCTGCCCTTACTTGGAACATCATGGCACTGGCAACATGGCACAGGTAACAACATGGCACTACTGAAAGAAGAATGTCAACCACGACATCCAGCTGGACAGGGACTGAGCACAGGAGGTTGGGCTGACAATGAGGAAAAGCCCATGGCTACAGCTGTGCAACAGGGAGAGGAATGGACAAATCTGCTCAAAGAAAACAGATTATCATGCAGACCTGTTATCCCACTGGGAAAAAGAAGGAAGGATATAAAGAAAACCACTCTGCTCAAGTAATTGTTTGATTAGACTGATAAATACGTTTTCTCTCTGGCTTCTAGGAAAATCTTAGGAAGGGCTTACCAGGATAAAAGCAACATCCCCTTGACCAGAAGGACCCATACATGACTGACATTATTGTAAGGACTTGTAAAGTCAGATCTAGATCAAGTCCAAGACCAGGACCAAGTCTGGAGCACACATAGAAGTGTAAGGCTTCAAACAATATTGCTCTGTTACACCTGAGAACCTCATGGCAGTATGTTGGCTGAGTTGGTCTCCATACAATTAAGTACTCATTTCCTACTTCTACTCAGTGTCACTGATATTCATGCTCTCAACCACACTGCTTTTGAGCTCACAATGCAAATTACAGCTAACATAGAGATGGATGCAAAAAGGCAAAAAAAAAAGTGAGTTATAATCATCTGCTTTTGACATTGCATCAAACTTTACAACCTCACTGCACAACACCAAGTGATGAGCAAAGGAACAACTAGCACAGGTTGCTGCTTTCCACATGAAGTACATTTAAAAGAATCAAATATTTACATAACAATTTTCTCTGACCATCAATGGCTTTCCAATCTCAAAATATTCTTTTCTAATAACAGTCTAGTTAATGGACAGAATTAATCAGAACTGGGGAGGTCACAGAGTTATCTACTTCTAATTTTCACATTGTGACTCAGAAAAGAACACAAACTCTTGCAGCAACAGTCCAAGAATAATCTTAAACTTGTACTGATCTGGCAGAAGCCTGAGAGAAAGCCATAAAGGCACTTTCCTGCACTACTTGTTAGGTTAGACACACATCTAAATATAAATGTTCTTTACTTGTGCTGCACCAGGATGTAAAACACGTTTCTAGGCAAGAGCTCTCCAAGCATATCCAGAGAATTAACAGCTTTCCTGTTTTGAACTGGGCTTTAAAACTTTTGGCAGCATATGAAAAATATGGAAATAATCAGAACTGTTGTATGTGACACTGGAGTACTTGGAACACATAAAACCCTCTCAATAAAGGTATCGAATCATAGGCATTAACTGTTTATAAATTAGATGTATGCTGTACTTCCACCAACTGCTTTATGCTTTCGTCTGCATTAAATTTAGAAGTAGTAGGGCATCTTTATGATTAAATAATAAGTGTATAAGATTAGCCTTGAAAAAGTCCAGCCTAAAGTCAGATTAAAAAAATATTTTCTTGCCCTTTAAACCAATCAGCTCTGAAACTACACCCTTAAGGTCTAAAGCCTTCACCTGTGCCTCAGCCATGCTGGTCTGGCTCCATGTTCCCAACATATGGCACATGCCAGCTGCAGGAGTTCCAACACAAATCAACACATTTGAAGACAAAAAATACTCATGTCCATGTAGCCTGATCACAGGAACACATGCTGCAGACTGTTCCATTCAGTTCAAGAATTTGATGAAGTGGATTTGCTGGAATTAGACTACGTCTTTTAGGAAAGCCAACAGCCTCAATTAAAATTCTTCAACCCACTCAAACCTGATCCAATGGTTAAAGTCAAGCAGCTGAAATTCAGAGCTTTTTTAAAAATTCAACCACATAATTAGAGAATTGCAAGGGGCCTATAATTTACAGTTACGTATCCTGCTATTTAAATGCAACTTGCAATTAAATGGCTGAGTCAGCTTTGCAGCAGCACCAGGAACGTGCACAGGGTCAAACAGCTCTTGTCACACCCATGAACTCAGTCCTCAGGTGTTGGAATGTTGGGGGACACAAGACAGATGATGGACTTTGGACCTGGTTAACATAAGAGATTTGATAAAAGGATGCCTTGGCAAAATCAAACAGAACTTTGAGAATTAGACCTGGGTTGCAAGAAGATTCAATCAAACGGGTTTACCAGAAAAAGGAAATCCCATTAAACTCTGCAAGCAAGGGATGTTGTTATTTGCGTAAGTTTGTGTATGTGATTTTAACTAATCACTGTAGTACACATTACTAGTCTCCCTGAAATAGTATCTAAGTGTTTGTAGCCCACAATAAAATGGGATTCTGATCACCGAGTCAGTCTCTCCCATCTCTCTCCATCGCCGACACTCAGGTGTTCAAAACTACACTGGAGACCATCTCCTGCCATGCATTTCCAGTCCCATCCATCAGGGAAGGCTGCTCTTGTGTGCTGAGCTGGGAAGAGCCTACATGGGCCAGCACACTCCAAGCAGAGCCAGCAGCCTGGGCTTGGAACGTTGCTCTCCTGCCATTCCAAACCACACATACTTGAGCGGTGACAAACGCGGCGGGGGGATAGCGGGACACGGCAGCCCAGAAAACAGACAAACCCTGTCCTGTGGGGCTTCTTCACCCCCCAAAAGAACAATTTGGCTCCTTCATTATGCAAGCACATAAAACCCACACACCAAACAAAACGTGAATGCAAGGTTGCTTACAGATAGAGGTGGCATCTTGGTCCCACCTCCCCCCACACCCCTTACAATATCTACATATTCTCAAGTACATTTGTTTAGCTAAAAAAAAGTCTTGATCAAACTTTTGTAGACTGGAGAACTGAAGTAATTGAGTAACCTGAGAAAGGTTTGGGCTTTTTTTCCATTTTTCTTTTCCTTCATCTTGTAAAAGGTTGTTGGGTTAGAAACTTAACAGACTGTGTGCAGACACTAAAATCATTTCACAATACTCATCTCTGACAACAGGATTTCAAAATCTAGGGGAAGCAAAAACATGGTTCAGCTCATCTGTCTTAACCTCTTAACTGACAGTTAACAAGGCAAAGAGAAATATTTCCCAAAGGAAACACACGCCCAAGATCAGGCTGGCTGGAGATCTTCTTGCCCTCTCTCCCCCAGCTGCTGTCCAGTTTGCAACTGTTGATAACACCTACTGTGGACAGGCTGTATCTCACAGAAGCATGTCAAAACATGAATTTTAAGAATATGTTTCTTCAAATTACAATAGACACACAGCTCAACCAGAAACCTAGCTAACAGCATGACTGGTGTGCTTCTCCCCACCTTCACAGAAATCAGTCAACCTGCACAGTCACAAAATTAAGACATGCACAAGCGAAACACTGAATTTTCTCAGGGATGCAGTTCAATTTCTCATTTAATTTTGTGCATGCAAATACACTTACTATAAATTTCAATCCTTGACCTCTTGGTTTTACAAATCAGGGTAAGTCCCAAATATCGAAGACACACATGTGCAAACTTCCATTTTCAGAACAAAGCCCACCTAGGGTAATTCTTCAGGCTTCCTGCACCTCACTCACACTTCATCAGACTCACTGTTACTGAAACCCTGATGTAGACCCTTCAGAATTCCAAGAGTGGCATAATAAAACACAGGAAATGGAAAAGCCAAATGGGAAGACAAAACAAATAGAAACCCCAACATTTTCCAAACATTTTTCTCCAAGCTTTCTGACAACAAAACTTACTTAGGGCTTTCTTTCACTTCAGCACACAGGTCTCATGTACCTACAAGAGGACTTCTTGGCACAGTAATACAAAGCAAACTCTTGGCCACAAAGAACACAAAGACTCTTCTCTCGAGCAGCACTTCCAGAAATTGGTCCTTCCCCTCTGCCACACTCACAGTCAGTGCTATTCAACACTTACTTATTTTAAGCAAAACCATTATTACTTTGCTGAGCCCACATTACAACAGTAACTGACCACAGGAAGAAGCCACAGCATCTGTCCTGATGTGCTGACACCTCACAGCCACAGGAGTATGGGCACACGCACATAAGGGCACACAGCCACCCCCTTTCATAACTGAGAACTCTGCACTGAATAAAAATTAAAACATAGCAGCACTATATTGATGACAGAACTCTTCAAACCTTTCAATAACTGTTTTTCTACAGCAAAATGGAAGCTGGAGGTAGAGTAGGGAGAATTTGATTTCAACTCTGTGAGGATTCAGTGGCAGAAGTTTAATTTTACTACACACAGCCTTTCTAAAAATTTTGCCTCATCTCATGGTATAGGTTAACAATTCCTACTTTATGCTGCAGCTTTTCCAGGCAGATGTCACTCTTGTTAAAGTATCAGCAAATGCCATCTATTAAACAAAAAACAAATGGAATGCAATGGGCTGATAACAGCTCATGTTAACTCTGCTTATTGTTGCTTTGCCTGAGGAAAGATAATCAGTTCAGAAGTTGCAGCAGGCATTAATACACAGTTTTAGAGTCTTATTGATTAGAAATCCCAGCTGGGGGCTGACCTGGGGCTGCTCAGGGTCGTGGTGTCCCTCAATGCCTGCGCGGTCTCCGAGGCGAAGTCCAGCGCTCCCGCCACGGGTTTGGTGACAGTGCCCACCAGCCCCTTGCCCAGGCCAGATATGAAACCACTGACCCCTCCTTCCGTTTTCACACCTTCCACTGTCGATGTTATCACACTTGTCAATCCTCCAACAATACCTGCCAAAGACAAGAGCAGCAGAGAAGTCCAAAATTATTGGCTGTAAAACTTACAGAACCTCATCCAGCTGATGGTCTCTGCTGTTGTACTGGGGGGGACACCCCGACAAAGGCAGGAATGGTGGAGCTGACTCCATGTTCTCAGAAGGCTAATTCCTTATTTTATTATACTATATTATATTAAAGAGTACTATACTAACTATACTAAAGAATACAGAAAGGACACTTACAGAATGCTAAAAGATAATAATGAAAACTCCTGACTCCTTCCAGAGCCCTGACACAGCCTGGCACTGATTGGCCAATGAGGAAAACAATTCACAGCAGAATGCAATGGAACAATCACCTGTGGGTAAACAATCTCCAAACACATTCCACATGAGCAAAACACAGGAGAAACAAATGAGATAAGAATTGTTTTCCTTTTCTCTGAGGCTTCTCAGCTTCCCAGCAGAAAGATCCTGGGCAAAGGGATTTTTCAGAGAATGTGAATGTGACACTCTGCCTACACAGTTTATTGTCCATTTCATTAATACACAAATTTTCAAACTGAATTACACCAACCAATAACTTTATACTTTGTATATGTAGTATACCTATACATATGCACAGACCATATTATACCACACAAAAATATTTAATTAATCATTAAAAATGTGTATTTAAATGTATTTCTATACTGGCTCATTTCCAGCTGCACTTAGACCAAGAGTCCTCATCTGTTGCACAGGTTAAGTGGTTACCTAGGATGTGACAAAATTCCATCACCACAAAAGCTGGTACAATTTGAGACAGAAAACAGTGCATTTCTCCACTGGATGAAGTTAATTATTTTAAACTGGCACTTAAAATGTCTTTAAAGTAATTTTAAGTGACTTTAACTGTGATGCTGACGACAGACATTTCTGTGCACATTTCCCTTCCAGAGAACTTCAGTGCTCTGAGAAATCAAGCACCTTCTGAGGTTTCAAAAGACTGGGAACAGTTCACATTATCTGAGAACACACTTTGGAGATTTCACATCTTCATGATTAAAATATCAGTTTCTAGTGCCCTGGCTGAAGCACTCACCTGCCCAGCTTCCAGCAGCCCAGGGCTCCTCTGAGGTCTGTAAGTCAAGTACAGACCAGGCAGATCTAAACTGCCAAACTCAGGAAGCACAAAGTATTTAAATCTCTCCTCTTCAGTAACTATAGTTTATGATTAAATCCTGTCTGTTGAAATGTAGTAATTAGCAGTTCCTTTATTTAAAAAAAAACAGAATGGGAAGCATTTAAAAATGCCACAGACTTAGGACTAGAAGAGTCTCACTAATTACTGGATAATACAACACAGTGAAGTGCTTTCATAATGGACTTTTCAGTACAGATTCAGATAATTTGGATTTCCTGTGTTTCTACCAATTTATGGCAGACTGTTCAGCACATTAGTGTGAGAGGAACCTTTCATGATTCATTTCACACCTACACAGTGTCTCTGTGTGACCAAAGCAAAAGGACTTTTCTCAGCATAGAAAAGATCCTCTTTTAGTCAAAGCCAAATCAGCTTTGCACAGGCTGCAACAGTTACATTTAACATTTAAATAACTGAGCCAAGATGATGCAAAATATAAATATTTGATTTAAACTTGGCTTGTATTGATTTAACCTTCTTCAACAGATAAATCATGAACTAAATTGATGTGAAGTTCTGGCCAAATTAAAACTAGTCCACTACCCTTTACACAAATAAATGTCTCTAGTTCTTAGTACACTGAAAAAAACCCACAAAATAACCCAACTGGTGAAATGTAACTTTAAACTGATGTACTGATTCCAAGGAAATTCAGGCTTCTGGAACTAAAAGCAAATATAAGAAAGCTATAACCCAGCCATACTAATTTTTTTTTAAATGTCTGGCCCTCAAAAAAAACTGTTTCTGTGGGTATTTCATGCCTCTACAAAGCAATGGATGTTTCAGATGAACTTTCCTTGTAATTTTAATTGGCAAAAAAAGCTTTTACTTGCAGTTACATGTGAAAAACCCTGTTTATTAAATGTAGTTTCTGTTGACTTGAAGACCAAACAATGCCCCCACCCTGACCTGCCAGCACTGAAATTCAAGCATAAAGCCTCTGACAGCTCCACTGCCCAGGCTTCTAGCAGTACCAGCCACTGTTCTCTGCAATCTGATCATCCCTTTCAAGAGAGAAATGAGTTAAAATTACAGCTAAGGGTTACCATGTGCAAGTCCATGGATTCCAGCTACAAGGTGCTCTCCACTGGTGGCAGCATGATACCGGATGTATTCCCGCTCTGTCTGGTGTCTGTTGTCCATGATCTTTCCCAAACCATCCGACAAAGTCCCAGCAAACTGCAAGAGAAGACCCTTCCTGTTATTGGAAGAACAGAAGCTGTTTCTCCTAAGTAGATTCACTGCAGAAAACTCCTAGATCCTACTTGTGAAATGCACAAGTACACAACTCATTTTGATACATAACAGAATCCATCCAATCCTTCTGCCATGGAGAAAGCTCAGAACTGTGTCAACAGGTGCAACTGGAATCCTGAGGTGACAAGGAGGTGCCCCAACTACTGTGGTCAAGCCAAAACAAATCAAGTCTCTGAAAGATGCACCAAAAGCAATGCCCATGACTCAACTGCAACCCCTCAAAACCTAAAAGGAATGCTATTTAGATATAAAGCTTTTCCTCTGCAAAGATATGTGCAAAGCTTCTAGGCAAATATGCCTGCCATGAAACTACAACATTTTTAAGAGCTAATTAAATTATTTACAGTAACTCAGGGTAGAAGTGGCTGTGTCGTAGAAGGAGTTGGAGCCAGGCCACACTCATGGCACAAGGTGGGGACATCCTGACAGGATTCCCAGCTGTGCTGGGAAGTGTTGTCCTGGCTTAAAGGACAGATGTCTGCCAAGGAAGGCAGGAATTGGAGAATGTGAACCCCCCCGCCCTCCCCCAAATAACTTTGAAATTACTGGACTTTCAGGAAAAGATATAGTATACTAGTATACTATAGGTATAGCAAGACTATACTAGTATATACATGATATACTATATATATATAGTATATCACGTATATAGTATATATATAATATATACCATATATTGTGTATATATAGTATATGATATATATACTATATATAGTATATCACATATATACTATATATATAATATATACTATATATTGTGTATATATAGTATATATGATATATATACTATATATAGTATATCACCTATATACTACGTATAGTATATCATATATATACACTATATATATAGTATATATATAAGACATATATATACTTATATATAAGTATATATATAGGTATACATATATATACTTATATATCTATAAAAGTATATATGTAAGACATATATATACACACACACTATATATATAAAGTCTTATATATACACTCTATATATATAGAGAGAGAGAGAGAGAGAGAGAGAGAGAGAAAGAGAGTGTATATATAAGACTTTACTAGTATATCTATGTATAGCAAGACAAACAAGCAGCCAGGATGGCAGCAACACCAACCAAAAGCAGAGCCCCAGTCCCAGTCCCAGTCCCAGTCCCAGTCCCAGTCCCAGCCCCAGCCCCAGCCCCAGCCCCAGCCCCAGCCCCAGCCCCAGCCCCAGCCCCAGCCCCAGTCCCAGCCCCAGCCCCAGCCCCAGCCCCAGCCCCAGCCCCAGCCCCAGCCCCAGTCCCAGCCCCAGCCCCAGCCCCAGCCCCAGCCCCAGCCCCAGTCCCAGTCCCAGTCCCAGCCCCAGCCCCAGTCCCAGCCCCAGCCCCAGCCCCAGCCCCAGTCCCAGTCCCAGCCCCAGCCCCAGCCCCAGCCCCTCGGGCTCCTTCCCCTCGGCGCAGTTCCGCTCACAGCCAGCAGGGGCGCTGCTGGCTCCCGGCCGGGCGGGGCGGGTGCGGTGATTCCCCCGCGCCAGCAGGGGGCGCTGTGGCGGCTCCGGGTCTCCCTCCCGGGGCTGTGGCGGGTGGGCCGGCAGAGACCAAGGGGCTCCCTGCAAACTCCCGGGGGCAGCTGGGCCCGGGGCCCTCTGCATGGCCAGAGGGACTGCAGCTGGAACCTCGGAGCCGCAGGCTGCCACGGCAGGGGAGGGCAGATCCCCGGGTGGCAAACACGGTGTAGCAGAATGTTCGTAGCAGGCGCTGCGGAGGTCGGCGGTCAGGCAGACATGCGATGTCGAGTTAAAGCGCAGTGGGAAACCAAACAGCAGCAGAAAAGCAGCACGGCTGGGCAGCAGCAGGCAGACACCCTCAGTCCGGATATCCCAGCAGGCAACAGCTGGGAGAACTCCCTCAGAGAGCCTCAGGGTGCCAAGTTTTCCCCTGAGGCACCTGGGCAGATGGTGAGGGCCCTTTCTAGCGAGCTCGGCATTGATGAGGTCCCAGTTCAAGGGCCACTCTGACCAGCAAAGCCTCACTCACGGGATGAGAAGCAGTAAAAGACAGAACTCTGTGCTGGCGGTGAATTCTCCCCTCAGCAACCACAGCCCATCTCCCCTTCGTTCCAGAGAGAAAGTGAGAGAGAGCTGAGCCCTTCCCAAGAGAAAGCCCCCTTAGCTCAGAGGGCAGCCAACTGTACCCTCCTCCCTCCTCTCCTCATCCCAGCATATCTTTTGTGTCTCTTAAGAATTGTCATTATCATCTCTTAGGCAAAAAATGGGAGAAAATTCCCTGAGAGAAAATTAAAAAAAAAGAAAAAATCCTAACCTCCAGCAAGCGTCAACAGGTACCAAACCAAAAGCTCAGGGGAACCCTGAGTGTGTGTGTGGAGCATTTTGAGTGCTTACACTACCTTGAAAAGTGTGGGGGAGGACTGGAGACATACATGCTCATGGATGAAAGGGAACATTATGTTCAAACAAGATTTGTTCTGAGAACTCTGACCATTGCTGTGTGCAAGTCAATGGAAAAGCACCAAATAAAAATTATCTGTTGTGATCTGCTGACCTTTAGTCTAATGTAATCAGACAGAAACCAGAAGCTTGGTGGAAGGAAGGAGGCAAGAAAAGGAGACAAAAATCCTGAAACCTTGCCTTGTATTCACAATATTATTAGAGAAAATTCCTAGAAGGAATTTTGTTGGAGTACTCTCCAAAAACGATCTGGTTTTTGATTATATGTAGTTGGACACCTCCTGTACCACTATCAACTACTATCAGCATTTGTATCTCCTTTCAAGAAATTAACAAACTTCTTCCTCTCCATCCCTGTGGAAGGACTGGGGCTGGGGAATGGACCAGGTACCACAGGAGTGTCAAAGACACTCAGGGTGCTGAGGTCCCCAGTGTCCTGCATGACAAAAGCTCTTCCAGGACACGGACCTCACTGTGTAAAGGACCAGCCTATGTCTCATGGACCATCTCCTCTGCACCCACAGCAGCCACAGTAAAACCCCTCCATAGCTCAGGTGTGCACCAGAGGACAACTGAGACCTGGTGTGAAACCCTGATACACTGATTATTAAAAAAGAATCAGACAAACAGTTCATTTATGGGCCCAGTGCCACAATGAAGTTCCCCTCCTTTCTCTGCTGTTTCTTCTAAGGCTGTGTTTCTTTTTCATTAATGACACAATGTCCTGGTTTGAAACACTCCTTTTCAGCTTAAAGACAAACCAGTCCAGTGGCTCCAGTTATCTAAACAAATAGATTTTAACAACAGGGATGAAAATGAAATCCCATGACCTTTCTTGTGACTTGATCGTATGGAGACTAAACAGTGATCATGGACTGAGTTACTTCTGACCTTGTTATGAACTTAATGCAGATGTTATTTAAAAAAAAAATTAGCCTAGAAATACAAACTGACCTGAAGCTATCTATGAACTGTGTTTAAGGTTAGGTTTCTTTCTGGAAAAATACTTTGCTTATGTGGATTAGAGTAGTTGCTATAAAGATTGAAAGGCTCAACAGGTCTTCAAAATTCAAACCTCATTACACAATCTCTCAAGACCTGAAAATGCTTTTTCAAGAAAATGTTTTAGAAGTTACAGTAGTGCATCACTGGGCAATCAGCCAGAAGGAAAAACCAGCTTATTGATGAGAATTGGTAATCTCTCTTTACAGCATTCCCCCCACCTGCACCCACACCCACACTTTCCAGCTCCAATACCCCAGCTCTTCCTGTGAATACAATCCAGTCTTTCCTCACATATCCCTTCCTCCATGACACAGAATCTGACACCTAACTGTCAATAGTAATCCTGTTTACATGGAGACAGAATTTTAATGCAATGGTGTATTTTTCTTAGTAAGGAGGAAAAAGAAAAAAATCCCACGCACATAGTTTAAAAGTCAAACTCCATTAGCTGTAAACCCAAAGTTAAACAGGGACATTTTTGTTTGTGTTATTTAGAAAATAGCATTAAATTATAGATGTAAGAAAAACAATTTAAGGATCTTAACGTACCAAACGTACCATGAAATGTTTCCATTCTGCCCTGATTCAGGTGACAAAATCTGAACTCGGCACACATTAGTTACAAAACATGAACTTCATGTTGAATTACTTTTTGAAGCAGCTCCTTCTCCCCCCTCCCCCGGGACTGTTTGTTTCCTGGCCTCATCTAATACAAACTGCAGCCAAACCTTTGTCAGCATCTGCACCATTTGCAAACCAAGGGCTTTCCTCAGTGAGTGGGTCCCTCCTGAGTCATCTCCAGCTGGGACCAGCCCCCTCCTGCTCTGTGGTGCAGTTTGCCGGTTAGAGGTGAAATGCCAGGGAAGATAAAACAAGGGGATGTCCCACAGGCATCAGGAAGGGCTGCTAGGCAATGGGGCAACTCACCCTTGCTGTGTGAGGTTTAGACTTGTATTTGAATAAAGGTTCAAACTGTGGTGTCAGAGTTACCCTGATTCCTGATCTGAATCACACCTACATCCATCCTTATCACCCACCACAGGTAATACCACCTGAGTGAAATAAACACCTGCTGGGGATCACAATTTGACACTTCTTTTTAACTTTTCTCTGCACCTCAGAAATACTTACCCTGAAATGTTTTTTGCAGTCTGTTGCAGTTAATAGGATTGTATCTACCTATACAATAAGGAAATTAAACATTTCTAACATTAACAACCCACAACTAACAAAACACCTGCACAACTCCTCCTGCCCAGTCTATCTAGGTTATAATCACTGTATTGAGAACAAGTTCCTCAGCTGTTACCTCATGGTCAGAAACCTAAGCAATCATTAGAAATTTAAGGAGTTTAAGTCCAGCTTAAACTCTGAAGGGAGATTTGAACAAGCTGAAGCACAAAAGCAGACCTACCTTTGCCCCCTATGTGTCTTGCTTTTAGATGCCTCCTTTGGGGAGTGCAATGTCAGCTGCTGAGGTTGAGATTTTAAAACTTGTGAAAGAGCAGACATGGTGCCTTATTGAGCTGTTAACCCAGTCACACAGCAAACAGGCTCCAGATAAACGAAGGTGACACCAAAAGTGCAACCCAGCCTTGTCTTCCTCAGCTTTTGTTAATAAGGTGTGACCTGGTAACTTCAAAGCCTACTCAAAACCATGCAAATGCCAACATAACTAAACACAACAGTCTGTGGAACAAACATGAAACTAATCAAGGGACTTGTAAAAACCAACTCCCTCTTCTCTACCCTAATTTCCATCAGATCTTTGTCTACTTGCTGATGAAAAAAAAATAAAGATTAGTCACTTGGTCGTTTATCTCTGCATTCTTCTCATTTCAGACATCTCTGCCTTGAAACAGAACTGCAACATAATACATTAGTTTCAGCTAAGGGAAGTTACCTGCTTCCAGACCAAAAGGCTCCTGATGTTTCTGGATGAAGCCAGTCTGCACAAGGAACATGTAGAAGTGGGTATTTCACTTGTCAACCTGGCCTCTCCAAACAGAGGGGAATAGGAGCCTTCCACACTACTCATTAAAAGCTCTGTCATTTCATGTATTTAAAACAATTCAACTTATCATCAGTATGTATTGTTTAATGCTTTGACAGAAGGAGAACCCCTCCTAAAAGCCCCAGGCAGCTGAGCATTTGTCCACTGCATTCACAAGATACCCTCTGCCCCCTCCCACCCTTTTTGTCCCCAGAGCAGATGGTTCTTCCTGCACTTTCCTTCTACAGAGGGACGCTGATCTTTTCTTCCAGATCTTCACTCTGAAGACCCTTGGATCCCTGGTTTTCATCCCACACCAGTTCATGGATGATATGAAGCTACTGACTGGTAACACACAGCAAGCAGAGAACAACCCCCACTGCACTTCAGCCTACCTGCTGGAACGTAAACTCATCCTCCCAAGGAGGGGGAAATATGACATTTTCCTCCAAATTCCAGGACTTTATGCTACTGTGCACACTATCTTTTCATGAGCATGCTAACCACAACCATTGAAGATGCTATTGCAATTCTGCAAGCCTGGGGCATGCTGGGCTCAGCCTCCTCCTCTGAAGACTCAAGTAAATCAATGATTCATCATTTCTTGTTTTACATTTACACAGTGTCAACAATCAATACTAACTCTTCACCAAGATCTGCAAAAGCAGATGAAATACTATCTGTACAAGAAACTGATTTATTCATGTTTGGGGTTACTTGGTCTTTTGTTTTTCTTTTTAAAGGCACAAAAATTAAGGAAGTTTTACCACAAAAACCTTTTACCACTGACTACATATCCCTTGCTGTTTCAAGCAATAGAAGAAAAACAAAACCACCCATATACAGTGTTTGTGAACCAAAGCTGGTGCCAAACAATTAAGGCTTATGGGGCACAAAAAGAATTCAAAGCAAATGAACACTCGACTTTGGACTGCTTGTTCCCTCTAAGCCAGATGCATGAAGCACACAGCATGGAAATAAGTTTTAAGTAATCTTTTAAAGTCTTTTTAAGCTCTTGGCACTGCCTGGTTCTCTAAGGACATCCCAAAAGGATAAATACACAATTATGACCTGAGTCCAAACATTCCATTGTAATTCTAGCATTAGAGAATGGTACATCTACAAATATTATTGACTGAGCAAAGCAGAACATTCCAAGCTGGAATGTTAAGGGAGAAAGTGATGAAATTAAATATAGATCACTTACAAATTCTGTGCAAACCTCACAATGAACTGTGTGTAAATCAGAAACCAAAGGGTTTATTTGGTTCTCATCTTTGCTTTGCAGAACTCATTTAGAAAGGAGTTCAATCCTTTGTGGTCACTTGTGTTGTAGCAACATCATTTAAAATCACCTCTATTCCTACAACTCTACAACCTGTTGAAGGTATTTTAGAGGAGGCCAATTTTTATGCTGATGTCTGTTTTTATGCTGATTTCTGATAAATTACAACAGTTACAGATCAAGCGTTTGCCTATGGAGGCAAAAAATCCTCACAATGTACATGCTCCAGGCTAAGGAGACATATGTATATGCTGTTAGGATTTGTGGTTAAAAAAGGTCATCCTCAAATCTTGCTGCTATTCTTTGGAAAGTGCAAAAATCAAAAAGCCCTGCCAGATTCTTGGATATACACAAGGACTGGGTGCAGCGGGACAGATAAAGTTGTCCAGTAAATTCTGCAGCCCAAATTTCCCTGCTTTTACTGCAATGTCTCAGGATTGAAATGTAATATATTTCTGTGACTTACCATAAAAATAACTTTTAGAGCAACCTCTTGGCTAATCAGCACACACATTGTTATAGAGTGGAAGCAGTATATATTCAGTTTTACAAATTGGCCACCAGTAGGCACAGACAACAAACACAGCTTCCTCCCTTCCTATCACTGTGGTCAATGGTGTGTTATACTGGGACTAAAAAGTAAAATGCCTTTATTTGAAAACATAACAGGAGTTTGTTTGTCAGGTTTCAAATGAAGCTGTTCCCCAAAGTACTTCTGTCATCTCGTTGGTCAGTCTCTTAAAAATTACTTGGGGCATTTTAGCAGGGAAGATTGTGAATTCAGTTATATTTATATGCTCTAGACTTTTACACTTTCCTTTACACATCAAGACAGACCAAGTCAACTCTTCGATCCAGTCCTAACCAGAAAGGACAGTTCAGGCTGAGCCTCCAAGGCATTTATAACCCAGCCAAGCTGTGCAGAGAGAAACGAGTCCTGGCACTCTGAACAGCACCGACACACTCTTAATTTGGAAAATACTAAATCAGCAAAAAGCGATAATCAGCTTCTCATTTTCAGAGCAACATAAACTTTGACCCTCTCCAAATTACTGACAACCATGAGGAGCCGCCGGCTTTTCCTACTGAACAAACATGTTCCTTGAGATTCCCTGCAGCATTCCCCACCCCTATTTATGTCATACGCCCAAAGTAAAGGAGCTTTAATTAGCTCACATCCCATCGTTAACTGAGCTTCCTAATGCATGCTGACAAGGGCTGCTGGCGGCCGCGGGAAGCCCTGCTGGGCCGGCGGGAGGAGCCCGATCAGCCGCGAGTCCCGGGGGAGCTCCGGGCCCGCCGTGCCCCGGCAGCGGGGGCGCTGCCCGGCCCCTCCCGGGAGGCCGCGCCAGCAGGTGCCCGCTGGCAACAGTTTTGTGTTACAGGCCTGAATGAGTGATCCCTGCAGGAACCGCCGGCTGTTTTCACAGACACACAAGGCAGTCAAAAGTCCACAGCGTGAACTTGGAATGACCCCAATTGCGGAGTCACTGGCGGGTTCATCTGGAGGACAACTGTGCTTTATTAAACAACTAATACTCTTAACAGATAATTCCCCTCCCCCCGGCCTTAACTCTTACCAAACCTGAAGGTCTTCAAGTTTGTTTATTTTTTGGGAATGGAATTATTTGCCCTCCTTCCCCCCCTTCCTTAAATGCCTCAATATACAGAAAATCAGAGAAAAAGCCTCAAGAGCTCCAGTACCTTGAGTTAATAGGTAACAACAAAGAGAAACCACATTAGGTTTGGTTTTAACATCATCTTGACCAGCTCTCTTGATTCTGATTTCCAAAAGCACTTCCATCTGCACTAACTGCAGCACTTAGGCTCTTTCCAGACAATTTCTTTTTCTGCCATGACCACCTGTGACCACACTTGGGATCTGAAAAAACCTCCTGTTTAAAAACTAACAGGTTTTTTCAAAGAAAGCCCATGCAAGCACATTAACTGGACCTGCCATCCTGTGTGTGTGTGTGTGTGTGTGTGTGTGTGTGTGTGTGTGTGTGTGTGTAAATAGTGAACATCTCTGAGGTATTTGGATCTCCTGGTACAGCTTGGCCTTCTCCCCTGCACATAGAAACACTATTTTCACTCCTCACAGATACACAGCTAAGCAGCTTCAAGTTTAAGTCTGTACTATTTAATATTCTACTCAACTCTACAACTTTAAATGCACAGTAGGGAGGTGCACTGAGCCATTTATCAAGACTGAAACGATGAATTTCAAACCCACACCCCATTTTTTCTCCTTCAGATGCTAATGGTGATATATGGGATAGATGTGCCTGTCTGCCTGACATGTAACCACTCAAAAACTGCAGGTTAAAACTAAATTTCATTTCATCTATGATAAATGCTTATTTCCAATGTCACAGTTTATGACTTGGCAACTCTTTGCATGCCTCATCTTAAATTCTCCTTTGCTCACTGAATTCTCCAATGAGTCAGCAAAACAGGAACAGTACATTTTATTTTACAGGAAAATCAGCTGGTAAACCCCTCTGAAATGAAGCTCTAGAGCTGATGTAAAACCTAAAGCTCTCTAATCTCTCTTTTTACCAATTGTCCAATGGTCACCTGTACATTCCTCTATCCAGCTGTGCATCTCCATGTATGCAGTTGCTGCATTGTTACAGGACTCTCATGGTCAATTGAGCAATCTCTCCTGGGTAAGGCTCATCCGAAGCTGCCACCAATGTGTAGTTTGCTTTTGAATGGGGCACATTTAGGACATTAAGTCCACATGAAACCAGTTCTTCCCACAGAATATATCACTATTTCTGTTCAATCTACCTATACCCATTTCTCCACATAAAAATACACTGGAATAAAGTGTTCACTTTGTGCAAGAAGCTGTGTAAATTGAGAAGAAAACTTTTAACCTAGATGCTGGCCACACACGTTTAATCCCATGGTACAAATGAAAACCAGGAAGAAATACTTCAAACTTCTCAAAGATGATCCTTTATCCCAAAACCTCTTTCAAAGATACTAGTTACAGATACCAGATGTTCTGCACATTAAAACTGACACTTTCCATGGCTTTTGATTGCCACTAATTGGTCATAAAACTTGCTGTCTTTTGAAACTGGCAGGAAATGGGGAAATGGCCTCATCTGTAATATCCCTCATGTACTCAGCATTTCTGCCTGGGAATTTCAATTGCTTTCCACCTCATAATCTACACATTTTGATACTGATTCTCACTGCTCGTGTGAACCTGCAAGTCTGTGGATGAAATGCAAGTTAAACTGAAGATGATCTGCAGTGCCACCTGGACGGGCTGCAGGAGCCTCTATGCTACACTGGGAAAGATAAAGATTACACAGAAGAAAATGAAAAAAAAAAAAAAGCTACATTTGACCCAAAGCGTATGAATCAAATCTGGAATAGAATAACTTACAGTAAAACCCACTATTTCAATACCTCAACTACCCTTTGTAAGGGATGGCTGCCAGCTTTCCTGAAGGAAAACACAAATTCTAATCTGTAAGGTTGAAGATGGCATGTATTCTGGCCTTCCTCACCTTTATCCAGTGAGACTGACACTAGCCACACACATTCTGCTCTCAGGAGTTAAGGAAAAGAGCAAGGAATCAAAGAAACACCATGAAAATGTAGAGCAGTAGGACACTCAGCAAACTCAGAACCCAAACACCACCATGACCTTTCTACAGCATCACTGGATGATTCTGTTTAAGACTCTCCTGAGGAAAACACCACCATGTATTTCTCTCTCAGGCTTCATGTACAAAGGCTTCTGTTAGAAGTTCCCTGACACCAAGATATGATTTTATTTTCAGCTACTTCCTTGGCATTTTGATGTTGCTAGAGCTTAACTGCAGTTAGTCCCAAGATGGGAGAATGGTAGCTGTTCTTGCCTCTGAATGGTATCAAACAGGAGTGATTGATTAAGTGAACTAAGAAGCTTTAAACAAAAGGAAATCATCAGCTTTGATTTTTTAGAAACCTTTCTCTCTGTTTTTGGGTAGAGCCTGCTCAAACTGGACCTTCCTTCTGTGCTCTGGTACAGCCATTTCTCATTGTATTTACTGCCAACTTTGTTAAAGTTAACATTCATGCAAGTCAAACACTTGTTCAAGATTTGTTTTTAAATAATCCCTTTATTGCTTCCTCTTTATTTTCCATTCAGTTATCTTTATCTTCCTGTCACTGCCAACCACTTGAGATTCTGCTTTGATTTATCTCACAAGGAGGGTTAAAATTTCCATTTCCCTTTGTGCTGCTTTCATGCTCCTGTTCTACAAATGCCTCCAGGCCAAATACTCACCTGGAGCATCCTCACTAGTCTTAAAGTTTTCTTATCTGGTTCTAACACCTCACCTCTCTTCCTGTCTCTGTTAAGCACTAAGCACCTCTGCCATCAGTCTGAACTCAGCTGAAATAAATAGATGGAATGAAAGTCCAGGGCAGAAAGGTTCATCAGCCATAAAAGAAAACAGACACTCAAATGCAATTTGCTGCAACTCTGCTCTAGGGAAGTTTTGGCATGTCAGGTGCCTCCTTCTGGAAGGAAGCTTGTCTCCCAGAACCCTGCTTGCTTCCCAAAAACCTAACAGGGAAATGCAGCTCTGACTGATGGTTTACCTTTCCTTAAGAAGTCTAATTAAAATGGAAACGTCAAAGTTCAGTATGAAAATAAGGCTCTTTCATGAAGTTCATGAAATTCTTTTTCTCAAGAGGAAGGGAGGTAAAGAACAATTTCTTCCATCCTGTATCTTATGACCTAACAGAGTCATAACAGCTACACTACTATTTGCTCATAATTCCTAAAAGATAAGAGAATTTGTGGTATAGGTAGAAAGAAATCAGACACATTAAATACAGTATTGACAAGTTGTCAATCTTTTCAATCCTTCACCACCAGGAATTTCACCATGTCAGCATAACACCTATAACAGATACAACCACACTTATTTTCCATTTCAGAACACAAGCTACAGAACAGTTTTGTTCAGCTGCTAAATCAGTGTTCAATATTCATTTCTAATTGAAACACATCTGAAACAGGGGAAATTTAGGATTTAGTTCTATCATGCCTAACGGGGGAAATAAAAAAAGTGTGGATGCCAAGAATGTGAGACATTTCTACGCATATGGCAACTATAGAAGGCTCCATTCAGGGGGAATGTAATTCCCTCTGGTGTCTATATTTAGGATCAAAGAACTTTTTAAAATACAGAACTTGGAATCTCCAAGGGATAAAAACTACAAAACTGTCTGTAGTGAACTTTATTTAACCTAAGGTTTTGTGCCAATTTAAATACACTGCAGCTCTCCACTTGAAAGAAGGCATTACCCACTGCATGCTCTGAAATGCATGGAAAAGCCATTACAGGGATAATCAGCACAACTATAAAATAGAAAAGCAATAAAATGACAAAACCAGATACAACTCCAATAGCTTAATTCTCGAGTCAGTTGAGCAGTGTTATTTTAAAAGCCATGATTATAGTATTACTCTTTGTTTATCTATCTACTCACACCTTAATAGCTAACTCATCTTAACATCTAGGATAGACTTTTATTTTAGACACTTCATAAGTCAGGTAGTCAAACAACCAAAATGGAGATTGTTGCCAGCCCTCAGTGCCTGTGCAGGACACAGGCTCCTCGAGTTTTGGCTGCTTTAGTCACCAGATCCACAGAATTAGCTGCAAAGACAAGAGCTCTCTGTGGCACAGCTGAATCAGGTGAAAATTTATGCAGTGAAAATACACTTAAAAATACCTTCCTGAAGCACCAATAGCAAGATGAAAATGACCTATTGTTTCAGTTTTGCCTCTCTTGACTAACTCAAATTGCTTTTTCTCTCCACATAATTTTCTTTACCAATACTTTACATATCCTAGACACACTCATAAGGCACAAAGAAGGTAGAACAGAAAGTAAAAGACAAATTTCTGTGTTGTACCACGAACATAACATATCCCAAACTCAACTTGAAATGCCAGTTTTTTTATCCTGTGGACATTCCTGGCTTAGTTTTTGAGCAGATTTAAGTGCCTGAAAGCAGTGCAACACATAAGGAAGAATTCAACCTGACTATTTGAGCCTTTTTTACCATTGTCTTCTATGCAGCAGAATTAAGTTTCAACCTTTGGAAAGAGGATTAATCAAGGAGCTCCACAATGTACTACTAAGCCTTCTTAAATTATGGATTTCTCTCCTTGTTCCAAAAGGACAAAGACATAAACCATATATAGAAAGCTTTGAAAAGGGAACTGTGTGAGACTTGCATCACAGAGACATTTCTGATATTATCAAGGAGAAAGAAAAAAATACCTGGGAAGACAAATAAATAGTACATGGGGTGATTTTCAAAGGTATAAATGGGAAGCAGGCACTCAGCTCCTGTTGAATTTTGAAAGGAGTTCAGCATCCAAGTGCCCTTCTGCCTTTGAAAATCTTCCTTCACAAACCCCTTGGTTACAAATGACTCCAAAGTTCAAAGAATGACCTTGCCCTTGTGGGAAACAGAGGAAGGCTCGTGCCTTTTAAAGGAAGATTTATGAGACTGTTGCTGCAGATGTGACTGCAATGAGGAAACAGCACTTTATAGAAAGGAAACTCTAAAGAAACATACTCGATTGGGTGGAGTGGATGGGTCACCAGAGACTACAGCCATGAGGACAAAGCACGGACAGAAGGACTCCTTTGCAGACACATCCAGCTGCCTTCCAGAAGCTCAGCAAGTCTTTTACCAGACTGCTTGGATTTGCAATGCTGAGAATTACAGCAGCACCTACTAGGAGATTAAAGCAGGAATATCAACATAGAATTTTGTAATTTTGTTTGAGTTTCTTGAAATTGTGCCAAATAGGCTAAAGCTGCAAACAAGACAATTATGACAGAGAATGTGCATGTCATCTTTCCTCATGGCTCAGCTCTCTGGGTCAGATCCAGCTGTGCACTTGGTGATGGACTAGGTTTGACAGTGCTAGTCTTGACCTCTCTGTAATTATAGACTCTGCATTTCACATCTTCTGAATTACCTTTTTTTCACTAAGGAAGGGAAAAAGCAGATTTCTTTGTATACAAACAAGTGGGAAAGGTTATTAAAAGATGAAGCATGACAATACACACAAAGTTACCTGTTAGGAAAATGATAAAAATAGAAAGTAAAGAATTTTTACAAAACCAAACTTACCAACATGTCCTCGTGTCAAAAATTACTGCAGTTGTACCCATGAAGGGACTCATGCTGACACACCATGTACATAACAAAACATTTCAAGAACATGTTTGCTAACTACCAAGTACAGCATCAACCATGATCCAAACTACTTCTTGTTTCTGACTCCTGCCTCAGACCACCCCTCTCTTGGGCACTAAATACAGTTATTTTCACTGATATAACTGAATTCTTTCAGCTGTTATCAGGAAGGACAAAAGAATGTTCACCATGCAGAGACTTTGGAAATAAACTACAGATAAATACAAAACAATCTGGAAATTCTTTAGTTTGTTGCTGTGTGGCACAAAACCCCCCAAACCTCAAGTGTCAGCATAATAATTGCTATTCACATCAGCTTAATCACTTCTAAAAAATAACAGCTAACAACTCCTGTTATACTAAATAACTCCGTAAATATTCCAGCTTTCTCTAGTGCTCTCTCTCTGTGTAGATTATATACATAATTTAACACAGTTTGTTCATTTGCATGCAGGAGCAATTATTTCTCACTTTGGTTAGCTGTTGATGTAACTTGCAAGTATCTGTACAGCAATAACAGGGCTTTGAGTGGTTCACTGACTCCTGTTTCTGGCATCCCTGGGATGTACAGAAAGCATTTAAGAAAAACAAAACCTACACTTCAAATGTCATTTTTACAAAACAAAGATCAAGCAATTTAAGCATGGTCAATAGTTCTATTTGACTTTTTGCCTATTTTTTGCTTACTGTTTTAGCAAACTTTAATACCACAATTTTTACCTTTGCAGCAGAGTTTGATACTCCATGAGTGACATTTCTGATGAGACCACCCACATTGCCATACTTTATAAGTCCAGTAACACCTTCTGAAACATCATTCAGTAGACCCATAGGGTTGCCAAGGAAATCCACAGACCCTAGAATGCTTGCTGCCTGACTCAGCAGCTCCTGTAAAATCAAGAGGAAGAATGGAGTATTTCTTATGGATCACATTTACACCAGCAAGATTGAGGGGGAAAAAAAAACCATCCCACCCACAAGAGAAGTTTATGCCAACCTAGGTAGGTTTATGAGAGAAATCAACACACAAATACCAGTAAAATTAACAACAGTTTCATTTGAAAATGCAGTGTATTCTTAGATTTCTTCTGGGATACTACTTCTCCATAGACCAAAGAAGCACACAGCACTAACACTTGATAGGAAAGAGTTCCCACATCCTCAGTGGAGAACTCCTCAACCAAGAGAAGTTCAACCTTTGCCACAACATAATGTCAATCACACTGACCTCCTGGAAGTGTTTCAGAATGTCATTAATGATGAACTCCTGAGTTTCATAAGGATGGACCCGAGTGAAAGGATCCAGATTAATCACAGCATCTTCAAATCGGATCAGAGGGAACCCCAGAGTGCTTTTCAATGCCTGAGTAAATAAAAGAGATTGCCATTGTAATCCTTCTCTCTGCTTCTCATTCACAGCATCCTTTAAATGGGTAACAAACCAAAACTCTCTGAAGCTGCTGGAGTTCTCTACCACTGCAGTGTGGACACTTTGACATAGAGAGCAGTCACCCACAAACCTTTCAGTTCTAAGCATTGATACCTTCTGAGCACTGCATTTCTTCAGTAACTCAAGAGTCACTAAGTTCCCAATGCAATCTGCTTCCCACACTTGATAGGAATATTTCAAAGCAAAGTGTGTCTAAGATTCTATATACAACTTTGCTGCTTTAATGTTCAATTAAACTCCAGCCCTAAATGAATTTTCTTGACAAAACTGGCTATTTTCCACCCTGCTGAACTTCTGTGAAGGGATTAAGTGTCAGGATGAGCTGGAATGACATACATAATTTCCTGTAAGCCTGAGGCTCATTATGTGGTCTACAGAAATTCTTTAAACTAGCATTTCCCATTATTTTGCAAGGAAGAAAACTAAGATTGTAATTAGTTCATAGGCCATCTGTACTTTGTACAATCTATACATAAAAAAACAGAGTTAAGGTGGACAAGCTATACATCCAAATAGAGACACATGTAAATAAAACAATTTGGGAAAAAAGTATAAGAAAACTAATTTTTCAGGACTGAAAGAGGACCCTTCTTCTTCAGGTCTTGATAATGGCATCTGCACACTCACCAACATCAGACACTGAAGAAGGCAAGAAGCTTCAGGCTGATGTTTTATCTTTACTCATTAATCACCAAAGCTGCCTGCTATAAGGAACACGAGTTTTTGTGCCATCTGCAGGCAATTAAGGCAAGTTACAGGTCTGAGTGAAGTTTGTGTGTAAGAAAAGAGCTATTTATTTTTTCAGTAAATGGATGACCAACCAGAGTAGTCCTCATTATTCACTTGGGTAGGAAGTAATTTCCTGTTTAACTATCAGATATTATATAAGACAACTTTGTTAATACTGGTACCTAATAAAAATAATCTGTCTACACCAAATTACCAGACAGCCATGTCCAAGCCAGAAACATTAGAGGTAGTTAGAAAAACTTCCACAAAGGCTCTACTGTGATTATTCTCTCCCTCCTAGCCTGAACTCTCCTGGGCTACAGAACTGAACTGAACTCTTTCTGTGAAAGTCAATATACAGAATATGCAGGGGCTGTTAGCATTATGGAGAAAAATGTACATGACAAGTTTTCTCTTGGGAATGCTGCCAAGATGGATCCATATGCAATCCTATACCAAGAGTGGTAGGAAATCCAAACAGAACAGTGCACAGTGCTGGCTTCTTAAAGGCACTCACCACTAGTTCTGCTTCCTCAGCCTGCATTTCAACTAATGCAATTACAAGGGTATTCATGTTGAAGCTGAAGTGCAACTGCATACTCAGGACAGGGCTGCTATTATTTAGCAGTAAGGAATATCACAGCTAAGCAATGTTCTAGCTAGGAATATCACAGCCAAGGAATACCCCAGCTAGCTGTTGAACTGTCCTTGGCACAAGGATTCAGTAAAAAGAATACAATACACAGCTCTGGTGATTTTCTGGATCATCTTGGTAAGACTCCATGACAGACACTCATTACACAACACTAAACTTCTTTAGAAGCTTACTCATTATGATGTCCTTAATATCAAGGACAAAAAAGCCCAGTTGGTGTCTCAGTTTTGGTTTTTTGAAAAAGCAGCAGCTCAGTTCCTCCACAATGGGGAGGGTTTTTTATGGCTTGGTTGGTTGGTTTTGTTTCAACTCTCCAACCTTGGAGGGAAGTAGTTGTATTAGCTCAGAGAGAACTGAAGTATTTCTGACTGAAATGTTAAATTAATCATTTTTGAAGTGGCAACTGACTGCTGCCACTTGACTGTGTCCAGGAAGGTCCTAACACATGATTTGGGAACACTGGATGGGATTATGTCCTGGCCATAACCTGGAATCCCAGGTTCACTTCCCAGCTGTGCCAGATTTCTGACCATATGAAAAAGACCAGACTTCCCACTCATTTTAAATTCATACTCAATCTCAGTTCACTTTAATTTTCAACTGTATTGCACAGTCCTCATGCAAATTCTTCAATTCCAATGAAACAACATTTTTTGCAGGAAAACACTCAGAGTTGTCCTGTATTTGTCCTGTACTTGTATAAGAGTTGAATAACTTATTTTAAGACAGTAATTCCCTTTAAGCTCTTTACACTTCCATTGTTGTAACTAAGGTCCTTTGTAAAGCAGTGAGTCATTAGGTCCAGCTGGCTGTGTTTCAATTACAAAAATGAAGGACTATTACAGAAGAGACTGGAAATTATGCAAATTAAATGTCAGAAGTTGCTGGAACTTCTATTATTTTTAACTTGGATAATGCAAGAGTAAATGGAAACTGAGATTGTTAAGTTAAAGCATCTGTTCCCTTTTCCTCCTCTTTACTGGAAGCCCACTCTGGGAATGCAGTGGTGTACCTTGAGATCCAAAGGGAGCTTGTTGGAAGTGAAGACACTCAGCTTGATTTGAGGCACGCTGATTTTCAGATTTTCAAAGTAGTATCGCTTTTGTGCTCCGCCTTGTTCAACAACCTTCTCATGGAGGTTTTCATCGTAATTTTCAACCTCTGCATCCAGACAAAACACAGGAATCAGAACCAATTAAAGATAAATAAATAAGGGGTTAGGAATGCACATTCTGTTAAGAGTTAACAATCCTCTGCACAAGTAAAAAGTATGTGTGACTGCTGGTGGAGCCAGCAAAATTACTCATGCCTTGTGACACGAAGTTGACCTCTGAGGCTCAAGAATTTTTGTCAGATCTCTCTGCATCTCTAAAACCTGTTATTTGAGCTTTTAATCTCACTTCTAATTTCTCTTTATCAGCACACAAGGAGAAACAAGGAGATAACAAATGATTATGCAATGTTCTTACTGTGCAGTCATGCTCTTACAGTTTTCCTCTCTCTACCCTCTCTGGAATTCCTTACACACTTAACCAGGAATATAATGCACAAAGCAAGCTTTCAAATATTCACTACCCA
The DNA here is from genome assembly GCF_027477595.1 of Haemorhous mexicanus. Classification (NCBI taxonomy): domain Eukaryota; kingdom Metazoa; phylum Chordata; class Aves; order Passeriformes; family Fringillidae; genus Haemorhous; species Haemorhous mexicanus. The sequence continues at coordinate 3,533,930 of NC_082363.1, read as the reverse complement.
GTGGCCAACATGCCTACATGGAAGACATCCAATAAATCAATTTACATGGAAAGTGACTCAAATTTGGTTGACATTAATAGGCTCATGTTATTTGTAAGAGCACCTGGGTGGTGTGAGGAAGCAGGGCAAAGATGAAAGATGACCAAGGCTTATGAACTCTGACTTATGAACAATAAAACACGCTAATTACAAATAAGAAAATTATTTTTGTCTGAATCTAGGATAACATCAGCAGATAAACTACAAATAATGTACAGTAAGTAAGGAAAAAAAAAGAGCAAAAGGAACAGGGCAAACCAGAACAAAGGGGAGATTAGTTAAAAGGCTAAGAGCAAAACTCAAAATTTGTACTTCTTCCTCATCACCAGAGATTTAAATTTTAAAGTCCTCTGTGAAATGCAACACTGTTATTTTTCCAGAGACAATTCAGAGGATCCTGTGGATTAGCAAGACAGAACTCTGGAGCATCATTTGTAGGCCTGGCCCCATCTGGAACAACGCCAAAAATAGTTCTTTTCCTGTGACAGTTGTTATGTAACAGTACACAGGCTACTGCAGAATAGAAGTGACTTTTTCAATTGCCACTCCAAAACAAACATTTCAGAAAGTTTCCAAAGCACAGATAAACACTAAAATAGGAGGATTAGAGTAGCACCTATGAGATCAGAAGATTGAAAAGGTCTGTCTTGCCTCAGTGAATGAAAGAAAACTTACATTACAATTAAAACCAGGGGTATGGATGCCACAACAAAGGTCAGACAAAATTTTCTTGCAGTGAAGCAAGAGGAACTTCCCAAGGAACAAATTAACACAGATCCCACTTCTAGCCCTGGGTTAAATAAACAAACTAAACAAGTCACTAAACAAAGTGGCTTGCTAAATTAATAACACAATTTCTTTTATCCCAGTTCAGATGAATCCAGATACAGGAACTGAAAATGAATACTGAACTCCAGAGACAGGCTGTACTTGGGCCATCACCTGAGCTCTGCCACAGGCACAACACCAAGGGCTTCCAGGGGCCACTGAGGCATTTCCAGCTCTCTTCAAGAGAGGGAGGTTCCACACAGCCAAGAGTGTGCTGGTGTTTTCTACTTCCTTGATACACAAAGATCAGAATACTTGTGTACATGGTAAAACTGGGCTGTGCAATTTGATACCACACCTGATTCCGACTGGCCGTAGCCAAAGAAACTCAACAGCTTCAGAAGAAGTTTCTCCTCAATTTGAACTGTGAACTTTCGGGCAGTGATCATCAGATGCTACAGAGATAAACAAGTCTCAGTTTACAGCATTAACACCAGACATATAAGCCATGTAAGCTATTAAAAAGGACTCTATTTCAACGGAATATTTTCACTTTCATGGATTTGTAGCAAGACTCCCACCTTCAAAATGTCTTTGGTAGCTTTCTTCACTTCAAGTTATCTACAACTAGTCATGATTATTTCAATTTTCTGGAAGGCCTTGTGCTTAATTACCTAATCCTAACACTTCAAAATCTCAGCTGCATTTCCAACACTGAAATCAGCTGCTTTTCAGAACAGAGTCAAAATACATGTGTGAAGATTCCAAGTGAGAAAATAAGTCTTGACAACCAACTCAGTTTTGCCATCACAGTACATTTATCCACAGCTGGTGGATAAATCTACAACCAGCTGTCCCAAATGACTGCAGTGCACAGAACCAGGTTTATGAAGCAAGATAACAGCTTATCACAGAGAATTTACAACCTTGTATTCATCTCCTGAAGAGCAAACCATAGATATTCTGGTTCACTGTGCTACAGTTCTCAGGAGAGAATAACTGCCTTGAAAAGTAAGGTCACAGACATGGACAGACAGGGGTCTGGACTGATTTCTCACATTTTTAAACATAATTACTACCCTGTTCATCACTGTACTATAGCTTTAAACACTGTGAACATGAGAAGGTGCACACTGTGTCCTTTAGGCTTCAGAATTGATTCAACAAAGTATACTTCACAAACCACTGAATTCAGATTACAAGTAAAAATTAAGAGGAAAGGTCATTTAAGCAAAGTAATACCTATGTTACACAAACAAAACATTGTGGTTTACCTTGTATATATCAGTCAGGGCATTTTTACTGGGAAATTTCATGGCATTGACTTGCACAGCAGGAGCAGGGTCCAGGGGCCCATTCTCAATCCTCCTGGGTGTCAGAAAGAGCATAAAAGGCTGTGTAGTGCCAAGAAGTTGGTTATCCACCTACACAATGGACAGAAAATGGCATTGAAACTCCAGTGATATTAAGGAATGAAAATCTCAGTCATTGCTCTAAACATTTTTCAAACCTATTATGACTCAAAAAACCTCAAGACCCATGAATAAATGAATTTATTTCAAAATGGCAAATACCTGTATATCTTGCACACTGAGCTCTAGCACCTGACCAGTTGAGAGCTGAGTGTAGTGGACATTAATGTTGGTGAGGCTTGCAAACACAAGCTCTTCAGGGACTTTGTTGACCAAAGACAATCCTATTCCACCTTCCAGTTTGACAAGCACCTGAGAAAAGAAGGGGAAAAACCCCACCATTAACAAACCAGCACTGAAAAAACCTGTGATATCAAATGCACATTTCTGCAAAGAAATCATTTTTTTAGGATCATCTCCAGATGATCCTGGAGCTCTTTAACAATTAGCAGCTCTTTAACAATTAGTCTTAGACTCAAGAAGGTTAAGACATGTTAACCCAATAACGAGAAGCTGTGGCAGGAAAATCTAAAGCTCATAACAGGAGGTCATCATTAGGAGAGGTTACTGACCATCATCCCCCTCTGAAATCTAGAAAGGAAAATTAAAATAAAAAAGCCAAGTACTAGCTGTTATATCTTACTTCTAATTCCTGCTCTGTATCTGGATTTTTGAACTTGCGCAGATCTGGTTCTGAAACTGGCAGTTGTTCTCCTTCACTGAATGAACGATCGCTCCTGCGCTGGTTACAATCAGTTATCTGAAAACAAATAAATTACTACAATGACCCCTTTCATATATATAAATAACAGCTACATTGCCCTACCTTAGCAAATTATCTTTTTAAAAAATTAAGGACAAGGACACTTTTGTACTAACTACTTCTCATTTATGATATTCCCATCCCCTTCATGTCATTATAAAGGCAGCTTTTCATAAGGATTTAAAGATGTCATACAGAAAAGGAGTATTTCCAGCATAAGCAAAGACTGTAACTAGATTCTAGTTAATGAAGGCCTGTCACCTGCAGAACTCTAGTTGGCCCATCTGGGATGACTCTCACAGCCAGTACTCCTGAGCCAGGCCTCATCTTTTGGTTGGTGAACTGCTGTTCAGGTGGAACTGGCCCTAAAAGTTCAAGTGAGTTATCAGGACCTAAAACAACTTCAGCTCCATCATGAAGACCCTGTATTCCTCCCTTTGCCTGGAGAAAGAAAAAAAAGTAAGGAAAGAAAATTAAGTAATTAAGCGACAGGTAATCACTTCAGATAATGATTTACATTTATTAATTTAAAAGGGTATTTTACTTTCCTCTCCTTATTCTTCAGAACTAAAAGAAGAGCAGTCCAGCAGCATTTTGCTTGATATTACTGAAGTTTCTACTAACTCATGTTTAATTAATTGGCAGATAAAAGGAGCAGCCAAGATCAATAATTAAGTAATTGATAATTAGGTGGGTAGTAGATAATTAAGTGGAAATAAAGTATTCCCAGTGCACATTTAAAACTGAAGCTATCACCCAATCAAGGGACATTGGAAAGTTCTTCCTAAAAAATCTTCCAAAATGATAGGAAGCTTTTTAGAAGATGAACTCTGGACCTGTACATGAGCATGTAAATCCTCACTGAGTCAATCCTTACTTCTTGCTGTCTGAAGACAGCAACACAGAGCTTTTTTGGCTGCTTCAGGTAGTAACTTACTCCACTGCAGTAAAATGATCAATGAAATATCATGGTACTAACCAAAATACCTTTCTAATTTCTAATTAGTGGTGCAAGATCTTTAATGATTTGAAATTAATAAGAACATTCAAATATAAACTTAAAACATAAAGTGCTTGCACAAGTTTGCTTCGCTCTGTATTCTAAACTTGTCTCAAAGCTTTTAGTTCACTTCAATACTAAGCCCAAATGACTCTGTCATCTACATCAGCAACAAACAAACCAGGTTTGACACAGGATCAGTACTGACTTGGACAACGAGCCCATGGATGCCACAGGTCAGCTTCCCATCCTGAAAGCTCCAGGTCTGGGTGGTGCTGCGCCGCCGATCCGGCCGTCTCAGCATCAGGGGCTCGTACCTGCAGGGGAAGCCTCAGTGCTCAGAGGATGCTCCTCAGAACTTTTACTCTGCACTTGTGTTAATGCTGAACATTTATTTTGCCCCAGTTCATTTTCCTAATCTCTCTTCTGAAGTGCTCTGTCAAGAGTTACCTGCTGAAAAGGCATCAGCCACGCTTTTACAAGTACTTCCAAGTCACACAGGTCATCATGAAATTTTCTAATAAAACCAGACAAAATCCAGCTCTTTCATATTCCTTCAGAAGAATGTCTTTCCATATTGAGAGAATATCAGATAAAGCATGTTTTCAAAGACATTGTTAGAAGCCCCCATCAGTTTCCTGAGGAACTGTATTCAATGCATGTATTTCAATGCATGAACTGTATTCAATACCTGTTATTTGTGACAGCTGCTAGGCCTGCAATATCCAAAATCATACTGGAGTCCTCAGAGCGAGGGGAAGGTTTGTGGGGGTTATGAGGAACTGAAGAACCTTCATGGCAAAGCATTCCTGAGTCTGTCATCCTCCAGAGCTGGGATCGCTTTCCTGGCTCCTGTTACACAAAAATTCAACATTTAAATATTGTACAGAGCAAATATTTTTGTTCTGTTTTGCTATCAGAAGTTTTGATTTATAATTTCCAGAATGACTTGTATATATTTAACTTCAGAGCCCTGAATTAGAATTAGGAACTAGTTTGGATAAAGGCTTCTGATTGAAGTCTGATATTCAGTGAATACACAGCAGCTAGATGAAGAGCTGCATTTAAAAGCTGTTTGTTAATATCAGCAATATTTAAACACAGTTTCTACTTCTTGAGAGCTCCCGAAATAGATGACTTGGCTTAAAATGCTCCTGAAAAGGAAGCATGTCCTACCTTGTAACTTCATGAGACTATCCAACACACAACTACCATATTCTGTTGTCTAGGAGGCATTTACAACCTTCCTTGCCACTTTATCCAGTTCCCTTTTCTGTCACCTTTACCCCTAATAAAAGTCTTATACAGAAGCACCACCACAATTCAAAATAACCTATCAGTGTGGACTCTCTCTCTACCCTTTAAAAGTTAGAATTATTTTTTTTAATGTTGTCCTACTCTCAGCATTTGATTTTACTTCAGCACATAGCAACAGTATTATTAAAAAAAAAGTCAAATATGTCCTGGTACCTTCTTTTTCAGCAAAACTCGTTGAGTCTTTGGAGAAACATCAAGGACAAGCTCTGCATTTGCAGCATCCTTATTTGAAGTAACTGGTCTTACACTTGGCTCCTGTAGCCTGGGAGCAAGAAAACAGCACCATGTTTGTTCATAGCAGCAGCTTCTTCTGTAGCACAAATTAGATCTGCATCAAAATTCAACTGGAAGTTTACACTTCCAATACAGCCCATCAGACTAACATTAATATTGGGGGCTTTTCCCCTCTTGTTAGGAATTACCTTGAGTACATTCTTAAAAGGGGCTTTGATTTCTCACTGGAACTAGGAACTTCACAGGCAAAACAGATGAATTAAAAGACACCTTCCTACCTCATTTTGAGGAAAGTAACAAAGACCTGTATCAATCTCCCAGAGCTGTTTTCAGCAGCATATAAACTGGTGCAAGCTGAAACCTCACAGGCATGTTGCAAATAGGTGTGACTTGTGGTAAAGTGGCCTTTATACACCAAAAGACATTTAGTCCTCAGAGGGGGACCCCAAACATCCCAACTCTTCCAAGACCACACAGTGGGGTCACAGCAGATGCCAGATGCTAAATCCTTCTCACTGTGTGACAGAGTAAACTGTCAAGCTGCACCTCTAAAGCAAAGGTACATGTCCAAATGAGGTAAAATACACCAATCACTAACAGCCAGACAGCTTCTGAATTTGGCATTTCTTCTGCTAGCTACAAGGTAGACAGAAGTTTAACTCCATGGGAAAAACTTCTGAATGGTAACCATAAAGAGAATAATAATTTGATATTAATTAATTTAAGCTTAAGTACTTCCATCAAAGATATCAAGAATTACCCTGAGAAAGTATATGTAGCAGCAATATAGATGAAGTTTTCATAGTAAAGCTGTTTGCTGTCTTGGAAGTCGTTCATGCAGCAGACAACTTCTGAGGAGCCTGCTCCTTTCACTGTCAGGGTGATGAAGGGAGGCAGGATGGGCTCATCCCATGCATAATCCAGAGAGGTCATGGGCTTCACATCAGTGGACAGCCTGGGCTCCACCACCCCGTGCTGCTTAAACACAACTGGGACCTGGAACAGTCAGCAAAGAGGAGTTTGTTCATACAGGAATGGTTCATCACACAGACTTTTTGCTATCATTTGTTCATTTACTAGGAGTTGATGACTGAAACATGTTCAGATCACTTCTTCCCCTCCCGCCCCATCTCCCCAAACATTTCAATATGCATGTTCTTCCATTCAGGTCTCAAGTAAAGAGAGTCTTAAAGGGATGATGAACATCATCTTTGCTTTTATCTGTCATCTGTGGGAAATGTCTGCAGGCCCATGGAGCATCTCAAACCCTGCTAATCTAAATTACGAGATTAGAACAGATTAAATACCACCCCTCTCACTGGTAATACTTTTCATCCTTGTAAGACTTTTAAAGCCACCATGAAAGCCACAATGTTACCAGCATTATCTGAAAAACATGACGTAGCTGTGTACTACCAATTTTTACCAGAACTTCAGAGAATTGCAATTACTACAGACAAATACACATACTTTCATTTTATTTCATTACACAAGTTAATCATCTCCCACTTCTAACAAATACAGAAGAAAGACTTTTTTTACTAAAAAAAGGAGAAACGTGGGGTTTGGCTCTTTTACCTTGGAGAAGTTGTCGATGCGGAAAGGCGGCGGTAACTGGTCGGTGTCGCTGAACGCAACGCGATACGTGGCTCCTTGAAGGGTGATTTCTACTCTTAAAAAGTAACATTTCCCCAGGGTGTCCCTGAAGAAGACCACAGTACAAGACATGTAAACTTCTGATCTGCATTATCTGCAGAGTTAAACAGCTGCTTCTATCAAAACACAGCAGCTGCAGAGGATTTGTAGGTCACAGCTACCTCATATTGATGTGGAATGAACTGTTCTTGTTGACCTCAAAGCCCCCGGACCAAATGCAGTTTGGGACTTCCATCAGCCTCACACACAACAGCTGATCATAATCATTCCGTGGCCAGTGGAACACAACACTGGAACCAGGGAGGGTGGAGATGTAGCCATCAGGATTGGACGCTCCCTAGGACCAGAAATTGGGAAATTATTGGTAAATAATCCCAGCACTGAAAAATCCACTATTAACCTTTACACCTCTAAAATACAAACACAGCCATTCTTTTGTCAGGTGGATGCTGCTGTTGGAATAATGAGAAAGAGCCTCATAATCAGCCAATACTTCCAAGAACAATGTCTGCTCTTGTTGGTGAGCAGCAGCTGTGACTAAGTACCGTCCTGGGGTGACTTTATGATGCTCATATCCCCATTTGTCTGTTTAGCCCAGGAATAAGTTTTGCACCCTTAAAGACTGGCTCTGAGAGCAAAGGTGGGGAAGAAGAAGCACGCAGTTTGTTTTCAGACACTGCACTCACTCCTCCACATTCCTGCTCCTGGATTGTGCTGTCTGCAGATGGACAGACAGCGGGTCAGAGCTCTCCTTTGCTTTTAGTCAGTTTTAGCTAGCTGAGGCAGAGAAGCTCCCTGGACTGTGTTTTTTTTTCTTTGCAGCTGTTGAAACCTGCTCTGGACTGAACACCCAGAAGAGCACTGGCAGCTCTCACCTATAGCCCACCAGGCTGGGCCTGGGCTGAGGCATTTTTTCCAGTGCCAAAGGGACTGATAAAAGACTGAGTGAGCCAGCTGCAGCCCACCATGGGGACTTCCTGAGTTTGTCATCTCTTTTGGAGCAGCAAGAGGTTTTATTGTTTAGTATTTTTCATTTTCTGTGCCGGTGAATGCTTTGCCTATTAAATAAACAGGATTTTTCCCACTTTTCTCCAAGGAAATATTTTCCTGAACCGGTTGAGGGAGGAGCCACCTGCATCTGCTTTCTAGAGGAACCCCTTCAGAGGCTCTCACCCAGATTTACCCTAAACCAGGACAGTACTGTACTAAAAAGTCACAACCAGGAAGCTCCTTACCTGACCTCTGGCAAACTCCCTCTGAACAAAGGCCAGTTTGTAGCTGGATTTATTGTCTAACAGGTACCGGGGAGCAAAGGTGACCATGCAGGTGTCAATGTAACGGCCTCTGCCTTTTTTAACATCAATACCTAGTCATAAAAACAAGGTGGAAATATAGCTATTATTTACAAAAGAAAAAGACAGCTCCCACTGCATATTTCAGAGAACATAAGCTCTTTCTTGTGTTCCTGAGATGAAGCCTTTGTGCCATGCAACTACCTTGCACTGGAACATTATTTTATTTTAAACAGTAAATATAACCTTATGCCATCTGTTACCCTCTATTTCTCAAGCACAACTTAGATACTGAAGACAACTGAAGATAAAAAACCCAAAACCAATTCCCAATTACAAGTTTATCAATGCAATTATTTCACTTTTAAGCATATGAAGAATTCCTTGACAATCACTGTGGAGTAACTTCCAGACTCTCATTTAATTCAGAACTAAAACCTGCTTGTACTTATGTACACCAGGAGCACAAGGAATCCAGAAGCTGCACTCCTGCACATCAGCCTCTGCAGGCACCACCAAGCAAAACCTAAAGAAGCAGCACATGGCTGAACAGCTACAGCACACAGACACTCAAAATAATCAGAGTAAAGTCATGGGATTTAGAATTAACATACAGAGGGAATAAAAACACAGAAGCAGACTGAACAGTTTGACAATGTAGTTATTACCACTCAATGAAATGTAAAATTAAAAATAACTGAAAGCTAATTTGTAACCTAATAAAGTTCAAAACAAAGATATAAAAATGCCTAAAACACTATTCTTTGTTTGATGGTTTTCTCTGGACCCTCAAAAGCCTTTAAGAAGACACCTTTCCCTGCTGCAATTGTTCTGTTTCTTGTGTCACTGACATTGTAATCTCACCAAGAGCTCCACAGGGTCTTCCAGTGTTCCCATCACCACCTACCAATGTTATAGATGAGGCCTGGCCTGTTTCCATGCTGGATCACCTTGAGGGCTCTGACACCACTACCACCATCCAGGGAGAAACCCTGGCACCAGCCAGGCATGCCATCAGGATGGATTCCTTTTCCAACCCGCATTGTACAACTGAGGGCAAGAAGAAAACACAAAGCTTTAGTCATTTACATGAAGGATCAGGTAGCAACCCCATGCTGGTGATCCAACACATGCCCAGATGGAGAAAGAACATCTGTGTCTGGATGCAGAAGTATTTGAAGCAAAGATAAATCTCTTACTGAGTGACTCATTCTGCATTTCTGCTATAAAACCTTTCAACACATTGGTAAGGAGTTAATGGCCATGTCTTGTAAAAAGCTTGGCAATTGCCAGACTGATTAATCAGGATATCATTTGTGTGTCTTTTATCTTTGAAATAAAAAAAAAAAATTAAAATTTGGAATAAATTGAGACACAACAGAATTGCCAACCAAGGAGCTTTCAGTAGGAAATGTCTAAGAATCCAGTATGCTCAACACAGTATTAAAAAATGTAATCATTTCACTAAAGGTCATCTTAATACTTTCATCTTTGTAAATTTCCTCCTGATTGCCCTTCTTACTTACAAGTTTGGCTGTTCTTTATCAGCATAACAGAACAGCAGGGGGCTGAGGCTTCTAGCAAGCTCATGCTCCTCAAACTGACCAGCTGCATCTGTTTTTGCATTATCTTGTCTGAAGATAAGTGGCAATCCTTTAAGTGAACACAGAAGAAAAGAGTGTTAAACTACACATCACCTTTTGTACAAATTAAAATGAGAACTGTAAAAATTTCACATTAAGGAACCCAAGATATTTTTGTTTTAGTATTTTAGTCATTAATGTGTATGAATTCTCCTTCAAGTTCTTCTTAATCTTCTTAAAACAGCTGTTGACAGCTGCAGGTCATGGGACTGATCTGTGCAGACCTGAAAGTGCCAGTGAGTTCACACAGACTCACTGCAATTCAGACCTTGGCCTTCTCAAGGCATTTCAGCCTTTGAAAACCACAGATTTTAACAGTGATCTAATCTATACTGATTTATTGAGAGGCACAACAGCTCATGATCGAAAATTTGTAATACAGCAACTCAATGTCTGAGTTATCTTCTGTTCCATACATCAAACAGTAGCTGCTGGCACTATTAAAAAATACAAATTCTTACAACCTTTATTCCTCTCAAGTAGCATTTAAAAGCTTTTTTTGGCTAGAAAGCAAATCAAAATACTACAGGAAATCCTTATTTTCCACTTGGTGATTACAAAAGAACTTGCCTGTTTTGCTGATTAACCAATATGGAGCTAAAATGAGTATTTGAAGCCGTATATCTCTTAGTGATAAATGATATAATGATAATGTAATGATAAATAATGATAGTGATTATAAATAACTAATATATATATAAATAAATAATATATAAAATAATATATAATATATAAATAAATAATGATAATATAATGATAACTACTTACATGATAAATCTCTATTTATATTAAAAATATAAATTCTTACAACCTTTATTCCTCTTAAGCAGCATTTAAGAGCTTTATTTGGCTAGAAAACAAATCAAAATTCTACAGGACATATAGAATATAATATATATTCTATATATATAATAGAAATATAGAACATATATATTTATATCTCTCTATATATATAGATATAGATATCTCCTTATTTCCCATATGATAATTACAACAGAACTTGCCTGTTTTGTTGATTAACCAATATGGAGCTGAAATGAGTATTTGAAGCCATAAATCTCTTACTGATAGATGATATAATGATAATATAATGATAAATAATGATAGTGATTATAAATAAATAACTAATATATATATATATAAATAAATAATATATAAAATAATATATAATATATAAATAAATAATGATAATATAATGATAACTACTTACATGATAAATCTCTATTTATATTAAAAATATAAATTCTTACAACCTTTATTCCTCTTAAGCAGCATTTAAGCGCTTTATTTGGCTAGAAAGCAAATCAAAATTCTACAGGAAATATAGAATATAATATATATTCTATATATATAATAGAAATATAGAACATATATATTTATATCTCTCTATATATATATATAGATATCTCCTTATTTCCCATATGATGATTACAACAGAACTTGCCTGTTTTGTTGATTAACCAATATGGAGCTGAAATGATTATTTGAAGCCATATATCTCTTACTGATAAATGATATCATGATAATATAATGATAAATAATGATAGTGATTATAAATAAATAACTAAATATATATATAAATAAATAATATATAAAATAATATATAATATATAAATAAATAATGATAATAAAATGATAACTACTTACATGATAAATCTCTATTTATATTAAAAATATAAATTCTTACAACCTTTATTCCTCTTAAGCAGCATTTAAGAGCTTTATTTGGCTAGAAAGCAAATAAAAATTCTACAGGAAATATAGAATATAATATATATTCTATATATATAATAGAAATATAGAACATATATATTTTTATATATATATATAGATATATAGATATCTCCTTATTTCCCATATGATGATTACAACAGAACTTGCCTGTTTTGTTGATTAACCAATATGGAGCTGAAATGATTATTTGAAGCCATATATCTCTTACTGATAAGTGATATCATGATAATATAATGATAAATAATGATAGTGATATAAATTATATAAATAATAAATAAAAATAGAATATATAATATAGAAATAAATAATGATAGTATAATGATAAACACTTAGATGATAAATCTCTATTTACATTTATATTAAAACCATAAATTCTTACAACCTTTATCCCTCCTAAGGAGCATTTCAGAATCCCCACGTCCCAGGTGAAGGTTCCAAGAGAACTTGCCTGTTTTGTTGATCAGCCAGTAGGGAGCAGAGATGAGGATCCTGAGGGAGCCCTCGGCGCGGCACACGATGCGGATGGTCAGGCTGAGCAGGCGCTTGTTGACGTCGTAGAGCCGCATCCGCACCATGTAGTTCTGTGTCCCCGGAGGAATCAGCAGCTCCTTGCAGATTGGGAAGTTTTCTAGCAATACCCCTGAGGAACAAAACAAAGCAGAGCAAAATAAAACATCACCCACATGAACAGGAGTTGTTGATAAGCACTTAAGTTGGTGTTTCACATAACTTGGTCTCCCTGAATATTACGAAGAGCTCACCCTGATCAACTTTTATATCTGCCCAGCATAGTAAACTCTGATCTCTTGAAGAAATTCCTTAATTTAAGTCACAAAGAGCAAAACTAGTTCTCTAAGGGACCCTGCTTAGGACTAATTATTGCTTTAGGCATTACAGGTCTAGCCTGTGTTGAGTAACTCCACATACACTCTCAACACCAATTATTTCTATCAAAAAGAAAAGAGCAAAACCACCCAAAATATAAGGAGCTTATCTGATTTATTCCCCTTTTTACCACTGTTCTCTCCAGTTTCCACTCTCAGGAAAACAAGAACTGAACAAGAAACATTCTAAGTGACAGCTTAGAGGAGGACAAACCAGGAGGGACAAACCAGGAGGGACAAACCAGGAGGGACAAACCAGGAGGGACGATAGCAATATTGCGTTGTTTTTTTTCCAAAGCCTTCACTTCATTAAAAGTAAGAAGCTCTGCAACCCAATAAAATATTCATTTAAATGCTTTCTATTTTTCCATTCTGTGCCACAGCTCCTTGCAGTACAAGTTTCCTGTGGTACAGAGAGGAGCAGCAATGGTCCCTGAGCAGGAGCCTTACCCAGCCCGATGTTCTGGGCTGTGTAATGCAACCCAATGAAATCATCATTTAAATGCTTTCTATTTTTCTATTTTTCCATTCTGTGCCACAGCTCCTTGCAGAACAAGTTTCCTGTGGTACAGAGAGGAGCAGCAATGGTCCCTGAGCAGGAGCCTTACCCAGCTCGATGTTCTGGGCTGTGTAATGCAACCCAATGAAATCATCATTTAAATGCTTTCTATTTTTCTGTCTTTCCATTCTGCTCCTTGCAGAACAAGTTCCCTGGCAGCAGAGAGAGGAGCAGCAATGGTCCCTGAGCAGGAGGAGCCTTACCCAGCTCGATGTTCTGGGCTGTGTCAGCTGTGTGCAAGGCAGCCTCTTTGCCAGGCTTCAGTGTCCCACTGATGGGCAAACCCTTCACGTAGAACTCCAGCTCACAAGGCAGCAGATTGCAGATCACCACCGTTGGCAGGAGATAAATGGTATGCCCAGGCTGCCTGAAAATCTGCTTAGCACTGTCAGAGAATATGCTGGAAGGCATGTAATCTGGGTAATTTTCTTTCTTTATAGCCACACAAAACCTGGGAATGCCAACACGTGTGAGAGGTTAATGAATTTGACAGAACAATAAAACCCTGTCTTTCTGTATTGCACTAAGTCCTCAAAGATGCTCTAACTTCAGGATTAGTAAGAAAAACAGCATTTAGAGTTGTTCTCCACATAATCACTTTGTAGGTTATTTTAAGGTATTTTGTATTTATGTCTGACATAAAGACAACATGAGTTTTCTGATTTTAATCAAAGACTAAAAAGTTTACTTCCCCAAAAACTGGTCTGTTCAGAGACATAACAAAAAATGGCTATTAGAGATTACTACCTTTAAAACTAACTTTCATAAACTTGCAAAAGCATGTTCTTAACTGCTACTAAAAAGAGATTTTTAACCATTAAAGTAAATTATAATCATGTTCTTAAACATAAATGAATGTCTCCTTCTTCCCAGTAGATATATCTTTGCTCTAACCACCTGACATTTCAGTTTTTCATTAGTTAAAGTGAAAAATTGAGTTGGTAAAGCTTCATTTTAAATAATTAAAAGTTTATTTTGCTCCCTGTGATACATTAAAAAGCAGTGTATTAGGAAATGAACTATGAAACTGACACACAGCAGTAACTATCTAGTGGGCAAAGGTCATTTCCTGACACAATTTCCATAATCCCTATCCAAGTATTTCCTAAATTCAGAGCAGCCCTAAATCAATTGTATCAGAAAACTACAAAACTCCATGAAGTTCTCACTATGCAGAGACATTTCTGGCCTCAGAACTGAGCAGAGAGCATTGAGGACAAAGAATGAATGTTTGTGAACACTCTTTTGGAAAATCACTATTTATTCTAAGTGAGGATTATCCTAGAGTAACACCGAGTAGTCAGTTTAATGACAGTTCACATTCTATTTTCTGTATTTTCTTTTTTTTACTATAAATATTTACAGTGTGCTTTGTATTGTCAGAGGTTTAACAGGCACTGCCAGAGGAGCTTCAAGGAGCCCTGCAGAAGCAGAGCAGCTACACTTCACTGCTTTCTCACTATTCAAGAGACCCAATAAAACATCCCACTAAACTGCAGCAGCTTTCATCTCTAAGCATTTTCTTTCCTGTTCTTTACTTTCACAGGATTTATCAGAGCCTACAGAAGAAGAACGAGGCTTTAATTACCTGAAAAATCGGCTGTTTTCAGACTCCATGGAATGACACTCCCTCTTGCTGCTGCACACCTCTGCTGCCTTCTGCACATTAGTCCAGTGAATTGGAGCCTTAGAGAAGAAGAATCCCATTCCTTTGGGCCTGGCTTGCAAACGCCAGGATGTGAGATGTAATGGGATAGCAAAGGAATCTCCTGGCATAACTGCTGGAAGGACTACAGGCTCTGCAACCAGAGAAGAAAACACACTTATCAAAAGAGGCTCCTTTACTGAAACCATAACATTTTGAAGTAGTAAGTCTCAAATTTTTAAGGCAATACGTTTAATTTTAATGGAAATCACTTCCTGCTTTATGCATGTTTCAAAAACCAACCTGTTATTTTCAGCTCTATAAACAATCTGGCAGCAGACTAATTTCAGTGTGTAACTCTGAAACACCCTAAACACTTGCTGGTAACTCAAATTCTTCAGTGAAAATGCTTGTTTAAAAAACATTCTTCAAACCTTTTGGGTACATTATCAATGTATCATTAGATTTCTACACTAAACCTTTGCATGGTAACACTAAAGGTGAATGCTTTACCTATTAAATAAACACATTTTTTCCACTTTTCTGAAAGGAAAAATTTTCCCCGAACCAACTGCTGCTAAAGAGACAACTCTGCTACATACAGAAATAAGATTAAGTCTTTACAGAGTCTCAGCTTTTCTTTTTTATCTGAACAACAACTGAAAATCCTACTGGACTCTCTAGTCTCTTGTTGACTGTGTTCTTCTTAACATGACCCTTATCCTGTCCAGGGAGGTCTATTCTGGTGTGAAGCATTACAGACAGTGGCAAATCTTCTTGGGGAGAAAGCTGGACTCCCCACAGTACATAAGGAATGCTATATAAGGAATGCTATAGCAGTATGAGTCACAGTGTGGTTATTAATTGTTGCTGTGTTGTTGTGAGGGTCCCAGGATGAGGTGAGAGATGAGAATTGACTCCAAGTTCTGAAAAGGCTGATGTTATGTTATGTTTATGGTACATGTTATATGTTATGTTAAAAGAAAATGCTATACTAAAACTATACTAAAGAAAGAGAAAGGAGACATCAGAAGGCTAGCAAAGAATGAAAAATAAAAACTTGTGACAGACTCAGCGTCCAACGCAGCTGGCTGTGATTGGCCATTAACTAAAAACAATTCACAAGCTGGGTAAACAATTCTCCAAATCACATTCCAGAGGAGCAAAACATGGAGAAGCTGGAGCTTCCCAGCTTCCCAAGAGAAGAAATCCTGGTGAAGGGATTTTTCATAAAACATCCCAGTGACATCCCAGGAGTGTCCAGCACTTACTGTCAGGGGCAGAGGGACTGTCCAGTCTCAGCTCCATTGGAATCTCCAGCTTGTTCTTCAGCATCAAGGCTGAGCGCACTGTTATCACCTTGCGGGCGCTCCCCTCCATGCTGACTTCAAACACCACACGAACTGGAGGCAATGAAGAAAACTGGAAGATATTTAAAAGTATTAAAAAGCTCAGGTAATGAATAGATCTAAAAGAGGGACACCTCCATTATGAAGCACTAACTGCTAGAGAAAAACTAGCCAACTGAGTCCAACCATGTGTGACTTACCAGGTGTATCAACAGTTTCCTAATGGTGGTTTATAATCCTGTACCTCCTCCTCAAAGCACAGTAAAATTATGAAACAGCAATTCCACCTACCACTGACTCCATTATATTTCTCAAAATAATCCAAGTTCAAATAAGAGCAATACAGATCCTAAGAGAAGAACTTTATACATCATCTCACTGTTACATTACTTAATAAATCCATGGAGTTTGAAGTGTAATTACCAGTCGCTCATCATTCCTATCTGTCAAAACTGAAAAATAAGTTGGAGCTTTCTTAACATAGTCATACTTTGTTGACTCATTGCTGCCCTTCTGCTGTGGTGTTTTACCTGCTACATTACACAAAGTCATGGCCACTTTGATCCTGAAAACAACATTTACTATGTGTTTACATGCTAGAATTCATATACTGGAATTTAAGACCCATTTCTCAAACATTTATACTGGTGAGGAATGGTAAATCATAAATATTTGTTCTGATTTGAAAGTGCATTTTGTTTGCTTAAATTTTCTTTCCTTTCTATTGAAAAGGTTCTAGAAGGATGGGAAAAGCCAGTTCACTTGTAGAGGCTCCCTGCTCTTAGGTAGCTCTCAAAAAAATGAAAATATATACTCACGTAGACTTGTGGATGTATTATATTTGTTCTACTTATTGGGCTTCCAAGCTGAGAGGAAAGTAAACAAGAAGGTTAAAGTAGTTCAACTTTTAATGTACTGTACTCAGCTTTACACAGAACTTTACTGCAGAAGAATAAACTTTCATCACTTTGTGTTTCTGATCTTCAGTACAACCTGGAATCATGTCAGAACTAGATTAGAAGGCCTGTCTGTAATACTGCTTTGCAAAAAAATGAAGCTTAAGGAGGTTTGTTGTAAAGAAAATGTCTACAGGAGATGTTGCTGAACAGGAGTTCTCATTAATTTATCATAATCTCATAATTTGCATCCTTTTCCTTCAATATTCAAATTACAGAGAGATGATCCTTTTTATGCTTCAATATAAAAACATCAGAAAATTCAAGTAAGAGACCACTGGCTCTTATCAGAATTAAATCAAATTTAATTCTGCTTTATGTCAAAAAGATCTCAACCTCCTATTTGCCCAGTGCTCAACAACTTCTAGTAGCTAGTCTCAAAACATAGTCTTGAAATCCACAAAACTAGTTTTATCACTGAGCCTCCCCCAAATGCCAGCCTGCTCATTATTACAACTGCATTTTCCCTTCATGACAAGTCTATTTTGACTACAGAGCCACATACTTAAAAACCAATCTCTAGGCTTACAGGAAATTGCCAGTGTTGTTTATTTTAAGCAAATTAAATACATGAAAAGCATTCCTGCAATAAAAGAAATGAAAGTAGCTGCTGAAATGCTGGGCTGATTTAAAGCTCAGTCTCCATGAGTGCATGGCCTGTCACTAATACATTCATCCTGTCCCTGGAAGCTCTGCCTGCCAAGCACAGATTAACTGCTGACTGCTCTGGCTGTGCTTTGGTCACACAGCTGGAACCCAGCATCTCCAAGCTCTCCCAATCCAGCCTAACTGCAAAGAGGACAATCTCATCCAGCAGATGATTTTAGATCAAAATCTTGCAGACATTGTTACTCCTAATTTACATATTCTTTTAAAACACTCAAAATCAGAACTTACAGTAGAAGAGGAGGAATTCTTATCTGGTGCAGCATATCGGAAAAATGTTCCAACTTTGTCCACAGACACTGGACTCACTTCTTCCCAGCCATTTACTCTCACTTGCAACTGATGAATCCTTAGGTCATGTGTGTGCCTGCCAGGTTAGATCAAGTTAGATTATTATTAAGCATTATTATACAGACTAACCACCTAACAGTTAAAACCACAAACATCCTCTGGATTCTATTTAAAGAATCTTACTGAAACATTAAAAAATCCCAAGAGTTTTCCCATTTCATGGATAGATGGACCTGATTTTATTTTTAATTACTCCACCTTGCCTGAGGAACACACAGACATATAACTATGTTGCAAAAATAAAAACATGCTACATACTTGTTAACAAGCTCTAGTTCTTACCTCTGATAACAACCAACACTGCCCCAGCAGTCTTTTAAAATAAAGGACATTGATTTGTAACTGAGGCCCCCAAGTTCTTCTAAAAGCTTATACTGATCCAACCCACATACAGGAACAGCTGCCACAACAGCAACAGTCGCTGCTTTACCAGAGAAATTCATTCCGTACAAGAGTATTAAAAATAGAAACTAAACATTAACAGGAAATTTTAGAGAAATCCACTTTTAATGTGACACCTGGCAGCGCCCTCACAACTGTGAACCTGTGTGTTCCACATACGAGAGTGTCAGAACATCTCATGGCCTGGTCCCTTCACCTGTGTCTGAGTTTCCCTCTGGTTTCAAACTCAAACGGAACCTCTTCCCCAGTGATAACCTCTTGCCATTCACTGACATTATGGGCATCACCCAGCAACGTCCCGTTCTCCTCAGGAACAACACCTGGACTCCCACTATGAGACAGCGCAGCCCTGGGAAGAGAATCACAGCATTTCACAAAATGACCTCTGTGGCATTCACACTCTCTGTAAAAACCCCTTCGCCCAGGATTCTTCTCCTGGCAAGATGAGAAGCCTCAGAGAAAAAGAAAACAATAATTATCTCATTTGGTTCTCCTGTGTTGTGCTCATGTGGAATGTGTTTGGAGATTGTTCCATTGCATTCTGCTGGGAGTTGTTTTCACTCTTTGGCCAATTGGGGCCAAGCTGTGTCAGGACTCTGGAAAGAGCCACGAGTTTTCATTATTATCTTTTTAGCATTCTGTAAGTATCCTTTCTGTATTCTTTAGCATAGTATTCTTTAATATAATATAGTATTATAAAGTAATAAATTAGCCTTCTGAGAACACAGAGTCAGATTGATCATTCCTGCCTTTGTCAGGGCATTCCCCACAAACACAATAACTACTTGAAGCTGCAAGTGCTTTTTAAGTCTCCCTCAGTCCTGTAGTGAACACTTTCACACCATGAATGTACTTGACTGGTTTCATATTCTGCTAGGTCTCTTGAAAAAAAATCTTTTTTGTTTAATAATAAAACTATCTCTGTGTCAAAGAAGAGGCTCTTAACTGAGTAAAACTGGGAGTTGCCTACATGTGTCTGCATAAAAGCACAGAAAACAAAAGAGATTGGCTGACATGGAAGAGGAGCCACACGAATAAGTTTGAAGTGATCCCCAGAGAGCTCCTTACCGGGTTGGGGTTGTAGTCAGGGTGGCAAACCAGAGAGTGCACCCAGTGTGATTCCTCAGAGCAAAGGGGACGAACGGCTGCCTGCGCTTTGGGGTCTTCATTTCAGCTACAAAACACAACACAGACCTGGCTGAATGCCCAGGAGAAACATTCATCAGATGTTTCTGGGGGATGAGATACAGTGGCTGGAGAACCACAACCTGCACTAACTAAAACCAAAGAAACAGGACATCAGACTATCTGCAAAGCTTTTGCAATTAGTAACTACTGCAGAAATGGTACAAAACTAACAGACATTCTTCCCATACACCAATCCCCCTTGAAACTGAGCTTAATCTACATGTTCTTCTGTTTCTTGATATCAAGTCTTATCAAATACTATGCCTTCAGTTACACCTAACATGTAGAAAACCTAACTAAAAACCCAAGCATAACCAGAAGCCTTTTATGTACATCCAAATGTTCATGAAATACTAAACACACATTCACTCATAATTAGAATTTATGCTGTATTTAATGTGACAAATACAGGGTTAGCCACTATCCTCCTTAAAGGGAGTTTTATTCTCAAAGCTTGAACAAGAAATATTTTCCTATACAGGATAAAGCCTACTGAAATATGGAAAATAATTTGAGAGCAAACAAAGGCAATCTGGCTTTGTTAAACTGCTGGGACAGCAAAACACCAGAAGAAGATCCTTCTCCCATGTTCAACTTTTTCTAAGCACAAACTTCTAAGAGGCACACAAGTGCTACTCCCATCTTCCTGCAGTGCATGAAATCTGTGAAAATACTTACTGAGTTTGGACACAGAAAAACCCCTGTCACAGTCCAGTAATTTACTTAAGAAGGAAGATAAATGGCTGCTACCTCAATATACAACATCTTTAGTATGAGAGAAGTGGAAAGAAGGCACACACAATAAATCAGTTGCTTAAACAAAAGGTAAGACAGAAATCTCTTCCCCAGGCCTGATTTGAAGTCACTCCAAAAGGTTTCCAGAGGCAAGCAGGGATGACGTGGGGAGGGCAGGAAAGTTTTTGAAGGAGTTACAGATCATGACAGATGACCTTCTGTCAGATCAACAAATCCCTATGGACCCTCACATTGTCCATGGAGACTTAGATCTCATCTAAAGCTTACAGAGAGAGTTATTTCCAATTAAATAGCAACAAGATGAAATCCTTGAAAATCAAAACTGTGATTTTTGCCAAAAGCAAATACATGTTTTTAGTGTTGAGTTTCAGTTTATATAATGTTTTGGCTATCCCAGGTTCTACAAAATCAGACCAGAAGCCAAATGAACTCTGGTGTTTAATCTATTGCCAATTTATCTTTGGAGACTTCAAAAAAAGGATTTTTGGGACTATGGCCTGATTTCAAAAGAAATGTAAAAGTTGCATTTTGAGACTACTGCCTGAAAGAAAAGACTATCATTACCAGGAGGATTTTTTAGTAATTAGTTTAGTAATTTAGCTGCAACCCCTACTAAAAGCCAAACAATGAGTATTAGATGTTTTGCTGCTTGTTTGATCTTGTGGGGAAAAAAAATCCCAGAAAATATTTCATAAAAACCAATCCAAAATTTTCCATTTTGTTTTTTCTTTAAACTCAGAGAAAATATTTCTAGTGGCACTGGAACAGGAAACAGATGTAGATTTCTAGAAAGTTTTCTGTCCTCCCATCCATTAACTTTTCTATAGGGCTATATATTTATGAAGTATGTTCTCTGCCTTCTATTATGTCAAAAAATGAAAAATCTTACTTTATCCTGCATTTTTTGCCCAAAACCAGTCCTGTCAAATAGAACCCAAACAAATTAACAAATGATTTATTAGGAATACTTTACTTCCTAAGGCTTACTGAAAAGAGCCTGTGCTCTGCAGCATCTGAAAGTTACAGTTTTAAGTACCTAAATATGCTAAATTAAGCATAAATATGCATATTGAACATAATGGTGGATATTTTTAGAATATAAATTAAATATTGTGCTATTATTACACTATTTTTAATCCCACTGTACTGTCCCTCTTGAAGAGGGACACTGAATAGACAACAATTCACTGTCTTCCTCACAAAGACAGTTTTCCTTCACTGGGTTTTATTTCTCCATTCATTCCTCAAGAACCCAGAGAATGACAGGATGAAATACTAAATTTAGCAGACTAAAACAAAAATAGTGGTTGAATTATTTTGGCTTGAGGGCTTTTTGCTTTGGATTATTTTTAAAAACAGAGGCCAATCTACCAGCAAGTCCCACATACAGCACAGTATTTATTGTGCAAGAGCCTTCCAAAGAAGCAAACCACCTTTTGGAGTCTGTGTGCTGTACAGTACCTCTAGCATAGATCTGATGCTCTAGGTTAGTCAAACTGGCTGTACTCCTAGTTCTAAGGTAGACAAGAGGAAGGCCTGGCAGACAGGAAAGACAAAGTCAGCAGGTAAGAAAATCCACACAAATGCAGGCAAATCTTCCCCTGCATGCATAAGGGAAGATACACATCATGCAATTATGAGGCTCTACTTGTTTGCTTACACTAAGCTGGCATTTGAATTGACAAAGTTCCTTCCAGAAGGAACTCTGGGAGAAAATAAGCTGAAAAGAGCTATTACTTGGGTGATTATTTCACAAAGAATACAGTAATTTTCTTCCAGAAACTCATTTATTTAGGTCTTTGGGGTATAGAAAGTAAAAGATCCTCTCTGAACTGCACACAGCCAAAAATCAACACTGACTTAATTCTGCTCATTAACTGAGAGTGGCAGACAGAAAGGAAGCAGAACTAGCAGTGCAAAGCTCTTACTCAAAGCCAAGCACTCAGAAAGCTTTTTGTTTTAAAATAATTGAACATAACTGAACAAAAACCAGCTTTTTTGTCTTTTTTTTTTTTTTTGCCAAACACATCTAACAAATCACTGTATTCTGTGAAGTCAAAATACTTATGTTTGCAATACATTAGACAGATGACTGTGTGTGTCAGGTCTGTTTCAAATAAAGTGTGATTAATGACCAACATACTCTGCCCAAAACATGGGGGATCCACTGAAGAACCCATCCAGTCTTCTGAGCTGATTACATTCACTTCTTTGTCCTGTTTACAGTAATCTTCCATCCAGGACTGCTTGGTACATCTGTATTGCTCTAGAGGAATGTAAGCACAGACAGCCAGTGTCTTCAAGGTGGCAGTAAACAAAGTCATTGAAAAGTGTGTTAAATTCATCACACTCAAGTTACTCCACTTGAACAGCAGAAGATTCATTTTGCTGCTTTTTCTCGGAGTCACATAAGTTAAAGACAAACAACAGCTCATTAAATCACAGCAGTGTCTTAAAAAAAAATATCCCTAAGATTTTATTTTAAAAAAAACTGTCAGTGGAATTTCATGTTCTTAAGATACTCCTGTGTCAATCTAAGAGCCCTCCCTGCCGAGGCAATTAATCTTAAATATTTTCATATTAGAAGTACTTCCTAGGGGTTTTGGGGTTTGCTTCATTTTAAGAGGCACATACACATTCCTGCATAAATACCAAGACACCAGTTGAGTCCTCTGGCACAGTACTAATCACAAACCAGCCTCAGCACTTATTATCACTGTTTTTAAAAAGCACCATCTTAGGAATTGGTGATTTGCTTCTCCTCCTGCCACCTTGGCTCCACCTCTTTGTGCCAACCCCCCAGGTTCTCCTTGGGAGAGAAAGACCAACAAAGGCTTTTCTGTTACATATACAAGCTCAGCTGTTGGCATTTCTTTTATTGTGCCCACCAAAGAATTCTGAATGAGCAACAATATTCCTGGGAAAGGCACACAACTGGAGCTCCACAATGCAGAAGCTCACATGAAATTGGAGTTACTGATGAACAAAATATTTCCAAAGGTGGAAACTGACAGCTCGGGTGCTCAGAGACTGAAGAACTGAAGTGAGCAGCTCCCCACTACACCTGTCAATGTACTAAAAAATGATGAGCTTATCAAAATATTTTTAAGTCCTATGAAGTACAGAAAATTTTAGATGAAAGCCTGTTTCTGATTAAATTTCAAATACCATACAAATTTTATAGAATTCATATGACCAGAGAAAGAATTCCTACTAACCTCTAACACATGCAGCTCATGTCTTTACATTTTCACAACATCTGATAGAACATAGGCTGCCTAAACACACACCTGGTACAGTATCCTGGAAAGCAAGGAGGGACTTGGGCCAATCCCACTTCCTCCACGGGATGCCAGCAGCACTTTAATTAGAGATGTCTGTCATTTTCAGTAGTGAAAAGCAGACTGCAGAGTGCTGCTCTCAGGGAATATCCCCACATACCTATGAGCACAGAGGTGATGTTGATATCCAGGCGTGGCTTGGCCTTCACCTCCAGCTTCAGGCGGGAAGGCTGGAGGCGGCTCGAAGCTTCTTGTTGCCAAGACACTGAACATGGCCACGGCTCAATAAATGGCTCCCACCCTGAGAGAAACACAAACCAGCTTCTTTGGAGGCCACACTGGAATGCCCTTTGCATATGTAATAAAGGAACTTTTAAATTTTAATTTTAACTTATTAATTTTAATAAAGAAACTTTACTTTTAATCTGTGTTCAAGAGGAAGTCACAAGCCTATGGATTTAATTAATAGCTAATTCAAATTTGGTCCAGCTCTTCCATTTAGTCCATGTATTCTGTATGTAGGGTCTCACAGAAATATCTTATTTCCAATCAAAGCACTAGAAGGCAATTACTGCTCTATATTTAGGCTAGTTGGAATTAGGCTCTCAAATAGCTTTGACAATGATTTTCCCAAAATGAAGATGGCGATTATTCAGTATCTCAACAGGTAAGTCTAGAAGCTATTAAAATAAACACCCTATGTTGCCCTGAGTTTTTAAGTTTTTCTAAGCCTTCTGATGTTTACATTCTTATAACAAACTTTCTCACACACTTTATGTAAATAACTGATTGTTTTGCATTCTTTTATGGAGGAGGAGAAATTTGATGGACTGTTGGTTTGTCCAGTGTCATTGCAGAGGTGGCACTGTCACCCTCCAATCCACTGTTACTTTTGGAAATCTATAAATGTTGGAGTCAGAAAATAAACTTCTTTTTTCTTCACCTTGAGAGCAGCAGTGTGTGTGCTTGTGTTGTTTCATGTCCTATAGTGACAACCCTATGTATTTTTAAAAACAAAGTATTTTTTAAAACAAAACAAAAAACCCCCATGTTATCGACAGATAATTTCTGAGTGCTTGTCACCAGTGATGTAACAGAAAATTTAGTTTCTAAGTTAAAAAACCCACACAACTAGATTATTTCTTTTGTTAGTATCTGGTCTGTACTGAGGCCTAACTTGCTTTTTTGTATCTAAAACATAAATTGTGATGATCTTCTTATGTTACTCCTTTGTCTTCAGCCTAATCACCTGCCTGCACATGAAATACATACTAAACTGAATCTACCAAACAATTAAAGAGAAGAGAGAAGAGAATGCAGAGACAGCTTGTAATAAAACTGTTATTTTGCTGGATAACCATTTAATGCAATTCCATTTGAAAACCTGAGTGCCACTCTCATATCAGCCAAATCTCCATTTCCCATATCCCCCCAATGATCTCAAATCAGGATATCTTGTCTAGGATCACACTGCCTCACACACACAGAGTCCCAAAAGTCAACCTTTCCCTACTCCCTTAGAGGCATTTCACTGAGGGTGAGCTCCAGGCTCCTGTAGAAGGAAAGGCTCTTTCCTAAACCTCAATAAGAAAACACCCCCAGGGGATTTCACCTGAAAGCTCACGGTTGTAATAATCTCCAGAGAGGGTAAAACGAGCGTAGCCTTCAGGGCTGGTCCTCAAATGCTGGAGAAAATTCAAACCTGTAGGGAAAAATAAAAGGGAAATTTGAACTAATGCAAAACAATTAAGCTTCCTGATTTTTGAACTGTCAAGTAAGCAATGGAAGGTTTTGTGATGTCTTTTAAACTGAAATGGTACAAAAAGCTGATCATAATACTCTTCCAATTACATTTGCAGACAGCCACACCTTACAATACAGAGCCTCCCTAGGATTCTGCTCAGGACAGATTGCATTTGTTATGTGATGTAAAAAGGGGAAAACAGAATCTTAACCCTACAAAGACTGTAATCTTCTTAAAACCAAAACTTAAACCAAACAGAAATAAAGAAAAAGGAACCCCCAATATCCCACCCAACCACCACCAAGACACTGTCAGTTGAAGTTTGACAGGTCCTGACAAACAAGAGCACAATGCTGAACACACCCAGAACTGACAATCATTTCATGCCAAGGCAGAACCAGATACTCACATGAAAAGGTTAATTCAGCCAGGGGAACGTCACAGTCCATGCAGTCATCTATAAAGCAGATGCAAACACTTTCTGCCTTTATTTCCACTCCAGAGATGAACTGGAAAGGCAAAATCCCCTGGCTATCTCGACCAGAAGTCTGGGAAACTGGTTTCAGAGGTTCAGCATTCTTAAACAACCAACTTGCTGCTTTTTTCAAGTCACCTTAGATAGAAGCAAACAACCAATCAATCATCACCCATGTACTTAGGAAAAATCATATAGAAGAAAACTGTCTCCCTCTCTCTTAAGAAAATATTCTCAGCAGTACTTCAATATGCTTATTTTGTAACATAAATATGAGAAGATTATAAAGACATTGGTATATCCTAAAAGTAAGAAATGTGTTTTGAAGTTTGCAAATGCAATAAAATCAGTAACATTATGCATGCCTGTATATAAGGTGGGAAGCATGACAGTGCTAAAGGAAAAAAGAATCACTTGTGGTAAAGCTTTGTTTTCTTTTCAGGTACTGCATGTAGAATTAGAGAAATGTGATTTTAAAAGGGAGAGATGAAAACACATGCTCTAAAGAGGAAGAAATGTGGAATAGCAAGAAATTGGTGCACCACAAAAATTACCAACCTGAACACAACTAAAACTCCCAAACAAAAATACACTCAAGCACCCCACACATGACATCCCAAAGGGCAGAAAGAATCCTTGGGGGGTGGATTTTACACAGCAGCAGAACAGGAAGAAGAATGTTTAAGACCACAGGCCAGCACAGAGCCAAAGATGTTCTAAAAGAAGGAAATGGTGCTTGTGCACAGCCACCTGACAGTCTAAAGGCTTTACTTAATTGCAATGAAGGTAACATGAACAGTGTGCAAGCCCCTGCTAAGGATGTCTGATGTTACCTTGGCAGATGAGAAGAGCTTTACGACAATCCTCCATGCTGAATCCCAGCTCCTGGAGGCGAGCCAGCTGGGCTTCTGGAATGAACAGTTACCCAGGCATCAATCCTTCACACTTATCTACTTATTTCACTTCTAAAATCAAGATACATCTGAATGAAAAATGGGGGGTTGCTTATTTAAGATTGCAACTATAGCAAGAGCCCATGACTCAGCCCTGCTTTTATGTTTTTTTACAGTATCATCAGGACAATGCCATTATTAGGTAGTTCCAACCCATGAAGACACCAACACCTTTTGTGTTCAGCATATAGATTAGCTTCACCTTGTAGCAACCTCCCTTAGATATAAGGAATGGCTTCACTCCAACAGTGAAAAACATACCAAGAACAGGATCCAGCCCACGTCTGGATCCATCTCTGGTTTCATGAGCCAAGGAGTTCTCATGCCCCAGTGCTGAACTGGAGGGATCAGCAGCACTCCCAGCACTTGAGGCAGCTGAGTCAGGCAGAGCTGCACTTGTCTGCTGGGGAATTGACTTTGCAATTGCCAAGAAGAGTTGAACATCATTGTAGGACAGTCTGATATCCAGTGCTTGCAACTGAATCTAAATGAAAAATTAGAATATAAGATTCACTTGCCTTTTTCTACACATTTTTCTTAAATATTTCAGATATTAATAAAGCTTCTCCCAAAGGAAGACAAAATTTAGTGTTACAATCTGATCACTGTGCTGTTTTAAAGATCCAATGATGAATTTATCAACCTTGTTATTATTTACCAACAACCAAAAGCATTCCATCTCAGGGAAAAGAAGTTTTACTTTGATATAATGGTAAAAAAATCTTTAAATATAATTCCCCTCTAATAGGTCCTAACAATTAGAAACAGAAAATATAGAAAAATATGATTTCCTTTCAGCTATTAGTAACTATATAACACCATCAGCCTACATAATCAGCCCATTTCTTTCCCCCACTATTAATCTCTGTAGCATATCCCATAAATCACTTTTTCATTACCACTAAGAGCATTTTCTACAAGCTTCTTTCTTTTCCTTTTCCATTTCAGGAAAAAGTTACCTTACTCTCTTCTTATGCATTTGAAAGTCTACAGTTGAATCCTTGGGCATAAAAATATCTCTGCTAGTATTCTCTACTGCACAGTTCTATTCAGGCCTTCGATATTACCTCTAGAATTGGAGGAAAATCTTCACTATTGAAAGCATCCAGCAGTCCTGAACCAATTGGATAGGAAGAATTCCCAATAAGTTCCAAATGAATCTGTACTGGATCAATAATTGACAGTGCAGTCTCTTGCTCATTTCCTAACCGGCATGAAAACACCTAAAAATTCCAAATTATTTTTAAAAAATTATGAACTGAGACAACAGCTCTGGCAAGAACTAGCAATATTTTGAGGCTACAATCAAGTCTTACAATGTTTTAATAGAAACAATATTAAACTATTCTCAAAACTGCTGTAAAATGAGAGCATTTGATGAGAAACCAACAAACTTCAGAAAGCTTTTGTGGACTATTCCTTTTGTATATATATTTATAGTAAAGTATCTTCATAAACTCCTCTAATTTGAGATGTTATATAAAGCAAATTTATTTTCCTTACCTCAATGCCAAACAAACTGCCAGAGAAAGGACGATCTATCAGCTTGGGCTTGTAAGTGAGAACAGTTGTTCCCTTCAGAATAATTGCATTGGTATCGAAGCAGGACATGTCTTCAACAACCACAAACTCAGTTCCTTAACCAGAAAAAAAGACAAATAACTACCAGGGCAGTTGGCAATACCATTAAGGTACTTTAGGCATTTGTAGTGGGCTTCTTGATTTCCTTTAATGGAGCTGCCTTTACAGCACTCAGCTTTTCATGAGGAAAACAAAAGCATCAGAGCAGAGCACAATTACCTGTCACATTAACCTTGACTTCCAGCTGCTTTTCTGCTGTCACAGGGAGTGAGGAACGCTTGGTCACCACTCCACTTTTCACAGTTTTGGGAACCACACTTGTGTCACTGATGCAGCTTCGCTGTCGGGAATGGGGATTTTCCCTCTTCTTGCTATCTCCAGGAGTACATAAAAAGTCATGAACCAGTAACAGCCAGTCAAATATCAGGAACACACGAAGATTGTTCAGAACAACTGTGAAACTGGAGGAATCCTTAGTAGACCTTTTAAGAAGAGAGAACCACACAGGGTGAACTTTACAACCTGTAAATATTTAAAATTGTGCTGACAACTATCAGTATCTAGTAAGACTCATATGGCATTTTATAGGCATACACTTGGTTTACAGTGGCTGGCCTTTAACATACATACATACTTATACATATACATATATATATATATACACACACACACTTTTATATTTTTATATATATACACATTTATATACATAAATTCCTATATATATATTTATATATATAAACACCTATATATAGGAGTCTGAACTCCTATATATATACATTTATATATATACACACACATTCTATTTTATATATATATATAATATTTTATATATATATATATATATATAATATAATATATATATATTTAAACAGATTGAAATTCAACAGTTTGCTGTACCAACAGAAGCCCAATAGATCTCAACTGCAAAAATTCTAAGCCATAATGATACAAGAGATGAATTGAAAAACTACCTGACAGGAAATTTGTAAAAATGCCTTTAACAAAGTTACATTATCAAGATTAATTTTCAAAATCTCAAATTTTAAAACCTTTTTTAATTATCATTTATGTCTGTTGGGTATCAAACCGAACATTCTGTGTGTGAAACTCAGACCTGGCTCTGAGATAAGGGGTACAACATGAATTTCCTCTCATACCCTGACACCATTTTGAAGCACAGGAAGCTGCTTTGTCATTCAGAAAAAATGTCAGCCTGCCTGAGCTTCCAGCATCCCATTCTGAAGGTCTGGCCAGGAGGGATAAAGTGTTTGGCTTCATGATCTGGAATACCACTTACATTTGATCATGCTAACTGGAAAATCATCTAAGTGCTTAAATACCATGAAACAATTTTCAGTCCAGCACACTGTGAACTATAAAATCTCCCAAGAACTGTGATGCCTTCGTGGGGAGCAGGCTCTGCCTATAACCCTGCCTGGCTCTCCAGGATATTTCAAGAGGCACCAGCCAGTAGAACACTATCACTGAGTTCTGCCAGCCCTTGCATCTTCTGCCAAGGATGCTCTCACCACTAAAAACAGACCACATGCTGCTGCAGCTGAAATTTAAAATCACACCAGTTGGGAAGAAGATTCCTGAAACTCTCACTCACAAACCAGATTAGGCTGTACTGTGCAAACTCACTAACTGTGTCTAATCTAGCTGCCTACTGACTCAACAGTTCTGTGAAAACCATCTGGGTTTTTTTAGGGTGTTCTTTTTAGTAAATCCCATTTTAGTTCTAATCAAATTGAAACACTGGCTTCTTTCTGAACATATTTTTTAGGTACCTAAAAATATAATGCAGCATCCAGATCTTAAAAAAAAAAAAATTCTCTCAGTTGCCAAGACTCTTTACTGGTTTTCATGAAAAATTGTCTCTAAAATTTTCTACTGGAATAATCCACAATTTTTTTTTCTACATTACTCCTGCAACTGTTCCAGAAGGCATCATACTTATATGAGAGTGAGAAAGCTGAGCTTGGTCAGTAAATCAGATCAGAAGTGAAAGCAACATCTCTGGTCATCTCATTTCACCCTCTTTTTTGATAGTTAACATTCCTCAAAAAACCACCATGCTGATACAGGTAAATACTGACATCATACTTTATATTCCCAATTTCAATACTAAATTGGATCAAAACAGGTAAAAAACCACAAACAGCTAGGAGCGAACACAGAAGAGAACACAGAGATTGTTTTTGAAAGAGGTGCCATTTCTGTCTGTATCTGATGCTCTCAGAAAACCTCTTGTGACACCTGCTGGGAAACAGCTTTTGTGCATCTCATATTAAAAATTCTACAAACTGGTTTTATGCACACATACAAGTGGTAGGCCAGACTTATCAAGCTTTAAGCACTATTGATTTCAATAGGTCAACCTTCATCTGATCCATTACACATTCAAACCTAAATTTTATTGCAGTAAGTGAAAAAAAAAAATTCAGCAACTCCCAGAGCATTAATAACTGCAGATTTCAATCTATCAAGTACCTCTGATCACCCCAAAAATGTCATCAGATGGAAATACAATGGCCCCAGGTTTATCTACAATAATAACAGATGTATTAAAATCAGGACAATACTGAGTATGTTATTATTAAAAACAAACAAATCCCAGAATTACCAACCTGAAATGCAATTCAATCTGGATTGCTCCTGGGCTGCTGGTGTTCTTGGATGACTGAAAGATGCAATTGAAGACATTTGGGGGGCCTGTAGCATATTTCTGTCCAGCATAACGAGTGTCAAAGGCCATCATGGAATGAGAGACCAGATTTACAGACTTTGTTCCATCTGAAGAGCTTTCAAAAAGCAACTTGGATTTCTTAAAATCGAACCTGGGAGAATAAAAAGCAAAACAACACACCCAAATGATTTCTAGTTTATTTATTTCTTGGAGTCACTTCCTTTACAAGTATGGCACACTGCTGAAATCTCTCATTTAGCTATTTTCTAAAACAACTACAATCATGTCCCATGTCACAGAGATAGAAAATAGATCTGTTTATCTATTTAATATTTTCCATAGACAAAAAGCCTTCTGGATTTTAAAAAACTCAACAAGCCAACACAGCAGAAATCTGCTTTTTTAACCTTCCCTTGTTGTGCTTTCTCAATTAAAATATTATTTCTTTTGGGCAAGTACTGATTGCTAGACTGTTATTTCAAGGACGAGTGGAAAGACAGACCACATCTTTTGAACAGTGTCCTTCCCTTTCATCTTTCAGGGAAGCTCAACCTCCCAGTTTGGACTCTAATTAGGAAATTCCATTTCAGTGTATTACCAAATTGTAATTCCACATATTATTTTAATTCTTGTCTTGTATCTTTCACATGAGCATAGTATTTAGGACAAGGTATTCAGGAAGAGAAGAACATTCATACCTGGCTAAAGAGCTGCATCCATCTTTTCCCTTTGGATCCATCAGTTCCAGGCTCACATTAACCATGTCAATGAGGAATGACATGGAAGTATACACTTCTCCACTCAAAACTGTCTGAAAGTGGAAAACACCAACATTCTTTTTCAGAGCATCTGCTTAACTTTGATCTCTGAATTAACCTGTATTTCAGAAAAATGTAAACAGCTTTTGTGTGGTGTCCTTCTTCTCCAAATGGTTTCATCAATGCTTTCATTAACCATTACTAGGGAAATGTCAAATTTCACAACACTGTGGCCTTTAACCTGAAAATGACCATTAACCCATTTTCACAGCACTGGTCTAGAGCTTCTTTGTCCTTAAAATATTGCTGCCATCAGCAAAATCAGCAACCACCCTGTTCCAGACTGCAAGGCAAGATGTATTCTATCACCATCTGCATGGCAGTTGTCTTCTGTTCAGTGGGCAGTTTTTCCTTATCTCTTCCACAATCACCCCTCCCTGGGGAGGGGACACCTGCTGATAACAGGCTATGGAATGTCCCTGCATGGCTGATAAGAACTGCAGCATCCCACTGGGAGATGTGAGCCCAGGGGGAGGAGCCAGGCATTCCTACCTGGATAGAATCTGAGGTTCTGGAACACCAGCACAGCTTCTCCACTGGATTCCCAGAGGAGCAGCAGCTGCCTCTTCCCCTGGACCTTCAGAGGCAGGCTGCACCCTTCTCCAGGATCCCTGCTCCAGCAGAACCACCCCTGGCACTGCAGGAGGGCTGAGCCACAATTCCAATGGCACTGCTGCCAGCCCCCTGACCCACAGGGTGTCAGGCTGTGCTCTGGCTCTGGCAGTGTTGGTTTGGTTTACTGCATTGTTTATTTTATAATTTTATTTTCTTCCCTAGTAAAGAACTGTTATTCCTGCTCCCATATCTTTGCCTGAGAGCCCCTTAATGTAAAATTTACAGCAATTCAGAGGGGTGGGGAGGGATTACATTCTCCATTTCAGGGGAGGCTCCTGCCTTCCTTAGCAGACTCCTGTCTTTCCAAACCGAGACACATCCCAGAGAGAATTTCAGGTGCACATAAATCCTTACAAGAATTCTTGGGTCCTGCAGGTCATAGGGGCGCATGAACTCCTCGATGGGCTCGCCCAGGTTGTTCTCCAGCAGCCCACGGATCAGTTTGTACTTGTTCAGATCCAGAGAGCAGTGCACTGAGGACAGGTTGCCATGGATTGAAATGTCTGCAACAGCATGACTCAGCTCTCTGCAGCAAAGAGAAAAAGAGGAAATCTCAGTGCTTCCAGGAGCTCCAACAGCAGGCAAGACCTTTGGGATACAAAAATGTGGTGGTGTTCACATGGGTCTCAGGATGAGGGAAGAGTCAAGGATTTGACTCTATGTTTCAGAAAGCTTGATTTATTATTTTATGATATACATCAAAACTATACTAAAAGAATAGAAGAAAAGATTTCATAAGAAGGCTTGCAAAGAAAAGAAGAGAATAAAATAATAACAAAAGCTCCTGACTCTCAGAGAGTCCGAGCTAGCTGACTGTGATTGGCTATTAACTAAAAACAACTGACACAGACCAGTCAAAGATGTACCTGTTGCATTCCACAGCAGCAGACAGTTATTATTTACATTTTGTTCTTGAAGCCTCTCAGCTTCTCAAGAGAAAAAAATCTTAAAAAAAAGGATTTTTCATAAAACATGTCTGTAACACAAAAACACCACTCTAGCTGACAGCATAAAGTGACCCTGTTGAAACTCACTTGTCCAAATTTCTCTCTACTTTTAACTTCAGTCTGAAGGGTTCTGTCAGCAGGCTCCCTCCTGTCTGCCTCACCAAGTAGGATGGAAAGCTCAAGTCTGCACTGGTATCTTCCACAGCCTTGGAATACTCTCTCTGGTATCTTTCAGCAGCAAAGATGTCCATGTCCTGCAGATCAACTACAATGCAGTCCAAGAGGCAGATGTGATCCTCTGCAAGTACACAGGAGATAACACACTAAGGAAGAAAAATAGAATCTGTGCAAAATAATTCAACGTACTTTTAAAAAGAAATTTAATTTAGCTTTGATTTTATTCCACTTTTTTTTTAAATTCATGTTCAATATCTGTAACTAGCAGATACCAAGCTCATTCACAGGTCAATCTAAATTCCTAATTAGGAGTCCAAGTACACTCCTTGTATGTGTGCAATATGCATCTCAAAACACACCCGATTTGCAGGAC
Source organism: Haemorhous mexicanus (assembly GCF_027477595.1). Classification (NCBI taxonomy): domain Eukaryota; kingdom Metazoa; phylum Chordata; class Aves; order Passeriformes; family Fringillidae; genus Haemorhous; species Haemorhous mexicanus. The sequence continues at coordinate 3,499,663 of NC_082363.1, read as the reverse complement.
TGTTCTTCCAGAAACTGAACTACAAATCCTTAATCCTTTAAGCTGCAAAAAATCAGCCTTGAAGCTCAGAAGTCATTTACTCTCCAATCTACAATCTTCAGACCCAGAGCCTCATACCTTTTCAGTGTCCCATAAGACCCAAGCAGTCTGTCACTGCACTACCTCACAAGGCAAAAGAAGCTCCGTGGGGTTCCTAGAGCTCTCACATACCTGGGCTCTCAGGGTTTGGGCCAACAGGCAGCTTTGATGGCTGCCCCTGCTGCTTACTCGATGGGCTCACTGCAGGCTCATTCTTCAGCCTAGAAATGTTTGCTCCTGATGATTTTTTCATCACCAATCCTTCTATTGCTGATTTGGACTCATCAGCACTTGTTTTCTTCACACTATGTTTTGGGGTTCCCATAGGAGAGGAAAATTGAACAGAATCCTGCTAATGAAAAAAATTTTGTAATTAACATTAGATTTTTGACTTGAATTCTAAGGAACCACTGCATCAATGTTCTAGTAATTTGTTCAACAAATTACTAGAATGCCAGTATCCTCTGCTGTAGAAAAATGGTCCAACTTTTCTCCTATAACCTTAACAGCAGATGAGAACATTTTCTTTGTAAAAAAAGTTTATTTCAGCAACCTTCCTCAAAAAGCTGTCAAATCTTTTCAATGAGAAACTAATTCAAAAGCAGAGGTTTTTGCATAAAACTGAAATACTCTCATGTACATGAAATTAATACTAAAATGGAGGGGTAAGACTGTGACAGCATTAAACAGTTCTGCAGAATAACGACTGTTAAATATTTAAAGCTGTTTTCCAGGTGATGAGAAAAAAATATTCCATTATTTCTGCAAGATCATGTCAGCAACTTCATATTTTATTACAATATGTGAACTAACACTTCTACACATACACATTTGATGCCCTTTAAATACTTCAGTTGTCACACCAAAATGTGTCCCAAAGTTCTCCTGCAGTTTAAGGCTGGATAAATCCCTACACTTAGTGTTAAATTACTCACGGGTGAAGAAAGAAAAATTCATTTATATTGATGTAAAACATTTTAGACATCTCCCCACCACCACATATCCAGTGAAAATCCATGAGCTGTCTTGCATCAAAAACCTGCAAATTTCACTACAAAAAAAGAGTCACATCAACATTAGAAATTTCTTTTCCCAAAAATCCTGCTTGACCAATCTGTGATGGAATGGCCCCAACCACTCTGGGATTTGTCTGGTGGAAGAGGTTTACACACCACCTTTATAGCCAAAGCCACTTTTGGGATTAATCTGTCAATCATTTCAATTAATTCACCTCATGTTCTACATGCAGGTAGCAATCAGCTTTAGTGTTTACTCAGCCCTTACTCCAAGATTGCTCACTCTGCCCCTGACTCCTGTATTGTTACTATCATTTCCCATCTTCCTTTTGGATCCAGTTTCTGATGTCACATCAATCCCTACCATAAAATTCCCTTTCTGGTTTTAATTGTTAATATTTTATTGCCTTACATGGTTTGTAAATATTAGAAAAAAAATCGGAAAAATCAACCGTAAACATAACCAAGGATTTTAAGAAAAAAAAAAAAGAGGATATAAACATTTAACTTCATACTTAAAGAAAAGACTGAAAAGTACATGCAAAGGAAAATCATCACATCATCTATAAATATATAAATTTATGCAATTACATCCAAATTAGCAGCTCCTCAGACATGCATAAAGAGCACACCACAAAAAGTTTGCATCCAATTCAGAATTCAGCAAAACCTTTAGAACAGAAACATCATTTTTAATAAATGAAGTAGCTTTTTTAAGTGCTAAATTCCAGAAGAATACTTTCTTTTTTATAGAATGAATGAGGAGCACCTGAACACTGCCATAAGGATGTGAAATACCTCAAATAAAACTGGGTCCTTGTATGCATTGCCTTGTAAAATCCGATCCTCAAAAATAAACATAGGACAGAGGAAAAATGAAAACAAAATCAACAAAAAAAAAAAGCCAAACCCCACCTAGTTCCATTTCAAACACCTACATTTCTACAGTTCTACATAACACAGTATTTTTAGGCTGAAATAAAATTATTGTGCACACTTTCTTTAACTTATAATGTTAATTTAGAAGTCTACTGCTTACAAACCTGTGCTTGTATCAACACACTAGAGTACAGGAACAGCCCAACACCACAGTGCACTATTTCCTGACAGCAGACACAGGGAGATACAATCAGGTGAAGGCAGCAGACACACCACACATCCACTGCAGTAATTTAGTCCATCTAACTTCTAATCCCTTCAAAATCAAATTGGAGGGTTCCCAGACAACCCCTGTTTTGTTGAATGGGTTAGACACAGAAAGCCATCCAAGATGGATCTTCCTTCTCCCAAATTTTGTGGCTGCATCTCTCAAGAGCAGCACCAGCTGCTCCTGTCCTGTGCTTTGCCACATGTCCAGCCACTGGAAACCTCTCCCATGGTTTCACCTCACCAAAGCAGCTACACACACTCAGTTTTCACTGAGAGCAGGAAAAAAACCCAATTCTGTTCTCCAGTGTGTCAGAGCAAGTCTCAGCCAACACAGGCCCCTGTTTTCTGCTGTTCACACTGTGGACATTTTGAGTGGTGAAGAGCTGGAGTAACCAAAAAGGGTGAGCTGAAAGCCCATCCAGGTCCCACACTCAGGTGTGCACCCGGCTGGGTCCTGATTCTTCACCAGAGCAGCAGGAGTGAGTTCAGCCTCCTTTATTCCCTCTGCTCTCTCCAAACTCTCAGTTCAGTCTCCCCTCTGCCCCAGGGCCTCAGACAGTAAGCTAAGATAGGAAGGGCAGCACAGCACAATCAGCAGCAAGGCAAATCTATAAGATCTGCCAGCACACTAGCACAGACTCTCATTAGCAGAACTATAAAGGCAATATATGAAATAAAATTTAAAAATCATTTAAAATTTTGATTTAGAAATAAAACACAAGAACTAGCAAAACTGCAAGCTGCTAAATGAAGAAGCAATGGTCCTACCTTGTTCTTTAATGAAAAGGTCCCTGGCATTCCTGCAAACAGGAATCTGTTCTTCACTTTCAGTTTCCCCAGATTAGCTACAATAAGGCTGTTGGACTTGGAGCTCTCAGGTATCAGCAGAACAGGAGCCCCAGCCTCAATATCAAGAAGAACTCGGGAAGCTCTCTGGGCTTTATCTCTCACCTGGAAAAAGCAAAAATACATTTCAAAAATAATTACAAAAATTGCAGGAAGCAGGTGATTATTTTACACTGATTAGTACTGAACTCAGGATCATTAACCCTTGATTTACAAAATTAAGGTATGGTAAGAATTTATACCAAACAAAAACAACAACAAAGCTAACAACAAAAACCCCTCAAACTCTTGTTTTAGGCAGAGAATAACGGGTCATTTAAAAAGTATTATGATGTAAACAGGAAAAACCTGTGCAAGAGGTGCAGCACTCAGGACTGACACACCCTTTCAGCCCTGAACTAAGAGGCAGGACACTATTCAGCTCACCACATAACAAATTACTTAAGAAAAATTATTTGCAGAAAGCAAAACGCCATTATTTAGAACAGATGTTTCAAAATCAGATTCAAACTTCCCACCTGGTGCACAATGAAGCATTTTAATATCCAAGTATCCACTGTCTTTCCTTCAATTATGAGAAGCTTATTTTAAAAGACTATTGACTGTATTAATTACTCCCCCATTGGGGCATGTGGTCTATGGCTGCCCTGATTATTGCAGCACTCTATCATGTCCTATATAGTCTATATTGATATACTCTATCTTGCTCTGCAATCTCTATATTCATACATTCAACCATGCAGAAGTTCTGATTTTCTCAGACTACCAGCCATCAAACTAAATCAGAGACATACACCTGAGTGGAACAGAACTTCTCACTTGGTTCTCCTAATTCAGGTATTATCACTCTGTGAACAGTGGAGAATAAGCCAAGGTAACACCTTGACCTTTTCTCTCCAGTGCATCCTGCAGACACCAGGTGCTGAAGTTTTAATGAATGGGAAAATTTGGTATTTGCACTTCAAACAGCAGCAGGATTGTCCTAATTAAGGTCTCTTGACTACAAGATGAGCCTGAGAAATCTCCACTGTTGCCCAGCTCTTCTAAAGTTCTTCTAAGCCTTCCGATGTTTACATTTTTGTGATGGAGTTTCTCATGCACTATTCATGTAAATAATGATTGTTGTGCATTCCTTTCTGGAGGAGGAAAGAATTGATAGACTGCTGGTTTGTGGTTGGAGAGGTGGCAATTTCATCCTCCAATCAATGGTCACTTTTGGAATTCTATAAATACCAAGGTCGGAAATAAACGTGGCTTTTTTGCCTTGGATATCTCAGCGTGTGAGTTTTGTTCATTTCGTGTTGTTTTGCAACACTCTACCAAGACCAAAACCCTAAAACCTCCCATCACTTCAACTCACTTGAGTTGAGGCATTAACATAAATTTCATACGGCTTTTCAACTGCAAAAAACGGGCTGGGAAAGAATAGAAAAAAGGCCCAGACATACTGTTTGTCCTTCAATTGCTGCTCTCTGCCTGCCCAAGACATCTTGGAGCTGAGTAAAATGCTGGATGAAGGACACCACCTCGGCCTGGAAGCGCTGGGTGTGCACGTACTGGACAGAGGCCATCCGCAGGGTGACATGCATGTCACACTCCCTCTGCAGCAGAGGGTCTGGCCTCCCATACCTGTGAGAAGGGGTGAAAGTAAAATTTACCAATCTTAGCTACATTTTAGAAGCAGCACTAGACATTTTGCTGCATTCAAATTAGTAATATAGAGGATTCTGTGGAAACCCAGGGCACAGGAATATTTCTGTGTCTGCTCTGGGGTGCCCTGACCCCCAGGGCAGCACTGACTCTGACCCTCATCCATGGAGAAAGTTTCCCAGACTTCAAGAGAGACTGGAACCCACAAAAGTGTGAAATAGATTATAGAGAGCAGTGCAGGTGTGTCACTGGGTGAGAAATTGAGGGTTTGGGATTTTTAGGATGTTGTGGATGGCAGCAAGGTGGAGGGCACAGGGTGCTGTCCTGGGTTTCTTCTTCCTGCTTCTTCTTCCTCCTTCTCCATGGGTTTGGGTGGCATTTTGTAATTGGGCTGAAAAGTCTGCACTGCAGCTCTGTGGGATCAGTTCTTGGGTTAAAAGGGAAAATAATCCAGGTGTCAGCTCTTAATTGGATAGTTTAGTCTCACAAGCCCTTGGACCAAGAGATTGTTGGGCATTTTGTGCCTTGTAATGAAAAGCTGCTGAACTCCCAGCAGTGAGGCTGTTTGACTGATAAGAAATAATAAACACCTGAGTGTGAGCATGAACTGCTGTCTCAGTGCCTTCAGTCCAGACCCAGAGACACCCACAAGTGGGACCCCCACAGCTGGTGGCCCTTGTGAGAACTGAACTCAGATTATGAGACTGATCCAGCCCCAGGACAGATTCCACTGACCTTCACAGCATGGAATCAACACTATTTCATTTGCAGACATGAAAAATGTGTTTTGTATTAATCACTTCTAAATTTTTTACATTTTAGTGATGCTGAGTTTTAACTAAGCAAGTAGAAATATTCTGTATTTGGAATGTACCTTTAATCTCTGCACACCAGTTAGACCTTTGGTGATTTTATATCAGAACAGTGGCTTTTAAGGTAACTACTCCACTGCAGGATAATGTGTGCATTCAATTCTAAATCAGTGTGCTGTCATATTTGAAATTAATTCCATAACATCACTTGGTTAATTTCTATTCTGACTAATTAATTGGAAAAACAGGAAACATCACAAGATAAGACCTATTCCTTAAAACGTAACAAAGAAATTCAAATTTACATGATGATAAAAACAAACTCCTTATTCCAAAATCAAGAAGCAATAGAAAACCTATTTCATCAATTGAAAACATCTTCCAGCTTTATAAAAAGAACTGTTTTAGCTAGGAACAAACTATCATATAAATACTTCCAAGAACACTTTTAGAGGTAAATAAAAAACTAACTTTCCTTTTCCATTTCTTCATACATTGCAAGACAAAGATAAGATAAAAATCTTAAATTTATAACTGAAAATATTCTAAGTCCCACTTAAGTCCCAAGAGGCCAAAGCAGAATCACACAGCCCTGAGAGTTGTGGGCTTGGGTTTTCTGGGTTTGTTCAACTTTTGGGGTTTTTTGGAGGAAGGTTGGAAGTTAATGGAGTAACAGGCTAATATTGAGTAACAAAAAGTTTAAATTCATACTTAAAGATTTTAAAAATGAGTGCCTCTTCACCACTTGTAGTGAAACGTTCTCTGTAAAATTCTCCATGAGATGTAAGATCACTTAAGGACAGACTTCCAATACTTCCCTGCAAGGCTAAATCTCCCTCTGGAAAACAAAGCAAAGACAATCAGGATCCTCAAACACAGATCAGTTACTAAACCCCAAAAGTTTCTATTAGTGGGATAGCCTCACTACAAGTAATTTAAAAAGTCAATTCATTTAAACATTAAACCTCCTGTTCAAAGAAAATAATGTGTTTCTGCTACAAAGATTGAATTAACCCACACATTACTATAGGCTTTACACACGTCATGTGATCTCACCACTTTGATTTGTGAAACTTAGATACAATTACTTTTTTTCCTCTAGAACAGTAATAAAAACTATTGTTCTACTCTGTGAAAGTGAAGTATTAAAATCAGAGCCAATCACAGCTAAAATGATGAAAGGTTTGACAACTTTCAAAGGAGGCATGTCATGACTTAAAATAAACCCTAAAAAAGCAAAGGAAGAAGCAGTGGGAGAATGTACATTTTGCCCAGAAAAAACACACAAACCCCACTGAGCACCAAAACATTTAAAATCATAATTCCAGTGCACATTTTACTCATGTGCACTCATTTTATTTTAAGCTGTGAACAACCTGAGCCCCTCAATCTACTCACCAGTCACTTCCAGGTGAGCTGCAAGTTTTGCCACACTGGCTTTAGCAAGCTCACTGGTTGTCTTATTCAGGACTAAGGATAAAGAATGGACCTGGTCAAACAAAACAGGAACAAATTGGTATGAAAAACATGACTTCACAGCTTGAACATCTTGTTTAGCTTTTTTCCAAGACAACTGCACTGCAATACACGAATGACAAAGAACAATTATCTGACTGGGAGACACTGAATGAGAGCAACATTTTTCCTGCCTTGTTTGCACATTAATGGGTCTCCCAAGCAATTCAGAATGATCAGACCAAGAACAAATCCCAGCACTTCTACCTTCATCTTCTCTTTTGTCACATGTAAGTTAAACTTCAGGGCCTCTGGGGAAAGACTATATCATATACACATACAACATGTGTTTTTAAAAAACATCTTTATACATATAGATGTATAAACATCTATTGATATATATTTATAAAATATAGACTTTTTGTATAAATAAACTCCACAGTACCTAGAACAGCACAGTGCCAATTGCAGCACTTTAGGTCTTTAATATTGAAGTAACCTTTTCTTTCAAGAGAGGGTCACAGAGCAAGGGAGCCAAGCATTTTGCAAATGTTCTGCTTTTCTATAACCCCTTTTTTTTTAAACTCCATCTACATACATTTTAATTCTGTTTCTGCATTTATGCACACTCCCCACCAGAAAAATAAAACACCTGATGTAAATGTCACCTTAAGTTCCTATAAACCAGATGCTTTATGACAGACAATCCAATTACTGTTTTCCATGTCAAGTATACCTTTAGATCCAGCTTAGTGTTTACAGGCTCTTGGACTTGAGAAGCTGACAAGGAATTTATTTCTGCTTTGATTGTCTGCTGAGTATCTTCAGGCTGCGGCTTCATAGCATGGTTATCAGCAGTGGATCCAATCCCAAAGAAATCCAATATTACTACCCAAGTTTGCAAAGTAATTAACACATCTAGACAATTAAAATCAACATCTACACTACGGTTAATTTTGTTATAGCGAGAGGAAAATTCAGGGTGTTTCCTATCCACTAGAAATATATTGATATGAACTAATGAATCATCAAAGTTACTTTTTCCACAGGGCAACTTGGATCTGTCTGCTGATGGAGAAGGAGGTGGAGTCAGAGGATACTCAGAATCAGCATCTTCTTTTTGCTTCTTACGGGAGGCACAAACTGGTCTTTGGTACAGCTGAAAGACATTAGGTGCTTCTTCCATATGGGAAGGGAGGGAACGTGGCATATCTGGATATTCTGCATTGGACACTGAGGGACAGGACTGTGAAAGATATTCCTTATGGGCTAAACTGGATGGTTTGGGTGCTCCATGGGACACCATGAGGTTCTTATACTTAGAGTCTGGTTTCTTTTCCAAGAGATCTTCCATCAGCAGGGAACGCAAGGCAATCTGAATGGACAAGGTCTGAGGGTGATCTTTGGCAAACTCAACATCAAAATCCTGAAACTTAAGGCTGACAAGACCTTGTGCCCCAAGTGTGAGATCACCACTTAACTGAACCTGGAGCTCTGAGATGTGAAAGTTTGCTTGAATTTGAGTAAAAGATTTTGTTTCCCTGATAGCTAAGGGCTTGTTTGGAACAGAATTAAAACTGGAGTGGCTGAATAAGCCATTCTCCTTCCGTTCACTCAAGAATTCTGTGCCTGTACTATGAAGTGATGCTGAAGGAGAGCTAATACTAGTTGGAGATACAGAAGTGGCTGAAAATTTGTTCAAGTCTTCACTGTAAATTAAATTATCCAGAGTCTGAAGGACTTGTTCATATACATGTTTTGCTAACACCACCTACAATGCAGAGAAAAGAAACAATCATCACATTGGAGCTTTCTATATTCATGGAATCAATACATATATTCTAAAACTTGTAAGTGGAATTTCAAATCACACACATTTTAAGTTCATCCAAAATAATAATAAAAACAATAAATAAAATAAAATAAAATTATAATAATAATAACAATAATAAAAATAACAACACAAAACAAGGTACAATGCAAAACTGAAGCAAAATAGTTCTTCTGTATGAGCTCTGGAAGATGACATCACCCAGAAACACATGGGATGGGATCCTAGAAGAGGATCCCTTGATTCCTGGGCAAAAACCATCCACACAGAATTAGTTAAAAATAATTCACCTCCTGAGCTTACACAGTAATATATGAAACAAATATTCTATGTAGCCATTATAGTTTGTCTCCTGAGCATTAGAAGTTCCAGTTTTCTCTATTTAAAGCCTCTGCTCTTGCACAGATTTCTTCAAGGTAATGGCATATTAATTCTTAGTTTCAACTACAACTGCAAATAAACTTGTTTGGACAGCGTCATTTGGATAGTGACACATTTACTTTTCCTTCTCTGTTCAAGATAAGCAAAAGTTATACTAATTTATAAATATGTCTAAAATGTCCCCAAACAAGGTTAAATATTGCTCATTATTATTGACTTAAGACTGTCTCTTCTAACCATGTCTATAAGGATCTGATTTCTAAACTACCAACATGTTAAACCTGAAGATACTGGCCTGAAAAATACTTATCTTCTATGCAGGGAAACATTTTTACATTGATAGAGGAAATACTACATTTCTGTACCTGAAGAGGGTTCACAAATTTCCCTTCAATTTTCATAATGCTTGATATTCCCAAGTCTTCATTACACAGAGGAAAAGTTAAATCCAAATCTTTCTCTAGTGGTATCTTTTCCAATTTAAACTGGATCGTGGTGTTATTCAGAATGTGGAAAGCTTTAAGAGAAAGTGAAATTAAAACAACATTAGAGTAAGTGAACTGATTAGCCCATAAATACTGTATGGAAGAGATAACACAGGAGCTACTGAACTTGCTCAGAATCTGAGCAACACTCGACCCAGGTTTTATGGTTATGCTTTGCTCAATTTCTGCTTAAAAGGCACTATACATTTTTGCTTAGGAGACCAAAAATGGATATAAATACAATAAGTAACCCATTATCATTAAAACTGGCCAATCTGTTTTAGTAGGATGGATGAAGCAGAATATACAGTCAATACACATTTTTAACACATATACTACTCATACTATAATAATTAAGACTCCCCTGATTAACATACCATGACCTTTATGCAATGATTCAAAGAAGTCATGACGAGTAAAATGAGGTTCTTCCTGGCTGTTAATGCTGGCAGGACCTGATGAAGAATGTGGCCCACGGGGTATCCCACTTGCAGGCTCCTTCTTGTTTGCAGACTGACTACTATTTAATGAATACATCTTAATATCTTTAATTTCAACTTGCAGCCTATCACTTGTAGACTCATCCTCTCCTGGTACAAAATTCTGAATAGATATTTGTCCTAGATGACCTACAAGCAGTTCAGAGCTACCAGGCTTTCGAGGTATGGAGACAATTGGGGATTCAATGTTTACATTTAATATAAGCTTGATAGTATCAGCTTTGAGGGACTGTGATCCAAATGTGCCACCTTCATTATCTTCTGCACTGGCAACATCTCTTGATCGTGGTGTGGTATCAAACAAAGAAACCATTTCACTGTATTCAGCAGTTTTAGTTGCCAAGACTGTTGTAACTTTTGAAGCTGCACTTTTCAACATGCTGCGGAAATTCTCTTCCAGCTCATCCATGGTCAAAGTCAGCTCTTTCAAAAATTTGGCTGAGTGGTTGTAGTGTAAGGAGGCCATTTTGAGGTTGAGAGAACACTCCTCTTTTGACTTTTCTGTGAAAGTGAAACTTAAAGCATCTGGAAGGCTATTTCCATCATCAAGCCTAAAGAGTAAAGATTCAAAGCAATTTACATCGCCGTTGAGATTTTCACACCTCCCTGTGTTCCCTATGCTCACCACGTACTGGTTCTTTGCATTGTCCTCAATCAGATCCATAAGGTGAAGGCATCCAAGAGAGCCATTCACATCCAGTTTACTACACATGGAGACATTGACTTTGGTGCCACCAATACTGGCTGTTGCTATTTTTCTGCCATATTTTTCTCCATTTGTCATGGCAACTGTCCTGAGGAGGAGTACATTTAACCAGTGGATATCAACTGCTACCTCTGTGTTCTGTGCATAAGTAGACTGGAATGTTTCCTGTTCCCTCCAATCTCTCTCCAAGTCAGCTATTAAAGGCTGAGGACTAGAATCTTCTTTCTCCTTGGGGAAAGATTTCTGGAGAAACCCAATCAGTTCAACAATAGTCTCTGGGTTAAGGATGATATCCAGGTTGTTCACCTGTAAAGAAATCACCTGCAGACTGCTATCCAAGTTCATCGATGGGCATTCTGCACTCACAAACTGATACTCCAATTTTATCAAGGACTCTTGATCTTTTCCATTGTTACTGGTTGAGGTGTTGGAGGGTGTACTGCATCTTTCTGACAAACCAGCAACATCAATGGGATGTGTATCTTGAGCTCCAGAGACTGGGGACTGAGCCCTGCTGTCTCGAAGACTTCCTGTTGGTACACAAAAGCTCAAGTTCTTATGAGAAGCCATCAAAAGATCAAAATCTGTTCCATATGTTTGCATAGTATCAACCAGTAACAGGCCATGGACAGTCAGGGACACCTCTGCATCATAAGGCCTTTTCACAAAATGGGCATTGGTGCCAAAAACCTTGAGCACAGAGATGTATCTCCCATTACTCTCAACACCCAACTGCATACAGTTGACTTTGAACTCAGCCAAAAGCAGCTGGGATTCAACAAGAACTTCCCGGGTATGCTGCTCGAGCATGACAACACTCTGGGTCAGATTCATTACAGAATCATGCAAACTGCCAAACTGGTCAACCTCTGCAAAAATCTTGTCTTTCCCTAAATGCAGGGCATCTGAAGACTTAGCTTCAGATGTACTCAGCTGTGTCAAACAGTTCCTCAAAGCCAGCATTTTGTCTTCATTGATGTGGATTTTCAAGTCTGGCAGGTTGCCTGACAAGACAGCTCCTGGGTATTTTGGGTCAGATGTGTATATCAGTCTGTGCTCCAGCTGCAGGTGAACATTGAATTTTTCCACCACATGAGTTGGACCCACATCACTATCCTGAACGTGTTTCCAGTTGTCCTTCACTCGGCCCACCATGATCTGAAGGTCCATAAAAGAAAGTGTGTATCTCTCATACATTTTTTTACTCATTAAGTGTGCCTGTAGCTGCTCTTCACTTATTTCTACTCCAGTAAACTCAGACATTTTGATGCCACTATTGGTGCTGGATTCTGGTGGTGGAGTATTGGGAGGAGTTGCAAGAGGTGTTTTATATTCTTCATCACTCAAGTCATTGACTTCTGAAGAAATGGCACCTGCACTCCTCTCAGAATCTTCTGTGGATTAAAAAAACAGTAAACAAACAAATAAACAAACCTATTCTTCTCCCTTCTCAGATGTCTCCTATGATTATCTGACCATCCTGTCTGAAGTTCCATTTTTTTAACACAAAGCACATCTGGTACTGTCCTTGCCTCCTTCCACTGTCACTTCCTTTTTCCTCAACAAGAAACCTACTATACTTCTACATTCACAAAGGTGTCAGTCACAACGTAGTACAGAAGCTATTAAAATACACTATTGTGTCATTTTTAACCCACTTACTGCAAAATTTACTTTTGATCAAGTTGTCAAAAAAAGAACCCATTACTCTGCCCACACAATTCTTCTGATCCTCAAAACCAAATGAAAGGTAAGAGCTACTTAACTACAGTATTTTTATCAGAGCTACTTAACTACAGTATTTTTATCACCATCAGGTTTTATCCAACTGGCTTTATTGCCTAATATTAACTTACATTTTATTATCTTAAGAAAAGGATTTTTTTCTACTTTACAAAGCAGGAACATCCCCCAAAACTTCCCTTCACTTTTTTAACCTTTTTTAAGCTCTGACTTTCTGAAAGAAGATAGAAAAGGAAAGCTGCAATAATTCTAGATCATACCTTGAGAATTTGTGAGTAATATTCTTCCCAGATCTACAACAACTAACACAGGATCCACAAATTTGAAATCATCGGGAAAGATCACCTGAGGGGCAGAGATATCAAGGCACACGGACCAGCTTTTGCTGTTTTCCTGAAAGAAGAAAGACATAATAGCCCACAAGAAAACAAACCAAAAAAAGCCATGTGAAACATCTAATCTGTCACTTTTGCTCCTCATGAGCTGTCACAAACTCCAGCCACACTCAGGTTTGGTACCTTGTTAAACCACAGACTCCCACTGTAGTCAATTAAAAAAAAACATTTTCAGCAGGTGAATACATGTCCTGCACCTCAAGCCTGGATTGACTGACAGCAAAAGGCATCTAGAACACCTCCTGGAAACTGCCCTTCTGCTCACAAAGAGCATCACACAAACAACAAACCTCACTCTTTAGAGCTCCAAGTCCTAAACCAAAAGGGTAAAAGTTTACATAAACATTCTGGGGGCAAAAAACTTACAATGAAGTCTCCAACTAATAGACGATCGATCGTTTGTCTGATTTCAGCTTTTGTCTGCATTTTCAGCTTGTTGTACTGTCTTCTGGCAGCTTCAGCCACTCTTGCTTCTAACTCAGACTGATAACCAAAACCTGCACAAGAGAGGGAAAACTCACTAGGTATAACTTTGTTCACCCTCTGTTGAATCAGAAAGAAAAAACGGAAGAAAAAAAAAAAAGAGAAAAGATTTATTTTAAATTTTAGCAGTAAAATACAGAACAGGAAAACAAAGCAGGTGAAAGTCACTGTCTGTGCCTAATCACCAGGCTGCTGCACAGAAAAAAGGAAGTATTTAAGCACAAAACAAATAATCATCCTAAAAAAATACTTCCCAATCAATTTTCTGGTCTTTCTCTGGAGGTCTACTGTCTCACAGACCTCCAGCCAGAATAGTTAAATTTGAGTAATGCAGGAAGGGTGCTAAGTATGGCCACAGAGGAAATTATGACTAAACATTAATATGTGCATGTGTAGGCAGTGGTTTTTTCTTTGCTTCATTGGTTTGTTTGTTTTAAACTTGAATATTTATGAAATAGTCTCACCTTGGGAGAAAAGATGCCACATGCAACCTTATACCAGGCAACTTGAAGCTTTTGGTATTTACCATAATCAGCAGAAAAACAACTGGTATTTCAAGAACATTTTCATGTTCCTAATGTTACTTACTGTCACTACTCATCTCCTCAGAAACTGAACAACCAAAACTGCAAAGGTGGCCACTTTACAGTGTTACAGGCTTAGGTACTAGAACCCTAAATCTTGTTGTGCTTAGAAACTTAAGGAATGAGTATGTTCAAATGTAAAAATCAAGGTCTCTCAAGAAGCTGTAACAAACGGCAGCCTTAACCTCATCAATACAAAAAAATACAACAGGAGTTAGAATACTATTTCCTCTGTATCATTACTATAGAAATACTCTTTTAATTGCTCTCTCAAAAAAACCCCATCAATTGCCAGAAGAGATTACAGAAACAAGTCCTTTCTCCTTATTTATGCTTTTTAATTTAGGGGACATGAACATCCACCATGGGGCGTAACACCAACCTGCAATTTTAAAGCAGAAGTTGCATGAGTCTAACAAAGCAAAATCCCTGATTCAATAAACAAAGAACAAAACAAGGGAACAAAACCCCCCAGACAAGACTTGGAGTATTGTTAAACTTGAACTTAAAGTGAAGATTCTTTGCTTTATAATTCTAAGAATGAAAATAAATAAAAATCAAAGACAAGAAAAGATGTAATTCCACCAACAAAACCCCAACCCCACCAAAAAAAACACAGTAAAGGTTAACCTGAGGTATGAACCCTTCCCTTGTAGAAGAAGTCTGCTACTTTCTTAATGGCTTGTGGATTGTAAATAATATTTAGAGGTCTGGTACTGACTTCCAGGCGCCTCTCAAAAGTGCTGTGGATTGGATTTCTTTCATAAAGCATCTCAAATACTGGGGCATCAGGATCTGCAACAGAATAAAAAATTAATTATAAAAAGTAGCTGTAAAAAAACCAAAACAAACAAATAAGACAAAAGCAAAAAACAACTCCCAAAGAATTTAATAACTGATTTTTAACTGGCACTACTGGGAAAGTGCAAGTGTCTAAGGATTCTTCAGTAATAGGAAAGGAAATAATATGATCAACTTCTACAATCAGCAGAATTCAATCAGTTTATAAATACAAAAACCTTTGTATAATTGGGGTTCTAATGTTGAACTTCTATTTCTTTTTAAACCAAAACAAACAGTAAGTGCAACTCCAACTGTCTTGAAATACATAATTTCTTCCTTTCTTTAAAGTCAACCTGCATGCACCTGACATCTTGAACAAAGCTTCTATGATTTTATCTTTACCACGTGCAAAAAGCATTTGCATTAATTCAAACTCTAGATACTTATTTTCAAAATTTCTGATTTGTAGGAATTATCTCATCAAACATAAAATGAAATCTTTACCAGTGTTCTGATTATTCATTTCTGAGGACAAACTTTGGAGTCCAAAGGAAGACATGCAGCCAACCTCTTTTTGCTAGTAAGAATTTAAAAGAAAAAGACTGTTTAGATAAAATCAACCAAGCCACCTGATAAATACAAAAGTCTTTCCTGTTGAACTATATGTACAGTCTGAGATTATTAGATGCATTTTTTCCCCTGACATGGTCAAGCAAAAGAAGGCAATATGACTAAGCAGCAAACACTCCCCACTCCTGCAGCAGACAGGCAGAATTCTGAAATGCAAACTGCAGTCAGTACAAAGTACAAAATACATGGGAAACCTTCATGGCTGTAGATTTAAATTTTGTTCACTCAGAGGAGAACTTTGAAATCTTTTCTAGAATTCATCTGTGCATTTAGCTTACCAGCATACAGGTACAGGACCATTACTTGGGCCACATAGCTTTATGGAAAAGAAAAATCACCAATTAAGCAGCAATGCTGGTTGTTCCAAAAATCAGATATTGTTCAAAAAATTATCTTCTTTTCAACACATAAAACTGAAAGGTTGAAGTCACAAGCATACAGTAAAGTAGAATAAAATATGAAGAGTTCTACAAATGCATTTGGAAAGAGAGGGGAAAAAGTAAATTCAACAGGTGGAAACTTCTCCTCAAGACTTTTGTTTTCCCTTTCTGGGATAAATGTTTTGAGTTTTGGAGTATGGCTATTTTCATACACAATTATGCATCCCACATACTAACTTATAGGGGTTTTGTCACCTACAGGATTTGGAAAAACAAGAACAGGAAATATGGTCCCTTCTGTTGCCAAATCCCTCAGGAAAAGACCACCAAGCTGAACTTTGAGAAGGGAAGACTTTCTGCGAGGAAGGGATTCTGCCAAGACCTTTACACCTGGAATAGAAATACATAAAATTATTCTCTTTCTTTTAGTACAGCATACATTTTATTTAAATTTTACAAATAAAAATTACTGTCCAACAAACAAGTATTTTAGAGGTCTTTATTTATATTTATTTTTACTAAAAAATTTAACATGGAAATTTTTTATATAGTACAATGATTGTGAGGCAGCTCTCCTCTTTTTTAAGAACAGAAATGGGCTTAATACCTGAAAACTCCAGCTGCATAAAAGCAGTCTCTTCAGCATGCAACACCTTTTTCTTCCTATGCAAGAGAGTGAAAGAGCCACCCTGCAGCTGTAGATTTAATTTAGCAAAAACATGATCTCTCTTGGTAAAGGTATTCATGCTGGAAGCATCTGCAGCAGGATCAAAAAATTCATCCGTGCCTAATAAAAAACAAAACCAACACATTAAATAAATTAAGTTTCTGGAGGGCTACTAAAGAACAAGAAAGTTCCTATGAATATGAAAATACAGATTTCTCTAGTTCTTGGGGGGGGGGGGAAATAGAAACAAAATTTAGAGCAGATAGACCCTTTTCCTTAAAAAAAAAAAAGAATATTCCACGAAATTCTACGTCAATCAAGATAAGGCAAGCCTGAATTTACAAAGACCCAAAAACCCAGCACTAATCCCATTACACCCAGTCACATGACCCACACATACACTTGAACAGAAGAAGTCCCAAAGCCCTTTGCCATAAATGACAGCAACAGTGAAAACAAATCTATTCCCTGTATTGCTTTGGAACTAAGCAGGAAGCCAGGCACTGACACACTGCCCAGGTTGCTCAGCTTTAGGCAGGCTCTGCTGCCAGGGCACATCAGCTGGCAGAGAATCCTTTAACATACCAGCCCAGAGCTCTTCCTGCCCACCTGGAGCAGGTATCAAACCAAGGGAGCAAGCCCTGTGTTTCCATACCCAGTATGTCTTCTGGATTCCACTGCTCCTTGGGGTCTGGCAGCAGCCCTTCAAAAGGTTCACCTTCATATGTCTGCTGAGCATATCCATACCAGCCTCCCCAGCCAGGAAACCAGGACTGCAGGTACTGCAGCATGCCAGAGCTGCTGTCACGGGTGGGCTCTGCTGGAGGGGAACCTCCAATGGAATCAGGCAAGGGCTCTTTAACACTCTGTTTGAACATTCAGGACATACATGTTACTGCTGCTGAGTGAAAGAGTGTCACCAGTGTACAAAAACCACCACAATAAACACACAATTTCATCTCCTATTTACTCAGCAGTCCAGCAGTGATATTCTCAATCAATATTCAGCCCAGAGGAGAGCAGCAGCAAAGAAGTAACAAACATATCATCACTTAACAGCATATTCATCTAAAAATATGCATGTGATTATGCACATATGAAGCCATAGGTCACCATTTAAATCTTAGTCTAGAAACACTAAACCAAAGAAGTCATTTGACACCATAAAATACAGCTCTACCTTTTAGCATTTCTATTTGCAAGAGATTATGTTGTGGTGTTAGGGAAATTAGCCCATATTTAATGAAGTGTGTTCCCCAAGCTATTTCCATGAGGCTCACTTCTATCACGTGCTTATTTTGGGAAAATATTAATTACAGGCCTTCATCTCCACTCTCTGTTTTTAAGATGGAGAGTGGAATTGATTTTCTGACCCTGTAGACTGGGATTTTCCACATGAACAAATTCAGAACCCAGCTGAGGTGGGGAAATACTGAAAGAGAATTGGGCAAAGCTCTACCTCTACACTGACTCATGGATGGTAGCCAATGCTCTGTGGGGATGGCTGGAGAGGTGGAAAGAGGCTAATTGGCAGCATAGAGGAAAACCAATTTGAGTTTTCCTGACCTAGAACTCTGGCAAGTTTCCTGCTGTGGAGCATCACCATATGGCAAGACAAGATTACACTGTGCAAGTGACACAACAGCAAAAACTGCAGGAACTGAGCATTTCTGCAATTTTAGCATTAATGCCACACTTCTAAATCAATGAAAATACATCCTCAGGCTCTCCAGCAGAACAATACCTCAGATAATCACTTAAAGATTCCAAATATTACCCAGTACAGAGAATGTTCTCACCTCAGCTAAATCATGAAATTTATTATGGACTATCTCATACAGAACCTTCAAATCCTCATAAGTCAGCTCATCCTCAATACGATGCATTTCTGCCTGGAAAGACAAAAAAGGTAAAGTACCTGCATTAAAGGAGTACAGAATCTTGTTCACAAACATGCCAAGTACCTCTGCACTGATTTAGGGACTTGTAGAAAAAACTAAGATGGCATTAATGATCATATCAAAGTGCCTCAGCACATGAAAATTAATTAAAGTCATGTAGGCAATTGTAACACTGACATTCCCCTGAATTATAAATAAAGCTTACTTGCATTGCAAAATACACTATTTTAGCACTGTAAAAACATTCACAACTGTATCCTCCTATTAAAAATAAGAAGCAAGATTTGCAGCACAAAAATTAAACCAGGGAAAATAAATTGATTTAAGAGAATGCCTTGCTTAGCCAGGAGCAAAAAAAGCTTCTGTCTTGAGTAAAGAAGGTGGAGGAAATGAACTGGGTAAATTAGGACAATGGAGTATTCATAGTCAGTTACTCAGACATGTTGTCTTCTTTGTACTGATTAGCAAGTTGTTTGAGGGAACTGATGATTCACCCAAGTCTAAAAAATCTATCATGAAACAGCAAAGCAAAAGACATTTTTCTAGTCCACTGCCATTACCCTTGTTACATTTCACAGTTCTGCTGAACACAGTATGTGCTCTGTAAGACCTGGCTTTGCCAAGTACTGTAAAAATTTTCTGTACATTAAGATACTCCTACAGTTCATACTCAATTAACAAAAGTAAGGATTACATACAACTTAAAAGTATCAACAGAATTCCTTAAATCCTTTAACACAGGTGTGGTACAAGGTGGCCTGAACTGATTGGAAGAAAAAGTCCCAATATACCTAAAGATAAAAAAGCAGCTAATTATAGTTCATGAGTTTTTTTCTTTCTGAAGTAGGTCACAGGTTCATTATTAGGGGCACTAAATTCTTCATCCTCAAATAAACTTGGCAAAACAAAACTAATAAACAATCCCAACTATCAAATAGCCACAATTTTCCCCAATTATCTACCCAAGCATATGGGCAGACACATTTCTGGTACTTAAATACCTTTTGGATCTACAGAGAACATGAGTTAAGAAAGCATTTTACCAACTGTCACAGGCATTCTACAGCAGTTAATGCTATTTTTAGTGAACACTGCTTACAGATCAAAAACCAGACAGCTTTTTGCAGTGCAAAACAAAAACACATGAGGCCTGCATCTCACACATCTCCCACAAGCCCAGGTCTCTTCATTAAAATCTCAGCTGCAGTCAGCAGACAGTTCAGTGAAAACGGCCTGCAGGACAACTGAAGATGTCTCTTAACTCGTGCAGGTTTTAAACATGAAAAGATGAAACAGACCAAGTTTGTTTGTTTGTCATATCATTAGCCATCACTCTAGAAGAAACTCAAGTCTAAATACCTGGTCAGCAGCAGACAGTGGTTCCCCCTTCAGCTTGCTGTAGTACATGTCTGTGTAGGACACGGCGTCCCGGGCCCGATGCAGCGCAAATGCCCAGGTGGAACGCTGCCTCTGCTCCCTGATCTCCCAAAGATTTGCATTCAGGGCAAAGATCCACCATTCCCGGCAGCTGAAACAATTTTCAATTACTGTAGTATCAGTATTGCATTAAAAAAACCTAAGGCAAGTGCATGTCCAACTGGTGAAAGGTCCAGGAGACCAGTGCAAAGCAGTGGGCCAGCAGCCAGGGAAAGCAGCAGCACTGGAGCCAGCACAGATGGGCTGGTCCTACAGACTGTACAGGACAGCGCTCCCCAAGGCCCTGCCACTCCACTGGGATTCAGTCCAGCTGCCACACAGCAGGCACAGACAACAAAATTTAGAGTTACACAGACTGGATTGAAAGCCTCAGGTAAGGATAATTTTACATTTGAATTACATCTGAATATTTTTAACTGATTTCTGAGGTAGGGAACAAAACATGAAACCTGAATCTGTAACATTTGATTATTACGTGCATTTTTGTATTTCTCTCATTCTAGTTTTTCTAATACAACTGACAACACCACATATGGAGATGTACTTACTTTTCTGTTACTGTAACCTTTGGTTTCCACTTCCTGTATTTAAGCTGTCGTTCCTTTCTATCCAGTTCCTTTAAAAATCCTATGATCTGCTGATACTGCATCTTTTAATGAAACAACACACAGATCAATGAGATGGTGCTGGAGTGTTTTCCCAAGAAAAAAGGAGAGGAAAAAAACCCAGCCAAAAACCCAACCACAGATTTGGTTTACTGGCAGCAATGGCCTGTACACGGTGCAGAATTAATGTTAGTTCACAATTTTGTTCCCCAGTGTGACATATCTTCTCCCAGCCACTAGCAGTTCATGTTTGACATTCCATTTATGGCTTTATTTACAAATACACAGAATGAAATCTTCCTTGTCAGGTTATCAACATCAACTGCTTTTGTACATCGTACAGACCAACCCCCCCCCCCAACATGCACCCTTCCTATTACTACAATAAACAGACAACAATTTAATTCTTTTTGCAATAATCAGTTTCATTAAATAAATGAGTAATTCCGAATGCTTGACTTTAGAGCAACTTATTCAATATATCTCTTTGAGCTGCCTCTCAAAGAAAATCTTTCCGAGAGTATTAATGCTCAGAGTAATTAATATTAATAATTATTAATGCAGAGAGTGTTTATGCTACAATCACAGCATTTAAATTGTCACAAACACTGGCACAGTTTTATGATACCTGTTCCAGTTACTGGCAGGTAAAAGGTTGGTATTTACCTGGGAAAGCTTCAGGGGTATTGTCTCCAGCTGAATGTCACATTCCAGCCGTGGAGTGTGTCGGGACCTTAAAGGCTCCTTAGAACAATTTCTCTTGAGAAGAGCAGAAGTGCAGACAGGCTCCATGATGTAATTGTGATCACGACTTTCCATGCTTCTATCCATTGCTTCCTGGGGGTTACAAGCAAATTACTCTCTAAGAAGTGAGGGTACAACAGTCATTAGGATGCACTGGTTTCATGTACTGGAATGTATTATTAGCAGGCCAGTCCATTGGAAGAAAACTTCTTGAACATTTTCTCTCTTCAAAAGCAAAACAAGCTATTTCATAGCACAGCCTTTGTGGGTTGCACATGTACCCTATCAGTAAAGCATGAAACCATAGACTTCTTTTGCTCTTAAGAGACCTGATCCAATAAATTCTACATCAATCAGGTCTGCAGAAAGGAGACTAACAACAACCTCTCTTTCATACGCAAAACCTCTTTCACGTACCTGTAGCTGACCAGGAGGCAGGTCACCCAGTAAAGTGCAACTGGTATCCCAATAAACACTGAAATCAGCAACTTCCATCTGTTTTTTCCGCATCAGCTTCTCCACCTGCAGTAGAAGTGGAGTAAAGTTAAGATCAGACACCACGTGCCATGTAGTTTTTAGTTCATACCCAATAAAAAGCATAAAATGCACAGAGTCAATTTATTACAACAACCAAAAAAGATTTTTAAAATGCTGTATTTTTTTTTTTATATTTGCTAGCACCCATAAAATGCAGCATCCCATCTGAGCTGCTCTTGTACACACAAGTTGCACTTACTGGTTCAAACACTGCATTTTGCATTGAGACATTTTTGATGCAGATGCCAAATGCAAATGGCTGCGAGGGATTTGTGACACCATCCTCAAACCTCAAATGCACATCCTGGATTTTTAACTGGACAGAAAAAAAAACATTACTAGAGATATACTATTTAAATCATTATAGCAAACAGTAGTATTAATACCCACTAATGCTGGAACAATTGAACATTTAATTTCTGCAATTTTCCAACAAATTTCTACTAGATATTTACCCTAACAGAAACCCTATTCCTCATTTCTTATTGTACTCCCTGGTTCTACCTTCTCCTCAGATACCATCACTCCCTGCCCTTTTCCCCATAAATGAGTCACTTTCACAATACACTGTACTTTTTTTTGCTATCCTACAATTATTCTCCATTTTAAAGGCAAATGTGTAACTGCCAAGCCCTCAAAAACAAAGACTTACTTCAATGTTTTCTACAATTCTCGTGACTACAGATGCAGTAACTGAGTACCAGTAAGACTCCCCTTTCTGTTGTTGTTCTTTCTGAAAGAGGAAACAGGGATAAGCATTACTAACCACTGTAACACCTGGTAAGGAGACAATATACTTTGTTACACTGAAATCACTGTTAACAGGGAGAAAGAAAAACTAAACAAGTTAACTAAAGATATTTATGGATCTCTGAAATATGTGGGACATAGGACATAATGGTGAGGGGTGGTAGGACAGAAATTATACTATGTCAGCATATGGAAATCAAATTCTAACTCCATTTCCTGTGTGCTTGTTCTGTCTCTTGTTAGGAGACTTAAATACAATCCATCCACCACTGAGGTGTCTTCATCATGAAACACAACTGTGACTCACCTTCCATTTTTCTTCAAGTGCCAGCAGAAGGGCTTTCTTGTGCTCTCTCTCTTGCAACTTTTCCCTTTCCTCATCAAACTCTTCTCTTTTTTCTGGTGCACCAATTAAGTGCAGTTTTGAGACAGATATCACCCATGGATCCACATGTGGACGATAAAAAGGGATCTGTAGTGTTATTTTGCCAATGAAACCTGAATTAACAAAACAGAAACACTATCAGATTGCTGTGAAAGTTTACTTTATCAACCTTGAAAATCCCCAAAGAAAAAGTGGTATAAGAAACAAACGAGCTAAAAGAGAAATAACCAAAAAATCAGGCTACCTCATCTGTTCAAGCCTCTGGCTCACAGGTCCTCTAAAACATGCAATACCTCCTGTTTAGAAAATATCTGTCCTGCACACACAAGCAAAATACAAACCTGCCTTTACTTCAAATGGTAATTCCAGCTCCTTTAAGGCATCTTTTTTTAGTGGCAAGTTTTCCAATTCAACAGCACCTATACAAAGCAGAAGAAAAAGACAAGTCTGCTAAACAAAACCATGTGAAAGAAAGCCAACTTGAACACTGTAAACCTAAAACAACTGGAATTGTTTTTTTAAAAAATTAAATGGGATTTAATAAGAACAGCCAACCTATCACTTCAGGGTGTGTTAAGATCACAGTGGTTACTTAATACACTTGTTAATTTTCCAGTGTCATGTGCTCAAACCATTTCATGATGTCATCCAGAAGCAATCATCTGTGGGGTTTTAGAACTGAACTTCGTTGTAGCCACAGACAAAACCTCTCCCTACTGTCTTTTCAAAAGAGATACTTATTTTCTTAGTATTGTGACAAGCACACACAGAAAAGCCTTGGAGTATTACAAAACATTCTCACCAGAAGCAGCAGATAACAGCAGCAAAGGGTGAACAGAAAGCATTGATTTGAGGACTCTGTACAAAGTACAAAACTCATGGATGCAGCATGACACAAACCAGAGTACAGGGGAGCACCAATGAGCACTAGAAGGTAAGAGGCTGCAGGACACTTCCTGCCATGGTCCCTAGACAGGCAAGTTACTGAACACTATCAAGAAAAAACGACATAAATTCAACATGCTAAGGTAGCTAAGCATACTTTTGAAAATTTTATGTAAATTGGTTTAAGACTGTTGATAAAGAGCAAAGAATACAAGATCATTTACTGTTCATTATAAAGTTCTAGTACCAAACTCTGTATTAAAAGGGTTTATATAGATATTAAACACACTATTAAGTGATTATTTCTATTCCACCTTCTAGTTGTCACACAAAAAAATAACACTTTTCTAAATCAGAATATGAAAGCAGTACAGAAGATAGCACAAAGCCTCCCTCACCCTTTAGAAGTGCCACTGAAAGTTGGTCTGTGTTCAGGTTATTGACATATTTGCCCAGGTAGGTGTTGAGGACCCAGGCTACCAATCCTTCCAACATGACTGTCCTGGAAGAAGAAAACTAATGCTTTTCTGTCATTTTTTGGATTTCTCTTCCATAATTAGTCTCAGTCTGAAAGAAAAAAACAAGAAAATTATTGTCTGAAATATACACACTCAGCAGAGCTGACATCACAGTCACTTCAATTCTTACTTGATCTATCTAAAGAGAACTAAAAGCACTAAGGATGACTTCTACCTTAAAAAGCTTTATCCTATGCCCTTTAAATGTGAAATCAGCTTCACAGAGAGATTTGCACATAAAGTTCATCTTTCCATCCTTCTTCCAACTAAAACATTACTTTTTTGGTGCAATAATCAACACAGCAAATCCACAATCCTCCTCCAGAAAAGGAAAGGACAAAACATTGATCTGAAGTTTGCACTGGCCTCCCTGACCTCTGCCACCAACATTGTCACCATGCTAGGTTTGGCAGCCTGCTCTGAAGTAACAGCCTGAAGCCTTCTGTGTTTTTGTAGAATTCTTACATGACATCTGTGAAGCAACTCACCCTACTCAAACCCCTTTTTGGGAGAGCGTGTGTGTGGGCAGTAATCAGATACAAGCCCCAAAAATAGCTCATCAACAGTTCCTGCAACAGGTTTTCAAAGTGGCAGCAGAGATTATTGCACTGAAGAGGGAAAAAGCTACACTGGTCACACTCCAGAACATTTCCCTTCACTCTCCTCCAGTCACTTCTGTTTCACCTCTGTGGCAATCAGGGTATTAAAATCCCAAAGTCCCTGTTCAGCTTTTTAACCACTGAATTGCAAAACTACTCATAGCTCTTGCAAGGGCGGGGTGAAGCCTGGACCAGTAAGGAAAAAAGCATGCAGGCCATTCCTTGAGATTAGAAAGGAATAAATGTCTTGATTTTGTGTTTAAAAAACTCTCCCAATCCCATACACCTGCCTAAACCCTTGAATTCTACAC
Organism: Haemorhous mexicanus; assembly: GCF_027477595.1. NCBI lineage: Eukaryota > Metazoa > Chordata > Aves > Passeriformes > Fringillidae > Haemorhous > Haemorhous mexicanus. Next base: position 3,474,417 of record NC_082363.1, on the reverse strand, counting down.
AGTAGAAAAAGCAAGATACATCTTCTATTTACAGCTGACAACAGAAGGGAACAACAGCTTCAAGAGTCACATTTTAAACTTTAAACTAAGATTTAGAGTTTTTTCATTATGAGATTTGCTTGATTTTAGCCAGCCCCATTTAAACTTTTCTTTCTTTCTTAAAAAGGCAGTGAAAATATTTAACTAATAGTTAAATTAAATAACCAGAACTAAGCAAGCAATGACAGGCTTTTTCTAAAGGCTGAAAGTGAAACTGTGCTGTCCTGAAGAATGAAACAGAAAACAGCACAGGCAAGTTCGATTCAACTCAGTCATATGACTTCTTATAAAACGTGTTTTAACAGTTTTGCCTTTGTAAAATTTCTCAACAATTTTCAAAAACAATGCTATTGTTCTACATAATAAAGACTAAGCATTTGTGCTCTTGGGCCACCAGCTTATATTATAGGTTTTTATTCTAATAATAATGACAAGATCAAACAAAAGTACATACAGTCATCTTTGTTACATGGTCATTAAAAAAAAAAAAGTCAATAAGAGAAGGAATCTGCAGGTGTTTGGAACCAAAGCAAAGGAAAGACCTTGAAGAAACATTTAAGCACAGCAGAGGTGAGCATCCCAGTGACTGAAACCCTCTGGTGCATGAACCATGCCTGAACTCACCCTAAGAACTGCAAATGAACCTAAACTCATGGGACATAACTAACCATATACAAATCTTTCAAATGCTTTAAAGCTTTTATATTTTTAACTCTCCAATGCACTGCTGTGCCCTGGGAAGATAAATAAGGCATTTCTTTTCTATGACAATGTTTTAATTTCCTTAACACACAGGACAAGAACTGTCAGGGTGAGAACCAAAGCCCAAAGCAGGCCCTGGTTCAAAGCGAAAGAAGGATGCGATTTTCCGCAGGGGGAGACAGAGCAGGCCCCGGAGCGCCGGGGCCAGGACAGGTGCCCGGGCAGCGGTCGGAGGGGCTGGGGGTTCTTCCAGCGCCCCGTCACCCAAAACCGGGAGGGAAGGAGCCTCCGGGCCAGCGCTGAGACACGGGGTACCGGCAGCAGAGACCTGCGGGCTCGCACCGCGTGCCGAGGAGGAAGCGAAAGGTCACCTTGCCCGGCGGAGCGGGAGGGACCCCGCGGGAGCCCCGGGGAGCGTGAGGTGGCGAACGGCCCGCGCCGGGCGGGGAGCCCTGAGGGACCCCCAGGCCCCGCCGCGGGGCTGAGCCCCCCGCGCCCGGCGCAGCGCTCCGCGCCCCGCGGCGGGCGCGGGCACCGGGACGCACCGCGGACGCCCCTCGCCCACCCGCCCCGGGGCGGGGCGGGGCGCCGCGAGGGGCGTGCGGCAGGGAGGGGCCCCTCGGGCCGGACCCGAGGAGCGGGAGCGGCGGCTGACGCAGAAGGGGAAGGCAGCGGGGCCGGGGGTGCCCCGAGTCCCCCCCGTATCCCCTCGGGGCCAGCTCGGGAGCCCCCCGGGAGCCCCGGACTCACCTGCGCTGCGCTGCGGGCGGGGGGGGGGCGGCGGGAGCGCGCGCCGGGCGGTCGCGGGGGTGCGCCTGAGTGCGGGAGCGCCGAGCGATCGATGGGGCGGCGGCACCGCCCCCTGCAGGCGGGGCCTGGTAACGCCCCTGGGCTGGGCCCGAACCGGGGCCTCCGCGCCGCCCTCACGGAAATGGGCTCGAACAGGGCGGGTTTGGGGCCGGAACACGCCCTCACGGAAATGGGCTCAAACAGGGCGGGTTTGGGGCCGGAACACGCCCTCACGGAAATGGGCTCAAACAGGGCGGGTTTGAATTCGGAACACGCCCTCACGGAAATGGGCTGGAACAGGGCGGGTTTGAATTCGGAACACGCCCTCACGGAAATAGGCTGGAACAGGGCGGGTTTGAATTCGGAACACGCCCTCACGGAAGTGGGCTCGAACAGAGCGGGTTTGAATTTGGAACACGCCCTCACAGAGATGGGCTCCAACAGGGCGTATTTGGAGTAGGAACACGCCCTCACGGAAATAGGCTCGAACAGTGCGGATTTGGAGTCCGAACATGCCCGAGGCTCCGCACCGCCCTCACGGAACGGGCTGGAACAGGGCGGGTTTGGGGTCGGAAAATGCCCTCAGGGACATGGGCTCGAACAGGGCGGGTTTGGGGTCGGAACACGCCCTCAGGGACATGGGCTCGAACAGGGCGGGTTTGGGGTCGGAAAACGCCCTCAGGGACATGGGCTCGAACAGGGCGGGTTTGGGGTCGGAACACGCCCTCACGGAACGGGCTCAAACAGGGCGGGTTTGGGGTCGGAAAACGCCCTCAGGGACATGGGCTCGAACAGGGCGGGTTTGGGGTCGGAACACGCCCTCAGGGACATGGGCTCGAACAGGGCGGGTTTGGGGTCGGAACACGCCCTCAGAGAAATGGGCTCGAACAGGGCGGGTTTGGGGACGGAACATTCCCGTGGCCTCCGCGCCGCCCTCACAGAAATGGCCTCAACGAGGTTCAAAGAGCTGTGAAAAATAAGGTTCTTGCCTAAATCCTTCAGTTCTGTAGTAGTTTCAATGTGCCCATTTTCAAAGTCTTTCCTGAAAAATACCTTCAAGTGTATGTTTAATAAAAATTTGCAAAAAGCTTCTTCATAGTAGAACTACAAACCTGTTTGTCAGTTCCAGAAATAATTACAGCATATATAATACCATTGTAGAAGTTAAAAATTTGTGGTTTTAGAAACTGAATACTCCTTTGTAGCAATGTTATTCCAAAGACCCTTTTCCATCTCCGGCCTCAGAAATAACCACTGTGTCTGTCCTGAGACAGATGAGGACAGTTCAGTGGAAGTGCAGGGATCACACAGTCCAGCAGTGTTTTTATGGCAGGAGACAAGGTTATGTGTCACTGTATGACTTCAGCCCCGTGGGATTCAGGCTGGGTTGCAGATTCTGGTTGAACACAGCCACCACAATTGACAGTTAAGTCACAGATGTAAAATATAATTATGGGAAGTGGGTTCCTAAATACTGGCTTCCAAACCACTTCATTCAAGGAGAACCTCCACTAATTTTCTGTAAGAAGGGGTTGGAGCTCCAGCATCATCAAGCAGTGAGGGAGAACAGGATTTTCAGGTTCTGAGGTTTGAGTAAGTTCCATTTATTACAGATGATGCTCTGCCACCTGAGGGCAATGAGCTATCTGGCAAAGATAATCACAGGGATCTGCTCTAATAGTCACTGAACACAGGGAAAATATTTTGGGTTTATGGTTTACCTCAAAAATGAGGTCAGGATCAACTGGGGAAGCATGTCACCTCAGCCAGGACACAAAGGTGACGAACTCTAGGGTTGTCAACAAAAGGAACTTACTTCCTACTCCAAGATAACAACAGTTCAGTCTAGGTTTTCCCTTCTAAAACAAAATGAACTATGTACAGGCAATGAAATGCTGCTGTTTAGGCATAACAGTTGTAATTTTAGTTGTAAAAAAAAGCTTGTGTAAAAGATTTCACTTCCTGATATCCTATATGTACTTAAAAAATTTGATCTGATAATGAGCAAAAAACAAACAAATAATAAAAGAAATATCCAGGAGGATGAGGGAAAGTATGACAACTAAAATACAGGATAGGAAATGATATCTTTAAAATTTAAATCAAATGGATGATTCCTGAGCATTGAAAGAATGATAATTTAACTCCAGTCCCTCAGAAGTGCTGGTCACAGCCATGTTCTTGGCACGTGGCAGACCTTGAATAAAAATCATCATCACAAGAAGTCTCAGAAGAAAATGGCACAAAGTTTGAAAAATATTCCTTTTCAAGTCTGATAAAGGTCCTCTTAGGCAGGAGTTGGCCATTCAATTTTAAAAAGTTTCACTGCTTTTTCTTTTAAGCTGCAAAGCAACAGAAGACAGTAAAAAGCATCACTGTCTATATTCATCTGAAATTTCAAATCTCTGTAAGAAAGCTACATTTACCATAATGTTTGTTTTATAAGACGAGAGGTTGTTTGATTAATTTTATCAGTCAATCAGCATATGATCTGTAATTTCCTTTAACTGGTTTTCATCCCAGCATCTTGAATACCCAGAGGAACCTTCTTTTCTTCTGGAAGTAAGTCTTGAAGTAAATTGTCCTCATTTTCCACTGCAATGTGAATTTCAGTTTCTTTGTTCAAGGCATTTTCTTCTTTTGAAAGGAGGGTTTCTTCCCCTGCTGGGGAACCCCAGGGAGTGTGCCCATAATCCCTGCTGGTTGAACTCCTCTGCTCAGGGCACTGGGAGCTGCAGTCTGGTCTACACAATTTAACAATGCACGTCACATTCACCTGCGTTCCTCCGTTCCCAGAATGTTCTGTCAAATAAACACAAACCACAGAAGAATGAAACCACAACAGGGCAGCTGGATTCTTTATCCAGCTCTTTGATTTACAGTTCAAATAGACACTAAATATCTTTTTGCTTCACTTAATTTAGCCAAGCTGGTTGAGTTGGTTCTGTAACATTTTGGTACCATGAAATCCACGTATCTCTCCAGAAATAAAAAGGCTACCAAAATAATGCAGAGACCTGGATTGCAAACAATTCCTTGCCCGTCTTGTCATTTCAAATGCTTTTGTCAATGTTCTTTTGTAGCTGCTCCCTTTGGCTTCTACTCCCACTCACAGCTAAGTGCCAACCACCTGATCCCCTAGCCCCTAAATACCTGTTTGTCCACTGAGGAAACTCTCTTTTCTATTTCAGGATGGCAACTTAAAACAATCATTTTTTCTTTTCAAAAGTTACTGAATTTCCTCTCTGTTGAACAGGACTCAGATGTTTTATCCTGCCATTTAAAAAGACTCATAATTGATAAATCATTCAGAATCATTACTACCTGAACTCGCAGAGCTGTGTCTGTCTCCACTCAGGAACTGAGAACCTTCAGGAGGTGAATGCTGCTGCTGAAATCCTCCTGAGTTTTTATTTTCATAATTCTCTTTACTTATTACACTGATGGTTGCAGATCCAGTTGGATTCAGGATACTGCTGCTGGACCCAGAAGTTTCCAAGAGATGCTGTTGTTCCTGTTCAGAATTCCTGGAGTTCTGCAATTCTGTATCTCTGACTTTTTTGTCACACTGTTTTTCTGGAGGGGAAAAAGGCTGGAACATTTGCAGAGAAATGCAAAATATTAATATTAAAAAAATAAAAACAAACAAGCAACCCACTAGCAAAGAACTGGTCAGTATTTTGGCAGCTAAAGAAACCCCTGATGATTGGAACTAGAGGAGTTTTAATGTCCCTCCCAATCCAAGCCATTCTATAATTATTTTCATTTGCATAGTGATGGGTGCAGGTAAAGTCCATGACAGCTCATTAGGGGTTCAACAAAATGAACCCATCTCCTGAAGGCACCTACAGCACTACTCTGATTACTTAGGGACCAAATTTAGTTTTCAAATTTAGTTATCAAAACCCTCCCTGGGTTTTACTGCTGTTTTTAGCCTCACATAAAGAGAGGGTGGGACATGATCTGGGATATATAAGGTACATCTTACACCCTGGCTTGGGGACCAAACCACCCTATTCTCACTCCAGTTTTCTTGCTGTGTGCAGTTTTCTTCTACTTGTAATTAGGTGAGAGTTTATGATTTCTGTGTAACTTTTAAAGAAACTGAAGAGATGGAAAGAGAGGACACTCACCAAATCTGCCTCTTTAGCTGCTGCAGAGTACACAAGGGCTGCCAGTGAGCAAAGACAGTTTATTAGCACCCAAACCCATCCCATTTGCAACAGCTGCACCCTAAACTAGGCTGAGTGATCCCCTGCACCTAGAATAAACTTCAAATATACATTTATTACACACAGTTTGAAAACACTGAAACCTGTATTGCATTAATTTTGTGACTTAAATTTAGCCAGGAAGCAAAGAGAAGCCTCAGCATTAATTCATAATTTTTCTTGTATAGTGTCAGTGAGAAAAGGTATTGATGACAATAAACCACATTCATGTCTGTTTAATTATAACACTTGAAATTGTCTAATATTTAAATTATGAAGTACCAAATATTTAACAAGCTTAAGCAGAAGCACAACTGTTGCACAGTTGTCCAACTCCAAGGCTTTGTGTATTTAGACAATTACCTAAAATCTGAGGAACAAGACAGATTTGAAGAAAGCTGGCATCTTCTAAGACACTAATTTCAGTCAAACACCAGGCTCAGGTTAATGGGAAATAAGGCAACACTTTGCAGTTTTTACAGATTTGCTTGTTTTCACTTCATGAATCTTACCTTTTTTTTTTGAGACTAAGCAATACCCCAAAATACCAATTATCAGGATCAAAACCAATGGCCCTGCTACTGCTCCTGAAAATAAAAAAAAAGAAGACATTATTTAGCAGCTTGATCTAACAAAGGATTTAATTAGAAAAAGGTAGTTTTGTACTTTCTGTGCATGACTACAAAAGCTAAATTTACAAGTATTGTGTATGTCTGACATTCACATTTGATGCCTCAATTGTCAGACACCAAGGTCTCATTTCAGTCACCACTTCTTCATAAAACTGAATTCTCCTCTCCTGAAAAGTGAGGACAGACTTTTGGCCTTGGTCACAAAAGGTATTTCTCTGGCAAGCAAGAGTTTGTCACATACGAGGCCAAGTAGCTCAAAATGCTCCTAAACATCTCTGCCTTCTGCATGGGCTGTGAACAGGAGAGAGCACATCCACACCTGGGAATGCTGTCAGGACCTTCTGTCTGACAGAAGACTCACAGACCTCTCACCAGGTCAGGTTAGCCTCAGTCCAGAATTTAAGATACAAACTTTTCTACCAACTATAGCAGCAATTATCAGGAAATGCCTTGTATAATCTAGTTGGGGTTTCTTAGAAATATTTCCAGATTTACAAGGACCACAGAATGCAGATTGCCAGGTAAAAATGCAGTTCACTACAAGCTGTGTCACATTGCATTAATTGAGCTCTTCTGAGGTTCTGTTTGGGTACAGGTGACTGGTTTTGGAAAGACACTGAGAACTAAATATAAGCTTGGTTCCTGAGTAGATAAAAGTGACTTTAAATGAGTTAAAGCTCACCAGTGATGTGGGACAGGCCAGGTACAGAGTTTAACATGACAGGTTGAGTTATTATTTCAGCTTTGTGGGAAGCTGGGCTTTGGGTGACAAGTAGGTTCAAAATGGTGTGAGGCAGAACTGTGGCTGTTCCTGAGTCACTGCAAACAGTGTCATTCCTGCTGTTCCCAGGGACAGCCACTGATTTACAACTGCAAGAGACAAAAAGAGAAGTGAGGAACGACAGAAAGCCCTGCACAGTTAAGGCTGCTGTAGGACAGAACACTGGCTCACATGGTATGGGGTGTGCAGCTGGTGTTGTAGGATTCCCCAGGGGAAAACGTGCCAGGAGGACAAGGTTCACATTCTGTGTCTGTGCTGTCTGTCCCTTTAAACAAAGAGGGAAACTCCAGTTACTTATCTGGTGAGAAACAAGAATGAATAATCAGGGTCTGCAAGAGATCCTTGCAGTGATACAGAAGCAGTGCAAAAATGCAGTCTATAACTGTCACAGAAGACATTCACTTGATGCACCCAGCCCAAAGAGAAGATTACCAGCTCTAAGTCTGGTGCCATTAAAGGCTCAAATGTGGTGCTGCAGACAAAGCTGAGCTTTTCACTGCACTGACTACCATACTGTTGAGTTCTGCATCTTCTCAAAATGATTCCTAATTTTTAAAAAATGTTTAGTGTTTTGAATATTTTTAAATGATTTATCATTTTGAGACAGATGTATTATCAGGGTGGTAGATTCCATCAACCAATAAAACCAGATCAATTCTGCAGGACAGCATAGAGTCATCATTTTTTACTGTACCCAAAATTCCACCTGAAGCCCTTTTTCAAGGATTTAAGGGGTGATTAAGTGGTCTTGGATCTCAGTCACTTGTACAGAATAAATCACCCAGTAGAGCAAAACAAAGATTAAGTTGGATTGGGAACTTTATGATATATGACAGTAAGAAATTGCAACATGTTGTCACTTTAGATATACCTCTGGAGAATACTGCTACTCTGGTTAGTGCTCACCTGCTTAGAATATAAAAATAAACCCTAGAAGGAATGCACAGTCTTAGGGAATTAGGCCAGAGTAAATGTGCAGTAAGCAGAGTGTTGAAAATCAAATTACCTCTTCTGGAAACCCGGTAACCTTTGCCACATTTTTTATGTGTTCTACACATTTCACAGTACTCATCCAGCTTGGAAACACAATACTTGTGGGGTGGGCAGCTACAGATCCTGTCCTGGGACCTAGTGCATGTTTGATTCTGTACAAACCCTGGTTTTAAAACAAAAATAAAGCAAGATGTCATTGGCAACATTTAAAATCACAGCCTGCAATGTTTCGAGTGAACATGAGGTGATGTTCACATACAAGTTTTGGGCTTGTATAGCACCATAAACCAAATGTGTTATATGCCCCAATGTCTGCATTTTCAGAAGAGTTTTCTCTCTCTAGGCAAGGAGAAATTTGTACCTGCAGAGTGCACATTTAAAACTCTGTGCCTGCAGTTGTGTTATATTTTGTCATAACCCCAATCGTGGCCATTTGTGTTCATCACTGCCATACCTGGGGGCCACACTGAGATTTTCAGTCTGTGCAGATCATGTCACTGTATTGAGTGTGTTTGGAGATTTTACTACAGATGTTTTCATATTGTAATTAATCAGCTTTGTAAGATTATCTATTTAGACAAGACCAAAAGTCCTTTCAACTTAGACTGTATCCTTAAAACTTCCTTCTCAGTGAATCAAGTACATAATGTTCTACACCAATTTCCATTGGCAATGATGGAGAACAGCATGGCTGAGTTCATTAAAGCAGGTGATCTATTAGCCCAAAGTACAGGTGTTGGTACAACGTTCTACCTTAGGTACTGTAAGCTGCTTCAGTGAACAGAACCAGTGTGCTCTCACTGACTGCTGCTTTGCAAAATAAACCAATGTTTATTTTGCAAAATAAACCCATGTTTGCTGTTGTCACTTCAGCAGACAAAATGAGAAATGACAGGATATTGGAAATGTAATTATCCATTTACCCGTGTCCAAGTCAGCTCTTATGGTCTCTTGATGGGATGTTATGAGCAGGAGCTTATTCTACTGATGGCATTTGGAATATTTTAGTGATGTAGTGCCTTAGTTTTTAATAATACAAGATTGGTGTCTCATTTTTAGGACTTAAAAAGAAAAAGTGCCAGGGCTCCCTGCAAGATTTTTCCTTGATTCCCATCCCTAAATCTTACACATTCCAAAAGCATGAGGCTTATACAAGTGATTGACAAAATCTCCTGGTTTTCTTAGTAGAAAAGATAAGGTTAAACCAAGCCCAGTCTTTGAGCAAGCCTCTTTACTAATCCAAGCCTACCTTTCCTGCAGGGTGGTGAGCAGGCAAAGCACTGTGGAGAATGATTCCAGATGGCTGTGTACGTTTTAGGTCTGCAGGGGCTGCACTTGGTGTCCACAGTGTGACTGCAGCTCCCTGTCCTATACTGACCTATTAAAAGAAAAATAACCCACACCAAATCAGAGAAATCACCTCACTGGAAAAGATCACTAGGAATTAAGTATCAGTCTGAGCTGTAGAATCCTTTCTCTTCACTGACATTATCAGATTGGTATCATAGATCACACACTGATGTAGAGGACTGCATGTCTCTACAGGGAAAGGCTGATTTATGTCCCTCCATGTTTGACCCCTTTTCCTACACTCAGTTCAGTGGATTCCAGACACATTCAAAACAAGGCAGCCTCAATCCTGAACAAAACCCCTCAGCACATACTTAAGTGCAGCTACCACAATAAAAAACCCAAATATTTTACCTTTGCAGAAGCAAGGTTTTGTGGTGAACATGTGGAGGTGTTTCACAGCCAAAGTCAGGCACGTGCCAGAATGATGTGCCTGAGTGAGACCCTTGCTGCTACTACAGGCAGAGGGGGGCAAGATCAAGTAACATCACAAACAGGCCTGAATTAGAACTTCTCCACTTGTCACTATGAAAAGGACACAAGCCCACTCTTTCTCCCTCACCTCTCCAGCCAGCCCTAACAGAGCCACACAGGGAGTTTCTGAAACTGCTGGAGGCTGATGGGAAGGAGTCCACAACACTGCCTTGGAGGGAAAACCCCAAAGGTGTTAACCTCCCTTGTAATGGTGGGGAAAAAGGCTTCTGCCAGCATGCCTTTCTGTTAGAAACAAATTCTATGTATCCCTTTGGCCTTCCCCCTCACTCTGCCCCTGTGCCCTGAGCCCATTTGTCCTGGTGCTCTACCCCAGCCCCTGCCTCCCCTATATAAGCCTGTACCCTCTGAGCATCTGGAGCTCTCTCCCCTCCATGCAGAGAGTGAGAGTCTCCTCATCCCTGGACCCCTTCATGACAGAAGCCTAATAAAGGTTTATAGTGGATATTTTTGCCCCTGATGAGGGGGAGAGAATGATGCACCTGACTCCATCCTATCAGAAAGCTAATGAATTACTTTATTACACTATTTTATTCTGTACTATATTACATCTATACTGGATCTGCCAAGCTCTCAACTGCACTCCACTGCACAGCATCTCCTGACTGTCAGCCAACAGCCCCAGCACACACCTGGAGTCAACTGGTCAATCCAACCCTCACACCAGCACCCAATTACTAATTCCCTTCAGGTAAACAATCTTCCACCATGCATTCCACTTGTGAACAAACACAGGAGCAGTAAATGAGATCAGAATTGTTTTTTTCTTTCTCTGAGGTTCAGAGAATGTGAAATCCAGAAATTTCTTGGGAAGCTGTGCCTTGTTTTTCTCTGTGAAGAGAAATGTGGTGACAAAGATTCTCTGTGGAACCCCATACAAGGACTCTGTCCCTCCTTCTGTGTCACCTGAACATACCAAGAGCTGAAGGCACCCAGTGAGAGTGCAGATGTGCCTGTGCCACCAGGACACCCTTTTAAGGACACTTCTCCAGGAGTAGCACTCTGACCAGCACCCCCTTCCCACCACAACTGGCACTCCAGACAAAGTCAAAAACTGTCACAGGTACTTTCTCCAAAGTGTCTGACCACCAGCAGAGTTTGTATTATTCCTCATATTTAGTACAGTGATGGAGCATGTAAATATGAGTTCCAACATTAATTTTGGAGGAAACACCTCAATTGCCATTTCCCGTTCATGTGAAAGGAGAAAGAAGGTAAAAGTCAATGTCTCATATCCTTTACAAAAATATCCTCGAAAACATTCTCAGGAAGCAGGAATAATATTGATAAATTTTTAGAGGTGCTTGGAGAATCTGTTTTTCAAAAGAAGAGGCCCTGGAGCTGAGCCAAATTAATTATTTCCAAAGCCTTTGTTTTCCCCTGTATTTAATTAAAGTTTTACATTCTGCATCCTACATCTTGCTAATGATCTAGGCTGATTCACTGAACACTACATAACACAACTGAAAAGTTTTACTGGTGAATTCTCATCTTTCATCTGTCATGAACAAAGGAAGTTTGACAGATCTATCTAGATAATTTCAGTTAATTCAAGAAACTGCAGCTGTTTCAGCAAATACTGATTTCCTGTTTAAACTTCCGGATCTGACAGACACTCAGCACTTATGGAGACAAATTTTCTTTGCTCAGCATGTAATGAGAAAAAAAAGGCAGTTTTTTTTCTGTATCTAATATAATAATATATTTGCAACTTATTGCAAAAACTCTATGACCAAAATCTCCAAAGAACATTACCATCCCCCCCCCAAAAAAAACCAATCCCAAAACCCACAGACAATGAATCTGGCTAACTATAGGTCACTTATAATCACCCCTGGAGTGTAAGATGTGACAGCTGAGAGCAGACAGTGTCTGCAGTCCTGTTCCCAGCCTGACAGTGCTCTGCAGTCTCTGATTTGCAGTAAAAGAAAACAACTCCCCTAATGAGCAATGACAGATTGACCTGTCTAATGGAAAGCCCCTTAGATAAGTGATATTGCCACAGTACAGAAACCAAGCTCTACTTCATGCCCTGTTTTACAATTTATATTTTTATTAGTGGGCTAGGGTCTGTGTTGCCTACTTTTTGTAATTCCCTTAGTGAGCTGCTGCTTCCCCTCCAATGTTGCCTAAAGTTACTTTAATTACTTTAATGAAAACCTCATGCAGAGCTGTGCTTACACAAGCTCAGGAACTACCTCCTGGTAAGCCTCAGCCCAGTCCACCTTGTAGGAGAATTCCAGTTCTGATGGACAATGTGTCTGTTTTGCAGGTGTTTTATAGTCAAAGTGTTTTGTTGTCTTCGCTGAGGAAGAATGCATTACAACAGCAAAAATCTGATGCACTTTAAATGTATAAATAATCAAAATACACTGTGATTATCTGAAAACTGAGTGAATTTGGCTCTGTAAAGCAATAGTTGGAATGATAACCTACCTGGAGGGCACTGGCTGCAGCATTTATTAAGTTCTTCATCATAGAATTCAGTGCTGGGATCGTTGCATTGTGCAAGCTGTGGTGTGTAAGGTAATGAATATTCCTAGGAGAAATCAAGGGGAAGTCATGAGTCCACTCTGATCCTGAATTAGAGACTCAAAAGAGACAAATACCTAAAGAGCAGTGCAATTCCAAGCACCTTCCTTTCCAAGGCACCAGTGTAGCTCCAGTGGAACAGCACAGAGCAGATCAGGAGGCTGCAGGGCCATGAACAGCTAACGAGCTGCATGTGACCGTTTTGAGGATCCTTTGTTTTCCAAAGATCCACCACCACAAGCAAAGGGATTTCTCCAGGTTTTAGGCTCAAAAGAGTGCAGTGGAACTATGGGATTAGCACCACAGCCAGTCACTACTGCATCCCCCAAACCAAAGGGCTGAGTGCCTTATCCTCAGCTGCCATGGCTCAAACATCTGACAAAACACCAGAGAAACCTAAATTCCTACTTGTGGGCTTGAGGGAGAAACATTTACTGTAAAGTGGCTCAAAAACTTCAGTCAATCTTTCCAAAGAAAAGGGGAAAAGGCTTTTATCTTTCCAGATACTCTGTGATTCCTTCCTGAGCAAGAAAGGCCTTGATGTTTTGAAAGTGATGTCTCCAAAATCTGCACAGCTGCTTCTGAGAAGCAGCACCTTTGCAGAAGGTGCAGACAAATATGCAGGTTAAATGCATTAGAGACAGCCATGAAATACAGGGTGCCTCATTTCAGCTCACACTGATCAGCACAGCTCGATGAACAAGTGTCAAATTATTTAATGACTTACCAACTATTTTGAAAGGGAAAAACACACTCATTTAAAAAGGGCTCCTGTTAGGTGGGACAAGAGTAAGAGTTTCCTGCTAGACCAAAAAGGCACTGTTAAAAAAGGCTGTGACACTGCTCAGCTTTAAGGCATCACTGCAGTCTGAAGAGATTCCTCCATGCATGATCTACACACATTTGGAGGAATCATCACTAAAATGAGAAGTCAAAACAGGAACACAATCTTGGGAGGCCAGTAATGAAAATATCCTTCTGCCTTACTGAAAAACATCTTGAATATCTATTGTGGCTTCACATTACTGACAAAGGAGATTAATGGTTCCCACCCTCAGCAATTGCTTAAAGGAATTCAGCATTTTCTTATGCAGCTCATTGAAATATTCTACCTCTTATTTAGCTGTGATCAGAAGCAGGATTTTGCCTACTCAACTACTCAATGGTAGTGTCAAAAACCTACTCAATGGTCAGTGTCAGAAAAACCCTTTTCTGAGAATGTGAAGGCAGAGAAAAGTGGATATCATAGGATGGACAGTGATAAATCATCCTGTTTACAAACTTGAGCTGACGCTAAAATTTGATGAAGGAGAAAAGGGCTCTGCTCTCACCAAAAATATTTTTCATTAAGTTACTTTTTTATTAGAAGAGGAAAGATCAAGTGTTGTCATCCTGTTTTTGCAGTCACCATGATCAACTTCATTAAAACAAGCAGTTGAGAGCCTTTTCAAAACATAAGGCTTCACTGCAAGAGCAGACACAGAGGAAAAAAAGGAGAAATACAATAAACCACATCACAAATGACCCTGCTGAGGTGAGGTTTCCTGGCCTAAAAAAAAAAAAACAAAAGTTCTTATCTCATGCTCTTCCCTGTCTGTTGTAAATCCTGCCCTGTGAGCTGCAGACACAGGAAAACCTGTCAGTTGCTGGGTTCACAGCTGTTTCTCTGAAGTTGTGCTTGGAAGGATCTCTCTGCTGTCTGATACAATCTCCCTGAAATTTTATCTGATGAGCTGCGGCTCTCAGTGAATTATAATTGACAATTTCTTCCCAAATCTCCTCAAAGAACATTATGGGAAACTGAAAGGGAGTTGTGACTGGCTTAAACACAGTTTACACACACACACACAGCCACACACACGTGCTCAGCTTGGTTTGCCCTGGAAGGATTCCATTCCTTTAGTAGACCCCAATTTTTTAGCAGTGTCACCAATCCTAAAGTCTGAGTTGGGCCACCTAAGATTTCTGTCTGGCATCCAGATGCATTGGCTACTTTGGACTGGAAGACTGATGAGTAGAGGCCAGATTCTATGTCACAATCTTTGCACTTTGTTAGTGTTTGTAGCTCCCACAGGACCTTATTTTATCCTGGTTTTACTGTGATTCAGTGTTCCACAAGCAGATTGTGTGAGGGGAAACCAAGCTGATGCTGCACATTTTGCATTACAGGCTCAGAACTTCTCAGTCTAGGTAGCAGTGCCTAAGGGCAGCTGATTTAAAAGAAATTTATAAGGATAAAATGAAGACTTTGGAGTACTTCACTTAATTTAACAGGTACAAAAAGAAATAAAATGCCTCATCTGTCTATCAGGAGAGGCACAAACATTCTTAAACATGAAATTTAGAGTAGCTCTATGCACATCAAATTAAGCAATACATTTTGGCATAGAAATCAGTAAATTATGTTTGCCTTTGACTTCATAACTCACTAGGGAGATTTTTGCAATGCCTCTGCATTAAGCAATAACTAAGAAGTTGCATACACAAAGTCAGTGACTCCAGACTCTCTGGAGTTCCTGCATTGTTTGAATCATTTTCCTGTTTGCACTGCAGATATTACTGTACAGGTGACCTAATTTGTCCCTGGAGAGGAGTGGGCTAACAGTAATCTCCACACCAACTGAAAGGGCTTTATGTGTTATTAAATTTAAGTATCTTAAAGAATAAAAATAAAACATGTTAGGACAATGGTTGAATCTATAAAAATCCATTCATATAACACTCATTTTCATTTTCATTTTTGTTTTCACTCAAGGCCATTTAAACAAAGATATATAAGTATGTATTTTAATCCTAATTCACATGTCTACATTTCTGTTGATCTCTTCATACAGTTGCCTTCAAACTTAAGCTGTCAGTCAGAGGAGTCTGCAGAGGAACCACATTTGTGTACAATGTTCTTCACATGTGAAACCACAATGAAGTCACTGAGGTCTCTGGTGTAACATCTGTCCTTTCTATGGAAAGGACTTGAGGTACACAGACACTATTTGCTGACCTACCCGACCTACTGGAGGCAGGAAAAAACAGAATTCTGTCTGAAATATTTAAACTTCTCATTTAAAAACAAATTCTGTTGAAGTTTAGTTACCAGATAACAGCATCACCCAAATCAGCTGGAGCTGTATCAGGCCTACCAACTTTACTCAAAGTTTCTTTCAAAGCTGCTGTGCTGCACAATCTCTCAAAGATGATGGTCCATTATGTGAATTATTTTCCCATCCTATATCACACTTTCCTTCTGTACAGAAGGAGTCCTTGCACAGCCACACACCAGCAGATTTACAGTTCCACATCCCCCCTCCCTGAGGAAACAGTGTCTGTTTTCTTACTGCCAGGAATTCTGCTTCACTGTCACTCACCACCAGAATATGAAACCACCTTCCCAGACTGAGAAAGCAGAGGGTGCACAGAACATGGAAGCTCTTCACAACAGGCAAAAATTATAGAAGTCCAAGTTTGTAGGAAGACAAGGTATATTTTATCATATATGTATTTGGAAAAACATACATATTTCACCAGTTCTTCTCTTTGAAAGCTTCAGGCTGTTACTGATAACCTTGGTGATTCAATTGTTCAAAATGGCAAAAATAATGTTCAGTTCCTGTGTCCAACACAGGGACTGAGGCTGGGAACTTTCAGAGACTTCCAGATGAATGAGAAAAATCCCAAGAAGTGTCACTCAAGAACTATTGCTCTGCCAGTTTGTCTCCTCAAAAATAAAGTAAGTTTTCTGTAACAAATCACTGTTAAAAATTGATGTAACAGGCATGGGTTTTTTCCAGCTCTGTGGCAGGTGTGGTATCACTGAAACTACTGTATTTGTTTCTCTAACTTTACATATAAGCTGTTCCTTATTTTGTCACAGTGCAAAAAGTGATGTTGAAAGTTTCTGTCATTATTTCCATCATTCTGTTTCAGTCATATTTAGAGAGGAGAGCTAATTCCTTTTGAACCAAAGTCCCTTGCTCAGCATGAAACAGAACAAACTTGAATTCTAGTGATAAGTTCTGCTGCAATCCTGGGACTGTCCCTTCTCTGTCTGCTTTATCCTATCCACTGCAAGGTGTCCAGTAAATCAGGTTCAAAACACTCTCACCTTATAACCAGAATTAAAAATGAGTGAGAAACAGTTAAAATGATTATTTTCATATATTACCAGCTCACTGTAGCACCTCATGCTCCTTAAAAGACCACTGTGTAACTCCAGGTGCAATACACACTCTGACCCTCACCTGACTTCACTGAAGCTTTGCTTACCCAGCCTAAATTCCTATGATTAAATAAACCTGTAAATAACATAAATATCCCATAAGTACACAGTGACCTGGACATCTCAGCAACATTTCCATATTTATCACAATCCTGAACATTTTAAAACCAGACAGAAAAGTGCTATCACTACACCAGTACAGAAAACACTGAGTAGAAGGCAGAGAGATCCCACGGAGCTCTTTGGCTGGCACAGTTACAAACCCTCACTGCCAGACAGTGCTGCAGCAGCTGGATAAGGAACAGCCACTGCTACAGTGGAGGGGAACAGCAACAGCTGCAGCACATCAGATCTTCATGCAAATTAAAAGGTTTTTCTATTTAAATAGGGAAGAGTTCTAGGGAGCCAATGGAGCACAACAAGTTCTTCCTGTGTAAACAATGTCATATAGGTATGGGTTTACACTCTGCACTTGCCAGGATGCTCACCACGGTTTACATTCAAATAAGCCTGAAAAATCAACTTATTTCCGCTGAAAATCCAGGAAAAATTATTAGTCATTCCTTTGGGAAGCCAAGTGACAACACCACAGACAAAGGCTGAGCTTTGAAGTTTAAGGAGCGGGACTTGAGATTGCTGTGGAGATTACGGTGAATCCAGCCCAAGCCCGGGGGCACGGAGGTGACAAAGAACAGACAGGAGACAAGGGACAGGTGACAAGGGACAGACAAGCGACAAGGGGCAGGAGACAAGGGACAGGTGACAAGGGACAGACAGGCAACAAGGGAAAGGTGACAAGGGACAGGTGACAAGGGACAGGTGATGAGGGACAGGTGACGAGGGACAGGTGACAAGGGACAGACAAGCTACAAGGGACAGGTGACAAGACACAGGTGACAAGGGACAGACAAGTGACAAGGGACAGGTGACAAGGGGCAGATAGGCGACAAGGGGCAGGAGACAAGGGACGGGAGACAAGGGCAGGAGACAAGGGACAGAAGACAAGAGACAGGTGACAAGGGACAGGTGACAAGGGACAGACAAGCTACAAGGGACAGGTGACAAGGGACAGGTGACAAGGGACAGACAAGCGACAAGGGGCAGGAGACAAGGGGCAGGAGACAAGGGACAGGTGACAAGGGACAGACAGGCAACAAGGGAAAGGTGACGAGGGACAGGTGACAAGGGACAGACAAGTGACAAGGGACAGGTGACAAGGGGCAGATAGGCGACAAGGGGCAGGAGACAAGGGACAGGTGGCAAGGGACAAGGGGCGGACAGGTGACAAGTGGAGCGCACACAGAGCAGTGAGACGCTGCCCCCGGAGCGGCACCACCAGGCGATGCCCGCCCGCCTTCCCCCGGGGCGCTCCCGCACCCCCGGAGCAGCGCCCCGGGAGCAGCGCCCCTGCCCCGCCCGGCCCCGCTCACCCGCCCGGCCGCGGTGCCCATCAGCGCGGGCATCAACACCGAGATCAACACCGGGATCATGGCCGGGATCAGCGCCGGGATGGGCTCCGGGAGCAGCGCCCGGCGCGGCCCCATCGCCGCCGAGGGCGGCCCCGGCCCCGCAGACGCCGCCCCGCAGGATGCGGCTCACACGGGGCTCTCGGTGGTTCGCGGAACAAACAAACTCCACAGCTTCGGGAAAGTTGTAAAGCCGGGGTGTTTGTTACAGCGCTGGGCTCAGTGGGAATCGTTCCCTTTAACAGGACATGCGTGGCTCTGGGAACTCCAGAGAAAGATCCCCTTTTATCTCCCTCTCAAACACACATGCGTGCAATTTCACAATAGGTTCGTACATATTCATTTTATTGATTTTGCGCGACATTTGCTGCTATTTTCTTCTTTATCAGAAAGAATTCCTGGGTCATTTTGACCTTGCTTTCTGCAGCAGCCTCTCTGTCTGTTTCAGAGTTCAAGGGGCTTCTCCTTTATCCCTGTCCTTCGGCTGAAGCAGTTTCTTCGAGCATAGATTTTTTGCGAGGACAGTCAGAGCAAACAGCTACGTTTGCAAGCTACAGACTTGATTCAAAGATGTATTCACTTAAATCAAAATGGATTTCTACTCTGGAAAATTCCCACTGTGTCTCACAGTGTGTGTGGAGGGTCTCTTCAGCCCCACTGACAGAATACCGAGTTGGATCAGCAAAGTGCAACCCCTTCTCCCCACAGTCAGAGTTACCTTTGCAGCGTTCCAATATTCATTAATACTCATTCATACCAGGCACTCGTGTGCCACATGCAGCCAGGATGGTACAAACAGAGTTTACTAGAAATTCAGCCCTGCTCCTGAGAAAATCTCTAACCCACTAAGAGCTCCGTGAGCTTCAAATGGCTTTCTTGCAAAAATGTTTATTCTGAGACTGAAATTATCAACAATTTAACATTTATATATCAAACAGGAAAAGCATGGCCGTGGCTTAAAATCCATGTAATTTTTAATTCAGAGATTACCAGCATTATTAAACCAGCTAACTATAACACATCCAGCAGGTTGCAATGCATATGGTTCTTTTAGAAAGCTATTCCAGTAAAAAAGATTAATTAATATACAGAGTGGAAATACACAGTTACAGTCATTGCAGAACAGCTGTGAACAATCACAGCCAGGTAAATGTGGTTATTGAGTTTGTGGATTCACAAATTGGTGTTCTCTAAAATGAAGGATGTAGTGAAGTTAAAGTAGATGTGGAAAAGGTCAACTGAAGTGACCAAGCCAGTGAAGCATCAAACTTAATGAGCAATATGAAAGGATGGGACTCAACCTGGAGGCTTAGTTCAGTCAAAGCTGAGATACAATGAATCACAAAAGCAACTTGGTTAAAAAAGAAAAAATAAAAAGCAACTCACTGACTTCTGTAAGGCAACAGCCAGTGACATTCACTGAAATAAAGAGGGCCAGTTTCAAAGTGCTCAAAGTCCTTTACACAGTAATCTTTTGCCACAGGTGCTTATGCAGGCAGGTTGTACTTGGAAATTCAAAAGAGAGAAGAAAAACTAATGGTGATAGAAGAGAATAATAAAGGCTGATTTGAACTCTTTGACATCCTCAATCCAATGCCAGCTGCACCTGCAGAGCCATGATGAATGCAAACAGCACCTATGGTCTTCCTAACTAATCCAATCCCTTCCTGCAACTGTCAGAGATGAAATGTTGGGCTCAAACTCCAGTCTGGCCCAAAAGGTGTTTTTGTGCCCTTGTGTTCACTCTAAGACAGAAGTCCCTGCAGCTGCACCCCTGTTATTTCAGTGCTCTGATCAGGACAAAACTACAGAGCAAGTAATGGGTTTTGTGGTTCCTTTTTTTGATTATTAAGACACACTTTGTCACATTGCTCATTTTCCATTGTCCTGTGCAAAAGTGTAGTCAGCACTATTACATTTGCAGTTATTGAACAAGCAGCACAAAAGATTTAAAAATAGCATAACACAGGCCAGCTGGCCACCAAACAGGTTTGTTTTTAAAGGATATGCAAATCAGTGTCACCCTGATGGTGACACAATTCTATGAACAAGTAGATTTTAATAATGTGATAGGAAATAACTGCTGTGCCTCTTTTTCAGTAGAAAAATAGTTTCTTTTCTTCATTTCTCTTTTTACAGGCTCCACACTGGGTTTGACCCATAGTTCATCCAATAGCCAGATGCTCAGCCAGTTTGGCTTCCATCAGAAGAGGCTGTTTTGTACACTTACTGATTTGATGAGGTAAAAAAAAATGAATTGGACTTCAAAACCTAAAAAGAATGGCCTAAAGTACAGTGGACATCAATTAATTTTATTTGCCTTCTGATTTCAGAGCCTGTGTGGCACCTTTTGATCCTAACTCCTCAAGAAACATGAAATCCACAAACTTGAGAGTTATGTTTATGCTAGGGAAAACTGAGATTATTATCATTTTCAATCAAAAGTTGAAACCTTGAGTAAATGCCAGATGTTGCAAAATATATTACAAAATGGAATGTATTGGAGTAGAAACAACATGGCTGAGTCTCAAGTTTGACTCAGAATCCTGGCCAGAATTTTCACAGCTCATAGCAGTAACCAGACATAGATTTCAACCCATTCCTTCCCACTGAGAAAACAAGCTGTGAAACTTCAGCTGACATCCAGATGTCCTCTAAATTGTGCAGCTTTGATTCAAATTTGTTGTCAGTATGATACTGGGAGGCAGGGAAATGGGAGTATTTGGTGTCAGCTCTGAAGGGCAGCAGCTGGGATGGTCCTTCCTTTGTTAGATGGAATAGGTCCTAACTCTCCTTGTTGGAATGGGCTTCAGTGCTTTCCAGGAGTTTCCCAATAATGTAAGGCACAGTGTCTTTACTCCCTTGTCATGAATTCAGCCTTAGTGTCACACTGGAGGATTCTGTGTCCTCCCACACCCTCTCTGTGGGTGTCACTTCTCAGTGGCAGTGGTAGGGTGGTGAAATTCCTTTCCCTCCTCTTCCACTGGCACCATTACATCATTCCCTGGAAAAGACTCTGTTTCCTGCTCTGGGTAGTGCATTTCCAGTTCCTCTTCTGTGCTTTCCTGGGCATCAAGGTTACTTTCACATCCTTTAACAGCACAGTTCTTGCCACTGGGCACTTCTGAAACTGAGCCCACGATAACAGTGTCGGCCTTCATGATGTAGAGCTTTTCTGAGGAAGGAAAAAAGTAGTGCTGAGCATGGTGAGCAGCCACTGCTGCCCAGAGGTGGCTGGTTTTTCATGCACCATTTTTATTAGCACTCTGGACATTTCACATCAAGTAGATTGTGCTCCCATGGGATTAAGCCACTGAGCTAGAGGTGGAACTACACAAGAAAGACAAAGTGGAAAAGGCAGAAGATATTCACAAGAATCTGTCAGAAGAAGCAACTGATTGGGATCTAAGGAACCCAAGGTTTGTGCTCCTGCTGGTTTCAGGAAACAGCACCAGGTAAAAGAAACCTCTGGGTAAAGATCAGCACTGTACAGAAGTTCTGGGTTCTTAGGACCTGCAAAGAAATTAGTGTCTTTCTAGCTGAGAATAAACTACAAAATTTTCTAAATCTTGGCTCCAGCTTGTTGTGGTACTCCTTCACAGGAAGGTGAATAAGCCTTTTCAATGGCTTGCAGCACTGCACTGAATTCAGGAGGATGCTGCACATCAGACACTGCAGGTTAATTCCTTGGAGATATTTGGATATGGGAAATCAAATCATCACATTCACCCCAATCCATCACTCACAGTTAAAACAGGAAGGGTGTTCAGTAAGGAAAGGTCAGCTTTTGTAACATGAAAAATAACACCTTCAAAAACCTCAGAACTGGGTTTGGAAGCACTGCCAGGATGTCTCATGCAGATGTGTCTCAGGTAAGAATTCATCCCCTGGGAATGAGCTCCTTGCCTGAATTTATCTCCCACCCTGTGCCATGCTCAAAGACTTTATGGGAACACATGGGAGATGCATTTCAAGCCATTATTATGAAACCAGAGAAGAAAATTACAGCTAAGTGCAATTCTCATTCAGTATGACAGCATCATTCGTCTTCCAGCTGACATATTCCAATTTCTTCTGTAAAATCTACATATTCCAGAATGAAAAGGAGGAAGAAGGGAATTTTCTGTCAAATTCATAGTGACTAAGACAAACATGAAAAAAAGAAAGCATTATATTCATATGAATATTGATCTTTTGTGTCAAAGATCTGGAGATTCAGCACAATCTTTGTTAGGAGATTTGGACACTGAAATTTACTAATCATCTTGGAATGACAGTATGTGCCATGTTTGAAAACTGGAAAAGAGAAGATGACAAAAGGAAAAAAGAAAGCAAGACTCACCAATTCTGTTATTTGTGTGGTCTCTGACTCGAGAATCCACAGGGCAGTCTGGGGCATTGCCACTGCTTGGTGTCACATCAGTCACACTCCAGTGAGGACTCTGGGCTTTTTCTGTGCTGGACACCAAGTTATTGTTGGTTTCCAAAGGAAGGGTTCTGTCAATTAACTCCTCCTCTTCCAGCCCACTCTCAGTGGTCAGTATGATCTTCTGCCAATATAAACAGGAGAGCAGAAGTGGGGTGAGTGTAAAAACACCTTGGACATTGCAACAGGTCCACAGAATCCTCCTGTGGCAGTCAGGATAACAGAATGTGCTTCCCAGCACTGTCACAGGGAGTGAAATGTTCCAAAGCACCCAACAGGTGTGGGAACATCAAACTAGGCTGCTGCACCACTCAAGAGCATATTTCAAAATAGTGTTCCTAAGCTGAATTTACAGATTTCTGATGACATTTTCAGGAATGGATCTCATTTCAACTGAAGAAAATGTGTTTTAGCTGCCTCTTAGACTTTGCAAAGACCTATCATGTTCCTATGGAAGAATAGAACAAGCCAGAGGCCAAATTGATTTAACCTCAAAATGTAATGTCAGATAGAAGAAACAAGCTCAGACTACCTGACACATGAAGAATTAATTACAAGCAGTTCTTTAAAAGAGGAACCAAAATCTGAGAGAGGGTAAAGTCTCTCATCACAGTTTTCTGGTGGTTCTGATCTTCTTCTGTTTCCACAAGGTTGAGAAAGGAAAAAAAGGTTTTGAAATGTGCACTTTATAAGCTTTGCTCATGTCTGACTCTCTATAGGAGCAAGAATTGAAGCCCCTCACAATTCAGGAATTAACAATTACACACTGAAATTATGACAGCTGATTGCAACCAGAGTGACTGGGGAAAGCAGTGTCTTGTGTGTGTGCAGATGCACAACATTTAAAAGCAGACTCATTTAAAAACAAACAAAAAAAATTAACAGTCTAAAGTCTAAAGAGTGATTTAGCAGATCTGGACATTTAAAGATAAAAAGCTTAATAAACTGAGAAGACTCAGAGAATGGAAGTGGCTGGAATTTCAGTGACAGAGGGGAAATCAAACCAAGCAGTGATGATTTCAGCAGCTTTCTGATGCCATATTGACTGATGTTTGCCCTGAAGGAATGACAAACCAAACCCATGTGTGCCCACCCCACAGCCATGCCAAACCCTGCAGAGGGAAGGGATGTGCAGGGAGAGAGGAGAAAAGCACAAATCCCATCTGTGTGACTGTGTGAGCAGTAAGATAAAATGGGACTGACACACAAAGGTGTCCCAGAAGGAAGAAAAGGCCTTTTCATGCTGGGATTTCAGATCTTGTCCCATGGAATGCTTAACACCAAACCAGATCCCCTCACAAGCAAGACTGGCAGCTGTGGAAGAGGTTTTACAGCAACTTCTGCAGCCAGAGAGAAGTTTGGTAAGAGGATCCATGTTCACCCCTGAAAGAATTTTCTACCAAGGTTGTTGACACAGAAACCAAGAAAGAAAGGAGAAATAAGAGAAACCTGCCACTGCCTGTTCCAGTCAGCACTGTGTTTGTCTTTCCTGACCAATGAGTAAAGTAAACTTAGGAGTTTTGTAAGAATGTATGAAAAGCATGCATGCTAGAATAAAAACAGTTGGAAGCCTTCTGAAAATGGAGAGTTGCTTTGGATTGGGACTGTCTCAACTACAACAGGCAGCATCCCAGTATTTAACACCACATTAACCTCAGCTCAAGACATGAAAGTTTTGAGCCCTGATACATTTCATCCCACCTAAATTATTACATATTGTAGAGGGAAGTCCAAACTAAAAGGCTGGCACTTTTTAGCCAGGACATTTGAAAATAACATGATTTACTCTGGCATGGAAAGTGATCTGGTTTGGAATATTGTTCACACTTACTGCACATTTGTTCACAAGATCCGAACCTGCAATGGAAAGGAAAAACATCATCAGAAGAAACCTCAAAAATATTTTATGAGGTTATTAAGAATTATTATTATTATAATTATTATAATTATTATCAATAATAATAATAATAATAATAATAATAATAATAATAATAATAATAATAATAATAATGTTAATATATGCTCTGAAAGATCACCAGCAATGTACTTCCTGAACCACTCCACTGCCCACCCATGTGCATGATGGTTTTCTTAAAACTCAGGGCACACTGAAATGAAAACTCAGGTTCACCTCACACTCCTGAGGTGAGCCAGCAACAGGTTCCTGCCAAGACTGTGACATCCTGCTGTCCCCAAAGCCTCTTGCATCACTGTCCCCACACCACAACTGGTACCCACCTCATGAAAAAATGAACTGATCAAATTCTCTACATAAGAACAATACAAGCTTATTAAAAAGAAAAAAAAAGAATAACTTTCTACTGGATTAACTAATTAGGTCAGTTCATCATATTGTCAGAGGATTATTAGGGGGTGGGATTTTATGCACAGTTCCATTAACAGGGAGCACTGAGCAAAGAAGAGAGGTGAGAAGGAGGGAGTGTACAGAACTTGTAGCACCGTGAAGGTAGATGGGCTCAGCCTTACTGTCTAATTCCACCTGATGTGCAATCACCTTTATTTTCAGAGCATCAGCTCTGTAATGCTGCACAGTAACAGATTCTATTGTGCAAGGCAAGTGAGGGAGAAAAAATTCCATTTTGAGAAAGTGAAGCTGCACACCAGAGTTTTTAAATTGTATTCCTGAATGAGTGAACATGGAAAGCTCTGCTGTGTGGTGATTAGAATAGCTCTGTCGGTGGCAGTGGAATTGCTGAGAGGGGATCAGCTAAATGGGTAAAATGTTTGCACTTGATGGGATCTGGGCAGGCTTTTTTCTGAACACATCTCCCATATTTGACTGATTGATTTCAATCTGGCGTTTTCCAGCACAGACACATCACCCAGCCCTCAGCAGCAGTGGGAACAAAGTGCCATCTGCTGGCACCTGCTCACAGCCAGCGTGTCCCCCCTGCTCAGGAGGAGCAGCACTGGCCTCCTGCATGGCAGCGGGGACATTCATGTGACATGAGAAGCTTCCACTTTTTATAAAATTCTATAAAATCAAATTCCACATTAAGCTATCTGTAGTAGATATTTTTGCTCCCAACGAAGAGGGGAATGATGAGGA